>NC_138871.1:66240598-66870157 GCF_965194805.1 Balaenoptera borealis
AAAGACTGTCAATAAGAAAAAACAGGTAACCCAATCTAAAAATGGATAAAATACTTCAGCAAGCATTTCACAAAAGGGGTAATCTGAATGGTTAATAAACATAAGAAAAAGTGCTCAAATACTCATCAGGAAAATAACTTAAGCCTCAATGAGATGCCACTGCACATCCTAGAATGGCTTTAAAAAAAAAAGGCAATACCAACAGTTGGTAAGGACATGAAGCAACTAGAACTCATATACCGTCAGTGGAAATGTTAAACTGGTAAAACTACTCTGGAAAACTGTTTGGTATTATCCTATCTTCTAATGATGAATATATGCAAATCCTATGACTGAGTAATTTCAAAGACATATGCCCAACATAAATGAGCACACATGTATACCAAAAGAAATGTACAAGAATGTTCATAAGTAGTTTTATTTATAATAGCTAAAAGCTAAAAATTATCTAAATTCCTTTCAATAGTTGAACATATAAACAAATTTTGATATATTCACATAATGGAATATTAGAGCAATGAACAAGAATGAACTACTGCTATATGATGATATATATTGTATCCCATTTATATGACTTCAAAAACAGGCAACAAGAATCTGCAATGACACCAATCAGAATACTGGTTACTTTTCTCAGGGTTTGACTCTGACTCAATATTAAGTCATTAAAGGAGGTTTTGGGGGAACTTGTAATGTTTTATATCATGATCTAGATAGTAGTTATACAAGTATATTTATTTGCTAAAATTCACCAAACTGCACAAGGATATAAGCAGAACAAGCTACAGTCCCTGCTACCAAGAAATTTATATTTTAAAGGGGAAGACAAAAAAAAAACAATTAATTGGGCTTCCCTGGTGGCGCAGTGGTTAAGAATCCGCCTGCCAATGCAGGGGACACGGGTTTGAGCCCTGGTCCGGGAAGATCCCACATGCCGTGGAGCAACTAAGCCCGTGCGCCACAACTACTGAGCTTGTGCTCTAGAGTCCGCAAGCCACAACTACTGAAGCCCATGTGCCTAGAGCCCATGCTCCACAACAAGAGAAGCCACTACAGTGAGAAGCCCACACACCGCAATGAAGAGTAGCTCCCACTCACCGCAACTAGAGAAAACCCGCGTGCAGCAACAAAGACACAACACGGCCAAAAATAAATAAATTAAATAAATAAATTTTAAAAAATTAATTTATAAGTTCTGATAAGTTCTATACAGAGAATTATAGCAGTCTGATGTGACAAGAAGCTAACTAGGTGATCTATTTTAGAATCCATTTTAGATTGGGCCCAGTCACTTAATGACATTAGCATTTAGTGACATTAAGATTGGAATAACAAAACTGGGCTTATCTCGTAAGAATCAAGTGAAGAGCATTTCCAGGACATAGAATAGTTTGTACAAAGACCTTAAAGCAGGAATAAGTTGTGTTCAAATCACAGAAAGAAAGACAGTGTGGTATAGAGGGCATGAGAGTGGTAACTTGAAAAGAAGTAGGCTGGGTCTAAATCATACAAGGCCTTTGTAAACGAGGAAAGGAGTCAGGATTTTATTCTAAGTATGACAGGAAACAACTGGATGGTTTTAAGAAGTAGAATGATAGCATGATTTAGGCTTAAAAAAAAAAAAAACACTGGTTGCTATATGGAGAATGGACTGAAGGGGGTAAAAGCAGAAGCATGGGGACCAGTTAGGATGGTAGTAGTGGAGATAGAAACGGGGGCGAGGACAGATTCTGGATGTGTTCCTAAGTTATCCTGACATAACCTGCTCATGGATAAATGTGGGTGATGAGAGAATAATCAAGGATTTTGCTTGAGTAACTGAGTGGTGGTGTATTTGCTAAGATGTGAAAAACTGCAGAGGAACAGATTTTGGGGGAAGAAAACAAGAATCCTAGCTTGAATTTAAGACATGAATTAGACATCCATGTGAACCTGGCACGAAGGTAACATGACATGAGATAAATCTCAGTGCTGGAGAACTGAATTTTGGAATTATTAAATATAGATGATACTTCAAGCTATGTGACGGATTACAATTATATTTGATTGCTCCCTCTTTTCCTATTCACTCTAAGCAACTAGGCCAAAATGGGAGCTGTCTTGCCCTTATGTGACCTTGTCTCCTGGCCACAGTAGCTGATCTAAAGACTAACATCTATACCAAGGTGGACCAACCAATAGTTCTTTCTCACTATTTTCTGAACTAGAGCTGGGGAATCCTTTCGTCTCAAGGATGAAGGTGAGAAGGTTCAAAGTCTTGCTAGAAGTTATCATTCCAGGATAGTGGAGAAAAGTGGTCTGAGAAACTGAACCTGACATGCAGAGAAAAGCAGGCCTTTTGAGGTAAGAGGACAATGTCCTGAGTGTTCCAGTCCCTATACCAGTTTACCTCAGTCTTCCCACACTTTGGTTATGTAAATTAACATTTTTCCCCCAAACTAGTTTGAGTTGGATTTCTGTCACTTACAACCAAAAGCCTTGACTCAGAGTCACAGATTTCCATATATGGATATCTATACTTTACAAATGATTATCATATCAATCCAACTCTATCAAATTTCAGTGACACTTATAAATATCTTCATTTTACACTAAAATTTCATGTTTACTTTGTCCCATTATTTAAGTAAATAAAACCTGATTTTGTTCAAAAGAATATAAACCCAATAAATGGTATGGTGGAGAAGAAAGGTAAGTTTGGTCCAAGAGTTTCTTCACCAAAGTTAAATTCTTCTTTCAAGTTGTTTCCTTGAATCTGAAAAGAACTCATTTTTTTCTAACATATTTTTAAAAATCCTCTGATATGAAAGATTATTTTCTAACTTTCAGTAATTTCTAAACTATAGAAACAGAAATCTCAAAATCTTTTTCAGTTCATTGCTGTCACAAATCCAGTCTTAAGATAAAAATACATCTCTACTGCTGCATTAATGTTAAACTATATCCCACTTACTTTAACATCTAGAAGATACATACATGAAAGTCCTTTGTACTTTCTCTAACTGAAATAAGAGATTACCAAAATATTAAAGAACTTAAAATGAACATTTTATGTAAGATTTGTTTTATAAAATAGAAAAAAAATTAATGTGAACATTTTACTTTAATATGATTTAAATTTAAACATTCATGTTCCTTATCTAGAATCCTCTTGGAAGATGCTTTTTTATCTACTTTCACTATCTGATCACTATTCCACTAAACAGGCAGCATTTATTTTCTACAAGTACTGTAGCTAGCTCTTTACTGCCTGGTATAACTACTACTTTAATAGCAATAAGTTAGCAGAAAATAAAATTTGAACTTACCCAAATGAATAGGCAGGGCTAGGTTTCCTCATCATTACCCAGTAACTTATTAAACATGTCATTAAACTAAGTAAAAAGGAAAATAAATTTAGCATTAGAACTAGAACTGGAGGACTTACAGAAAGAAATTTAGCTTTCAGAATACCTAAGTTGCTAAAAGTTAATAGTGTTTGCAGACTAAACTAATAACAAGTTATTCTAATAATTTATAATCTAATGACAATAAGCACCTTAATGTGAGTTTTAACATGGGGAGAAACTGAAAGAAGTTATGATATACCATTAAGACACTTAAATAGAACCTAAACCCATAATTACTCTACTCAGAAAGTTATCCGCCCTAAATGGTTTCCACAACTGAGCCTGCAAAAAATGACACAGTAATAGTAAGTGTAATTTACTTGATTCTAGGCATATGCAATACATTTTAACTTTGATAAACTTTATTTAATCTCTGTTAAAAGTTAAACTAAATATTAATAACACCTTGACAACATTCTGGATGGGATAAAGTTATGGTTACTTTCTAAGTATAGTGGAGATTCACTCTAAAACAACTTACTACAGTGTGAAATTCAGGTAACAACTATCTGTTTTAGACCAATCAAGAAGATTTAGTTATGTGACTGATGAAAAAGACATCCCTATAACATACTTTTATGGCACGGATCTTGGAGACATATGGTCTAAGCATTCTGCAACCTTTATTTGGAAATATGAAAGGTCCCCAAAGCAGGAGCCAATAGGTCATCTCTCTAGCTCACAATTACATATATACTTTGCAGTTATTAATATCCCTCATTTCTTTTCCCATCCACATGGTTACAGTGGGAACTAGTATGTTCTTACATGTTCCTGCTCCCTGGTCACAGCTGACTCATCTACAGGTAGGCACCTGACCTAAAGTCTGGGTATTATCTTTTCTGTTGCTATATAAATGGGGTATTTTCTTCCAGCATAACTTCTAATTATTATTTGTACATATGGTCCACGTTGATAATTTTACTTATTTCACAGACAACTTTCCTTTAAGTAAAGAAAACTTCATAAATTCAGTGCAACAAACTTTTTTTTAGTTTAATTTTATCGTTTTATTCAAAATAGGACATTTACACAGAAATGTGCATAAAGCACATATGTACATTTTAACGAACAGAAGAAAAACACCCATTTAACCACCAATCAAGGTCAGGAGTAAAACACTGGGGAAGCCTTCTGGAGGTCTCCTTTCTGTTTTTCAAATGAAGTATAGTTGATAACAAATTCCTTACTAGCTTCAAAACATTAAGAAGGGGCTTCCCTGGTGGCGCAGTGATTAACAATCCACCTGCCAATGCAGGGGACACGGGTTCGAGCCCTGGTCCAGGAAGATCCCACATGCCACGGAGCAACTATGCCCATGTGCCACAACTACTGAGCCTGAGCTCTAAAGCCCGCTAGAGCCTGCGAGCCACAACTACTGAGCCCGCATTCCACAACTACCGAAGCCCGCGCGCCTAGAGCCTGTGCTCTGCAACAAGAAAAGCCACTGCAATGAGAGCCTACGCACTACAACAAAGAGTAGCCCCCGCTCGCTGCAACTAGAGAAAGACCTTGCACAGCAATGAAGACCCAATGCAGCTAAAAATAAATAAATAAATTTATTAAAAAAAAAAACAACAACAACATTAAGGAGGGGACTTTCCTGGTGGCTCAATGGTTAAGAATCTGCCTGCCAATGCAGGGGACACAGGTTCGATCCCTGGTCCGCGAGGATCCCACATGCCATGGAGCAACTAAGCCCGCATGCCACAACTAATGAAGCCCTCACGTCTAGAGCCGGTGCTCTGCAACAAAAGAAGCCACCGCAGTGAGAAGCCTGCGCACCGCAATGAAGAGTAGCTCCCACCTGACGCAACTAGAGAAAGCCCGCGCATAGCAATGAAGACCCAACACAGCCATAAATAAATAAGTAAGTAAGTAAGTAAGTAGGTAAGGAAGGAAGGAAGGAAGTAAAAACATTAAGCAGCATTTTTAAAACTTACCTAAAAAGATCAAAAATGGTCAGGTAAGTATAGGCAGTTAAAGCTGCAAAACAACAAAAAGACTGATTAAAATGTTACTGAATCCATTGTTAGGAAATACAACAAATCATTAAAATTGTTCATAACAGGGACATCCATCACCAAAAAACATGAGTCACTGATTAATCTCATATGTTGGCAATTACCTAGTAAATTTGACGAATATATGTAGCCAAAGTTGGTTAATACAAAAGCTTACTTTAGAACCTGATTTCTCCATCAGGAAAAATGAAGCGGCATATGCTCAAAAGCCCTGTGATCAATTTTTTGCCTCCTTCTGTCATCGGAGTACTATTTTAAATGTATTTTTAAAATAGCAGGATGAAAATAATGGTAAATAAAAACATAAGAGTCACGACACAAGAAAAATATTAGATTTCCCTTTTCAAGGGAAAAACTCAATAAATCATAAAATTTTATTTATACACTACATAAACTGAAGAACTAATCTATCACATTAAAAGGAAATCTCACAAAAAAGATACATGCACTCCAATGTTCACAGCAGCACTATTTATAAAACAGACTCACAGGTATAGAAAACAAACTAGTGGTTACCAGTGGGAAAGGGGCAAGATAAGCGTAAGAGATTAAGATATACACACTACTATGTATAAAATAGATAAGCAACAAGGATCAATTGTACAGCACAGGGAATTATAGCCATTATTTTGCAATAATTTTTAGTGGAGTATAATCTATAAAAATACTGAATCACTGTGCTGTACACCTGAAACTAATATAATAATGTAAATCAATACCTCAATTAAAAAATAAAAAGAAATCTTAGTTTTTCAAATAGATTTAAATTTTTTTTTTTTAAAAAGCTCATTTTAAATAATAATGCCTAACAACTGAACCAATTTTATAGTTTACAAGGTACTTTTGGAATAGATTCTCTCATTTAAATCTTTTGAGTTATAGTTCAGAATAATATATTCTATGTAAAGGAAGACATACCTTTATTTAAAATGAGAACAATAAAAGTGAAATAATTAACTCCTAAAAATAAGGATAGTGACATACCTATACTATTAGTGGAACTGCACCACATTAGCAGGAAGCCAGTACATGTTAAGTTTATTGCACCAAACAGCAGTATCTTCCAGGACTGTGAAAAAGAAAATCATTCTTATTTGTACAATGCTGATAAACTTCTCTGGGTCCATTCAAGTTGCTGTGATTCATACTCTAATATTCAAAGGAATAAGCACAACTTGTTTCAAAAAGTTGAAGTGCCACATTTTCTAAAACTACCAAAATTATCATCAACCAAGTTACTATTATAATATATAAGCCTAAAAGAATAATTCTAGAAGGGGAATTATTCAAGAGAAAATGAATTCTGACACACAAACTCTCAAATAGTTGAGAAAATATGCTGACATTTGAATATAATTTTGTCTCTATAAACATGTAGAGACGATGATAAAAACAAATGGGGCAAAATGTAAAGCAACTGATGAATGTGAATAAAGGGTATAAGGGAGTTCCTTATACTCATAACATTTCTGTAAGTTTGATGTTACATCAAAATAAAGTTACCCTGCTCACTCACTCACCAAAAAAAAGCAGTACTTGGTTATTTACCAAATAAATTGTATGAAATAGGACTGCAAAAGAGGGAAAGATCACCACAGTTTAGAAGTTCACAGAAAACGGAGGATCTGAGATACACCTTGAAATAGCTAGGATTTAGAGGAAGGAGGAAGAGCATTCTAAAAATAAAGGAAGAAGAGATCAAGTGAACTGTTTTTTATTTTTGTTCTGCTCCTCTCCCTACAAAGGGAGACCTATGCTTGTTTGAAAGTAGAGGTGAAATAAATTAGTGAAAAGGTAGTTATTTGGAGGTGTTAAAATTAAACATGTAATTGCTAAGGTCAAGTATGGTATGGGATAGGATGGTTTTACAATACAGATGAAAGGTGTAGGTCTAGAAAGGAAGAACACCACCTGTGAGAAAAGTGAGAAGGGTAAGAAGGTAACGGAAGAGAAAGAGAACTTGTAAGGCAGAAAGAAATGACAGTGATGTAACACAGAGGTAACAGTCTAGAAAGGAAGAAGCAAGGCCATTTTCTAAAATTAGGGGATATGATAAAGTAGCACTGGAAACTTAAATCTAGAAGAGGATCTGCAGAATAGATGTTATGGTGAATATACTACTGAATCATCAAAAAGAAGAACAATAATTACCAACATGAATTTATGGTAGACACCATTGTGGAACTTCCTCTACACCCACGAGCAAAACCAGAAAAGCAAGTGAGATAGGGATGTTAGAGACTTGAGAACTGATATGATAGATTAACAAGACAAGGGACTCTAATACTAGTGAGGACATTAATGAAATGATTGGATATGGGGTCTAGTCAGGACAGGGATTCAACAGCAGTCAGAAAAGGAGGATAAAGCATTTAATGCATGCAGTTCTAATGCTGAATCAAGCTATTAATCAACAAATATTTGAGTATCTATTTTGTAACAGACACTATTCCAGGCACTGGAGATACAGCAGTGAACAAAACATGGACCTTATAATCCAGGTGAGGTGACAGACAATAAGCAAATATATAAGGTCAGGTGGTGATAAGTGCTAGAAGAAAAAATACAGTAAGAACACAGTAAATGGAAGACATGGAAGAGCTGCTCTTCTAGACAGGGTGGTCAGAAAAGACTCCTTTGGTAAGGCGACATGTGACCAGAAATCAGAAAGAGGCCAAGGTGCTAAGCATGCAGATATCTGGGAGAGAAAATGGGAACCACAGTGCAAATTCTTTGAGATAGAAGAATGGCTGAGGACAGCTAGACAAGAGAGCTGAGAGGGAGTCTGGGGCTACATCAAGTAGTGTCATGTACGCCAGGAAAAGAATTGGGATGTATTCCAGATGAGATGAAAAGTGACTTAGCTTTCATTTTAAAAAGCTCATTCAGCTTCCCTATGTAGAATATACTGCACAGGGGCAAGGATGAAAGTAGGAAGACCACTTAGAATGTGATTGCAATAAACCATGTGGGAAATGATGGTGGCTTTGAACGTGATAGGAAGGTGTTAAAAGAGTCAGATTCTGAGTATTATACTGAAGATAGAGCCGGCAAGAATTACTTATAAAGCAGATGTGAGGAGTGAGGGAAAGAGATGGGTAAAAGTGACTCCAAGGTTTCTGGCCTGAGCCATGTAGTGAAGGAGTGATAGAAAATCAAAGTTCAGGTTTGATCATATTAAATTTGAGATGCCTATTAGATATCCAGGTGAAAATGTTGAGAAGTCCATTGTATATAGGAATTGGAGGTAGGGAAGAAGATAGGGACTGAGATATAAATACAGGGTCATCAGCATATGGTAATGAAAGTGTCACCTAAATGGAATGAATGTAAACAAGAGAGGCCAGAGCTCCATAAGCCCTGGGACACTCCAAAACTTAAGAGGTCAGAAAGATGAGAGGAAAGTAAGAAAGGAGACTAAAAATAATGGCCAAGTAAGTAGGAGGAAAATCAACAGTGGCATTTCAGAATCCATATGAATAAAACTGCTTTAAGGTGGAAGAGACTGTTTTTCATCAAATGCCATTGAAGGTCAAATAAGATGGGAAATGAGGATGACCATTGCTTTTGGCAACATAGAAGTTATTAGTTACCTTGTAAAAGCTGTTTCTGTGGATAAGTGGGGACTAGAATCAGACTGGTTTTGTTTAATAGAAACAGGGAGAAAAAGTGAACAAAGAGAGTAAAGACAATTCTTCTAAGTACTTTTGTATAAAAGGAAGCAGAGAAAGGAAGCAGTAGCTGAGAGTGGAATATATGGCATGTAATTATGATGCAAGAAGGAGAAGGAGAATGATTCAAGAAGGAACAACAGTGCAAGAGACAGAAGGAACCATTATAGGAATGCTGTCTTTGAGTAGGCAACAGTGGAAGAACTGGCCTTATATAGCAGATCAGACAGTTCATTCACAAAATAGGAGGGAAGGCAGAGTGTTGGTAGATATGCTAATGACAGGATGCGGAAGTTTTCTCCTGATTACTTCTTTTCCCTCAGTGAAACAGGAAGCAAGATGAACAGGTTAGAGTGGGGATGAATAAGCTTTTGGGAGTTTGAGGACAGAAGTGAAAGAAAATGGTATGAAACTGTCACTTAGGAAACTGGAAACTGAATAAACTAGGAACATATAGTATGGGTCATAGTAATGGCATACTTGGTCATGAATTTAAAGGGAGACCAGTCAGCATGGTTTTGTGTTTTTTTTAAGGCTCCATTCAGTTGCTTGCATGCAGGTACAGAGTAGGAAAAAAGTGGACTTAATGAGGTTAAGGATTTGCCAAGGAAGTATGATAGACAGAAGAAGGGCACAAAGGAGTTGAAGTCATATGCAAGAAAATGAAAATGATGGACCAGAGAATCTAAATTGATAAGTAAGTAAATGAGGATAAGAGAGGTGAAAAATAGTGAAAATATAGCAGAGTCAATGGACTGGAGGTCCTAGTAATAGGAGTGAACTGGGAAGACAAGAGGTAGTGGCTGATGAGTAAAATGCTTAAATTGAGACAATGGGAGGATATAGTTATTATAAATGATAAGGTTTATGGTATGATCATAGGAGTGGATGGTTGGGAGGGATACAGGACAAGATTATTTGTGGTGAGGAACTGAGAGGTAAGGATCTTCCACATGAAATATGAAATCACCAAGAACTAAGACAGGAAAAGCAATGAAGAGATGAGCCAGGTGTACCTCTTAAGATTTAAATTATGATAGAGGTTATCTGTACAATTCAGGTGTTCCTATATTGGTTTTGTTCCTACTACCTATTCTGTGGTATACTATGCTTCAATGAAGTGTACTGTTAAAGAACTTGCTGCTTCCTCCTGCAATATAGTTGCTTTCCATCAACATCATAAAGCTATAACTATCTGTTCTCAAGAGATCATCCTAGGGACTTCCCTGGTGGTCCAGTGGTTAAGAATCCACCTTCCAATGCAGAGGACTCGGGTTCGATCCCTGGTTGGGGAACTAAGATCCCATATGCCACGGGGCAACTAAGCCCACACGCCACAATAAAAGATCCTGTGTGCCACAACTAAGACCTGATGCAGCCAAATAAATAAATAAATATTAAAAAAAAAAAAAGAGATCATCCTAAATGACTAGATAGAAAAGAAGCAGATAAGTTTCCTACCCGTGGCTCTTAGAGTTTAACATTCAGAGATGATAATATTTCCAAATACCAGAATTAATGAGTTCTGACCATATCCCAAGGTTTTAGAAACAGGAGATATAGTGGTAAAAAACAAAGAAAAGAAATCTTTAGTTTAGTATTATAATACGTGGTCAATATCATTGCTACTGCTTATTATGTTACATTGAAGCTAGGATTATTTAAAATTCATCAAATATTTGTTGGATGCTTATTTTGTACTTTTATTAAAAAAGGAGGGGATATATGTATACGTATAGCTGATTAACTTTGTTATATGGCAGAAACTAACACAACATTGTAAAGCAATTATACTCCAATAAAGATGTTTAAAAAAAAAAAGTGAGCAAAAGAGACATAGTCACTGCCTTCAGGGAGCTTACAGTATAAGACAATAATAAGAACAATGAAAACAGAATAATAACTAGAAGGTCTACATTGGTGACCAAAAAGGGTATCGATTGTCTATTTATAGTCTCAAAGCATAACTTATTTTTTCTGCCTTACATTAAAAATGAGAAAATGTGGCTTCAGACCACATCCACTTAATTTGCTAAAAAAAACTAACAACATAAGGCTATCACCAAACATTTTTTCTTCAAAATTCTTTAGAATTAGAATAAAAACTAACCAAAGCCTAGCTTCCTCCCAGGCAAAACAACTGTATACTAAAGTACTGTAATTTTACATTAAAAATTACTTATCCAACATAAAAAAAATGAAAACAATGTGATGGATCAAGAGTGATTTCTATTTGCCTTAAAAATTACCTTTCTTCAATGTTATAATGTTTGTGCAATAATTAAAATTAGGGTTAAGGAATAAAAATAACTTACCCTTCGATCAGCTGCTACAAGTCTAAATTCCTGCAATAACTTGCCAAAAAAAGATCTTTGTGGTTTTCTAAAAAGATGAATTGTCCCCTTTAAAGCAAACAAAAAGTACACAAATCAGCATTTAAGTATCTAATCTTCTTCATTCCTGCGATATAGTAATAACAACTAACATTTCTTGAATGCTCATTATGTCCCAAGCAATTATTCTAGACACTTTGCATGTATTTACCTATTTAAGCCTCACAATCATCTATGTGGTGGAAACAATTTTGAGTAAATTGTCTAAGCACACAATGCTAGCAATGGCTGAGCAGGAATTCAAACCCAGGCATTTTAGCTCTAGACCAAACTCTTTTTTTTTTTTTTAATGGATTAGGCAATTTTGAACCAGAAAACCAGTTTGCCAAGTAGCTCTACTGGAAAGAAATTATTACAATTTACCTAATTAAAGCTTTATATATGAAAGGTTTGGCAACTATTATTACAGGAAAACCTCTGAGTTTCTCTCTCAGGCATTCAAAGTATCTGACATCCTAGCTAGCTTCCATGGTCCCTGCTAGTACACAGTATGGTACTAGCAGAGAAAGGTCATGGCAGTGGGGTTACCAATGAGAGAAGAGACTGAATGGTGATTACAGTGGGATTTACCACTCAAGTCCAGGAAACCATGTAAGAAAGCCTTAACATAAAGGAGAGCTCAAGCACACATAGGAAATTAGCCTGTGATTAAGGTAGTATCCAGTATCAGTGGGAGAAAGTATGAGTTATTCAATAAATAGTATTTGGAAAAAGGTAAAGTTGGATCCTTACTACTCACTCTAATTTTTCATTATTTTAAAATCAAAATATAGGGGCTTTCCTGGTGGCGCAGTGGTTGAGAATCTGCCTGCCAATGCAGGGCACACGGGTTCGAGCCCTGGTCTGGGAAGATCCCACATGCCGCGGAGCAACTAGGCCCGTGAGCCACAATTACTGAGCCTGCGCGTCTGGAGCGTGTGCTCCGCAACAAGAGAGGCCGCGATAGTGAGAGGCCCGCGCACCGCGATGAAGACTGGCCCCCACTTGCCACAACTAGAGAAAGCCCTCGCACAGAAACGAAGACCCAACACAGCCATAAATAAATAAATAAATAAATTAAAAAAAAAAAAAGAGTTTGGTAACTCTTGTTAACTCCCATTTAAAAATATATATATAAAACAATAGAATAATTGAAGAAACTCATGGATGTATAATTTCATAATCTTGTATGTGGAGAAGACTTTTCTTAATAGGACATAAAACCAAGAAGCTGTAAAGGGGAAAAAATTGATCAATTTTACTATACTTTCATGATGGGAATACAATACTCTACAAAAAACAAAACAAAAAAAAACCCTCAAAAAATAAGCTGTGAAAATCTTTGTTATTACAAAAGCAAAGTAATTGTTTCTAGGGGAAAAAAATCCTTCACAATTTTCAACGGGTCATACATAATAATTCGATTGCTAAGTGCCATGTACTTAAATTTTTGGATTTTAATTTTAACAAAACATTTTCTTAGATGGTAAAGGCCACAATCACTATAACAACCATACTACATTTCTACCCCATTAAAGTTGGCCAATTTGATTCAAACACTGAAGCTCCACAGATAGCAGTGGAACTAGGAGTTAACAGATTAAAAATGTGAAAAACTTTCAGATCCATTCAAGCAGAGGTATGATTTTCCTATAGTCAGCATCTAGAAACATCTCAATAGTTATAAAATGATATATCCCATTTCTTCAAGTTTTACATGTCATTAGTTGCATTATGTTTAGACTCAGGAAAGGCAGAAAATAGGCCGAGCTCTAGAAATCTGGCATAACAAAAACAGCAAAATGTTGATAAATGTCGAGGCCAAGTTATGGCTACATGGGGGCTCATAATGTTAGATTCTCTCTACTTTTGTGTATGTATGAAAATTTCCACAATAAAAAGTTAAAGTAAAAAGTATTTTTAAAAATGTAAAAATAAAGTATCAGGAAAAAGGTGCAACTAATTTTCATATCTAAATAAAGACCAGTGTATATGTATAACCCTAAGGCTCTGCTAAATCAATTCAGTTGAAAAGGAACAGTATACTATTTTCACCTGAGATGTTAATAAATGCTAATGTCAACAAACATACTGTAGTCTTAAAGAATTATGTGTGGACATTTTGGTCCCAAAGATAAATTCTACTTAATACTGGTATCCTTGAATATCTTCTAACTTCAGCCCATTTTAAATTATTTCAGTTACTTTAAGTTTCAGGTTAAAGGACTTCCCTGGTGGTCCAGTGGCTAAGACTCCGAGCTCCCAATGCTGGGGGCCTGGGTTCGATCCCTGATCAGGGAACTAGATCCCACATGCTGCAACTAAAAGTTCGCATGCCGCAACTAAAGATCCTGCATGCCGCAACCAAGACCCAGTGCAGACAAACAAATGAATAAATAAATAAATAAAAATATTTAAAAAAATAGTTTCAGGTTAAAACAATCAATAAGGTTTCTAAAAGGCAGAGGGCCATTTCTGATGCCATTCTGATAGTGGGGGAAAACCCACAAAAATCCTAATTTTCACGTCACTCTTTCCAAAATTATATTGGCTCTCCACTGCTATCAGGATAAACTCCAAATTTTACAACTTGGAACTCAATGCTTTCAATGAGTTAGCCTCAGTTTCTTTCCATTTTTTCCTCTTGCTCCAGATAAGAATCCTCAACTCCAACTAAACTGCTGTTCTCCTTGTCTCATGATCATACCATTCTAGAGTAAAAAGGCCAGACTCGTCTAACCCAAGCACTAATAGCCCTGAAGCACTTAGCAAGTTACCTGACCTCTCCGTTTCCTCATCCAAATGAGAGTAATGAATAGTAGACTAAGAGTACTGGAGTAAGGGACAAAGTACTCAGTTTACTGCTTCACTTCCTACATGAAGCCTTATTAGATTATTCAAACTATAGTTTTTTTTGTTTTTTTTTAAATTAATTAATTTATTTATGGCTGTGTTGGGTCTTCGTTTCTGTGCGAGGGCTTTCTCCAGTTGCGGCAAGCGGGGGCCACTCTTCATCGCGGTGCGCGGGCCTCTCACTATCGCGGCCTCTCTTGTTGCGGAGCACCGGCTCCAGACGCGCAGGCTCAGTAGTTGTAGCGTACGGGCCTAGCCGCTCCGCGGCATGTGGGATCCTCCCAAACCAGGGCTCGAACCCGTGTCCCCTGCATTGGCAGGCAGACTCTCAACCACTGCGCCACCAGGGAAGCCCCAAACTATAGTTTTTTATGCCACTTGCTTTGTAATTAACCATAGGCTAGCCTTCATCTTGTCATCTTGCATGGTAAGTTAATTTTTTAGTAACTTCACTAATGACAAGAGCTATACTTCCTTGACATTTTCTAAGAAAGCACTACGCTTTGCACATAGCATGTTATAAATAAATAATACATAAGGGGTAACTTTAAAAATAAAACTTAAATGCTACTATTTCCCTTATTACTAATGTTTCACGCATAAAAATTTACTGCCATGGTTACTTATTCAGTGTTCTATAAAACAGATATTTATTGAAAACTTCCTCTGGGCCAGGCACTGTACAAAAGGCTCTGGGGATATCAGAGTGAATACATAGGTCCTCCTCTCAAAAAGCTTACAGCCTAGGAAGTGAGAAAGACAAGTGAATACACAACTTTAACATAGTCTGGTAAAATGCACCAGATGTTACTAGTAAAAAGCACCCTCACAGGAGCGTAAAGGAGGCACTTAATAGGATGTTGAGACACGGCAGAAAGGCTCATGAAAGAGACTAAAGGACATGTTAAGGGTTATACTGATAAGGATGGCAGACAGCAAATGGAGAGCAATTCTGGCAGAGAGAAGAGCATATATTAATTCGGTGCAAAGGTCTAATTCTTAGAGCACAATCTGCAAGCTGTTCACTGTAGCTGGAATATGGGTGTATGTATGTATGTATGTGTAAAAAGAGGCTGTAAAGGTAAGAAGCTAGACTACAGATGTCTTTGCTTGCCATACTAAACAGGACTTTAGCTTTCAGGCTAAAGGAAAAAAAACGGAAGAATTTTAAGCAAGGGAGTGGCATGGTCAAGTTTTACAAACTTAACTCTGGCTACACAGTGGTGAGTGTTCTGAAGAACACAGCTATTTGGTCAGCAAAAAAGGTAAACTTTTACCCACTTTCTGTATGTAAAGGAAGGATTACAGGAAATTTAGAAAATATTTTCAAATATGTGAATAAGACATTTTTTCGACCATATCCACTCAAGGAAAAAACTTAGAGTGTCAGTGCTGGGGCACAGAAACGTGGTCCTTTTGTCATATACAGGCTATCAATAAGAGACCCATGAATTTTCTGATACAATGGTGTGTACCTCTTTTGACACTGAAATCACAATCAACTGCTTATCCTTAGATAAAATTCAGAGAGCTATATACTTGATTTCTAAAGGAATAAAATGACTAACACCTCTAACAAAATTGGAGTACCACATCCCCAAAGCCATACGGTATACTGGGATCTACAAACGCACACACAAAATAAGCTGCAGTAAGAGGCACTATCAACACCTTGACTTTCGCCAGTCTTTGGCCTTCTGAAAGCTGCTGCCATACCCGGCTGTCGCACTCGATAAAGGCAAGTTGGAGACTGGGGCGTCAGCCTCAATACCCTACTAACCATCCTCTTTATTTACGCCAGTGTTACCGTCACTGCTGTAAGCATCACTAATACGGTCGTTGCTGCTGTGGACTTGTTTTCTGATCTTTTGTTGGTGTTGTAGTCGCTGACACTGGCAAAGACTTTTATTTCTATATCAAAGATGTCACTGCAGGGAGGAGTCATAAACTCGCCCAGAGCCTAAAGGTCGGCCTGGAGCGGGGCCGGGGTCCGGAACAGCAAAGGAACCGGGTGAGGGGGCGAGGGAGCATCAGAGCTCTGATGGCACGCTCTCGGACGCCAGCCGCTCCTCCCGGGGACCCCGAGCATAACTCCGACAACCCCACCTCTGGGTGGCTGAGGCATGTCAAGGCCGCTTCAGGACCAGAAAGGATAAGAGGAATCATTTACGACAGAAACCCTCCTCATAACCCCGGCCAACTCACCATGATAAGGAGGGGCACAGCTCCCGCCGGAAGACGGTCTAGGAGCTGGTTTTTCCCTAGAGCGGAAGGGGGTTGGGCATCAGAGGCCGATTGGCTGTGAGCGACGCGGGGGCGGAAGTGCGTGCACCGGCCTCATGGTCCCGCTCCCCCTTCCCGGCTGCCCCTGCGTTCTATAGAGGCGAAGGTGGCGGCTAGAGCGACTCTTCAGCCCCGGCCGAGGTCTGGGTGTAGAGGTACGCGCTGAGGTCTTTGTCAAGGAGCAATTAGGGTTTCTTTGTAATGTTAGAAAAGTTTCATTGAATCCTGAAGCGCTTTTACCTATGTTGTGTTATTTAATTTTTGCAATACCTTACGAAATAGATTATATTCCCATTTTTCAAGTGAGGAAACAGGATTAAGAAATTTGCCCAGAGACATACATCTAGTTTGCGGTAGTAGCTGAATTTGAACTCAGGCCGACTAATGACGGACTACTGTGTTGTGCTTCCTAAAATACTACTTAAATTCTATAAGATTAATTTTATTTTACAAAGGGAAAATAAAACACATCGAAATATAATTCATTCGACAGAAATTGAATATGGAGTACGTGTGTGTCAGGTACTGATGAAAATGATATTCTGGTAAGAAGAGACAAAACAAGTAGGAGAAGGAAATTTTTAAAATATATCGATAAGTAGTGCCATTTGGAAAATAGGGTAATGGTATAGAGAGTAACTGGGTCGCTAATTTAGAGAGGTAGTCAGAGAAAACTTCTCTAAGAAGATTAGATTTGACTTCCAAATGGCAAGACTTTCTGTGAAGTTTTTTCTAGGCAGAATAAGTAATGCAAATACCTAAGTAAAACAAGCAAGGGTGTTTTAAGATCAGAAAGAAGGTAGTATGTCTGGAGAGTTGTGCTTGAGGGGAAGAAACGAAGAGAAGGTCTAAGTGATAAACGGGCCAGATCAAGTCGGAATTTCTAATTAGGGGTAAAGAGCTTGGTTTTTTTTTTTCTAAGTGAGACCGGAAGCCAGTGGACGGTTTTAATAACGGAGTGACCTTCTACATTTTGGCTGTGGTATGGAGAATGAACTGTAGATGGAAGATAATAGCTAACATTTATTAAGCACTTATGTGGTAAGTATTGTTACTAAGAACTTAGTGTATCACCTCATTTAATCCTCATAACAGCCCTTTGATATAGGTACTATTGTTAGCCTCTGCTTGGAAAGTTGTGTGCCAAGGTCACACACCTAGTCAAAGGTGGACCTGGAATTCTGTACACCATAGTTTTAAAGCCTTACCAACTACTCAGTACTTGCTACTCCTGGACAGGATTAGAATCAAGAAGGCAAGTTAGAACATTATTGCTTCATTTACCCTGAGCAAATCATTCTCAATTCTTTTTTTTTTTAATATTTATTTATTTGGTTGCACCGGGTCTTAGTTGCAGCAGGTGGGCTCCTTAGCTGTGGCATGCGAACTCTTAGTTGCGGCTTGCATGTGGGATCTAGTTCCCTGACCAGGGATCCAACCCGGGCCCCCTGCATTGGGAGTGCAGAGTCTTAACCACCATGCCACCAGGGAAGTCCCCATTCTTGATTCTTGAAGTTTCTTTCCAGTCTTTTTTATTTTAACAAAACTGGAATCAAACAGTACATATTATTTATAGTCTGCCTACTTCATGTAAGGATGTACTGTGAGTTTTTTCCCGTGTCTTAATTTTCTAGAATATAGTTTTAGTGACCTTAGAGAATTCAATCATAGGCATGTGCCTTAATATCAGTATATTTAACTAATTCCTTATTGATGAGTATAACAGGGTTTAGAGTTAGCAAAAAGAAATCTCTCAAGCTATTTTAAGAAGAAAAAAATCTAATACAGGGAATTGAATAATTGATATAAAATCATAGGAAACAACTAGACAGAAGATCAACAATGAAACAGAAGACTTGAACAACATTATATACCTATTAGACCTAACATATGTCTAGAATACACTGTCCAACAACAGCATAATACACATTCTTCTCTGGTGTATATGGAGCATTCCAAGGACAGAACATTTGTTAGGCCATAAAATAATTTTCAATAAATTTAAAGGGATTAAAATCATAGAAAGTATGTTCTCCAAATATACTGGAA
Organism: Balaenoptera borealis; assembly: GCF_965194805.1. Taxonomy (NCBI): domain Eukaryota; kingdom Metazoa; phylum Chordata; class Mammalia; order Artiodactyla; family Balaenopteridae; genus Balaenoptera; species Balaenoptera borealis. The sequence goes on from NC_138871.1 coordinate 66,259,240, forward strand.
TGAAATTAGAAATCCATAACAGAAGGAAATTTGGGATGCTCCCATCTGGTGGAAATTTTAAAAACATACTCTTAGTCAATGGATCAAAGAAGAAATCACAAGAGAACTTAGAAAATACGTTGAGATGAATGAAAATTAAAACTCAACATACCAAAACTTATTGGATACAGCAAAAGCAGTCCTTAGAGGGAAATGTATAGCTGTAAATGCATGTATTAAAAAAAGAAGGATCTGAAATCAATAACCTAACCTTCCATCTTAAGAAACTAGAAAAAGAAGAGCAAACTAAACTTAAAGCAAGCAAAAAGAAGGAAATAAAAGGACTTCCCTGGTGGTCCAGTGGTTAAGACTCTGTGCTTCCACTGCAGGAGGCACGGGTTTGATCCCTGCTCAGGGAGCTAAGGTCCTATGTGCTGCGTGGTGTGGCCAAAAAATTAAAAAGAAGGAAATAAAGCTTGGAGAGGAAATAAATGAAATAGAGAATAGAAAAACAATAGAGAGGGAATTCCCTGGCGGTCCAGTGGTTACAGTGGTTAGGACTCTGTGCTTTCACTGCAGGGGCTCAGGGAACTAAGATCCTGCAAGCTGCATGGCAAAAAAATTAATTAATTAATTTTTAAAAAAGAGAAAACAAAACCAAAAATTGATTCTTTGAAATTTTCAACAGAATTGACAAAGCTTTACCTAGACCAAGAAAAAAAAGATTCAAATTACTAAAATCGGGACTTCCCTGGTGGTCCAGTGGGTAAGACTGCACTCCCAATGCAGGGGGCCTGGGTTCGATCCCTGGTCGGGGAACTAGATCCCTCATGCATGCCAAAACTAAGACCCAGTGCAGCCAAAATAAATAAATTAATTAAAGTTTAAAAAATAATAATTATAAAAATTACTAAAATCAAGAAAGAAAGGGGGGACATTACTATTGATCTTACAGAAATAAGGATCATAGGGAGTATTATAAACAGTTATATACCAACAAATTAGATAACCTAAATGAAATGGACTAATTTCTATAAAGACACAGACTACTGAAAACGACTCAAGAAGAAATAGAAAATCTGATTAGACATAACAAGCAATTGAACTTATAATTAAAAAAAAAATTCCACAAAAAGCCCAGGCAAAGATGGCTTCATTGATGAAGTCTACCAAACATTTAAAGAAGGATTAGCACCAATCATTGACAAACTGTTCCCCAAAAATAGAAGAGAAAGGAACACTTCTCTACTCATTCTATGAAGCCAGAATTACCCTGATAACCAAAACATCACAATAAAACTACAGACCAACATCCCATATGAACGTAGATGCAAAAAAACCTCAACAGAATAATAGCAAAATGAATCCACCAAAATATAAAAAGAATCATACACCATGAATGAGTGAGTGGGAATTCACAGGAATGCAAAGCAGGTTCAACATATGAGAATTAACAATGCAATACACCATATTAATAAAGGGCGAATGCCACACAATCATCTCAATAGATGCAGAAAAACATTTGACAAATCTAACACCCCTACCAGAAAAAACAACAAACTAGGAATAGAACCACAGACATAGGTTCTTGTGTTGAATAATTAGACCTTTTAGTTTGGAGGTGTATTCTATAATTAGGCCCAGATCTTTGTATGAAGTTATTAGACGTTTTATTTTGTTTTGAATATATTTTTGCCGTTAACCTGCTTACTCTTTCTTGTTGCTTTTGCTATTGTTTGTATTATGAAGTCTTGTTTCATGTGTTTTGTTTATATTTTATTGTTTTATCTATTTTTAATGTATAAGGAAGTGTTCCATAGGAAACAGATGGAAGTATAAACCTGGTAAGTCTTCAGTACAAGCCAGCCCTAAGCCCTAACAATTGGAAGTCCCATTGGATTGGTGATCAATTGTCGAAAAAGTGATTGATCAAACTTTGCCTTAGGTATCCTGCAGAACCTTCATGAGAACACTGTCCTGTCAGTTTGTCAAAAAAAGATCACTTTGATTAGCCCATATTCTGGGATTAGTGATCTGTAGAGATTGTGACTGTTGATTGTACAGACTCTTCCTAGTCATCCTGCTTGGCTGGAGAATCTGTGACACTAACAAAATACACATTGTTGATCAACCACCATGGCTCCCTTTCTTGCAAATTACCTGTGTCAAAGTCTCCACCTCCTCCTAGAAGAACTTCTGCCCCTTATGTAAAATTACTTACAATCCAAAGTCTTGCATTTTCATTGGTAAATTAGAAAAAAATCAACATAGAATAACAATTACGAGAACTTTTGACATAAAATCAATTTTTTAAACTGAGAAGACAGAACACTGGTGAACAGTCAGCTTTGTTAATTGGTATGCTGAGCCTTCAAAAGAAAATTCTAACTCCAAGACAGTCTCTCTGAAAGATTTTGCAACCTTCTGAAACCTACCCTCCTGGCATTTTGCTCTTTCTCTTCAGCTGTCCCTGACCTTCTAAGTGACATACCTTTTCTTCAGGGTTTTCTCAGGAAAATCAAAATCACATTGTAAACTTACTAGACCAGAAGTCAGATTTATAGAAGTTAAATGAAAACTCTAATCTAGAGCCAAAACCCAGGAGTTTAGGAAAATCTTTTTCCTAAACTTCAGGGAGACAGGCAAAAAAAATTGCTACAGAACTCAGGATTTTGTTAGATACTTAATGTCCTGGACTACAGATCTGTACCAAATAATTCAATTGTTTGTTCCTCAGAAAGGGTAAAATGTTTTATGTCAGCAGAGTAGAAAAGATTTAAATAACTCAGCTGTGTAATAAAAGTTTAAAAATAAAAGTAGAAAATATACCATTTAATTTCAGCATCTTTTAAGGGAAGATTGACCAAAGATTCAAAATTGTAAACTAAATAAAAATGAAAGGGAATTCCCTGGCAGTCCAGTGGTTAGGACTCCATGCTTCCACTGCAGGGGGCCTGGGTTCATCCCTGGTCGGGAAACTAAGATCCCACAAGCCGTGCGATTTGCGGCAAAAATGATGATGATGATGATGATGTTTGGAAGTTTCCTGAGGTCTATTTTTTTTTTTTTAGTTCCCTAAAGATTGAACCCAGGCCCTCGGCAGTGAGAGCGCAGAGTTCTAACCACTGAACCGCCAGGGAATTCCTCTCCAAACATTATTTGAAAAGATTTTGCAACAATGAGAAAGTTGCAGAAAAGTTTTAACTACAGTGCAAATAACTTTGTTTTCCTTGAAATGTTAAGGTTAAGTCGTTGACCTGCTGCCCCATCACCCCCAAACATGTTAGTGTGTATTCCCTGCAAACAAGGACATACTTCTATGTAACCACAGTAACAGCCATCAAAATCAGAAAATTAACAATGACACATTACTGTCATCTAACCCTTAGTCTCCATTCAAGTTTTGTCAGTTGTTCCAATAAGGTATTTTATAGCAGAAAGAACCAGTTCTAAATCACAAGTTGCATTTAGTTGTCATTCTATTTTATCTCCTTCAGCCTGGAACAGTTCTTCAGTTTTTCACTTGACTTTCACGAATTTGCCAGTTATTTTGAAGATTCCAGTTATTTTGTAGAATGCTCCTGGAATAGATTCAGGTTGTGAATCTTTGACAGGAATATCACAGAAGTAGTACTGCATTTTTCTCATTGACCCTATTATGTGAAATTTGGCCCAGTAATAACTTTCATCACTAGATTAAGGTGGTATCAAGTTTTTCCACTGTGAAAACTGTACTTTGAAACTATGTGAATGTATTCATACTTAATCACACTTTCAATTTATTCTTGCATTTATGTATATGTTCACATTGGCTCATGGTTTCTTATTTTACCTCATGGGTTATAATCCATTACTACAATCACTTTAGATGCTCAAAATTGTCCAGTGGAAGCCCCTCTAATCAATAATTCATCCTCATCCTTCTTTAAGCACTTTCTTCATTTCTGGCACAAGATATTCTGGGTTATCCTGTATTTTCTCTGCCCTAAACCTGGAGTTGGCCATTTCACCAAGGAGCCCTGGTTCCTTTAGTGGATATTATGCACCGAATGTTTGTGTCCCCTTAAAATTCGTATATTGAAACCCTACTGCCACAACGTGATGGTATTTGGACATGGGGTCCTTCAGAGATAATTAGGATTAGATGAGGTCATGAGGGTGGGACCCTCAAGATAGGATTAGTGTCCTCATAAGAAGAGACACCGGAGAGCCAGCTCTCTCTCTGTCACTGAGGACACAGCCATTTACAAGCCAGTGAGAGCTCTCACCAGAAACAAAATTGGTCGGCACCTTGATCTTGGATTTCCTACCCTCCAGAACTGTGAAAATAAATATCTGTCATTGAAGTCATGCAGTCTATGATATTTTTGTTATGGCAGCTCAAGCAGACTAAGATTTTGATAGCAAGAAGGGGGATGCTGCTTTTAAAAAACACCTAAAAATGTGGCAGCTTGAACAGACTAAGACAGTAGAGAATTAAGAAGACAGGAGTAGTATGTGTGCGCATTGCTTTTGGGGTGTAACTACTCCAAGGCCTTCTCAGTGCAAAGAACTGGGGAATATGTGTACACAAATATAAATATATTTACCTCTACATTTCTTCATCTATTTTTATATATCTTAAATCATGAATTCATACTCTTAAATCCAATTCCAGCCCAACCCCACAGGTTTCAATTTTTTTGTATTCATAACTCCTTTCTCTGACAGAAATATGGCTCCACTATGGTTAATATATTGACTTGTCTGATTAGGTCTCCTGCATGTAAGCAGTTTGTCATCTTTGCTGACACCTTTTCCCAATACACACCTCTCTATTCTTGAGAACTTATTCCTCATTCCAGGTTGCCCCAGTGCATATGAATAACTTCCTTACTCTGTCCCCAGTACCCCATACTAAGCTGCCCATTATTGTAGACACCCTCCTCACCCCACTTGGTCTATGACACCCCACTTTGGGCCACCATGTGTCCCTTCTCCCCACTGCAAAACCTGCCCTGGACCACTGTGTGGAAGAGAAGCTAGCATAGCTGGGCTGAGATTGCTATCTTTTGAAAGGCCTGATTGCAAGTTTGGTTGGCATCTGGGAACTTGGATTTGGGGGAGGGTTCCCACCATTCCCTGAGAGTGGTTCACTGTGCCTAACACAGGCCTAACATCTTCACCCATGTTGTCATAACTTGATGCTGGAGGAATTAAGTGCATCCTATGTAATTCCGCTGGGAGAGGACTCTTGGAAGCTGGTGCTTGGTTTCCTCTGGACTTTGCCCCATACTTTTGTTCCCTTTGCTGGGTGAGAGATTATAATATGCATCCTCATTAGTCTACCTTACTTTAATACTATACAACTTTATGTACAATATAATAACCTTATTTCAACATAATTCCATTTACTGCCCTCTCCCACCCTTTGTGCTATCTTTGTCATCTACTTTACTTCTACATACATTATAAATACCACACTGTAAATTTTTTTAAAACAACAAATAGATATTCAGAGAAATTAAGAAAAAATTATCTTTTGTATTTACTGACATATATATCATTTGCAAAGTTCTTAATTCCTTCCTGGAGATACAGATTCCTATGGAGGATTACTGTCAGCCTAAAGAATTTCTAAAAGCATTTCCTATAATGTCAGTCTGCTAACAACAAATTCTCTTAGGTTTTGTACACCTGGAATAGCTTTTATTTTGTCGTACTATTTTGAACATTCTAAGTAGACATAGAATTTTAGGTTAACTTTTGTTAATTTTTGCACTTTATTTTTTTTGATGTACAGTTGATTTCCAATGTTGTATTAGTTTCAGGTATACAGCAAAGTGATTCATATATATATATATATATATATATATATATATATATATATATAATTTTCCAGATTCTTTTCCATTTTATTACAAGATATTGAATATAGTTCCCTGTGCTACACAGTAGGGCCTTATGTGTTTTTTATATAGTAGTTATGATTTTTGCACTTTAAGAATGTCATTCCATCATTTCCTGGATTCCATTGTTTCTGATGAAGTTAGCCACCACTTTTACTGTTTATTCAAGTGTAATGTCATTTCCCCTCTCTGGCTGCTTTTGAGATTTTTTTGATTTGGTTTGGTTTTGTGTATGTGTGTGTGTTTTGCAATACTATGCACCCAGATGTGATCTTTGTTGCATTTATTCTGCTTGGAATTCACTGAACTTCTTGGACCTGTAAGTTGATGTTTTCCAACAATTTTGAGAAAATTTCAGGCATTACTGCTTCAAATATTTCTCTTGCCCCATTCTCTTCCTCTCCTCTCCTCTGGACCTCAAAAGTACCTGTACATTAGACTGATACTGTCCCACAGGTCTCAAATCTCTGCTGTTTCTTTTTTTCTCTGTGCTTCAGTTTGATAATTGTACTGGCTGTCTTCCACTTTTCTTCCTCTGCTTGTCCAGTTTACTGTTAAGCCCATCCAGTGAATATTTAAATTTAGACACTATATTTTTCATTTCAGATTCTAATTTTTAATCACCAGACTTTCCATTTGGTTTTCAGTTTCTATTTCTTTGCCAAGAATCCCAATCTATTGATCCACCATTTTTCCCCTATAAATTTTTAAATGTATTTTAAAGCTGTTAAAAAATAATTTTGTTAACTCCAACATAGGGTCATCTGTGTATCTGCTTCTATATATTTTCTGTTGATTACGGATCATATAATTTTTCTTTGTATGCTTAAGGTTTATTTTGTACTGCACTTTGTGAATGACATGTTGTAAAGACTCTGGATTTTGTTTTCTTCTAAACAATGTTTTATTTTAGCTAGCTGTTAACTTACTAATGTATAACCTTGATGCTGTGAAAGCCTGATATTAAGCTTTGTTTCAGTGAGTTTCTTCCCATTTTGCCCAGAGTCCTAAAGTACAGCCCTTAGTTCTGGGATGTTGTCCTTCCTCCTAAGCCACGGCCCGTCTTGGGTTTCAATGGGAAACCAGAAGTGTTTACTAAACCCCTCTTACTCGCCCTGTATTCGCCCAGCCGTTGTTACCGCTACTCAGTTCCTTGGACTTCAACTATTGCTTTCTGCTGGGTTCCTTTGAATATCACACTGCACAGGTACAATCTGGAATCCATCAAGCATTTGAAAAGAATCTGCAAGCAGATTTGGGGGATTAGATCTCTGAAGCTCTCTCCTTTTCAAAATTTCCCTCCTAATTTCAAGCTGTTCTAGAAGCCCCAAATGACTCCTCAGGCCAGCAAGACTGTCACATTCTGCTTGAATTCTATTTCCAAGCACACTGCACAAGCTGGAAATTGCCCTCATGGTAAAAGCTAGTTAATGTGGATCTCTTCTAGTATATGATTTTGTGCTCTTTTTGCCTGTTTTTGATTGCTTTCTAGAGTCTTCTAATCACAGCTTTTTATACTTTGTTCAGACTTTATATTTTTATTGGCAAGAGAATCAGTCCAATAAAAGCTATTCCTTCAATACCAGACTGCAACCTCTGAAATCTCAAAAAGTTTCAAATAAAAAAATTAAAAGCAAAATAAAGTTTATAATTTATTTCCAATCCATTAGGATAAAAACCCACTTATGCAGCTGAACCTTTTAATTCATTTCTTCTGAAGAAAAGTACAAAAGACCAGAGTAAAACTGAGACAGGCATTTAAAGGAAAACCCTCTGACTCAGAGTCCAAAAACAAACTGTAAATGGTTCATTCTACCAAAAGAATTAGTTTTTGTACAAAATATAATGAATTTTACACTATAAACAAAGACTGCTGTATATTTACTTAAATTAGAATTCTAGTATCTGATTTTCCTCCAATTCTTCCCAAGCACAAAGTGTATTTGCAAGTCGGAAATCTAATAACCTCAATTGGCAGACTGTCTTAGAATAAGCTTTTACCCTTAAGATATCTGGAAAGATAGTACTGATTCTTTCCCTTGGCTCAAAGTTCAGTACATCAGTAAGTTTTAATTTACTTTACGAAACTCTGCCATATTAACATGAACAGCACACTAACGTTTAATATTTAAACATTACCTTTTACGAAATAACATGGCACAGAGCTCAGTGCAAAATCTACAAGGTCACAATCTAAGCCTAATACTAATTCGGGAAACCTCAGCAACTTCTATCTTTATTGAAAAAGACCAAACCAATCCCTTACACATCCTACTATATAATTATTCTATGTTTATGGCCCTTCCATGAGAGAAACACAGCTTAAAATAAAACTTGGTCACAGTTAAGTCAAAGAAAATAGTTCTGTAGCACTAAGCTCAATTTTAGACCTCATCAGGAAATTGAAGTAACTTCCATACACGGATGGATATTCATACAGTAATATAATTCTGACTCAGTGTTTATGACAATATTAATTTGACTTTTATATAACATTTGAAGTCTTTGTTATCTGAAACCTTTCCCAATAAAAAGTGAGCTACATTCAATTACTGCAGATAATTTTATGATAATTTTAAAGGAGTTTATATTTTAAAAGTTGAGTTTAAAGCACACAGACTTTTAATACGATTGACCAGTTATCCAAGTATCAATAATGTTAATCTTTTTCTAAATGAAAAGAAAAAATGAAATTTTATGAGCTTTATTGAAAATGTTTTAATTTGGGATGTTCCTAATTCTTGTCATCATGTATACTTCATCACCTGTCATTATCAATATTTTATAATGGATGGTTTAGTGTTTGAGACCTTAGAAAGATACTACTCATGACCTAAAAATATGTATGGTTCTGGCTTAAAAAATTTTTTTTCTATTTATCTCAACCCTCATTTTTATTATCCAGGGAGTTCTATGATTAGAAGAAACATGATATAAGTTATGGTTACAAACAGCACATGATCTTAAGAAATCATACATCTTCTATATTTAGATAAATCTTTAAGATGAGAAAGAGTAAAGTTAAGAAGAATGTTATGTCTTCATTATAAAATTCTTATCTAGTGGGGGCAAGTTTTTAACTTAAATATATTCTCTCTAAACCAAAGATATTTTTCCTAAATGAAAAATATTTGTTACTACTATAAAATTATTATTTCCACCCATGACATTTTACATAAAAGCACCAAAGAAAATTTCTATAAACAAACTTTTAACCAGTAAACTAAGGGCAAATATCTATTTGCCTTTATTACAATATTTAAAAGGCCATGGTATGAGTCTCTACTTCCTACAATGACATTTTTATAATAAAAACCCAGGCATACTTATACAAACAAGAAACAGAATTACTGTACATTTTTGGGGAACAAAAGGCAGATTAACAGACTAAAACTTTTTAGTTAACAAAGTGAGCACAAGAAACCTATAAAATGTATGCAATGTATAAAAATTCAGTAATTTTTGTTAAAGTTTCATTGGAGGGATTAATAATTATTAAGAATAAAACATGGTAAATCCACTGGCTTGTAATTATCCTATAAACAGTAAGAAAGTAATAAGCAATAAATTAGAAATGTCTTAGCTCCTAGTACTTCCCATCTCTTGCACAGAAACCACTTTTACAGCAGTTAAAATTGGCTTTCTTAAATATTAGAATTCTAACAGAAAATAAATTCCATTAGGAATAAGTTAACAGTCTACAATAGATTTCTGACAAATATATTAGAAAAAAAATACCGCAGGTCACAGGAGGATTGATCTACATGTTGTATGACAGAGTGTCTGAAAACTTCAAAATTTCTCCTTCTCCATTTCACTAGATTTGTTTTGTTGCTATCATATTGCTTTCTAAATTGTTTGGTAGAAAGGTAATAGAAAAATAAAAAGTGAAAAGGACGCATTGTTTAATGTCTGTAGATTTATGAAGAAGAAAAAAACCTTCAAAATACTTCTTTCCTACTACTGTTACATAGGAAAAAGTTTCATTTGGCACACAATTTGTAAAAAGAAAAAACAGTGTTTGGCATTCCAATCACCCATAGTGTAGTAAAGACAACAGTAGGAAAGGAAATAGGAAAAATTACTATTTTAAGAAAAGATGTCAGAAGACAAACAACCAAAGGCTCTACAACCAAAGGCTCTTGTGTCTTCTACCATTCACTGTCTCTGGAATACTTTCATCTGCAACATAATATACAAATTATTATTTACATTATGATTATATTGGTAAAGAAGACCAGAATCAGTTTTTGTTCTGCTCTAACTTACAGTGCCCATCGGGATATCTGTGACCATCAAGGCAAGAAGGCCTTAAACAAAATATTCCATTTGCATTGTATACTTTATTTAAATTTATTTTACGGTTCATCTTCTGGGGTGCACAAATAATTGTAAGACTCTGAAAAGTCCTGTAAACTTAGGCTGAGTTTCTGTAGCAGATAACTATTCATAGAAGATGGTATGTTTCTCTCTTGGAAAGTAAAACGTTCTGCAGGCTTAAACAGTAGTATCTCCAAAATCCTTGTTCCAACGTATGTATGCTTCTAAGGTTTGAGGACTCACGCTGCGTTTTATCTTTTTTAAGGATTCGGTGAAGTCAGATAATCGAATATTTCTCATCTAGATTAAAAAAACACACATGACGATAGGTGAACACATATGCAATAGTTAACCCAATGACGGATAAAAGTAATGATGCTGTTGTTTATTAATGTTAAAATATATAGAGATGTATTCTTAGAAAATCATGCCAATCATCTTATTTTGTATATTATTCTGTATTAGGCAAGTTTGCTATATAAGAAATCCTACCAAAATGCTATACCAATATACTTTCATTTCACGTTTTAGCTCCTAGGTATTAACATTTTAAATCACAATATTTTCCCATTATAAAAACAAAACATACTCATTACAGAAAATTTGACAAAATATAGACAATCAGAAAAAAGAATCACTCACAATTCCACCGTTCAGATATACAACCACTATTCGGCTTATCTCCTTCCAGTTTTTTTTCTGCGTATAGTTTCATGGAATTTTGCACTCTCAAGTCTCACTCACCACAAACGCACTCTAGCTAAATTCATGCCAGGTTTATCAGAAAGGAAAGAGGAGTTTACAAGATGTACACAGGACTTTGAAGGAAATATTGCTCTTTAACTACAACATGGAGGAGGCTTATGTCTGAAATTTTCTAATATTAGTATTGCTTATAATACATTTTTATGTCAATTTGGTCTTATTTTCTGAGATTTTTAATTGGCTTCAAGAAAGTAAAATAAAACAGTACTGAGTTAATAAATACCTAATTTTTACCTAAGGATCTTCAAAAGGCAAAATGGAGTTTGGCACAAGATGACCGGTATTAAAAATTATCACTTATGTATTATCATATGTATATTTTGCTCCCAAATAAGAAGTTAAAGAAGAACTGGAGACAAACTTCAACAACTGATATTTATCTATATTATTCTTTTTATTACTCTTATAAAACCCAATCTAACTACTTCACATCCTCTCTAATATCAACATAGCACAAATTAAGAAAATCAACTACACTTGTAACTTGTAGCCTAATCTGAAAAATTTGTCAAAATGAAAAAGGATATATTGTTACCACAATCACTGCATGACCCCTATTTGCTCCTTATTTAACTGTAAAACACACACTGGCTCTTCCTAAAGCCCCAAATTTAGAAGAATGATGAATGTAATGTGAGTATTATCTATGATACTCCTGAATATCTGTTATAAAGATTAAGGTTTCAAAAGCTTTTGATGAAAATTCTAATTTATGTTCATAGTTCAGGGTGTGTGTGTGTGTGTATTTCACTGTGAAAAACAGTATGGAGGTTTCTCAAAAAACTAAAAATAGAACTACCATATGACCCAGCAATTCCACACCTGGGTATATATCTGAAAAAAACAAAAACACTAATTTGATAAGATACATGCACCCCAATGTTCATAGCAGCATTATTTACAATTGCCAAGATATGGAAGCAACCTAGGTGTCCAGCAACAGATGAATGGATAAAGATGTGGTGTGTGTGTGTGTATGTATATATATATATAAAATAGATATATATATATGCACACACATATATACACACAATGGAATACTACTCCGCCATAAAAAAGAACAATATTTTGCCATTTGCAGCAACATGTATGGACTTGGAGGATATTATGCTAAGAGAACTAAGTGAGACAGAGAAAGACAAATACTGTATGATATCACTTATATGTGGAATTCAAAAAATACAACAAACTAGTGAATATAACAAAAAAGAAGCAGACTCAGATATAGAGAACAAACTAGTGGTTACCAGCAGGGAGAGGGCGAGAGGGGCAATGTAGGCGTAGGGGAGTGGGAGGTACAAACTATCGGGTGTAAGATAGGCTCAAGGATGTTTTGTACAACACGGGGAATATAGCCAATATTTTGTAATAACTGTAAATGGAAAGTAACCTTTAAAAGTTACATAGAAAATATGATATTTTAAAGTTAGTAAGAGACTAATGTATATAACAGGAAAAATCAACCAGTAGCTAGTTCAGTAAACAGGGAAAAATAAATAGCAAAGAAGTCTTATCAAAACAAAATAATAAAAGAACTAATAAAGTTGAACTGGATACAAACTGGGCTTTATAAACAAAGTACATTATACTCTGAATTTATAACCAATGATTTTCAGCACTACCTTTTAAAAACACAGAATTCCAACACAATTATTTGAGTTTCTATTCTTATAAACGATAAAAGGCAAATTAGGTATATCTCATCTAAATTTCTGCATATATACCAGCACCTGATAACACAGTTATTAAAATTGTACCAAAGAATGGCTGAAAAAAGTTCTAGTACACAATTTTAAAACCAAACTACTTGTGTTTTTCTGTCATCTCATAAATAAGAAAATAGAATGGATTTCCTTGATCTCTATAATAAATTGCCATTATTTAGTATTTATGTATTTTAAAATTATTTAATGGATACCTATACAGTATTCACTATTGCCAGACTTTTTTAAGTGCTTTATAAATATTAACTCATAAGCCAGGACTAATGACTAAAAGCTATTATCAAATTATTAATACTAAAATCATTAGGTTCAAAATAAACTTAAACTGAGTGAAAGTATACAGTAGAACCAAAAACTATAACACTGTAACCTGACTACACATAATTAGTGGAATGGTCACAAAAGGTACCAGTAATGTTATTTTTTGTAATTCATTCAGTAGTTTTAATTTTAGTATATGGTCTGTCCAAGGGACAAAGACAGAGGCCTAAAATGTCACACAATGGGCCTTTCCTCAACTTTAATCTAGGGGGCCAGAGTACATATATGAAATATCAAGTTTACCTGTCCTGAGTCCAAGCTAGGGAGAGTGGTGTGTGGAAAATAAATAATTCATGCACAATGCTTACTTTCTGGGTAGAAAAGTACTATTAGGCTTATGCTATGAGTATAAGAACATTTAAAAAAATAATATATTGATGGGATACTGTAAATAAATTATACCTAAACTATTAAAAAAAAAACCTCAAGACAGTACTAATATATTTTTAAAAATTAGAAAAATGTGGAATCAAAATTATGAATCAGATAAAAGGGACCTGAAACTTATACTTTAAACATGATTTTTTAAGGTAATAGTAGCTAAACACCAAAGTATATGACATGTGGAATTCTCTATTCCTAAGCTTCATTCACGTCAAACACACTCCAGGTAAACTAGCCTGCTGAAATGGAAAAAGGTGGTTGCAAGAAGTTTGAAGGCTTTCTTAGTAATGTAGTTGGTTAAGCACCATGCACAAGATGCCTGAAGACAACCTCAAATTTACTTGGAAGCTTGAAGAAAAAAGACTGCCAAAATGTACTCATACTCAAGTACATTTATTCTCTATGTTAAGAGTTCACTGTTAATACTTGGACAGGACTCTCTGCAACGTAATGTGCAGATCCCCTAGCCAGCCACCAGCCTCCAGCCCATGCCTCTGGGGTTTTTTATTGGTGTTTTTTGTTTGTTTTGTTTTCAGTTCACATTTGGACTCCACTGGAGTTCCATTCTCTCTTCTGTTCCAAGAATGAAGTCTCTTTGGTTAGTAATGTTTCAGGTGCTATCTGAGCTCTGAGAGATAAGTTACATAATTCAAATCTGATTTAAACTGGCTGGTTACATAGTTATGATCATTTTGCATATCCAATTCTATATTTTGCTGGCAATTTTTTTCAAAAGAAATGCTTCAGCATCTCATAAGGGGACCTCCCATATTTTTTAAATGTAATGAATTACATTACAATGGAAACTGTATTGCTTTTATAAGAACGAAGACATAAACATTATTGAAAAACTAACAAAACAGAACATCAAGGGGTTAACCTGTTACAAGCTATATTCATAATGTATAAAATCCTCAAGTTGCCTATAATTTTGTTCTGTTTAGTATTTAATATGATTTGACAGAAAATGACTTAATGATTATGTATATTTATTGTGTGTTACCAAAGGACACCATAAGAGACTAGTTGGACAGTCCCCCCTCCATATTTTGAAATGAAGCAAAATTAATTTTTTCTAGTTTCTAATCAGATAAACTAGAAAAATCCAGACAAAAGATATGTTTTACAATCTAGAGGACCAGAACAAAAAAAAGATAATTGTAAAATAGTATATACCTCACTGGCAGACATATTCTTCACTTGTTCTGGTTTCAGTTCTGTAAAATATAAAAGTCACTTACAAAAAAAAGATTTCCAAGTTTAAACTAATGAAGTACAATAATCTAAAAGTATATGTTCAATATAAATCATTATATTAAAAGAGACACACATTAAGAGCCCATACAATTTATAAATGCTTAGAATAATATTCCTTCTTAGGAAGGCATTCAATTTCTTTATATATTGCTCAAGAACAACAGATTCTACAAATTTCATAGTAAACTTAAAATAATGCAACTTGTTCTTTACAAAAGGCATTCGTTGTTTTAAGCCAACAACTTTGTTTCAGAATAACAGCTAAAATATTCTAAAAAATACACATGATTTATACATTAGCTACTGATTCTGAGTCCAATATCTGAACAAGATTTCATGCCTCCTGCAGAAAGAAAGCTTGACTAAAATGCTTTACCCAGAGTTTCAAACTATATTCTCAAGGTTACATTTATTATTCTCTAAAGCAGCAGCTCTTAACCAGTACGCTGTTTCACTGTTAGAGATACGTTCTGGAAGTTGCATGTTCCATGTTCAACTTTACCACCATAGCCAGTAATCTGAGTGCATACCTGAGAGCATCACCCATCCACTGCCCATGCTGCCTGTGGAAGAGTAGCTGAGAACATCTACTCTAAAGTGATTATCGCAGTGAGTTTAATCTAACATAACCTAAAAATGGTAGATGTGGTATTTCAGAGTCAACAAATTACCTTGAATCAAAACAATTTTTCAAAAGATAACATATAATGATAAAAGTAAAAACTTCTATTTATATGTTTCCTTACACACATTAATTTCAAGTAATACTAGAATACTGAAATGAAAAGAACCAAAAAATAGATAAGAAAATCTTCCCTTTATTATTCTTTTCCACTTGCTTTAAAAAGTTCTCATTTTCTTGAGTTTTCTGCTGCTAACCTACTATCAAGAAGCGAAACCTGCTGTCTAGAACAGGGCTCATGGTCCACCGATCCACGGACTCTTTGTATGGTCTGTGAGCTAAGAATGGTTTCACAGCTTTTTGTTGTTGTTGAAAAAAAAAAAAAGAGGAGGATGAGCAGGAGGAGTCAGAAGAAGAGTGAGAAGAATATGCAACAGAGAGCATATGCAGCCCGTGAGTGTAAAACTATTTTCAGAAAGGTCTGTTGACCCTAAGTCTAGAAACTTTGTATCAAGTTTTAATCAAGTTTTCCACTGATACAGTTTTACTGCTTTCTTACTAATAAAAAATACTCTCAATAGGGACTTCTTAAACTTCTGAAGTGGTCTAATAAACAGTTGTAAATGTTTCAAGCTTTTGTATTCCTACCTCGGATAGGACCCAGTGCTGCATCTTTTGCCAAAGCTGTTAGATCACTTCCTGAGTATCCATCGGTCATTCTGAGAATGGGAAAGAAGAAAGAGCAACTTATTTTCACCTTTGCAGATTTAAATCTCCACATAATGAGGGTAAAACCTAGCTTGCCTTTGTTATCAAGCAGACAGCTATGTGACTTGATTTTAAAGGGCAGAGGAAGGCCTACTTGCTAAAAACAAACAGCCGACTGGTTCCTTATAATGCCTCAAATTTTCATTATTAGAACCATTCCTTTAGATTAAAGTATAGTATATCTCCAGGAGGCTCCATTAAATTGTAAATATGTGCCCTGGAAAGGTAACATCTATAAGCCATTGCTGGCCAACTGACACATAACCACAATTACTTCTCTATAAGTTAATGAGTCTTTATCTTGACAAAGAGAACTGCCTTGATGAAATGAGGGCCAATCAAGGAAGATTTCTTTAAATGTAGGACAGACAGGATGAAGGAGGGGTCTGGGGTAGAAGACACTGGCAAAAGGAGGCACACCTGAATGGGATGCCACAGTGGAGATCCTGGGCAGCCAAGACACTATCAAAGGGAACTAAGAACTAGGGAGGCAAAGAGGAAGAGGAAAATAAAACAGGAAAAAAAGCATTTACTTATCATGTACTATGTTAAATACCTGCGCAAACATTATTAGCAGAATATTTGATTGGAATTCAAAGAAGGATCTCAGTATTTCCAAGTACTGAATTTGTTATTTTTTCATAGGTATCTGGGAACTCAGAGTTTTTAACAACATAACTAGCTATTCACATTCTTGTTGAACATTTTAAATTACTTTATGAGATTTTTTTCAATGACTAAAATTCATGAGTGTATCTCCTATATTCAGTTTCTACTTAATACACCACTCATAAAAAAAAAGCTGAAGAAGTCAAAGTTTAAAAAAATTATGAGTAAGCAAAAGAACAAGTTTAAGTGAAAATATGTGTTGGTGTAGGCAGATATGAGATGTTTTACATTTTAAAAATTACTTCAGGGCTTCCCTGGTGGTGCAGTGGTTAAGAACCTGCCTGCCAATGCAGGCAACACAGGTTCGAGCCCTGGTCCAGGAAGATCCCACATGCCACGGAGCAACTAAGCCTGTGAGCCTCAACTACTGAGCCTGCGCTCTAGAGCACATGAGCCACAACTACTGAAGCCCGCGCGCCTAGAGCCCGTGCTCCGCAACAAGAGAAGCCACCGCAATGAGAAGCCCACGCACCACAACGAAGAGTAGCCCCCGCTCACCAAAACTAGAGAAAGCCCACGCGCAGCAACGAAGACCCAACACAGCCAAAAATAAATAAAATAAATTTATTAAAAATTAATACCACTTGTAAGTTTTAATAAATTTATAAAAAGAATATATACTACCATCATTAGCTGTTTAGGTCATGTCTTCTAGAGGATCTAGAAACTAAAATTTAGACACCATATATATAAGAAAATGAGATGAGAGAAGGTAAAGGAAGTAGAGAATGAAACAATAAGAAGTTTTCTGATAGATAAATTACTCATTTCATACATGAGCTTACTTTAAAGAAAACAGAAAAAGAATTCTTAAAAAAAAAAAAGCTGCAAGATAGACCAAATCAAATTACTCACCTAGCAAGTTGTGCTAGTTCTTTTTGGGTCAATGGGCTTCCTTGTTTACATAATAGATTTTTTAATAAAAGTAGTCGTGTCTGAAAAGAAATATTAAAGAATTATCAGTCCTAAGAATTGGCTTAATAAAATATCCAGGAGTCAGGTTCAAATCCCAACTCTCATTTAGGAGCTGAATGATCTTATACAATGATCTTATACCACTCTACCTCTTAGAGCCTCACACATATATCTGTTAAAATAACAATTTTTTGAGAGTTCCTGAAAGAGTTAAAAACAATCCAAATAAAACACTAAGAAAGTAGCTGCTGTTAATACCAAGGATGCTAAGGGTCTGAGCTAGACAACCACAATTAAAAAAAAAAGTTTTATAGAGATATGAATTCATGTAACATGGAATCTCACCCTTTTGAAGTGTATAATTCAATGACTTTTAATAAGTTTAGAATTGTGCAACCATCACCATAATCAAATTTTAGAACATTTCTATCACCCGAAAAAGTTCACTTGTGCCTGTTTGCAGTTAATCCCGACTTCCACCCACAGCCTTACCTAATCACTATCTACATTGTTTCTAGAAATGAGCCTTTTCTAGACATTTCATAAAAATGGAATCATATGATAGGTAATCTTTTGCATCTGGCATCTTTACTTAGTATAATGTTTTTGAGGTTCATCCATATTATGGTATGTTTAAGTAGCTCATTCCTTTTATTGCTAAACAGTATTCCATTAAATGGATATACCACATTTGTATATCCTTTCACCAACTGATGACTTTTTTTTTTTAAAGGATTTTTTAAAAATTATTTATTTATTTATTTTTGGCTGTGTTGGGTCTTCGTTGCTGCGCGTGGGCCTTCTCTAGTTGCGGTGAGCAGGGGCTATTCTTTGTTGCGGTGCGTGGGCTTCTCATTGCGGTGGCTTCTCTTGTTGCGGAGCATGGGGTCTACTTAGTTGCTCTGCAGCATGTGGGATCTTCCCAGACCAGGGCTCGAACCTGTGTCCCCTTCACTGGCAGGTGGATTCAGGCCACCAGGGAAGCCTGAAGACTATTTTAGGTTCTCTGTAGTTCTTGGCTATTATTTATAATGCTGTTATAAAAATTCTTGTACATGTCTGTGTAGACATATGTTTTCATTTCTCTTGGGTAGATTCTTAGGAATGAAATTTTGGGGTCTTACAGTAAGTTTTCTGTTTATCTTTTTAAGAAACCGCCAAACTTTTCCAATGCAGCTGTACCATGCACTGGAAGACTTAATACTGTCAAGATGGTAGTTCTTGTTTCTGCCTTAAAAAAAATTCAAACACAGATACATACCTCCTCATTTGGCAAAGACACATATACCCGTTTGGTGAAACGCCTAAAAAAAGGATTCAAGCAATCTCAGAAATACAGTTTTGAATTTACAGATAATTCAGTTCAAGTAGCACATAACAAGAACAAAGCTTTAAATATAATGCTCAAGGCATTTGAATACATTTTAGTAGTTATCAGTGTAAAAGTTACTCTTTTAAAACATTCTAGTTAAATATATAAAATAGATACCTAATAAGGACCTACTGCATAGCACAGGTAACACTACCCAATACTCTGTCATGACCTATATGGGAAAATAATCTAAAAAAGAGTGGATATATGTATATGTATAACTGATTTACTTTGCTGTACACCTGAAACTAACACAAAATTGTAAATCAAATATACTCCAATAAAAAGTTTAAAAAAAGATTCTAGTTAATGTTTAAAAATCCTTAGTTCAATATTGTCAGAATTAAATTAACCATTTATGTATTTGTATTTTTTTAACAGCAGTAACACTTTAAAACAAAATATCTGATAAAATAAGTTGAAGAAACAGATCTCTGCTGTCTTCTTGAAACTGAAAACAACTAAAACCAACAAGGACAACAGAAACAGAAATGTAAACTCCATCATCAACAAACTACATAACATTTACAGAACTAAAATGTATGAAGAAGGGCTGCCTAGGGCAGTGAAAATTACACTGACAAAGGTGGATACAGACAGCACCTGCCACTGCAAATTTTAAACATGGCTGTCAGAGCAGAGTTTTCCAGAGGAAACAGAGAGAGCACACTCTGAGGGATAATAAAACTAACCTCCCCATATTTAAACAAACATGTGAGGACTGGCTCTGCAGATCATGTGACCCTAGTCAGTAGCAAGGGAATGGCAAGGAAGATGAGGCTGAACAAAGAAACTCAAAGATACATCATCTTTGTAAGAAGACATCAATCAGTCTGGCAAGATGACAAGCTGTTTTGCAATGACCAATCTTTTTCAGTTGAAGAAGACTAAATCAACCCAATCGCTTATTTATATACACGTATACTTCTTTATCAGGTAGGGCTTTGTTGTGAGTCAGGGAGACTGCCCACCAGTCCAGGGTATTCATAGGACAACTCAAGATACATGCTTGCTATCTTTCTTTTCTAGCTCTTGTACAATATCCTTCCAAATTAGGTTTTCCAAGAAAACTCCCCTTATTCAAATAAAATTAACAAGCAAAACAGACAAAAGCATAGGACTGATTTTAAAAAACAGTGCCAAAAAAAGAGGGGAAAGAATACAGTAAACATAAAATAGATAAAATGAAGAACATGCACAAGAGGATTTTGCCATAAAGCAAATTCAAATTGTGACCAAATATCTTTCCAAGAAATAAAATAATTTGATTAAAAATAAAGGCTCCTATGAAATAAGAGCTCAGTGAGATATAAAGCCTCAAGGAAATGACATACAAAGGCTCAAAGAAGTAGACAACAGAAGATGAAAAATGGGATTGCAGAGATCAGGAAAGCAATAAAAAAGAAAACAAAAACCACCACAGAAACAAAGGCTACAAAAATAGTCGTAGTAGTATTAGAAAGGAGATTAGACACTAACCCTACTGGATTAACCCATAAATGTGAATAAAAGCAGGCTGGCTTCAGACTTTCACACTGCAACATCCAATCCTAGAAACAATGGGGCAATGTTATAAATTCCTCAGGAAAAGAACGGGAGGTCCAAGAATTTTATGCTGAGTCAAACTGTCCTCCCAGTAGAAAGGGAATAAATTTGATCAAACACACGAGAAGAGAGCATATGGCTCCCATGAGCTGTGCTTTATCAGCTTCTCATGAAGCCCAGTAAAAGAGGGTAAAAATCAGTTCTGGAGTTTTAAGATACTTTAATCCAACCCAGAAGAAATAAGTAATTTCCCTAAAACCATAATGTTAAAAATAGTTTTCCTGATGTCATGCTGGCCCTGTCCTCAAAATCTTCAGTTGGTAACAAGAGACCAGAAGATGGATATAGAGAGGAAAATAATGAATTTAGTCTTAAAATTGAGAGAGAAGGAAACAAGAAATATGTCAGATGAACACATAAGTAAATACATCTGTAATAAACGTGTGCATTTCTACATAAATCGCCCTACCTGAGAACAGCCTCATCAAGCTCTTGTGGCCTGTTAGTTGCACCCATTACAAGCACTCTGTCATCTCCAGCAGATTGTACCTATAAGCCAAATTTTTTTTCAATACTTTTAGATAAATAACAAAGAAAAACATAATAAAGATATCTATTTCTAATTTGGGCCATTCAATAGGAAAACACATACTACCACATAAATGCTACCACATTAAAAATACCATAATACTTACACCATCAAATTCTATTAGAAATTCAGTTTTTAGACGTCTACTAGCATCATGTTCTCCTTCTCTTCTTTCACACAAAAGGCTATCAACTTCATCTAGAGGAAATAAAAGGATCTCTAGTTTACTACTTAGGTTATTAATATAATGGGTCCTACTCAATTTATTAGACAGTCTTTAACTTTGCGCTTCTTTAAAACTTTACTTCTGCAGCTATACTTCAATAAAAAATAAATTAAAAAAACCTTTTTACTTCTGAATAATCTTTCCCATCATATCCCTCACATTTGGAAAAGGGAATTTTACAAATGCTCAACTAAGTTGTTGGAAAACATGTTCTTACCTATAAAAATTATAGAAGGTTGAAGTTCTCGAGCCACAGCAAAAAGAGCTCTCACCAATTTCTCTCCTTCTCCCACCTAAAACAAGGCATTATACACTGTTATACCCATAAAATGCAAGATTATTCCAGCTTTTTAAATTTCACTATTAAAAGTCTAGAACCTAGGAATTTAATTTCCTTTCTTTGCAACAACCAAAGATTTGGTTTAAGGAATGGGGGTATGGGGGTGTTACTGAATTGTCCCTTATAATTTTAGAAAATAGACTACTTATTTATTATTTAAGACGGTCTGGTGAGTACTTTAAAAAATGAAAAATATCTCTGTCTTGTTTCACTCTGCACTCCTAAGACTTGAGAATGGAATAGCTATTGGGGTATATAACTACTGAGAAAGAGGGAATACTAGAGAAGAGAGAGATGCGGCACGTATTCTTAAGCCCTAGGTTGCAGGGTATATTTATAGAAGCAGGTAAGTTGGAAAATGCTCTCCTAAATAAAACTTGCTCTACTGAGAACATCGTGAAAACCCATTCTCACAATATCACTGTCAGTAAATATCAACGTATTTCTAGGTAGTCCAGGAGGTCTATGAACACTCCTTAAGACATTCCCAGGGGCTGAAATACTATACTAAAGCCATTCTATGCACCAAAGCATCTAACGCAAGAGTCATGAGGTTTGTGGTAATCTACTACAAAAACTATTTTGTTCTCTAGGTGGCATCTATTCTTTTTATTGAAAATTAAATAAAAGAAAAAAGGAAAGGCCCCTGATTTAGAATCTTCAAAACAAATATTCTCAGAGCCGGAAGGAACTGCAAGAGATCACCTCTTACGACATCAACACTTTATAAGTGAAGTAAATATAGTAAGACTGATTCATAACTGCTAACAAATCTTGTACATGAATTTGAAAGAAGATCTATGTATTTAATAAATGGAACCTGGTTTATATTTTAAAAAAATAAATGAAGTAAAGCCTCAAGTGATACTTTCTTAAGGCCAGCTCGGCATGCAAAAGTTAGGCTGGAATCCCTACGTCCTAGCTTCCAAGACAGTGCTTTCTGTTACAGTATGTGCATAATATGGGTAAACCTACTTTAATAACAATTTTACTTATAAAATTTCACACAGGAAGCAAAATTTAATCAGGAAAAGTATCATTTTATAGTTATTTTTAATTACTTTACAAAATTAAGACCCCAGCCAATACTTGATCTTGGACTTCTAGCCTCCAAAATACAAGATAATAAATTTCTATTGTTCAAGCCAGCCAGTTTGTGGTACTTTAATACACAGCCCTAGCAAACAAATACAGTATTTAACAGAATAATTTCAATTTTAAAAGAGCCTAGCAAATGCACATAACTTTCTACTTTGAAGACTGATATTCAGCATATCTAAATAATATATATAAAACTCAAAGAAAAACATTTTGGTGTAATGTTCTTACCATTTATACTTAACACAGTAACGTTTAGACAGTAATTTAAAACATGACAATACTGGAAAAAGAACACTCACGTATTTTGAAGTTAAACTTGCAGCACTTATATTAAAGAAGGTTGCATTAGATTCTGCAGCTACTGCTTTAGCCTTTAAAAATCACAAGGGTAAATACTGTATTAGTTCAATTGCTTTAAAAAGATAACCACATCTGATCAATTTAAGTTCTAGAAAAGATTTCCTAAAAATATAAGCTATGACACAATTCTCAACATATGGCAATCAACGTGTTTTCTTCTCAGCAATGAGGAAAGGTCTAGGAAGAGCTATGCTTCTTTCCACTCTCTTTTTCTCTAAGAAGTGACAGGGAGAGGTTAAAGAAAAAAAAAAAAAAAGAGGGTATTATTCTCTTCCTAGTTATAGAAGATAACTGCTTGGAGAAAGACAAACAGCTAAGGGAAAAAGTTACTCTTTCCCTATTTATGTTTTCCCTCTAGGAGAGCTATGCAGGAGAAAGATATCCAAATCCTAGCAAAAACTTTTGGCAAAAGGATACAGAAAAAAAAAAATCTGTTGTATGTCAATTATGCCTCAATTAAAAAAAAAAGAAATCTGTATCATGCTGATTATTTTATTTAAATAAACCTGTTACAATAGTAAAAAGAAAAAAATCAAAGATTAGGAAGATACTCAATATAGTAAGGTAAGCTCTTCTACAGTAAAATTTTATTATTTAACTTGGGAAAATAATGAAAATTACACTATTAAATTTAGCCAAACCCAAACTACTACGGAAGATAACGTATGTGGGTTTCCACCTACTTCATCATTAAAAACTAGTTTAAAAATTGGGAGTTCCCTGGTGGTCCAGTGGTTAGGACTCGGCGTTTTCACTGCTGTGGCCCTGGGTTCAATTCCTGGTCAGGGAACTAAGATCCCGCAAGCCATGCAGTGCGGCCAAAAAAAAAAAAAAAGTATATTATAGCAAAGGCAAGTCATAAATAATAGACTCAGGGACAATGAAAAATTTCTTCTTTCATATTATCTCCCTAATATCTCAATAGAACATGCAAATTTAAAAAGAATTCTTGGGACTTCCCTTGTGGTCCAGTGGTTAAGACTCTGCAATCCCAATGCAGGGGGCCCGGATTCAATCCCTGGTCAGGGAACTAGATCCCACATGCATGCCGCAACTAAGAGTTCGCATGCCACAACTAAGGAGCCAGTGAGCTGTAACTAAGGAGCCTGCCTGCCACAACTAAGGAGCACACATGCTGCAACTAAGACCCAGCACAACCAAATAAATAAATACATTTTTTTAAAGTTTAAAAAATAAAAATAAAAAGAATTCTTACCAGCATTGTTTTCCCATTTCCAGGTGGACCAAAGAGTAACAGTCCTCTGGCAGGAGCTCGAAGCCCTGTGAACAACTTAAAAATATACACTTTATTTCACAACCATGATTCTGGAGACACTTTTTCCAGACATTTTAAGTATTATTTGTTATCTAAAAAGCACCATCTTTCAATAGCATCCTCCCAAAGAGAGATGCCCAGAGCTCTAAAGAGAACACATAATCAATAAATTAGAATAATTATTAAAAACAGAAGAAAACAAAATGAATTAAAACCGAACCCTTATTGATCAAAATGAAAGCAGATTGGTTAAACAAGACATATTGAACATAGTATGCCTCTCTACTTCCTTTAGAAATCTCACCAAATAATAGTAAGTGAATAAAAAAGATATAACTCTTCAAAACAGAACAAAAAATTACAAAAGGAGACAACAGAGGACACAAATTTTTGTAGATGGAGAGCTGATAAAGTGTGGTAAATTATTTAACGGAGTTGAAGGAGCTAAAACCTAAGTGCCAGCTTGTGAAGGGATACCTAGATACAAGGAGCAAGCTGATGAGAACAAAAAACCCTGGAACAGCTCAGGAACTGGAGGCACCAGGTATCAGAGAAAGCAGCAGTAAGGTAGCTGGCCAAAAACAGGGGAACTGATTCAAAGTCTGTATGAGGAACAATGGAACCCATGCTCTTGCCCCCACAAAGAGCACTCCGGCAAGTACTCCTCTTCCATAACCAAGCGAGGCAGACGTCTTATTCTGTAGAGAAATTTAACCAGAGTCTCCAAACTCTGGGACACCAGGCATGGCAGGAATGAAGGGTGAAGCACCCGACTGATAACACTTTACTTAATAGTGAAAGTGTATGTACTTTTAAGTTGAACCATATGAAGCGGTTGATATTCAACTTAAAGATGGAATATTTTTTTGAGTGGTTTTAGGTTTACAGAAAATTTAATGAAAAGTGTAGAGAGTTGCCACATAACTCCTCACTTCCCCCATTTCCCCTATTATTAACATCTTGCATTAGTATGGTATATTTAATACAGCTGATGAATAGTGATATGTTACTATTAACCTAAGTCCATAGTTTACATTAGGTTCACGATTTGTGTCACATATCCACCATTACAGTTTCAACCTAAATCTTGACATCTAATCAAATTATCAACAAGGGGAGACAGTAGATTAAATATATTTTCAGATGTGTGAAATCTCAAAATATTGTCTCACATGACCCTTTCTCAGGAACTTACAGGAGGATGTATGCCATCAAAATGAGAAAATAAACCATGAAAGAGAAAATAGGGAATCCAAAAAACCGAGAGATCCATTAAAATAGAAAGACAAAGAAAAGTTCCATGATGATGGTGAAGCAAGATTATAGAACAGCTATGAAATAAGAACAACTGGTCGAATGGAACAGAAAAAGGTGGTTCCAGGCAAAGGGGTTCCAAGAAAAAAAAAAAACTGAGCTAATGAATTTTCAAATTGGTTTGACAATTGGTAAGATGAAAACTAAGCAAACAAAAAAGTAACACAACTATTTACTGTAGAGGGAAAAAAAACCTATACAAGGGAAAAAAACACACTATCCTACTCAGCTTGGTACTTAACATTTACAAGAAATAAATATTGATTTAACCTCAGCAATGATATACTACACTGGGAGGATGGGGTAGGGAATGTGTGATATAATGGAGCTAAGGGTTCATCAAGTTAAAGATTCTACATGAAAAAAAAAAGAATTGGCTTTATAAGATTATTACTTAAAGAGGTAAGTTCAAAAACTTTTAAAAAAGCAAATGTTCAAGCTGGTATAATGAAAGATAACATATTTAGAAATTCATGGAAATTTTAGTAGTAGGTAGAACCTTTTAAAATTGGAGAACAGTCACATTCTTCTAGAAAACTGAAAGAAAATGCTATTATTAAGCAGCAAGATAACAAAATAAACATAAGAGTTCTACAGATGAACCGGTTTGCAGGGCAGAAATTGAGACACAGATGTAGAGAACAAACGTATGGACACTAAGGGGGGAAAGCGGTGGCGGGTGGGGGTGGGGGTGCGATGAATTGGGCGATTGGGATTGACATGTATACACTGATGTGTATAAATGGATGACTAATAAGAACCTGCTGTATAAAAAAATAAATAAAATTAAATTCAAAAACTAAAAAAAAAAACACAAGAGCTCAGAAAAATGCTGACAAATAAGGTGGACAGGATATGAAAGAGGTCTATGAAATAGGACAGAAGAATATATGTTTTCGTTGTAAAATTTTTGAGAAAAGTATGTAGACAGATCATTGTGATATACTTTGCAATGTACTACTTTGGGGTCGGAAGGTATGTTTTATTTTATATTCTTCTTACAGTTTTAACTTGTTTCAAAGATTAATATTTGTGATTTTTAAAAATTACTTTTAAAATATTTAAAACATAGTCCTATTTGATGGCAGGGAGATGGACAAGAGTTTTTTCAATGTCCTTTCCAGGTCCATGACTTCATGAATGAACAAGGGTTAAAGTACTTGCTTTAGGTAATTCTGAGAAGAAATTAACTCAAGCATATATTTTTAATATTATTTATCTCCTTAAAGCCATTTTTAGCGTTCGGTGACTTAATTATGATTCTGCGTTTCTATGATGAAATAAAAATTCTAGCACGCTAAAGAATGAATAAGTTCGTCATGATGCCTGTCATACCCAACTTTCCAATCTAGCCTAACAATGTCCCCACCGTGGTCCATGCAAGCTCCCCACTGTGGACAATTATGAATAAAGCTGATTTGTTGCACAATGGAGATGCTTTATGAAATAAGTCTGACCCATTCACGGCTTACCACGATCCATTTTATGGGTCTACTGTGAAAAGCTGAGCTAGAACAATCATATTCCTTTTCTGAATTAGAATCTGAACTAGAATTATAAAAATGGTCCAATTGGCAGGTGTGGAGACAGGGAGACAAATGGTCCAAACCCTGAGGTCTGGGTCTACCTCAAATTCTGTCCTTCCTCAAGCTCCAATTTAGTACATTTACTAAGGTTTCTGCCCCTCCCAAGGCTAGGTTATTCAACTTTGAAATTCCAGTTTTTTCTAATATTATAGCGCCACCATGGAAATATGCCAAAATGCAAAGTCATATGCTGTTTGACCTCACTTTCCACTTTAGATGTGTTCCCTAAAGCTATGGGTAGAGCAGAAGCTGAATGCCTTCTAGCACAGTCCAAATATTTCCTTACTACCTTTACAATTTTAGATATATTTTTGTACCCTAAGAAGCATACTACTTAATAAATACTAAAATCCATACTTAAGAATTAGCTGGCAGTTATAGCATTGAGGCGGCAGTCTAATGTTAGGAATCTTATTTATTTCATTTCCTAGAACCACCACTTAACTATAATGTTGAGCAAGAAATTTAGATTTCAGGATTAGTTTCTTTAACCACAAGTGGACTAGATGACTGCTAAGATCCTTTTCAGGTCTACAATTATATGAGTTCTTTCAACAAGCATTTTTTTGTCAATACTCACTCTGCTACATTTACTACTCTTACATAACCCCAGGCAAAAAGTAAGCCCAAATACAAGCTATAATATGTTTCCTCCAAGTGTGGCCTGAGGTGCTACAAGAGATAAATTTGGTTCATATAAGGACAAATGCCTTCTATTTTAATAATTCTCTATTTTATTGTGTATTAGGAAAATTTCAATTAGTATATTAGACCAGTGATTTCATGCACACTGCTTCTTAGAGTGGGCAAGAAGTAAAAATAAAGAAAGCAGACTCAAAAAATAGTAAGTTTCAGTATAGTTGGTACTCACAAGTTATAAACACCATGAAAGTAGTATGAGAGTGACATAGACTATAGAAAACTAGAGCCACACAAGCTTTACACATTCATTTAAAAGCGTATTCATCACAATGTGCCATATAACATCTATTTTCACGAGATTTTGTAAATGAGTCCATTAAGACTTGAAAGTTCTAGGAGAAGAGAAATAACTAATCCAGACTGGATCCTCATATTTATTTTTTGCAATATTTTCAGAACAGCATCAAACATGCAATCCGTGAATTGTGAGAATCCAAAACAATGCTAATTGGGAGATTAGGTTTGACATAAATACACTACCATGTGTAAAACAGATAGCTAGTGGGAACCTGCGGTATACAGCACAGGGAGCTCAGCTTGGTGCTCTGTGACGACCTAGATGGGCGGGATGGGAGGGGATGGGAGGGAGGCCCAAGAGGGAGAGGATATATGTACACATATGGCTGATTTACTTCGTTGTACAGCAGAAACTAACACAACATTGTAAAGCAATTATACTCCAATAAAAAAGAATGAAGCACTGAAAGAAAGAAAAACAATGCTATGTGTGGAAAATTAAATATTTATTATCAATTGCAAGATTACCTAACTTCCTTAGTGAGTTTAAAAATAAGGGATGAAAAGGTGAGGTCCCTACCCATCATTCACCAGCTCTCCACTTACTCTGATGACTTAATATCTTGAAAATAATTCTTTTATTTATTTATTTACATATTTATTTATTTATTTATTTATGGCTGCGTTGGGTCTTCATTGCTGCGCGTGGGCTTTCTCTAGTTTCGGTGAGCAGGGGCTACTCTTTGTTGCGGTGCGCAGGCTTCTCATTGCGGTGGCTTCTCTTGTTGCGGAGCATGGGCTCTAGGTGTGCAGGCTTCAGTAGTTGTGGCACACCGGCTCAGTAGTTGTGGCTCGCGGGCTCTAGAGTGTAGGCTCAGTAGTTGTGGCACACAGGCTTAGTTGCTCCGCGGCATGTGGGAATCTTCCCAGAACAGGGATCGAACCCGTGTCCCCTGCATTGGCAGGCGGATTCTTTCTTAACTTTAAATCTCTCTTACCTTGATATAAAAATTATTTCCTGTTACCTACTTTTCCTATAAATTTAATTAAAAATGGACTGGGAATTAGGAACCATTATATTTATTCTCCTCTCCAGTATAAATAACTAGTCAACATCAACTGCTAATGTTTTTTTCCCTTAAAAGACATCTAATCTACTGTTATATGAACTAATCATTCTAGTATAGCTCAAACACTTCTTTACTGTACTATGGATTCAGTAATGGATGATGCTATAGGAAAATGATAATATAAAATCCTTACCTCAGGCCTCAGAGAAGGAAGAATAACAATTTCTTGCAATGCTTGTTTTGCCAACTCTTGACCAGCTATATCATCAAATTTAACAGCTGTTCCACTAAGAAACAGAATTTCAGTTAGCTCCGTAACAGAAATATACTTCAGTTATTATAATATTAAGTCTAAGCTCTATGTAACATAGCCATTTTTATGTTAACTGTGAAACTATAGTTAAATCAGTAAAGCAATGGTTTTCTACATTTACAGTAATTGAAAACCATCATAAAAATTACATATGTAAATTAGACAAGGTATATATATTATCTATTTCACTCATGATATATTTCATAAATAAAAAAAAATTTAAAACCCCATAAAACACTTTAGATGACAAAACTTACTTGTCCACAATTTCGTTCATTATAAGGTTAGCAAGGTTGCTGTCCACATTCCTAAAGTTCTTCAAGTCTTTCTTTTTACGAGCAGCAGTTGTAGGGGTAGAAGGTTTATTTGTTCTATTCGTTTTTGGTGTACTCTTGAAGGACACAAAATTTTAATGTGAAAACACAACATAATGTTTACACTTTTCACATGTGAGTCAACCTTAATGTTCACAGAATTAAAGGCTTAAAAGTAGCAAAAAATGGATATAAAAATCCAAAAATTGTATATTTACTCCAAGATAAAATGGCATTCACTATAGAACTACATTTGGCATGAAGTGGGTTTATAGAAGATTTTATCCAGAGAGATTCAGTTACTATAAAATAAAAAGGCTCTATCACAATGCAGTCATACAATTTTGATCCTTGTTAGAATTGTAACAAAACTCTATGTATGTTTAATGTTATAAAACATTTATGTAGATTTAAATAATTAAAAGAATAACAAATTTTAAATGAACTATAGGGAATTCCCTGGTGGTCCAGTGGTTAGGACTCAGCGCTTTCACTGCCAAGGACTCGGATTCAATCCCTGGTCAGGGAACTAAGATACCACAAGCTGCACCGTGTGGCCTAATAAATAAATAAATAAATTTTTTTAAAAAAGAATTATACAGTATTATACAAAACAGATTGGATAAGCAAACTTACTATTAACCTATTTAGGACCAAAAGGAGTTAAAAAAAATTTGCTTAAAAAATAATAGAGAAAAAAAAACATTTGCTTTTTAGTAGCAAGTTGCCTCTACTACTTAGAGTCTTAAAAATCTAAATTAAAAAAAAAGTTTCATTCAATGCTGTAGAAACTTATCAATTATCTAAGGTATTATAAAGTACTTGTAATAAACTTAAGCAAGCATATCATGTTCAAAATTTTCTATTTGCAACAGCATAGCAATTAAAGTTACTGTCTCCAAATACCTTATGAGTGGCAGTTGCAGGACCAGGTCCCTGTCTCACTCCAGAAACCATGGATAAACCACTGCAGCTAGGTGCTCTGTGGTGGCCTGAAAGAGCTGTGGATCCAGTTTTCATAACTGTTTTTGAACGAGGCAGTGAATTACTAGTGTGCGTTAAGGGATCTTTTCTTTTCGGAACAGCTCCACTTTCTATCAAGGAAAAAAATAAAATCATCATGGTTAGAAAATTGTGGCTAAACATTATAAAAAGTAATATAAAGACCAGTACAAATTTGTAAAACTAATTGTTTTTTACTTCAACAATATTTCAAAATAAGATTTCAATCAGAATATATACTAGGGTGTTCATAAGGGTTATTACTGGGTGTGGGCAAGATTATGGGTTATTTAGCTTTTTCCTTTTCCTGATGTATATTATAATTTTCTTATAAGGAATATGTACTTGCTATAAAAAGAAATAACTTTATTTGTGGGGACAGGAGGAGGATATAAAAAAGGTACCAAGCAATAAAGCTGCCAAAATTTTCTTTTTTTTCTTTGTTTAAAAGCTGCCAAAAATTAAACAAACAAAATGTAGTAAAGGCATTAGGGATAGGTTGTATGGAGAAAAAAAAAAAAAAATAGCACTTCGTTCCAAACTTTTAAGACTACAAAATAGTATGAAAGTCCAGTCTGTGCCACCAAAGGTTTTAAAAAATAATTTTAATTTAAAGGGTATAAAGATATGGTTAAATCGCCAAGTATTTTATCCTCTATCTATGCAAATAAACACATATAGGACACCTTCAATTAAATCTAAAAGGTTACCTGACCTAGCTACCGTGCTCTTCTACATAAATTACAGACTTTTGAATGTTCAAATCTCACTGCTTCTAAATAATATTTTCATATACTATATAACAAACATCAGAGTTTATGAATAACAATGTTCACTGTGAAGACAGATGTTAAATCAGTCAGCAAATTAGAGTAGCCTAGAGAAAAGACTAGCTGAAGGACAAAAGCCTTATTGTTGCTCTTGTCATCAAATCCCTTAATATGGTTTAAGGAAACAAAAGAAGGGAACTTAAGAGTACAGTAAATTAGGGACTTCCCTGGCGGTCCAGTGGTTAAGACTCCGTGCTCCCAATGCAGGGGGAGCAGGTTAGATCCTGGTCAGGGAATTAAGATCCAAGGGTTCTTTTCTAGTAAACAAATGCAAAGTTCTGTACCGTATGTTCAAGGAACTAATGGATAATGACCCTATAGGAAGAAGCAGGAAAGCAATCCAGAAAAGGGAATGACAATAAGGAAAAGCCAAGGTGTGAATAAAAGCAAGATCTGTCTAGGGTGATGATAAGTATCATGCATTTCAGAGGGAAAAAAGGAGACCGGAGAAGAATTTCTTCAAACAGAAAATATACAGTCCTAAGATTACAAATGGATAGAAATTTTCATAAGGAACTGTGAGAATGACAGCAGACTTTTCATAAAAATAACAAAGGTCAGTAGACAATGGAGTATGCTCAAAATGCTGAAGGAAAAAACAATGTTAACTTTCATTTATTCTATATTCAGGTGACCAGTCACATAAGAATGAGGGTATTTTCAGACACTAGAAAGGCTGAGAGAGTTTACTATCTACAAACCCTCATTAAAAGAAATACTAAAGGAGGTCTTGTAGTTAAAAAGCAAATTAAAGTAAAGCAATTATACTTCAATAAAGATGTTTAAAAAAAAAAAAAGCAAATTAAACACAGAAAGGAGTAAAAAACTGTAACATGAAGCTAGAGAGCAAGAAAAAAATCAGACAATGTGGGGGGAGGAAAAACCCAAAAGGGCAAATAATTAAAATATATTATTTGCCTTTGGGTAAACAATATTTACTAAGTTACTAATAATATGAAATATAATTTTTCAATATAACTAAAAACAGTGATATATATACACATATATATGTACATATATACACACACACACGGAATGAAGGATAATGGTGGCGTAAGAGAATTAAACCTTCTTCTACCTGAAAAAGAAGTCAATACATATCAAAAACTCATAAATCAGGAATAGCAATAAAAGCATAATATTTAAAAGTATAATGAGCATGAGAAAAAGTAGCAAAGAGTTAAATATTGTATGAGGAGCCAAACTAGGGGTGCAGGTAAGAAAGGGAGATACAACAGGTGGGAAGGGGAATATTATTTTTCTTTATAAACCTTTTCAGTATTTTTTAATCAACATTTTAGGGTATAATCTATGTATAATCTTTTGCATGCATTTAAAATGTATAATATATTGGCAAAATAGCCACTAAAATCAAGATACAAAATGTTTCCATCATAGCCAAAAGTTTCCTTGTATCCATTTGCACTCCATTCCTCTTACTGCCCCTGGCCCTAAGCAATGACTAATCTGCTTTCTGAATACTGGAGTCATCTGATTTAGCAATTTCTATTGATCTAAGTTCAAGGTCACTGAATCTTTCATTTGACATCTCCAATCTGCTGTTGAGGCTATCTAGCAATTTTTTTCACCAACTGTACTTTTCAACTTTAAAAATTCCATTATTTTTATTGTTTAGTTTATATTCTCTGCTAAGATTGCAGGTTTGTTAACAGATGCCATATTTTCTTTTAATTCTTTGACCATATTTATAATGGCTGCTTTGAAGTCTTTATCTGCTAAATTCAACATGTGGGCCCAGCCAAGAATAAGTTTCTACAGGCTGATTTCTTTCTTGAGTAAGGGTCACACTTTCCTATTTCTTTGCACGTCTAATAATTTTGACTTGAAAACTGGACATTGTAGATAACACATAAAGTATTAAGCAGACTTTGGCATATCTGCTTCCTAAGAGAGAAGAAGTAACTCATCCAAATGAAACATCATAGAATGTTCCATAAGTGGGTGACACTAATGAACTAGGCATGAATGAGCCAGCTGATTCACTAAGGCTCAACAGGAATCAAACACCAGTGCTGCATAAATTAGCTGTGAAGTCAGTATGTCCCCCCAACAAGAAAAAAGAACAGAACTGGTAACTAGGTATTTAAAATAAGACAGTTTGATTTTTTTAATGGGTCCCAGAAGAGAAAGCTGCTTTTGTCCCCCAACATGGCAGAAAAATACAGTAGTATCTCACATGTGGAATTAAGTAGAAGAAAATCAAGATGACAAGGGAAAGGCATACCAGCTCCTCAGGGCTAGAAAATTTTGCTGTTTACTCAGGCAGGATTATTAGGATCTCAAATTTGTATTTTGGAAACTTCACTATTTACACGTGGTGCATTCTTACATTTCTTTGTTTTTTCAAACAGTTCATTATGAAGACGTCAGCCCTTCACAAACATGCTAAAAGAAACAGACAAAATACTTCTCTATACTTGAAAAGGTTATTTTAAATCAGATACACGAAGGAATGGGAAAATGAACGTAGTTACTAAGGTGGGGCTCTGTAGTGGAAGACCAAACCAGAGTGAGAACTCCTTAAGGAAGAGGTGAAGCCACAAGGGAAAGAGTTGATGACCAATTGTCTCTTCCATCCCAAGAAAACCACTCACACTATTTCTTCTTTATTGAAATCTTGTTCATTGCAGCACGATTTACAATAGCCAGGACATGGAAGCAACCTAAATGTCCATCAACAGAGGAATGGATAAAGAAGATGTGGTATAGCAACTAAGACCTGGCGCAGCCAAATAGATAAATAAATAATAAAATAAATATTTTTTTAAAGAGATGTGGTACATATATACAATGGAATATTACTCGGCCATAAGAAAGAACAAAATAATGCCAAGTGCAGCAACATGGATGGACCTAGAGATTGTCATACTGAGTAAAGTAAGTTAGACAGAGAAGGGTAAATATCATATCGTTTTTATATGTGGAATCTAAAAAATGGGTACAACTGAACTTATCTACAAAACAGAAATAGAGTTACAGAAGTAGAAAACAAACTTATGATTACCAGGGGGTAACGGGGGGGGGGATAAACTGGGAGATTGGGATTGACATATACACACTACCATATATGAAATAGATAACTAATAAGAATCTACTGTATAGCACAGGGAACTCTACTCGATACTCTGTAATGGCCTATATGGGAAAAGAATCTAAAAAAAGAGTGGATATATGTGTATGTATAACTGATTCACTTTGCTGTACACATGAAACTAACACAACATTGTAAATCAACTACACTCCAATAAAAATGAAAAAAGCAAACAAACAAAAAAATAAATCTCGAAACTTTTTAAAATCACATATGAGTAAAGAAAGCAGTTGTTTTATAGTCTATACTAAGGGTTTTCTGCTACAATTTGAACAAAGTAATATTTACTTTAATAAAATTTAAGTACTGGACACAGAACGAATTCTGAAAAAGTTACCAATAAAACTAGAGAAGATGTCAGAGAACCTAGGAAATGAAGATCCTACCACCCAAACAAAACAAAACAAAAAAGCATTTAATTTTCTGTAGGAGTTGATGTGATGACCAAAGTTTATGGAAAACAAATTTAACCCATAGTAAATAATAGTATTCTAGGGGACTTCCCTGGCAGTCCAGTGGTTAAGACTCCGTGCTTCCACTGCAGTGGGGTAGGGTTTGACCCCTGGTTGGGCAACTAAGATCCCTGCATGCCACGCAGCACGGACAAAAAAAAAGAAAAATAGCATTCTTTTTTTTTTTTTTTAATAAAATTTATTTATTTATTTATTTATTTTTGGCTGAGTTGGATCCTTGCTGCTGCCCGTGGGCTCCCTCCAGTTGCGGTGAGCGGGGGCCACTCTCCGCCGCGGTGCACGGGCCCCCCACTGCAGTGGCCTCCCCCGTTGCGGAGCATGAGCTCTAGGCGTGCGGGCTTCAGCAGCCGTGGCGCATGGGCTCAGTAGTTATGGCTCATGGGCTCCAGAGCGTAGGCTCATTAGTTGTGGCGCACGGGCCCAGCCGCTCCGCAGCATGTGGGATCCTCCTGAACCAGGGATCGAACCCGTGTCCCCTCATGTTCTGTGATTATCTCTAGGCTCATCTATGGTGCTGCAAGAGCAGTGTTTCATCCTTTTCCATGGCGAATATTCCATTGTGTACATGGACCACTTCTTCTTTGTGCATTCATCTGGCACAAGGTGGCCATCCCTGGTTTCACATCAACATGATCTCAGGCACAAACCTCCTTGTCTTTCCATTTTGTCTTTAAGTTACTTGCTGAAACAACCGGCCCGCGGTCCCCAGGACTGTCGCGGCTTCGGCCGCCGGGGCCCCTCCAGAGCCGGCAGCCTCAGTGAGGCTGCCCTCCCCTCGGGCTCCGGGGCACTTCAGTGACGGCGGAGGGAAGAGACCCCGAGCCGGGAGTTCCAGCTCTGCGGAAACGCGGGCTCTGTTCTGGGCGAGGAGGTGGGACCGCCGAAAAATAGTATTCTAATGCTTCTCCTCACTATGTGAATTCAGCTTCAAACTTTTTCTAACAAGTGCTATGATAAAACATTCATGTATTATATAAATGAAAATATATATGCATTGAAAATTGGTATATAACAAAGAAAAATTAAAATTTCTGTCTCAATAAACACTACTTCATAAAAATTTGGTACAGGTACCCACAGAAAAAAACACAAAAGCTCAAAATAAGATAGAAACAAAAGAACATTTTAATAATTTAGGAAAACGAACCTTCATATTTTATAATTTCAAAAATTGGAGGTTGTAAAATATGCAAATATAATATGTTGAGAACGGCTATGCCCTATTTATTACATGTTTACACACCATGAATGATAGGGCTACTGTATTTTCCACACAGCCCTGTGCAAACAAAAACCAATCAAATCTACCACTATAAAATCAAATCAACCTTATCAGGTTAAGTAAGACTCTACTTTGCATGCAAGCTTTATTATTTTACATGTTAGTTAACCTAAACCCACCTGACTGGAGATGTCCATTGCGGCATGTCAAGTTAGTACTGTCATTATAGACGTCCGTTTGTGACTTGGAAAACTGCAAAACTGGCTGCAGCTTCTCTATGCAACAGAGGGGGGTAAAAAAGAAAAAAATAAACAAAAAGAAAAAAAATACATGATAAAAAAATAAAATGTATATGTGAAAATGAAAAACGATTCAAGGTGTTACAAAGTTATTACATAATGAAGGGTTTGGCATTTACATAGAGTTACCTTTAACAACATAATTAGTAAAAACTCAGACATTAAAATAGCAACAGAAATGAACAAGTGAATGACTATGTTCAAAATATGCATTATTCAGGTTTGGTAACCCGAGGCAATTCTATATCACTGCCATCGCCAGCAAATATTTCCTGAATATCTAATATGTCCAAATCATTGTGTAGGGAGAGCAGGATAGAGATACAAAGAGAACATTAAAAAGGCTTTACAGAGGAAGTGGGCTGTGAGTTGGCTGGGATCTGTAAAGATTAAAAAAAAAAAGGACATTCAGGAAAGGAGAAATGACACAGAAGGAAACTGTAAGGAGTGTCTAGGAAAATGCCATATTCAGCTACATTAATGCATGTCAGGCAGAAAATAAATGTAATAAAGCAGAATGGAATAAGCATGCTGCAGAACTGTGTGTACAGTACCCTACCATTTATTTAAATACACACATGTATACTTGTATATACGAAAATTATCTCTAAAAAAGACCCAGAGAAACTGGTAATACCAGCTGCCTCTGGGGATGGGAAATGAGTGGCTGGGGCATAGCATGGGATGGATGCTTTTCAAACTTTAACTTTTGAAATTTTGTGGCATGTGCATATATTGCCTATTTTTAAATTAATCAAAGATTTTAAAGGATTATTTCAACCTTACTCCCACTTCAAATAACAACAACAAATCCTCTCAAGATCTAGGTCTCTATGTCTAGCACCTGAAGCCCAAGAGTGTATCGGTTTGAGCTTCCTTGCCACTCTACATCACTGCTACTACACTCTTTGCCCAGTCAAGTCAATCCATACTGTTAGCTGACGAACACCCTGACAAACACTCTACCACTTACTCACTAGTACGAACGTGCTTTAGCGTCAGTTTTCCGAGGGTCTCAAGGGTTAAATAAAATAATACATGAAGTACTTGCTCTGAGCGTCATTCATAATAGGGCTCAATTTTGACCATATTTATTTTGTTGAAATACTCTAAGTTATCATTACTGATTCTTTCCTCCGGTACTAAGAAGTCAATGAATATATGCAAAAATGTAGCACATTTATACTAACTCTTTTAAACTTTCATTTCTAATGTCAGACAAGCAGGCGCCATGCTTGGTTTATGGTACAACCACACATGCCTTTGGGACAGGTTAAATAGCAGCTACCCTTTTTGCACAAAGCACAAAGTACTGCACAGCTTTTGTATCCTAGAACTGGCTGATACAATATATCTTGGAGCCCTTTTTCTGTTGTTAGTTAACAGGTAGGTCATCTGATTTTTCTCAAAGATAATACTCTTCAAATCACCATATTGAGAAAGAAACCATTTATGTTGGTAAAAGACATAAATTAGAAAGAACTGATTTGTAAATGTCTGATTTATCAATTAAAACTCTTCAATGAAATGTAACAAAAAGTTCACATAAACATTCATTATATAGTAAAAAATAAACAGAAATTAAATCCTTAGTTTTTATAACTAATAACTAATAAGCCATAGAACTTTTTTGCAGGGCTTGGATTTATATGCATGAAAACACACACACAACAGCAGGACACAGCTAATGTGAACCTGCTCCAATTAATTTTTTTTTTTTTTTGAAGAAAGTAAGCTTAGTTTAATGCTTCTTTTTAAAATGACTAAAGGTCGTGTAGATTAAACAATGATTTAAAATAAAACAAGTCACCTTGCTTCTTGATCCCCTCATGTGCAATCCCC
This sequence comes from Balaenoptera borealis, assembly GCF_965194805.1. Lineage (NCBI taxonomy): Eukaryota > Metazoa > Chordata > Mammalia > Artiodactyla > Balaenopteridae > Balaenoptera > Balaenoptera borealis. The sequence continues at coordinate 66,297,977 of NC_138871.1, forward strand.
ACACAATCATCTCAGTGATCTACTTATAAGGGAAATTTTACCACATAACCTGTGTGCCTACAACCCTTTAGCAGTTTCCCATTGCCCACAGATTAGCACTCAAGCTCCTTTATATGACCAACAAGGCCCTCCATGATCTGCCTACGCTTCTTATGCCTGAGCAATCCCGAATTCATGTCTCTACCAGCACCATGCTTTTCCTTGTCCCTGAGTCTATGTTCATGCTGTTAGTTCCTCATGGAATATCTTTCCGCCCAACCATTAATAACTTTTATTTATCTTTTTAAATTCCCACTTTAGGTTTCTTCCAGGAAGATTTCTCAGACACCTATTTTCCCATCCCTACGAAATATTTGTGTATCTCCATCCTGCAGTGATGATGATTTATCTATTTATGTCTGCCTTCCCCACTATATCAACAAGAGCCTAAACACAGGAACATTTTATCCAATCTATCAGTAAATCTGTTTGCTCAAGCTTCAAATACAATCATAATCCAACCACTTGTTACTCCTGGTATCACCCTGGTCCAAGCCTCCATCATTTTTCTCCTAGCTTACCACAATAGTTGTCCTACTTGCTCTCCTTGGTACATAACATACCCTTGCAACATCACAACCAGAGGGATCCTTTTAAAACTGAAGTCAGATGATGTTACTCCTTTCTTAAAAAATCGTTGTAACTGCTCCCCACTTCACAGGCGGCAAAAGCTCAAATCTTCAGTGGCCTGTAAGGTCCTGCATGTTGTGATGGCCGCCCCCTCTGCCCGCCCCCCCCGACCATTAGTTCTCTGACCTCATCTCTACTATACTCTCCTTGCTGTGGCACACTGGCCTCTTTGCTCCTCTCAAACATACCAGATGTGTTTTCTTAAGGCTTTGCATCAGCTCTTACTTCTCCCCAGACCACTCTTCTCCCAGATACCTGTAAGGCTAACTTACAGGTCATGTCAACTTCTCCAAGAGGTATACCCTGACTATCCTATTTAAAACTAAAAACATAGACCATCTCCCATCTACTCCTAATCCCCTGTACTGTGTTTTGTGTTTTCTTTTCTCCACAAATTTATCACCTTCTAACACATGGAGTAACTTATTTATTCTTTATGTTTATTGCCTACTGTCAGTATTCTCCCTGCTGGAATATAAACTCTATGACACAAGGATCCTTGTCTATATCCTAAGTGCCTAGAACATGATAACCACCCAATAAATATTTCCCGAGTCAAGAAATAAATTCAGGGCTTCCCTGGTGGCACAGTGGTTAAGAATCCGCCTGCCAATGTAGGGGACACAGGTTCAAGCCCTGGTCCGGGAAGATCTCACATGCCACGGAGCAACTAAGCCCATGCGCCACAACTACTGGCCTGCGCTCTAGAGCCCGTGAGCCACAACTACTGAGCCCACGTGCCACAACTACTGAAGCCCATGCGCCTAGAGCCCATGCTCCGCAACAAGAGAAGCCACTGCAATGAGAAGCCCGCGCGCCGCAACGAAGAGTAGCCCCCGCTTGCTGCAACTAGAGAATGCCTGCGCACAGCAACAAAGACCCAACACAGCCAAAAATAAATTAAAAAAAAAAAAGAAAGAAAGAAATTCAGTTTATATCCCTTGGCACCGTTCCTGGTAGAGTAAGGACTTAATAAATGGACCTTGAATGAAGCTAAATTTTTTTTAAAAAGGGTAATTGCCAAGTATACCAGACACCAATGCCAAAATTATCTTATAATCTACAGCAGGTTTTACACTTAAGCTTTGCTCTAAGGTTCACTATCACTAAATTGAAGATACATAATACATATGAACTCTTCCCATCTTTATCAGAGATGCTACATCCTCTCAAACCAGTCTGTATGGGGAACTCCCAGTTATCATTCTCCATACTACTTAGATACCTATCAGGCATCCCACCTCTGAAAAGCTCCATTTTTTAACCAGCACATAATACACAAATATGCTCTACTATGCACTTGTGCACACTTCTTTTTTACTGTCTTTGGTATATAACTCCCAGATATTCTGCGTTCTCAGAAGACAGGAAAATGTTGATGATGTCTTTTATTCCACCCTCTCTTTTTTAAAGTAACATCTTTCATGAATGGACATATAGCATTTCTGAGGATAACAGACAACAACAACCACCAAATATTAATTCTATTAAAGCCTAGCTTCATGTTATATTATAAATCTTTTTGTCCTCTCCTCTAACAACACAAATAAGAAATTACTAAATTGCATTTAAAGACAAGTCTATAAATTGATGAGTTGCTTCTAATGTTTTACCATATCACAATTTCAAATACTGATTAAAGTTAAAAACCAACTATTATTCAATTTGAAACATGTTACAAAATGTTCCATAATCAAACTTAATCTGCATCACATACATTGATACTTTGTACATATACTGAAAAGGTGTTATAGCTAAAACACATAGAAAGGACCAATTAGAACAATTAGATAATTATTTTACTACAACAACCCTTGATGTAATATGTAATTTTATTTGACACAGTAATAACCGTCCCTTAGGAAGAAGGCAAACTGTCAGCCACAGAAGCCAGGAGAACACTGCCTTGTTAGCTATCTGAAAACAGTAAGGGCTTCTTTTTCAAAAATGTGGGGCAAAAAATTTATAAACATCATGGACCATATAGGAATGAATGAATGAGTGAATTAATAAAAAACATATGTGTATATTTGTACACAAAAGCAGGGGTGGTGATTACACACAGGTCAGGAGATAAACAAAAACCAGCATTTTCGAGTACTTACTATGGGTTAGGTTCCTTCAACAATTCATAGTCACAAATACAGTGAGATAATAATTATCTATTAGCCTCATATTACAAATGAAATAAAGAAGACTCAGAAATGCTAAATAACTTATCAAAAGCACAGAGCAACAAATAAAGTCTGCCTGTTTACCAAGTTTCTACTATTTCTATCACATCAAGCTATGGTAGAACCACCCAAGAAGGGTGGGTTTTAGTTCCACCTTGTTTGAGGGGTAGATTTACCTTAAGAATATATTTTTAAAACCTATACCATCAAATAGAAGATGAGAAGTTTCTCTTTATAGACCTTTTACAGCTGATGAATGCAGAAAGAATGACAATTATAATGTCACTAGGCATAAGTCATCAACTGCTGCTAACATCACAAGAAATACTGATGGATAAACACAAAAGCAACTATCAAGTAGTTTTATCATTAAAAAATAAAAATCTACTTTCAATCCAATTAAGGCTCCATATCCAACTATCAATTTATAGGGAGGACAGAAGAACATACTAAAAGATAACATGGAGATGCATGGAGTGAAAGTCAGACTGCAGGAAACACTACATGGCAAAGATCTGGTTCATCAGCAAATAAATTGCAAGAAAAAGAAAAAACAGACTTGTATATTAAAAGAGATGTATAGTATGGATCTTCTTGAAATCCTGATTCAAACAATTAAATTATAAAAAAATAGTAGGAGTTATTAAATTTTGAGACACTGACTGCACATTATTTATATATTATATATAAATTTGGACACTGACCATTTTTTTGGCCATTACTTTTATGTTTATGTTAGTATTAAAAGAATTATTAGTTATTTTTTAGGTGTGATAATGGTATTTTGGCAATTTTTTTTTTTTGGCAGTCATTTCCATCATCCCATTTAATATTCACTGCTTCCCCAGAGGGAAGAATCATTACCTTCGTTTTATAATGAAATGAGTTTTCTTTTTGAAGGTTTGTTCTAGTTACAGATCAAAGTAAAAAATAAGTGATACACAGGAAATAAGGGAGGGACGGAAAGAAGGGAAACGTTAGAAGCGACAATCTCCTCACTTTGGCAATTTTATTTTTAAAGCATCTTTATCTTTTAGAGATATGAAATACTTATAAATGAAATAAAAAGATATTGAGAAATTGTTTCAAAATAGTAATATGAAGTTGGGGAAAGTGAGCAGGGATATAAACTGTGGTTGGCAAACTTTTTCTGTAAAGAGCCAGTAGTAAATATTAAAATATTTTTAAAAGCTATATATTAAAAGGCTTTGCAGGCTGTATGATCTCTGTATCAACTACTTAATTCTCTCACTGTAGCATGAAAGCAACCAGATAATATACAAAGGAATGAAAGTAGCTTTGTACCAACTTACAAAAACAGGCAGTGAACTGGGTTTAGTCCATAGGCTATAGTTTGCCAGTCTTAAATCAAGACCGACAATGATTTGATAATTACCAAAGCTGAGTGATGGATAATTAGTTCAATAAACTCTTCTGTTTTGTATATGTTAGAAATTTTCATAAGTTAAAAGAAAGCCTAGAACACATTTTCAAGTTCATTGATTTATTTCCATCTGCATTTAAAGTTTCATTAAACTTTTAAGATTTTAAATCTTAAATTTTAAGATTTTAAATACATCTCATTCCAGTTATACAATTCATTAATTGATACCTAATAGTTGTAAACGGTCCTTGGCCATAACCAAATTAGTCATCATTTTAGCTTGAAGGCGTCTAGCTCTGTCACACTGTTCACCTGAAAGAAAAAGCAGAAAAAAAGAATTAAAATATCTACATTTACCTACTAATGCTGCTTCAAGATAAATTATCATACCAACTAATCTCATGGGGAGTCATAGTCTTTATGAAAAGACTATGAAATTAACAAAATATTATTTTCAAATAATATCTTAAAAAAATCAGTTATAGTTCCTTATCATGGTTTCAGACCTTTTGTGGTATATCATGGATTTTACAGGTTTTGAGACATATTTTTCCCCCTACATTTAAAACTCTTTGAAATTGGTAAGTGTTTTAAAACCTGTGCCAACCTACTAATGCTATCAGCCAGGCTGCAGTCATAACATAGTCTGTCACTTCCTCTGCATACAAAAATTTGGTCATAGATACTAATACTTCTGTTATAGCTATGTCTAAATAAGATTAAGATAGCATATTCAATAAGGTTAAAATTCAAATTCTATGTGATAAGAGAGGATGTGTCATAGTTTAATTGACATTGTATTTTCTCTTGGTACAGTTGAAGGCATTTTTGATTCAATGAAATACTATTTTTCTTATAACCAACTCATTTTCTTCTAACTCTTCTTCTATGCATTTGACAAAGAACATCAAATATATTTTGTACATAATTCATAAAGTCATGCTCATAAACTCATGAAAAGTCTCCAAGACCCAATCTTCCATATTTACTTGTTCTATTCTGCTCTCTTTTATACAGGAGACCAGTAGCTAGAGAAACAGTCAAAATAAAAAGGAGAGAGAAGAAAACATGGTAAATATTGGACACATTATAGTTACTGGAGATTAGCTGATATAAGTTATAGAATCAGCCAGCCAGATAAAATATCCACTGGGTGGATTGATCCATAAGGCTAAGATTCTCAGCCCACACATTGTAATTTTTGCTTCTGAATTTATTTTAGCTATGATAAGCTGAAGTACTTTACTCATATAATAGTGGTATCCACATACCACTATTCACAGCATAGTATTTAAGAATTCAGGCTCTGAAGTCAGACTGCCTGGGTTCAAATCCTGACTCTACCACTTCCTGCCTATGAGACCTCACGCAAGTTACTTAATTTCTTTGCACTTAAGGTTTTTCATCTGAAAAATAAGGATAATGGTAGCAGCTTTAGAGTGTAGGGTTGTGGTGAAATTAAAAGAGCTAATACGTATGGAGCACATACAATGATGCTTGGGCACATAGTATGTGTGCAAGAAATGTTGTCTACATATTTAAAGGTAATATTAGACTCTAATTTTTTTTTTTGGCTGCGTTCGGTCTTCGTTGCTGCACGCAGGCTTTCTCTAGTTGCAGCGAGCGGGGGCTACTCTTCGTTGCAGTGCGCTGGCTTCTCATAGCGATGGCTTCTCTTGTTGCGGAGCATGGGCTTCAGTAGTTGTGGCACGCAGGCTCAGTAGTTGTGGCTCGCGGGCTCTAGAGCGCAGGCTCACTAGTGGCACACGGGCTTAGTTGCTCCATGGCATGTGGGATCTTCCTGGACCAGGGATTGAACCTGTGTCCCCTGCATTGGCAGGCGGATTCTTAACCACTGTGCCACCAGGGAAGTCCTTAGACTCTAATTTTTAATTTGATGTGACAGGAAAGTAAAGATGAGAAATAACTGTTTTGGTTTTAAAAAGCCATGTGTGAATCAAAGTCAGACATTACAGCTCATATTTTAACATGCAGTCAAGCATTACCCACAGTGTAAAAGGGAGTCTGTGAAATAACCACTCCTTCCCTGCCTCGACAATGAGGAAAGGATGAGGCTTCAAAAACAGGTTTAAAAATAGGGTTAAAATATCATGAACAGCGGTTCCAAGGAGGACACAAGTAATTCAGTAATCAAGTTTGAGCATATCTGGTTACAACTTCATTTTTAGCATAGGTAATAAAGCATTAACTTTAACAAGAACATTTAAAAATCTGTTAAATACCTTTATTAAGATAAACGGATCTGAAATCAGGGCAATCATGTGAACACAATTTCGGATGCTACTAAGCAAACGTAAATATAACCTTACCTTGTCCTGTAACTACGACAGCTATTCCTTTTTCTAGTTCTTCAATACCTTTCTTATACCATTCCACAGCTTGCTCCTTTTGTCCTACTTTAAAATAGAAATAATTATTTGTATAAATCACAAGTATACCCTAAGAATACACTAAACATTTTCCAAAGCATGCTCTTATTAGGAGATACATGAAAAAAAGAGTTGTGATCAAACAAGTCTGAAAACTGTTACTCTGTGACTTATTAGGACTTTAGCATCTTAATGCATATGTGGCTCTGCAAGAGGGAGATATGGACGTCAACGTTTCTCAAAATTTTAGAGCTGTGATTCTTTATTTGTTTATCATCTCATGGTATTGATGCTTATAACCACTGAAATGTATTAGAGAAATAAATATTCAAGATTTTATTTTAAATAAATGGTTTTTAAAATATATACTGTTAGGAAAAATAAATACGATTTCAATAATAGTGAGGAAAAAAGCATTGTTTAATCTAACTGTAGTCAAATATGATGTAATATGTTCATGGGTGCTCCTTTCTAGAGTTAGCTTTTATTTAATAAATGATTGCACCATGAGAACTGGTATATGAGATTACAAGTGTGGCCATTAAGTAACACATTTCTATTTTCTTTGAAACATGACAACATTTATCCTTGATCTAAAATTCAGCTTTAAAAGGACCTAAAAATTCAGTATAATCAAAATATGTGTAGGATACATCTTTAAAGTGGTAACAATTATATGCAAATTTCATTGTTTTTAAAAATTAATTTCTTAGTCCTTAGAATCTGCAAAGCCTCATAAGTGAATAATATAGAGATACAGTAAAGCAAAGGTGGAAATCATGCATAAGAACTGTTTTTCATTTTTCCCTACTCATGTCCCTATTTAATCAAACAAAAATTCCCATGCCATTCTTTAATTTGAAATTTCAAAATCAATAAAATATCATGACTCTCTTGATAACATAGAATAGATGAAGTCTTATTATAAACACCACACAACAACTAAGAAATACTGTCCCCTTACGAGTGTGTACCTCCTCCCTACCTTCCTCCACCCCCAAAATAAATCACTAACTAGATTTAGCCCCTTGGACAGGGTAATTTCTTACTTATTACCCATATAAAATGCCGTTAGTATTTTACACAGTGTCTGATCCAGAGTAAGTGCTCAATAAGTACTTGATAATGACATGAAGAAATTATTAAGAATCTGTTGTAAGTCAATTCAAACTATTTGGATGCTTACCTTCTAGTTTTTTATGAAGAAAATATCTGTTTACATGTATTTTTGGTTTTTTAATTTTAAAAAAGGGGTAAATTACAGAAAACAGTAAAATAGCATTTGCATTCTGTGTGGTGGGAATATTGATAACAATGTCATATTTACTTAAAAATTTAAAAAATGAACTGCAACTTAACAGATACAACAAAAGTTCCTTTTTTGTGCCTCTTCCCATTCTCACGCTCCTTTCCTTCCCAGAAACCACTATCATGAATTGAGTGTCTACCTTACTTGTATATATTTTTCTATTGTTCCTACTTTATTTATATCATTTTATTTTAAAAATTTACATTGCTTTTTAGATCTATGTTGCTATACAGAGATTAGTTCATTCATTTCGACTCTGTATAGTATCCTATACCATCCTACAATTTATTCAACTATCTCCTATTAAAAGATATGTAGGTTGTTTCCAGTTTTTCAATATTTCAAATAATGTTGCAATAAATATTCTTGTACCTGTCCCCCTATGTACATGTGCCAGTTTCTCTTGAGTATATGCTTAAGAAGTAGAATTGATGAGTCATAGTTCATCACATATTCTCCATTTACCAGAAATCAACAAAATGCTTTTTGAGAGTGCTTGTGCCAATTTATACTCCTAACAGCAGTGTATGACAGTTCTCACTGGCAACATCTGAACAAAATCTTTTAAGGCGTTTTACCACATTACAGGGAGGCAAGTGCAATGACTGATTACAAATAAAATCACATGCTCAATAATTACTCTACTACCTAACATTCGTTGGTAACAGGAAGTTGATTTACTGTATTATTTGAATCTCGTTAAGTCAGTGTGACAGTAGAAAATGCATAGATATTTCTTACCTAAAAGTACAAGAACACCAGAGAAAGGATAGACATATAAATCAATGGAACAGAGGCACTTTCCTGGTGGTCCAGTGGTAAAGAATCTGCCTTCCAATGCAGGAGATGTGGGTTTCATCCCTGGTTAGGGAACTAAGATCCCACATGCTGCAGGGCAACTAAGCCTGCACGCCACAACTACTGAGCTCACGCTCCTCAACAAGAGAGCCCGTGTGCCACAAACTACAGAGCCCACGCGCCCTGGAGCCCACGTGCCACAACTAGAGAGAGAAAAAAACCCACACGCCACAACTAGAGAGAAGTCTGAGCACCACAACGAAAGATCCCACATGCCTCAACAAAGATCCTGCATGCCATAACTAAGACCCGACGTAGTCAAAAACAAAAAAGAAAGAAAGAAAATTTAAAAAAAAAATCAATGGAACAGAAGTCCAGAAATAGACCCCACATATATCATTGATTTGACTTTGACAAATATGACAAGGTAATTCAATGGAGAAAGAATAGCTTTTTCAAAAAATGACGCTGGAATAACGGACACCCATACACAAAAAACTTCACATGACATACAAAAATTAACTTGAAGTGGATCACAGACCTAAATGTAAAACCTAAAAATATAAAATTTACAGAAGAAAACATAGACAAAATTCTTTGTGATCTTGGCTTAGGCAGATACTTCTTAGAACATAAAAATCACAAACCTTAAGAGGAAAAAAGTGGGACTTCCCTGGTGGCGCAGTGGTTAAGAATCCACCTGCTAATGCAGGGGACAGGGGTTTGAGCCCTGGTCTGGGAAGATCCCACATGCCGCGGAGCAACTAAGCCCGTGCACCACAACCACGGAGCCTGCACTCCAGAGCCCGTGAGCCACAACTACTGAGCCCACGTGCCACAACTACTGAAGTCCACCGGCTAGAACCCGTGCTCCGCAACAAGAGAAGGCACAGCAATGAGAAGCCCGTGCACCGCATCAAAGAGTAGCCCCCGTTCACTGCAACTAGAGAAAGCCTGCGCACAGCAACAAAGACCCAACACAGCCAAAAATAAATAAATAAATAAATAAATTTTTAAAAAAGAGGAAAAACTTGATAAACCAGACTTCATAAAAATTAAAAGTTCCTGCTCTTCAAAAGATGGATTTGACAATGTAAAGACAGGCCACAGACTGACTGGGAGAGAATATTTGCAAAACAATATGTCTAATAAAGGTCTTGTAAGCAGAATATATAGAGAACTCTTACAATGATTTTTTTTAAAAGTCATTTAAAAATAGTGTGCAAGAGATCAAAACATACACTTTACCAAAGAAGAGACATAAATGACAAATAAACACAAGAAAAGATGTTCAACATCATCAGCTGTTAGGGAACTACAAATTAAAACTCCAAGATTTTAATTTTGAATGGAAAAAAGTTACAAGACAAGTCACATTTGCAGGTGTGACTACAAAATGATACAGCCATTTTGGAAGAGTTTGGTAGTTCCTCATGACATTAACATATACTTACCACATGACCCAGCCCTTCTTCTATGTATTTACCCTAAGAAATAAAAACATCAAAGACCTGTACATGAATGTTTACCAGCTTTATTCATAAGAGCTAAAAACTGGAAACAACCCAGATGTCCATCATTTAGTGAACATATTAACAAATTGTGGTACAACCATACATAGACTACTACTCAGCAATAAAAAGAACAAAATACTGATATATGTAGGAACATAGATGAATCTCAAAAACATGCTAAGTGAAAAAAGCCAGACACAAGAGGCTACACACTATATAATGCCATTTACATGACATTCAGTGAAGACAAAACTATAGGGACAAATCAGATTAGTGATTGCCAGAGGCTAAGGGGGAGGCAAAGGGACCAACTACAAAGAGGCACAAGGGAGATTTTGGGGTGAAAAAACATTCAATATATTGACTGTGGTGATGGTTTACACAGCTCTTTGTCATAACTCACTGAACTATAGATCCCTAAATAGGGTAAACTTGACGTAAATTAAACCTCAATAAATCTGATTTTTTAAAAGTGCAATACTCCAACATTTATGTATAAGAACATTTGTTGTGACTTGAATTATAATACCAGAACTAAAATTTTGATTACAAGAGTAAGATTAGAAGAGAAAAACTAGAAAAATATTTTAAAAACGTCTGTTTGAAGGGATCAGAGAATTTTCAAAACAGTATGAAAATTACTAAAACTTGGAAGGAGGGACCATTTCACACCCATTAGGATGGCTGTTTTAAAAAATTACCAAAATATGGAAAAGAGAAAAGCCAACAGAGGTGAGCCTATGACTTGGGGCACTTTTCTGCTTGAAACAATTGTCAATTCTGAATGCAAATGTGACCAAGAAACTAAGCACAGCTTTCAGCAGACTCATGGGACTAAGTTGACAAAAAATGAATTCTAGGGCATGCCAAGGAGAATAAGCGGCAAAGATTCCAAGATTTTGGTTGGGACCCTGCATCACTGAAGAGTTATGAACTAGGCCAGCCTGTACAAGGGCTGACACCCACACTCAAATCACTTCAGTCCCCTAAATTAGGGGAAACTACAAGCCCATAAGCTCCGACGTGATCACCCTTCTGACTAAATTTTTTTTTTCAACTTTTGGCCATGCCATGTAGCTTGTGGGATCTTAGTTCGCCGACCAGGGATTGAACCCAGGCCCTGGCAGTGAGAGAGCCAAACCCTGACACTGGACCGTCAGGGAATTCCCCCTTTTGACTAAATTATGGCAGAAAAATCAAACCTTACAATGGCGTCCAGCACACAAAAGGCCTTCATGATACTTGAACAGTTCTTAGTTTCCCTTACACATTTCCCTCTTTCCTATATGGGCCCCAACAACATTCAAACTCAACCAACCAGACTACATCAAATAAAGAGAAGTGTGGGATGGCAGAAACTTACAATGGTTGTAGTGGTAGTTGAAATTAATAGCCAATAATGTGAACTACAAGTGAACTACATAATCTAGGACCAACAACAGCCCAAGAGCCAAATAGAGTCAGCTGCCTATTTTTGTATATAAAGCTTTACTGGATCACACCCCCTATAAGAGAGTTGAATAGTTTTGAAAGAGCACTTGAAATAATTATTAAATATATACACTAATATGTATAAAATAGATAACTAATAAGAACCTGCTGCATAAAAAAATAAATAAATTCAAAATTCCAAAAAAAAAGAGAAATATTTATTAAATGGTTCAACAAAAAACCAAGTGAATGCAAAAATGGGCAAAGGACTTGAATAGACATTTTTCCAAAGAAGATATGCAAATAGCCAATAAGCATATGAAAAGATGCTTGATATCATAAGTCATTAGTGAAATGCAAATCAAAACTATGATGCAATACCACTTCACATTAATTAGGATGGCCATTATTTAAAAAAACAGAGACTTCCCTGGCAGTCCAGTGGTTAAGACTCCATGCTTCCAATGCAGGGGCCTCGGGTTCGATCCCTGGTTGGGGAACTAGGATCCCATATGCCGCATGGTGTGGCCAAAAGATGAAAAAATAAAATAAAGTAAAAATAAATAAATATAAATAAAAATAAAACAAGCAAACCTTGAAACTAACAAATGTGAAGAAATTAGAAACCCTTGTGCACTGGTGCTGGGAATGTAAAAATGCAAAGCTGGGGACTTCACTGGTGGTGCAGTGGTTAAGAATCCGCCTGTCAATGCAGGGGACACGGGTTTGAGCCCTGGTCTGGGAAGATCCCACATGCCGCGGAGCAACTAAGCCCTTGAGCCACAACCACTGAGCCTGCGCTCCAGAGCCTGTGAGTCACAACTACTGAAGCCCGTGTGCCTAGAGCCTGTGCTCCGCAATAAGAGAAGCCCACGCACCGCAACAAAGAGTAGCCCCCGCTCGCCGCAAGTAGAGAAAGCCCGCTCGCGGTAATGAAGACCCAAAGCAGCCAAAGATGAAAAAAATTAATTAATTAATTTTAAAAAATATGCTTAAAAAATGCAAAGCTGCTGTGGAAAGCAGTTGGCAGTCCCTCAAAAAATTAAACATAATAATTACCTTATGATCCAGCAACTCTATTCCTAGGTGGATACTCAAAAGTATTGAAAAAGGAACTCAGAGACTTGTATACCAATGTTTATAGTAGCATTATTAACAACAGATGGAAACAACCCAAATATCCATCAACAGATGAAGGGATAAACAAAACGTGGTGTATACATACAATGGAACATTATTCAGCCTCAAAAAGGAATGAAATCTGTTATATGCTACAACAAGGCTGATGAACATTGAAATGCTAAGTGAAATATTAGACACAAAAGGACAGATATTGTATGAGTCCACTTATATGAGGTACCCAGAATATGCAAATTCATAGAGACAGAAAGCAGAACAGAGGTTATCAGAGACTGGGAGAAGGGGAGTATGGAGAAGAGGAAATGGGGAGTTATTGTTTAATGGATACAGAGTTGCTGTTTGGGATGATGAAAAACTCTAGAGGGCTTCCCTGGTGGCGCAGTGGTTGAGAATCTGCCTGCCAATGCAGGGGATACGGGTTCGAGCCCTGGTCTGGGAAGATCCCACATGCCGCAGAGCAACTAGGCCCGTGAGCCACAATTACTGAGCCTGCGCGTCTGGAGCCTGTGCTCCGCAACAAGAGAGGCCGCGACAGTGAGAGGCCCGCGCACCGCGATGAACAGTGGCCCCCGCTCGCTGCAACTAGAGAAAGCCCTTGCACAGACACAAAGACCCAACACAGCCATAAATAAATAAATAAATAAATTAATTAATTAATTTAAAAAAAAAAGCTCTAGAAATGGATAGTGGTGATGGTTACACAGTACTGTGAATGTATTTAATGCCAATGATTTGCATACTTTAATTGACTAAAATGACAAATTTTGTTATCTATCTTTTACTACAATAAAAAAAATTACTAAATGACCCATTATAGGCAGTTTGCTGCTCCCTGGTATACAGCAATGAAAATGAACAATTATTGCCACAAGTAACCTAAAGGATTAATCTGACAAGCATAATGTTGAGCAAAAGGAGCCATACATAAAAAGAACACACACTGGGCTTCCCTGGTGGCGCAGTGGTTGAGAATCTGCCTGCTAATGCAGGGGACACGGGTTCGAGCCCTGGTCTGGGAAGATCCCACATGCCGCGGAGCAACTAGGCCCGTGAGCCACAACTACTGAGCCTGCGTGTCTGGAGCCTGTGCTCCACAACAAGAAAGGCCACGACAGTGAGAGGCCCACGCACCGCGATGAAGAGTGGCCCCCGCTTGCCGCAACTAGAGAAAGCCCTCGCACAGAAACGAAGACCCAACACAGCCAAAAATAAATAAATAAATTTAAAAAAAAAAAAAAAAAAAAAAAGAACACACACTGTGTGATTTCACTGATAAAGCTCAAGATCAGGCAAAGTTGATTTATGGTATAATAAGTTAGGAATTGAAGATACCTTTGTGAAGGGTGGGGAAAGGTAGTGAGCAGAAGGGAGGATGAGAAACGCAGGCTTCTGGAGTAATATTCTATTTCTTGACCTGGTGGGGTTTCAAACTGCTGTGCTCAGTTTAATAATTCATTAAGCAACACACTGTGCACTTTATGTATACTTTAATAAAAGTGTACTTGAAAACTGAAAAAAATAGAGGAGGAAGATTAAATATATTGAAACGGAAAGTGAGTCCCCATACATTAAGTGAAAAAGGTTACAAATCAGTTTCTATGTAACATGGTTCTTCTCCTCTAATGAATATTTATGTTTATGTAACTAGACAAAATCAGGAAACTTATCAGTAATCATCTCCCTAAGGATAAGATTACAGAAGATTTTCACTTTCTGTATTTGTGCATTATTTTAATTTTTGAGTTGTGTTACTGTACAATCAAAAAAAATACTGATGTTATCCATCTTTAAATAAAGATAATAATAGTGTAGGGACTTCCCTGGTGGTCCAGTTGTTAAGAAACCGCCTTCCAGTGCAGGGGACACGGGTTCAATCCCTAGCCAGGGAACTAAAATCCCACATGCCGCGGGGCAACTAAGCCCGTGTGCGCAACTACTGAGCCTGTGCGCCACAACTAGAGAAGACTGCACGCCACAACAAAGAGCCCATGCGTGGAAACAAAAGATCCCACATGCCACAATGAAGATCCCGTGTGCTGCAGCTAAGACCCAACGCAGCCAAATTAATTAATTAATTAATTTTAAAAAAAGTAAATATATTCTGTTTAAAAAAAAAAGAATAGCGGACTAATTTGTGAATCATCAACTGCATCTTTCCACTCACATGTTAGTGGTACCCAGATTGCCACAAGAAGGGTCAAAACATGAGTAGTTTGGGCAGCGAGAGAGGATGTCAGTTTGCAAATATGTGAGTTAGAAGACAGAGATTTAAGTCCTTGCTCCATCATTTAATAGCTGTATGACTTTGGGAAAGTCTGGCAATCTCTCTGAGTTTTAGTCTCCTTAGCTAAAAACAAGATGACATTTCTTTTACCTCATGAGTTGTGGCAAAGATCAAATGAAATAGGGCATGGGATAATACTTTAATAAAGAGGTATGTAAAAAATTACCTTTATCATACTTAGTAAATTTGTTGATAAATATAAATCCTTCTACTCCAGAACTGTATGCACTGTTGTATTTTAGCTCATAAAGCCCACTGCTTTTAACTTATCTATTTAGTCCTTCTTAAGCATCATTCTACAAACAATTCCAGGGAGTAAGTACATCCATTTTCCTACACAATTTTTTGCTAGCAACTTGCAAGTGTCACATTAGCAGAATAATGGGTCTCTTAAAAATCTTACAATAGATTTTTTTTTTAATTTTTATTTATTTATTTATTTATTTTTGGCTGTGTTGGGTCCTCGTTTCTGTGCGAGGGCTTTCTCTAGTTGTGGCAAGCGGGGGCCATTCTTCATCGCGGTGCGCAGGCCTCTCACTATCGCGGCCTCTCTTGTTGTGAAGCACAGGCTCCAGTCGCGCAGGCTCAGTAGTTGTGGCTCACAGGCTTAGCCGCTCCGCGGCATGTGGGATCCTCCCAGACCAGGGCTCGAACCTGTGTTCCCTGCACTGGCAGGCAGATTCTCAACCACTGCGCCACCAGGGAAGCCCTCTTACAGTAGATTTTAATGTGTGCTAATCCACAATAAACCACAGAGACCATGAAGCATCAGACTAACAGCCCCCTGATTAATTCTCTCATAGTTCACTATCACAGAAAGGATCCTTTCTATTCTGTTTTAAGTCAGCGAAAAAAGGCCATATTTGCTTTCATGTTCAACCAACAAGGTTTATTTCTGAAGTTAAGATTTATTTTTTCCCATTTAATTGGAAAGGTTTTGAATCCCATGTAAAGGAATCATTACAGTTTTGGACATTTTCTTTAAACCTTAAGAATTTCAATCAATTTATCTTCTTTAAAAGTCTTTTTTTATTTACTATGGATGGTAGGTAATTTTAATTTTCTTCTGTGCATTTTTGGTATTTTCCAATTCTCTATCAAGAGCTTGCATTCATACATGAGTACATACATGAGAATAAAAAATCATTTCATCTCTTTTGTAATAAAAAACTAGGATACTAAGTGACGCTAAGGGGAGACTTCCATCTGTTTTTTCTGAACTAAGGGTCACAATTAGCAAAAATATTTGTATATCACTCTTCAGATAATTCGCCTTCTTCCCTAAATCTCATTTAGACTGCTGCTGTTTCATAAAAAGAGTAGTAAAAACTAGGTAACAAGGTTTAACAATGTTCTTCTAACATAACCTCTAGAGGCTGTAACCTTAAAAGAACTGTAAAATTAATAACAATAGTTCCGGGACTTCCCTGGTGGCGCAGTGGTTAAGAATCCACCTGCCAATGCAGGGGACACGGGTTCGAGCCCTGGTCTGGGAAGATCCCACATGCTGTGGAGCAACTAAGCCCGTGCGCCACAACTACTGAGCCTGTGCTCTAGAGCCCGTGAGCCACAACTACTCAGCTCTCGTGCCACAACTACAACTACTGAAGCCCATGCGTCTAGAGCCCGTGCTCCACAACAAGAAGCCACTGCAATGAGAAGCCCGTGCACCGCAACGAAGAGTAGCCCCCGCCTGCCGCAACTAGAGAAAGCCCGTGCACAGCAACGAAGACCCAGCGCAGCCAAAAATAAGTAAATTAAATAAATAAAATTTTTAAAAAGTTTGTAAAATAAATAAATAAATAACAATAGTTCCCATTTTCTGAGGACCTACTATGTGCAGACACTAAGTATTTTACAAACATTATCTCAGTGTAATAATAAGTAACTTGCCCAAGATCCTGTGGAGCCAGAATTCAAATGTCAATTTGGATAAGAGGCACTGCAATTTAAAAAGGATAAAATTAGATTCTCAAACCTGAGATAAAGAAAAGCAGCCCCTGACATCCAGGAGCTGGTACCGTCAACTAAGCCTTGGTGTAACAAGGATATGACCTGACATTACAAATAAGCCTTGGTGTTCTATTGAGTATAAACAATTCCACAGAACAACAACATCAGACAAGGTCACTCTGTGATCATGATGGATGAAGACAAAAATGAGACCACTCTACAATCATGTCTAAACACAGACAAAATGTGAACATTGGCCAAGCCATGAAACACCAAACATCCCCCTCTTCGGGCTAATGACTGCTTCTTAACCAACTGCAGCTTCATCCTCACTCCAGTCTTCTCTCTTTCTGGGTTAGATTAAAGATACTTAATCACAGAATTATCCCCAATTCCTGAAAACATCCAATCCAGAGCAAAACCCTGCTTCCTTAAATCCTCCTTAAAATCACCTAAATACAAGTCCAAATTCTATAAATTCTTTTTAGCCTTTTTCTGAGATACACCATGGCTCCCCATGGTGTGTGTTCTCTTGGTTACAATAAGTAATAAATCCCACTTGTTCAGCCACAGATGGGTGTTCTAGTGAAAGCTCACTGAAAGGAACTGACAAAATCCACTTAAGAACAACAACTAATTCTCTCCCTCTCTACTGCAGCATAAAATATCTGCAAAAGAACAGAAAGATATGTGAATAAGTATAACATGTCTATGCTATACCTATATAGCTGTAAAACACTTACTAGTCCCAAGAAAATTGTGGATTTTGACATTTTTCTTTCCTCACTACCAGAATGAACCACTGAGATGTGAGTGTGCTCAAAGATGTTTTATTCTATAGGATGTCTAGCATGAGCATTTGTTAATATTTCACAAAGCAAGAGAAAAAAAGGCTAGGTCACTGATTAATACCTTCACTGATCTTATACAGGTCAAGAGAGTGGAAAACGAGTAGAAAAGTAGAGAATCTACACTTTGCCATAACTGAAAAATCCAACTACTACTGGGTAGAGCACAGAGAATAAATATAGTGGAAAAGAGGCAGGAAGGGTTAGGGAAGATCCTTCTTCAATAATTTAATATCCGTTTACTGACTATCCCTTAATTGTCATCAGGATGACTAACAATAATCTTAGGAATCTAGTTACCAGGTGAGTTTTATACGGTTCAACTGTATTCTGTATTAGGAAGAATATAAACTGCAATAAAAATCAGCTAAAAACAGAACAAGGAATGAAGTTCGTAAAAGTGGCTGTCTTTTTGTCTCTTTAGTGCAAATGCCACCAAATATTCTTGAAGAGAAATATAAAGTGTTTATTGTTTATTTAATAAAAAATAATGTTATTCTCTGGGAAAAGTATATTATCAGAATGTCCATCCAACAGAATAATTCTTTCCTTGTTCTAATCATTTAAAGCAGAAATTAGGCACAAGAAAATTGTCTGAAATCAATCCTTTCAAAATGGTATCTAGTAGTTTTTAGGAATAAAAGAAAGTATACCAAATCTGATACTTCTGATTTCTAATCTCTAGTTCACCTTCTGAAAATAGATGTGGATAAGCAAGTATTTTGTGTGTTTTAAATAAAGTACTACATTGGATTATATGAAATTATAGTACATGGTAATTAATTTTTTAAAAAACCTTCCGTTTTAAATATAAACTGATTAGGAATAAATAAAAAAGGATTTTATTTAGATAACTTCTATCCTTGATGCCAGATGCTGCAGCCCTATCTTATCCTGAGAAACTGGCTCTCTCTCTTTCATACAATACATTGGGCCCTTACTGTCTGTCAAGTCCTACACACTTGAGGTAACTGAGCCACACCTGAAGAACCTGCACCACTGTATTACTCAGGAGACCCCAGGCTTGTCTACCAGCAGGAGCCACCCAAAGCACGTTAGGTCATGTTCTGGTTAATCCAAAGAACCACTATTACAACCTTCTCTTCTCCCCCAAGTATTCCAAGGGGCCCTTGGAATTACAAGACAGAGAACCTGCTTCATATAAAACAAACAGGGGCTTCCCTGGTGGCACAGTGGTTAAGAATCCGCCTGCCAATGCAGGGGACACGGGTTCGAGCCCTGGTCCGGGAAGATCCCACATGACGTGGAGCAACTAAGCCCGTACGCTACAACTACTGAGCCTGCGCTCTAGAGCCCGCAAGCCACAACTACTGAGCCCATGTGCCACAACTACTGAAGCCCGTGCACCTAGAGCCCATGCTCTGCAACAAGAGAAGGCACCGCAATGAGAAGCCCGCGCACCACAACAAAGAGTAGCCCCCGCTCGCCGCAACTAGAGAAAGCCCACACGCAGACAAAAATAAATAAATTTATTTTTTTAAAAAATAGCTTGGGGCTTCCCTGGTGGCGCAGTGGTTGAGAATCTGCCTGCTAATGCAGGGGACACGGGTTTGAGCCCTGGTCTGGGAAGATCCCACATGCCACGGAGTGGCTGGGCCCGTGAGCCACAACTATTGAGCCTGCGCGTCTGGAGCCTGTGCCCCGCAACGGGAGGGGCCGCGATAGTGAAAGGCCCGCGCACCGCGATGAAGAGCGGCCCCCGCTTGCCGCAACTGGAGAAAGCCCTCGCACGAACTTAAGACCCAACACAGCCAAAAATAAATAAATAAATAAAGTAGCTATAAAACGCAGCTTTCTTTAAAAAAAAAAAAAAATAGCTTGGTTTCAGATAAATTTAGGCCTTTATGAAAGTTCAGTGTCAAAGTTGAGTATGCCATAAAAAAGAATAAAATTCAAAATAAACAGCCACCTTATAAACCACATTTATGTATTACCTTGTTAAAATAAGATTTAATTTGGCCTTTATTATTTGAAGGCACCAAATGTGTCAATTAACTAATATCACTACAGTCTGAAATAGCCCACTTCACCTGATGAAATAAAGTGGCTTTCAGTATGTTTAGAAGCTAGGTCAAGTTTTTAACGGAAAGGGATTGCACGACATTAGTAGCCCCTTAATGGTTTAGGGGCTAACTACAGAGTTAGGAAACCTTTGAACACTATCTGATTCATTTCAATTTGTTCATATATATTTTGATGCAGTAGGAAAGAGGGAGAATAAAATTCTCCTGAAATTAAGTTCTGTATTGTCAAGGATGGCTGAGAGGCAAATAGACTTCAAATGTGAACTCTGGCAACCACTTAATTAAAGGTAAAGTAAAAAAATTTTCAATATGCTAAAGGAAAAATTTGAGATAGAAGAGAACCACGACAATGTAAACTCAGTTTTACTTTACTGTTAAAGGAAAATTAATATAACTAATTTGTTTCGGTTTGAACTAATTTGTCATATAATGCATCAGTTGTAGAACTCAAACTAGAGTTATCATTGCCTGTTCTGATGTCCACTTTATAAACTAACTGTATAAATAAAGCAAAACCTTTGAACAGAAACATTATCAGCTGAGAGTGAAATATGCGGTACAGAGATTGCTGAAAATATTTACACTTAAATATTTTAAGAGGAATTAAATATAATAGAGGTATATATGTGATACCCAAAGATAAGTCACCAGCATGAAACCCAAGGTCTGAATTCCACTTCCATTACTTACCCCTCACATGGAACTGATTTCTCTTTAAATCTAAGAGTGCAGGATCCTTTTTTTTAATACCTAAGTTTTCCTTGACCTCTTATGCTACCTCCCAACTCCCATCACCCAGTGTTAACAAAATATCCTTGTATTTACTGGAATTGATCTACCCTTAAATATATTCCCTCTATTCTAAAACAACTTTTGACCTAGATTAGTAAACTTCAAAGGACTCTATTATAATAAAATAGTGCAATAAAACAGTGCTTCTCTAGGAAGCGATAATGGTATGCTTCTACATCCTCCCTAGGAGATCGTGGATGCTCCTTAGAGATAAAAAATGAAGCAATAGGGAGTTCCCTGGTGGCGCAGTGGTTAAGAATCCGCCTGCCAATGCCGGGGACACGGGTTTGAGCCCTGGTCCAGGAAGATCCCACATGCCGTGGAGCAACTAAGCCCGTGCACCACAACTACTGAGCCTGCAAGCCAAAACTACTGAAGCCCGCACGCCTGGAGGCTGTGCTCCGCAACAAGAGAAGCCACTGCAATGCGAAGCCTGTGCACCTCAACGAAGAGCAGCCCCCACTCGCCACAACTAGAAAAAGCCCACACGCAGCAACAAAGACCCAACGCAGACAAAAATGAATAAATAAATATTTTAAATATATATTAAAAAAAAAGAATGAAGCGATTAAAAACTTCCCTCCCAAAACACATGGTATTCTTCTCTTAAATGTGCCTTTCTTTTTTTTTTTTAATAAATTTATTTATTTATTTGTTTTTATTTTTGGCTGTATTAGGTCTTCGTTGCTGCGCATGGGCTTTCTCTAGTTGAAGCAAGTGGGGGCTACTCTTCGTTGTGGTGCGCAGGCTTCTCATTGTCATGGCTTCTCTTGTTGCAGAGCATGGGCTCTAGAGCGCAGGCTCAGTAGTTGTGGCGCATGGGCTTAGTTGCTCCGCAGCCTGTGGGATCTTCCCAGGCCAGGGATTGAACCCATGTCCCCAGAATTGGCAGGCGGATTCTTAACCACTGTGCCACCAGGGAAGCCCCACGCCTCCTTTCTTCAACGTTCTTAACCTCCACTCTGTCCTCACACTCCAAAACCCATGAATACCTGCCTCCTTCCTTATATCCTACTTCTCAGTCCAAGGCCTCACAAAGGAAATAAGTTTCAACAAAACTGAAATTCTAGAACAGTTTCTGGAGTTGGTAGTGGAGACACTACAAATGAACTGCAGATTGCTTTTTTTTTTTAAACTAATGGACAATGAAAATGAGTAGTTAGAGGGAAAAGAAGATCTCAGCATACTGGAGTTGGGACGAAAGGAGGGATTTTCAAAATGCTATAAGACTCCTTCTAACTCCATTTATCATCTTCCATAAAAAATTTGGCATTAGCAATTAGCATAGGCTTGGAATGACCTGTTTTAATCTTTTGAGCCTCAGTTTGTTCATCTGTAAAATGCTGATACTAACAGTACCTTCACCTCACAGGGTAATTGTGAGGACTAAACAGATAACACATGCAAAGCTAAGAGCACACAGTGCCTAGCCTATAGAAAGACTAAAAAACATTAGCTTAAAAGAAATCTGAAGGATGTAGTACCCTTGCTTTCATTCAGAAATAGAAATCTTTAAATTTTATTGTAAAATGGTATTATAAATTAGTCCTATTCACTCAATTTCTTTAAAATTTATTTATTTATTTATTTATTTATTTATTTATTTTTTGGCTGCATTGAGTCTTCTTCATTGCTGCGAGCGTGGCCTTCTCATTGCAGTGGCTTCTTTTGTTGCGGAGCACCGGCTCTAGGCGCGCAGGCTTCAGTAGTTGTGGCTTGCAGGCTCTAGAGCGCAGGCTCAGTAGTTGTGGTGCATGGGCTTAGTTGCTCCGCGGCATGTGGGATCTTCCCGGACCAGGGATCAAACCCGTGTCCCCTGCGTTGGCAGGCGGATTCTTAACCACTGCCCCACCAGGGAAGTCCTCACTCAATATTTCAATTTAAAAATTTAGAGGTTACCTTGGAATACTTACTTAGATGAGATCAAATTAACCAGGAGCAAAAGTTTTGTACTAAAATAGAACTTTATTGAAAAATACTTAGAAGTCATTACATTGATAAAAATGACTGTTATGAAACTTTTAAAAATAGTGCAAATTCAGCTGTAATCATATGCAGCTGTTCCTTTCAAAACTGAGTCACCATTTGTTCTTTTTTTCTGACACTACAGTACTCTGCTTTCACTAAAAGCCTATAACAAGGCACAGCTTCTTCGATATCAAAACCTTTTGGAAAACCTGGCTCAGAGGAAGCCACTCACTGTTTACAGCGCTAGAAAGGATCTGTGTGGTCACTCTAGGACAACTGTCACTGTCACCAGCACGTCTGGGTGTCTCATAGGGACTTGGGTCATGCAGAAGTGTAGGTGTAGGCTAGTGTCTGAAACAAAGTCACCGGCTAGGGTGCCTGAGAGGAGAGAGGTGTTTAACTGAGAATCGTGGAGGATGAGGGTCTAACCCGAGGAAGCAGTCTCGCCGGGCAGATCAATTACGGGGGAGCACCGCCGGCTCCCGCAGAAAAGGGACGCAGGTGTTGCCCTCCCTCGGCGACCCCACCGCTTTCTTCTCGGCGCCGCCGCCCTCTCCCCCCAGGCCCCCAGTTACCTTTCTCGTCCTCATCGATGCGCAGAGCAACGGAGATGTACTCGAAGGCCTGCTTGTGGAAGGCTCGGACGCGCTCGGCCTCCCCGCCTGGCACTGGCGCCGGGGGCGAGGCCGAGGCCGGCGCCGGCGCGGCCCCGGAGCTCCTCTTGGCGGCCATGAGGGCGCGGGAGAAGCGCTGGCAGAGCCACACGAAGAGGAGCCCCAGGTGGAAGGCGACCAAACGCAGCAGCGCGAAGCCTACGAACAGCGGGTAGGAGAAGTAGTACAGGTTCCGCTTATGCGGCGATTGGGGCGGAGGGGCCGGCCTGGGGGCGGGGCGGGAGGGGGCCAGGCAGTGGGGCGGAGGCCTGGGAGGCACCGGGCTGCTGGGGCCGCCGGAGCCTTTCTTCTTTCCTCGTCCACCCGGAGAATTCATTCACAGCTCCCACTGCCGCCGCCGCCATAACCCGCCTCCCGCAGACCGACGGCAGCCAAGCGACGGCGGCGGCCACTGGGACGGCAAGGGCCACAGACCCTCACGCGCCCGCCTGTCCCAGGAGCTCGGCACCCCGGCGCGCTGCTCTTCAGCCCCGCCCCTTTCTCCTTGCTCGGCCAGGAGCACAACCCCTTCTCCTCCTCCTGCGGTCGGTAGCTCCTGCCCCTCCTCTCTGTCCTCTCAGCCGCTTGGTAGCTCAGAACCGCGGCCGGGCGCGCACGCGTACGCGCACGCCCTCCCGAGTCTTTCTCAGGCGCGTGCGCGCACGCCGCCGTCTTTGTTGCCCTGAGCTCTTAGTGCGCGTGTGCGGCGCCCGCCACTCCGTCCGTTCCCCGCGGAACTACATTTCCCAGTGCAGTTTGGCCTACGTCTGCCTTAGGGACCGGTCGCTCAGTCGACTACGCTGACCCTGGGAGCTCTTTAGCAGGGAACTTAGGCTGTCAACTCACTGGAGGGACCGCTGCAGCTTGGGGTCGCTCGGCTAGTTCTCAGGGTCATCTTACGGTGTCATAGTTTTCTTATATTTCTTTCAGTATTTTCTGCCAGTCTTCCGCAAAGGATGGTTGATCTGAGTTCCATCACAGAAGTAATGGGTCCCAATCTAGTAATTATTATGAGAGCACAGCAGTTGTAGAGGCGTACAAAAACTTAAGGTCACCGAAAACGAAACTGTTAGCTCATTGTGATGAAATCATCAGTTCCAGAGATTTAATTAAATTAGTACGTGTTTACATGTCTAATCTGAAGAACTAATGTTTGAATAAGGGAATCCTTAGGTTTTGCTCAGTAATCCCATACTTTCTGAGCAATTCAGACTGGGCCTTTTTTTTTTTTATTTTTTAATTCTACTCGACTTCGCTTCCTGTATTCTCATGAGCTGCAAGCACAGAACCCTGCTTCCCAGATCACAGAGGTGGAAGCACTAGGTTAACCATACTCTCCTAGAAACTGGAATCTTGGATGGAAACACACTGGGGTAGACGATAGTAAGAACTGAGTGTTCTAAAGAGCTGCTCTATCAGTTTATTTCATTGAGATCCCCAGAACTACCAGGTTCCTGGACTGGTCACTTACTTGATAACCTATCCCAAAACTATTCAGTCTATTTCTCTATTTTTCTGCTTCTGTTTCTCCTTCCCTTCTTCTCTCCTTTTCTCCCTCCTACTATCTCCCTATCTTTTTTTCTCTCTTCTCTTTCTCTTTTTACTTGGAATAGCCGTAATTGTTTCTTCTTGCCCAAAACTAAGGAATACTAATTGAAGTAAAAACCCCATTGTTTACAGTGTGAGGTTTACAAGTGCTTCCAAGACTCTCCACATTCTGGCCACAACTTTATCTAGCTTTTCCCCACCACTACTCCCCTACAAATGTAGGCTACTGCAAAAATGACTTACTCCCTGTTTCCCTCTTACTGTTCCCCACCCCTTTTCCTGCCTCTGTGCCTCGGCCAGTTCCTCATTCTGAAATGCCTTCTCTCTTTCACATCTGATTCATTTCAATTCCTAACTTCCCTCTTTTGAACCCTGTGGTACTTTTTGTTGTTGTGTGAAATCTATTAGATTTATACATACATCATGTAAACAAGATGTATACAATGGGCCCTCCGTATCCGTTGTTCTGCATCCGAATTCAACCAACAGCAGATGGAAAATATTTGGAAAAAAATTCCAGAAAGTTCCAAAAAGCAAAACTTGAATTTGCCACATGGCCTGCAACTACTTACATAGCATTTACATTGTATTAGGTGTTGTAAGTAATCTAGAGATGATTTCAGGTGTATGGTAGGATGTGAGTAGGTTATATGCAAAAACTATGTCATTTTATGTAACAGGCTTGAGCATACGGCTTTTGGTATTGGGGGGGGGTGGTTCCTGGAACCTACCCCACACACCCAGGAAACTAAGGAACAACTGTATAACATATATATAATGTAAAGAAAAATAATAAAATAAACAGCATCTATTTTAAGAAAAACTAATGTAACCAGTTCCTTGAAGCACTCTGTGAGCCCCTCCCTAATCTCAAACTCTTTTCTCCCCCTCTAGAGGAAGCCACTAACCTGAATTTTGGTTTTTGTTTTCCACCGCCCCGCCGACCCGCCTCCCCCCGCGGCCTGCGGGATCTTAGTTCCCCGACCAGAGATAGAACCTGTGACCCTTGCAGTGGAAGTGCATAGTCTTAACCACTGGACCTCCAGGAAATTTATCCTGAATTTTGTACTCATCATTTTTTTCTTTTCATTTTAGCTTTGTGTATACATTAACATATGTAAATATGCTGTATAGTTGCCTGGTTTTTACCTTACACAAATATAATCATACTGCATGTATTCTTTTTTTAAAAAATTAATTAATTAATTAATTAATTTATTTTGGCTGTGTTGGGTCTTCGCTGCTGCGCACGGGCTTCTCATTGCGGTGGCTTCTCTTGTTGCGGAGCATGGGCTCTAGGCACGCAGGCTTCAGTAGTTGCAGCACATGGGCTCAGTAGTTGTGGCTCGTGGGCTCTAGGGCACAGGCTCAGTAGTTGTGGCACACGGGCTTAGTTGCTCCACGGCATGTGGGATCTTCCCGGATCAGGGCTCGAACCCATGTTCCCTGCACTGCGAGGCAGATTCTTAACCACTGCGCCACCAGGGAAGTCCCTGCATTTATTCTTCTTAATTTGATTTTTCTGCTCAATATTAAGTGTTTGAATTTCCTCCTTGTTGATTTGTTTTCACTGCAACTGTTAAATGGGTATTTAGTTTGGTGCCAGCCTTTTTGTTTTTTTGTTTTTCCTTAAGTAACTAACTTTTTAACTTAGCCAAGACACTGCCCAGTAGTAGAGTGGCTCTAGAGTCCGACTGGTTGCATTCAAACCCCTGCTCCCCCACTTTCTGTGAACTTGGACTAATGACTTGGCCTTCACATCTGCAGTTCAGCTTCCACATCTATCATCAATACATACTAATGTAGTAGTAGGCAGTGCCTGGAATGAAGTTGCAACTTGATATTTGTTGAAGAATTGTTCTCCCACGTCTACATATATACTATAACCCAACAAAAAGTATTGGCAAGTTTCTGAGCACTCTTTGCTCTTTACCAAGACCACAGTTATCCTCAGGTCATTTTTCTTTCCCTTAGAATTTCTTTTCCTCCTACTCCACTGTCAAAATCCTTCAAGGCTTAACTCTAATATTATCTTCTTGATAAATCCTTCCCTTATCACCTCCAGCAGAAATGATCAGATTTTTTAATTCTTACGACAATATGGTTGTGTTACTCTATGGCTGTTCTAATATACTGTCTTGTGTTATTGTTATTTAAATACTTTATCACCTCTTGATATAGATTATAAACTCATTTCAAGACAGTGGCCAAACTTTACATATTTTGGCTCACTTTCTGCACCTAGCCTGATGCCTTGCTTATGGTACTCATATAATAAATATTAATAATTTGAAAAATGATTCAAACATGGTAATTGTTGTAGATTTCTGTTGCTGTGTAATAAACCACTCAAAAACTTACTGACTTAAGATAACAGCCATTTATTTACTCACAGTTCTGTGAGTCAGCAATTTGGGCTGAGTTTGGCTGGGTGGTCCTTCTGCTGGCCTTGCCTGGGTTCATTTATGTGAATGCAGTAATCTGCTGCAGGCTTGACCAGGGCTGAGTGGCCTAGTTATCTTCATTCACCCGTCCAGATGCTGGTGGTGGCTATTGGCTGGGGCATGTATCTCCAGCAGGGTATTCCAGACTTCTTTATATAGCATCTGGCTTCCAAGAGAGCATGAGTCGAAGATGCAAGGCCTCTTGAAGCCTAAACTTCAAAGTTGCACAATGTAATTTCTGCTGCATTCTTTTGTCAAAGCAAGTCACATGGCCAGCTCCAACATAAGAGATGGGAAAATAAATTCTACATCCTTATGGAGGAGTAGCAAAGCCACATTGCAAAGAAGTGTATATGTAGGGATGGAAGAAATTATTGTGGCCGTCTTTGCAAGTAATCTACCACAGTGATTATATGCAGAATTTCCTTTTACCTCAATTTCAGATTAGAGCTTAAGATGGATTGCTCATCTAAAAAAGCATTTCCCAGTCACTTTGCTGAGTCATAAAAACATTCCTAGTTTCAATCATGAGGTAAATTAAGGTAAGTTTAAGGAGACAACAGCAACAATGATGATGATGACGACTACTACTACTACTGGCTAACATTTATTGAACCCATATTCTAGGCTAAGCAGGTTAACTTTTACTGTTGTAGTCAATCATCACTATTTGAGTTAAGCATTCCGGTCTCCATTTTTTTAAATAAGGGATTTGAGGCTCTAACAGTCTGTTACTTGCCCAACATCACATATTAGTTAATGACACACACTACTTTAGGGTTTTAAGGTTAAAATCTAGGCTTCCAAAGAAAAACATTTTTACATAGACTGTTTATATTTTATTAGTCATGATATAAATATATCATTAGCCCCTGGAACAAGAGTGATCTTTCATTCCTGAGCATCCAGGTATTGAGTTTCTGCCCCCTGGCCTCTCACTTGCTAAGTCCCTGCTATCCAGTTGTTCTTAATATTGACTGCTTTTCTGTACCTTTGCCATTTTTTTGTTTGGTAAAAATATGGGCTTGAGAGTCAGAAAGACTGGGGTTGGTATTTTGGTTCTGCCACTTATTAGTTGTGTGTTATGGAGCAAGTTCTTTAATTAACTCATCTGTAAAATGGGTGGAATAAGAATTAAATTACGAAATGAAAGAATACACCTAAAACCTCCTGCATAATACCTGCAATGTAAGAGGGCTCAATAATTTTATTTGTTTTTATCTCTTACATGTACAATGGCCTTCCAGAATTCAGACTCTACTAGGATCTCAATTTTTAATGATCTCAGTCCACATTTTCTGCCCCTTGGAATTATATCTCAGTCAAATCCATTTTCTGAATTAACATCTTTTAAAACTTGTTTCAAGAAAAATAGTGCCTGGATATTACACTGGCTTTATAATCTCCCTGGACTGAAGATCCTAACCTTCTCAGCCATTTAACCTACAGTGTGACAGCCTCCCAGTTTTTAGATGGCAAGAACTTGCAGGACACTTAATCTTGAAGGGAATCTGGGCCAGTTTCACCAGGACAAAAAGGAGGAGCTGAGTACTGAGCTAACTAATCCAGGACATTTGGTCACTTTATCACTTTAACCCATTAATTTATTTAGAAAGTGACTACTGCTAAATAGTTTTTTTGGATATTTTAGCTCTCCTTCTCTTCTAAGGAACTCCTCAAACCTTCAGTTTGAGAGATGCTGAATTATTTGAAATAGGGACCAATGACACTTATTAAAGACTTCTTTTCAATTAAAAAAAAAAAGGAAAATAAAGTGGAGCACCTAGAACCAAGAGAAGAGATGACTGATTTTGAAAAAGGCAGAAAACTTAAAAGAGAGAAACAGAAGGCATGGTTGAAGGTAGGGAATGGGAAGAGTAGAGTAACAATTAGGGGATTATTATCCTATAGCTGTGTTAATAAGCAAAAGCATCGTTGCGGACAATTAATCATTTCCTCATATTGAGTTCACATTGTGACATATATTAATCATTCATTTGTTCAACAAATAGATATTAAGCACAGACAACGTGCCAGCTGATGAGTAAGTTGCCAGGATATAGTAGGGAATAAGAGCAAGTTTACAGTCGAATACAATGGCTAAAAAACTCAAATAACAACGAGACACAGTGGTCAGACATATAACATATATGAGTTCCATGGGTGGGTGTGGAATTCAAAAATGTATATATGATGTGAATAATAAAGATTTTGAGAAATTGGAGAGTAGCCTTCCCTTATTAAATGGGACAGCTGTTACTCAGCTCCGGCTGATTTTTGCCTTTCAGAAATGTGTGGCCTCTGTTGCCAAAGTTTAAAACATATCAAGAGAAACCAGAATTCTGAATTTTTATGTGAAATTTATTGCTGAGGAGATTCTGGCTCAAAAGTTTAAAACAAACAAACCAAAACAAAACTGAGGCACCAGTTTGAGATTCTCTAGTTTACAGAGGATTTGTTACTAGTGAAAGTGTGAATGAGCTCATGTTTTTGAAATAGTATTAGGTGTAACAGTATAAATTGTTACCTAATTTGCTCAGCTCAATTTTTAAAGCTGTGAGGCTATGGAAGCGTAAGCGGAGTCAGTTAATACTGGATATTAAATGAATTCCTCCATTTAAATTCTTTGTTAGTGTTTCAGTCTGTATTATGTCCTCTCCACCCCATTCCTCCCTGCTTTGCTTAAATAATTATTCTTTGTTCCAAACTGCTCCAAGGATACCTGCTTACATTTATCTCAACCTCATCTGAACTCCTTCAGAATTTGTGCTCTATATCATTCATCTTAACCTTTAATCAGTTATCTTTTTTGTCATTTAAATGTATGACATATGTATGTCTGATAGAGCTGAACTAGAATACAAATTTATGAGGGCAGGCACTGTAACTTATATTTATCTTAAGCTCTCCAAGAGTTTAGGATCCCCAAGTTAACCCCCAGATTTGGTGATTTGCTAGGACTCACAGGACTCAGCATATAGTCATACTCACAGCTATGATTTATGACAGCAAAAGGATACAAAGCAAAATCAGCAATGGGAAAAGGCACATGGAGCAAAGTCTGAATGAAACCCGGCATCAACTTCCAAGAGTCTTCTCTCAGTGGAGTCACACAGGACACAATTCTTCCAGCACTGAGATCTGACAACATGTGTGAAATATTGTCTACCAGGGACACTCATAAGAAATTCAGTCCTGCTGATCATGTAGGCACCCTCTGCCTAATACATACTAAAAGTCCAGACTCCTAGAAGGAAAGCACGTGCTTAACATAAACCATATTTTTTGCACAAACATTTTAGGCCCAGTGAGTCACTCTCATCATTTAGGGGAAGTTTTATATCAGTGTAGGGAACTGTTTATCATTCAAATTCCTAGATACCAGACAATCTTGCAAGCAGGCCTTCCTAAGGCCAGCAGTCTCAGGCCTGCTATGTTAACTCTCTTCTGCATATGCCTCATAAATACGTGGGTAAAGGGAAGAATAAACTGGAAGATTTTTCTTTTAATGCTGTCATACAACCGATTAGACTCATTACTCATATAAATATTCTTCCCCATTATTGCCTGTGTTACAAATAATAAGGTGACATATTTTCCAATTTAAAAAATTTATCTAAATATTTTTGGTCTTTTTTTGGGGGGGCCATGCCACTCGGGATCTTAGTTCCCTAACCAGGGATCAAACCTATGCCCCCAGCAGTGGAAGCACAGAGTCTTAACCACTGGACCACCAGGGAAGTCCCTGGCCTTTTAATTTTAAAATAAATTCATGCTTTCGGTAAAAAAAAAAATGTTCAAACAATATAAAAGTTTGCAAAAAGCAAAGACTTCACTTCCCCTTTTTCCTGCTCCACAGGTAACCATATTTATAGTTTGTTGTATATCTCTCCAGGCTTTTTCCTATGCATATACTAGTATATACATGCAAAAAAAAAAAAAAAAAAGAATCTCACTACACAGATTTTCCTATAACATGCATTTTTCAGATGAAATTATGTTGTGAATGTTTTTACATGCCAGTACCTATAAATCTATCTCATTCTTTATTTTTTTTTAATAAACTTATTTATTTATGTATTTATTTATTTATTTTTGGCTGTGTTGGGTCTTCGTTTCTGTGCAAGGGCTTTCTCCAGTTGCGGCGAGCGGGGGCCACTCTTCATCGCGGTGCGCGGGCCTCTCACTGTCGCGGCCTCTATTTTTGTGGAGCACAGTCTCCAGACGCGCAGGCTCAGTAGTTGTGGCTCACGGGCCTAGTTGCTCCGCGGCATGTGGGATATTCCCAGACCAGGGCTCGAACCCATGTCCCCTGCATTGGCAGTCAGATTCTTAACCACTGCGCCACCAGGGAAGCCCTACCTCATTCTTTTCAATGGCTACACAGCAGTCCATTGTATTGAGATATCATAATTTAATCTATTCCCAATCTCTTTCTACTAAAAACTGTGGTACAGTAAGTATCTTTGTACCCTTGTACATTTTTGTATTTTTATGGGATTAAAATCACAGAAGTAGAATTAGTGTGTCAAAGTGAACATTCCATTTTATTTTATCTCTTTTGTGGTAAGCTCATACTGAGTATGAACTCTTTACATAATACGTGATAGTGAACATTTTTTGACTCACTACTCAGAATCCATTCCCTTTCTTCCCGCTTCCTAGCCATTCTAAGGTTTTCCCTTGTGAAACCCGTCCTGTCCCATTGCATAGCAGTCATGCAATTCAGGTGGTATTAACTACCACCAGGTCATATCTTCATCATTGTTCAGGGAAGGCAGTAATTTAGGTCTGTGGCAATCAGCACATGGCATCTGCCTTATCGAAATAACTGGTTCAAGTTGGATAGGTGAAAGAAAACTTCAGGCTTTTTTCTCATGGGTAGACCCATGAGAAGTGATGCTTTCCCTCCTGGAATGTGGAAAAGAAATCTGAATATGGGCTCTTGTGAGAAACGGCTGAAGTAATTGACAATTTGGGGATGGAAAGTGATATTAAGGTTAGCCTTTTCCTTCATTTTTATTATTCTCATTGCTGAGATATGTCTGTATCATAAGAATCAGAAGAATACACTTTATTCATGTCTTTTTTTTTTTGGCCATGCCACACAGTATGTGGGATCTTAATTCCAGGACCAAGGATCGAACCCGTGTCCCCTGCAGTGGAAGAGCAGAGTCTTAACCACTGGACCATCAGGGAAGTCCCTGTATTCATGTCTTTGAAAAGCCCATTTGGTATGTTCCTTGGGGATGGTGGTAAGTGTGCCTGGGCATGGAGTTTGGTAGTGAAGACAAGGGAACTACAGGTGGAGTAGTTGTCATCCTATGTTAGGCAAAAAAAACCCACTTCCTTGGAAAGTGATTTACCAAATCTGGAATATATATTTTTAGGTCTTCTTGAAAGGTGGTTGGTGTCCCTCCACACGAACTGCGTTCAGAGGGTCCATTTACACTCAATAAATTCTATGTATTTCTCTGCAAACACATTTGTGTGTGTGTGTGTGTGTGTGTGTGTGTGTGTGTGTTTGTGTGTGTGTGTGTGTGTGTGTGTGTGTGCTGGATCATGTTCTTTATTTCTCTGAGCACTTTCTCTCCCACAAATTATTTAAAAGAAAAAAACAGGTTAGAAACAACAACAATAATAGGTAGAACAATATCACAATAATGAAGTACTTAGGTTTCACTTAGATTTATATAACTTTTATTTACAAAGCAGTTTCATCTATCTAATCTCATTTGATTCCCTCTGTGAAGAATTGTTATGCTAATTATCTATGTGAAAAAACATGAAGCTCAGAAGTGTTAAACTATTTGCTTAATTCCACATGGCAAACAAATGAAGGAACCAGGTTTTAATACTTAACTAATCCCAAATCAAGTCTTTCTCTACTACACATATTGTATTATTCCTAAATAGGTATTGCCTGTCTAAATAGGTTAATATTTTATTAACAGAATTTGCATCATGTCTGTAAAAAGGGGGTCAAGAACAGTAGCAAAATTATTCTAGATTCTAGAATTCTAGTTCTAGAATCTATAACTACTATCTCCCTAAAACCCCAAGAAAGGAAGGCTAGAGACTAGTACTTTGGTGCAGCTGCTTGCTTTCCCTATAAATTCACTTCTTTTGGAAAAATATTTATCAAATATAAGAAACAAAAAATGAAAAGATGAATATAATAAGATCTTTGCCTTTGAAGAACTAAAAAATCTAATTGTGTTTAACTGTAAACAAAATATAAGGCAGGATGAGGTAAGTACCATAATAAATAGACATAGTGGAAGTAGATGAGAGGAGTACTGAACAAAGTTTGGTACTACAAGTCCAAATAAGAGCTAAATGTTATTCTCATTCTTTTAATTTATCCCACTCTAGACAGTACACAAGATATAAAGCAGAAACTAACAACAACAAAAAATAGTACACAATATTGCAAATTTCTGTCATAATGATCGTTTTCAGGGCCATCTTTTTATTTTAATTTTTTTTATTGAAGTATAGTTGATTTACAATGTTGTGTTAGTTCCAGGTGTACAGCAAAGTGATTCAGATATATGTATATACCTATGTATATATATATATTTTTTCAGATTCTTTTCCCTTACAGGTTATTACAAAATATTGAGTATAGTTCCCTGTGCTATACAGTAGGTCCTTGTTGGTTATCTATTTTATATATAGTAGTGTGTATATGTTAATCTCAAACTCCTAATTTATCTCCCCCCCTTTCCATTTTGGTAACCATAAGTTTGTTTTCTATGCCATACTCTTTAGAATTTTTAATTTCATATCAAAACAACATTCTGCAGTATTTTTAATTTTTATACTTCCTATAACTTTCTTGCTACTTTGTTTCTATCATTTCTAGCTGTTATTTACTTATATTTATTTATTTATTTTTGCTCAGCTCTCTGCTGCTATGGCTTTTTCCCTGAATCTTTCAATTAATATGTTGTAAATGTAAAAACTTTAGTGAAGCTTTTTTGTAAACCACACTGATAACTTTTTTTTTGATTGAGAGAAACCTGGCCTATAGTTAATTATTCTGTGCTGTTTCCTTCAGTAATCATTTTTACATTCTGTCCTTTTTCTTCAGTAGTGTCAGTGTCTTAATTAAAATCCAGTTTTAACTGTGAATCAACTCAATATATGTTGTGTACCTATGATGTACCAGGCACCACGTGAAGCATAAAGATATATAAAACAAGGTCTCTGTCCTGAAGGAGCTCACAATCTAGCTTCCTACTTTACTGTCAGTACTTAGAAAATGTAAATTAGCAGCTCTCAGTTACTTTCTGGAAGACTCTTTTGTTTTTGTTTTGTTTTTTATTTTTATTAATTTGGAAGTTTTTATGGCGTGCCTACTGTGTATTGGGAAATGTATGGATATATAATAACGATCCACGTAACTCTCCTCTTAAGTTTTCCCAATCATTCTCTGGTTTTACTTTCTGTTATTTTCCATTCCTGAAAAGCATTTAATCTTAATTTGAATCAATATATGTACTAGTCAGTTTCTATATCCTGTACATAAGCATCCACAACTTTGCATCAATTCTGCATGAAAAATTCTATATCTTGGGCTTCCCTGGTGGCGCAGTGGTTGAGAATCTGACTGCCAATGCAGGGGACACGGGTTCGAGCCCTGGTCTGGGAAGATCCCACATGCCGCGGAGCAACTGGGCCCGTGAGCCACAACTACTGAGCCTGCGCGTCTGGAGCCTGTGCTCCGCAACAAGAGAGGCCAAGATAGTGAGAGGGCCGCGCACCGCGATGAAGAGTGGCCCCGCTTGCCGCAACTAGAGGAAGCCCTCGCACAGAAATGAAGACCCAACACAGCCAAAAATAAATAAATAATAATTAAGGTGCTAATAATTAAAAAAAAAAAGACTTTAGCCCATATCAATTTCATTCAAAAATCTCCCACTAAATTTAAAAATAAAAAAATTCTATATCTTGTACATACGCATCCACATCTTTGCAACAGTTCTACATGAAAAAGCTGTCACCAATCACGATGCTAATCAAGTATACATTACATAAGGTGATTTTTTTTTTTTTAAGTTTTGGCTGTGTTGGGTCTTCACTGCTGCGTGCGGGTTTCTCTAGTTGTGGCGAGTGGGGGCTACTCTTTGTTGTGGTGCGCGGGCTTCTCTTGTTTTGGAACATGGACTCTAGGTGCGCAGGCTCCAGTAGTTGCAGCATGCAGGCTCAGTAGTTGTGGCTTTCGGGCTTAGTTGTTCCGTGGCACGTGGGATCTTTCCGGACTAGGGATGGAACCCGTGTCCCCTGCATTGGCAGGCGGATTCTTAACCACTGTGCCACGCCACCAGGGAAGTCCCAATCAAGTATACATTATAAAATAAAACTTTAAAAATGTATCCACAAGTCTGGCTCCTAAACAAATTTTATTTACTTTAGATTTTTAGCCATGCAGTTTTAACGGAGTAGTAAAATGACGTTGTATTCTACCTTAAAAAAAAACCTTGGGACTTTCCTGGCGGTCCAGTGGTTAAGACTCCACACTCCCAACACAGGGGGCACGGGTTTGATCCCTGGTTGAGGAAATAAGATTCCGCATGCCGCACAGTGCGGCCTTAAAAAACAAACACGTTAATGTTATGATCACAAATATTTCTGCATTTTTAGAGTTATGGCTTTATTCTAGTATATTGATATGCCATAATTTAGTCTCCAAATATTTTATATGAAGTTAAAATATTTTCATATTACAAAGTGCAACTACAAATGGGATTATTGAATCAAAGGCAGGCACTTTAATGAGTGTATCACTTATATTTACATTAAAATAAAAGGAATTTATTGGAATTACAACAACAATCCGATTTATTAGATCCTGTTTGGTATTTACAAATGTGTGTAGGAGGCAAATTGTCTTTTGTATTTTTACAAATACAATAGTATCAATAGTATCACGGTTTGGAAAGCCAGTTGCATATTGCTAATCTTGATACAAATGTAAGGTAGCACTAACGTGGCATGTTCACATATTTAAGGGCTTGAATAAAAGCTTACTACGAAACCCTAAAACATTGCTTCTTCCCCACTTTGGCTTTAGAGTAAAACACTGACATTCTTTCGTAGACAGTTGAGTTTGGGTCTGTGATTTTCTAGTAAGAACTATCCAGCAAGTGGTTTCGGTTCCGCGACGAAGAGCTTCGGCAGATTTCAGGCAGCACGGAGGGCTGGCCAGGCCGAACCTCTGCCGGCTGGCCTAGTCACTGGGTCTGCAGCAGGGGTGGCGCCTGCTCTGGGTAGGCAGGTCGAGGAACGAGTCTTTGGCAGACCCCGAGGCCACAACTTGCCGAGGTCACTGCTTTCCGCAAAGTGTATCGTAGAATCAAGGCTGGTCTAGATCCCTCCCAGCCCGGCCCCCACTGGCAGTTCTGCGCAGGCGCGGCAGTCGTGCGACATCCGTCACTTACGGCGGAAGCGGTTTGTGCTGGGAGTTGGTGGCGCGGTGCAGGGCTCTTAGGAACGAACGGCTTGGGCGCGGGTAATCAGCTCCCTTTTCCCCTTTTCTCTACCTCTTCTAGGTTCTTGGGAATACGGCGGAGCTTCCGGACCTGATGCGTGCGCCCGGTCGTGGACTGTCCCACCCTGTTCCTCTACTGCTCGGGGTGCTCCGCGCCCAGGTGGGGGTGAGGGGCGGGGACGGGGCTGGGCTGGACTCCATCCTGGTGTCTTCGTCTTGAGATCTCACGGGTAACTCACGGTTTTTCTTGTTTTCCAAGACTGGTATCCGGGGACTGTGACTTGCAGGGTCCACCATGGAACCAGAGCAGATGCTGGAGGGACAGACGCAGGTACCAGAAGGCCCTGGATTCAGGGTGGCGGTGTGAAGCAAGGAAGAGTGGCTGATGTTTCTGTGACCGGTGTTTTTTTTTCTAGGTTGCAGAAAATCCCCACTCTGAGTACGGTCTCACAGACAACGTCGAGGTAACTTGCCCAGTTCCTATGCCGTATCTTTGCGTCTCTTATGAACTGGAGAAAACTTGGGTTTCATTTTTACTAGGTTGCTTTGCACAAGGGAAAACTTTATCGTCACGAACGAAATAGTATCAAATTATGGGCAGCTTGTTTTATTAGCGGTACTAATACTTCGTGGTATGCAGACGTACAAATCAGCTGAGTCGAGAGGTTGAATTTTGAAAATGATATAGAGAAACAAACATACATTACTGATGGAGACTCAGAATCCTTTTGCTTGGTGGCTACTAATGCTCTGTTGGGATACTGCATTGGAAAAACTGCACATCACAATTAAGCCCATTGTATTTGTAACAGAATAGTGTGCTGGTGAAGTCAACATTTAGTAAATGTTGATATCTTTGCAGAGTACCGTAGTAGGTGCCATTGGAAGCTATAACAAGTAGTAGACACTGTTTTTGCCTTACATGGTTGAGTCTGAATTCAGAGAGTACATGTGAAAAATATACAAAAGAAGGTATACTTTTATAGAGCTTTTTCATACAAGTACTAAGAAGTTGCTGTCTAAAAGAAGAAGCTACTTTGTAAATGAATGAATAAATGCTGGAACAGTTGAATTAACTAGAGCTAGGTGGGATTGGTTAGGAAAACAGAGAGCTCCTGGAAGAGATGTGGGTGTTTTACGAGGCGGGGGGGGCAGGGGGGGAGACATAATCAATAATTAAGTTTGGATAAATGAGGGCAGGAGCATTTCCAAGTAGAGTAATAATAGTAATAGCTGCTAATATTAGTCCTTTTACTATGTGCCAGGCACACTCCTAAGTAACTTCCATGTATTTTCAGTCTTGCAAGGCTCAGAGAATTTGAGTAACTTGTCTAAGGTCACCAGGAAGTAAGTGGAGAGCTGTGTGTTAAACCTAAGCAGGCTGACATTTTTGAGGTGGAATTAAATTGTATTGCTGATCTTGACCAACTGCTAGAGTTCCCTGGCATGTGGAGTGACTACTCTGTGTCTATAAAATTGCTAGGAATGTTTGTTGGTTTGATATCAGGGTTAAGAAAATCTGAGTCTTTTCATAATGTAGTTTTTAATTGAACTGCTATGCTGAATCAGGTGAAGATACTCTATGCCATTTATCATTTAAGAGATGTCTTTTTAGGCATCAGCAGTCTTTTCTTGATGGTGCTTGTGTATGGAGGCAAAGCCATAATACAGTAGAGCAGTGATAGCAAATGCTTTTTTTTCAAACCCTCAGACCAATTTCCATGGTAAAGTGAGAAAAAAAATAAGGAGAGTGGAGTGAGTACTGATGATACATTATTTGGTGACTGGTTTTCTTCCATAATTTTAAAATGCCCGTTCTTTTATGAGTTATGGTGATAGTAAAATAATAATTATGCTTGTTTGTAAGTTTTTACTTGGTAAAATAGAGTTAACAACCCTATGTTAGTCCCTTCATTCATTGTATTATTTTATTTTTAATTTACTTGTTTGTGATATCTCGGAGTCTGGAAACCACTACTCTACAGCTGCTGCTGCTGCTTTTTGTCTTAGAATTCCATTTTATTTCCATTATTGACTTATAGTTTTTTTAGGTGGTTGCTTTAGGACTTATTGTACGGAAGTTTAACTTCCCACAATTTACCTTCAAGTGGTATCATATCTTTTCCTGTATGGTATAAGGACCTTATAACAGTATCCTTCCATTTCCTCTCTCCTGGCCTTTATACTATTGTTATCATATATTATATTTCTACATATGTTATAAACCCTGCAATTGATTATTTTTATTTTTCTTTAAAAAGTCAATTATCTTTTTTATTTTATTAAAATTTTTTTATTGTTTACTCAACATTATAGTTACTTTATTGCTCTAGAAAATTTAGTTTTTAAAACCATCAGATTACATACATAGTGATAATGAGACTACCCACCCCCCCCAACAATCAACTGTATATTATGAGGCTTCTCTAACTTGGTAGATAACTATTACAAAATTAGAAAAATAGCTGGTTACAGTTGAGCTATCAAGTAGGTATCACATTTCTGTAGATTGAAAAGTTGAATAAAAAGAAAACTGATGTTACTGATAAGTCGCTGAGTGTATATGAGAAATCCAAGCTACATGCACACAGAAAAAAAACTGGTTACAAAAACCATTATGTTACTCTGTATTAACATTTTGCAACGTTTTAAACATTTCCAATCATGCAACAATAATAAAGATCAGAATGAATTTTATAAAGGAGTTGATGGAAGCTCAACAAACGTATTTAACATATTATACAACTCAAATCACAGTTGCGTAACACATCCAGTTCTCCCAAATTTATCTATGCATTACAACATTTAAATGCACACTATTTCCCCCACAACTCCTCCTCTGGCCCCTTTCCTAATCAATAACCTTACCTATATAAACATTTCTGTTTAATCTTTTAAATCAGATTTGATGGGTAAGTATGTATAGTCTTCATTATTTCAGAACAGATACCAAGTTTAGTCACATGCTCAGTCTTCAGTTACATTCGTTTCAGAAAGCATCTGAACTGCTGCAATTGTCTATGAAAATTCAAGCCTAAGAAACCGAGAAAACTGGCAGTCAAGAATCTGATCTAAGTAATTGTGTAAACTACAATAATACTAAAACCTATGTGTGCACATTTCTAAAAGAAGGATTTCCTATTTGAGAAATGTTACTCAGTGGGTCTCTGAAAGGAAAACTGTCTGACTACTGCTCTTTGATGTAAAACACTTAGGTGACCACAAGTATTTAACCCAATTGGCTAACCATCTTAACAGTTGGGTCTTTTAAAAAAAAGTATTCAAAGCCACAGAAGTAATTATGAAAATAAAATTTTGGAAGATCATAGTATAAGATACATATAGAATTCCTATTATAATGGTACATCCAAAATAAATCTGTCTTAACAAAGTAGCACAAAATCAATTTAAAAACAATTTGAAATTAAATAGTGGGAAGTGTTTTTGTTAAAATCATCAACCAAAATTACTGAATGACAAAAGAATACTGTCTCAAAATATACTGAATTTACATGTTAATATTACCATAATGAACTCATGCCAGATATAAATTCAGATTACTAATTAGATGAAAACGAATTTTAGAGCTATTTTTACAAGAGAAATAAAGGTACTTCATGATAAAGGCACAGCAGTGTCTAAAGAATTTTTGGTACATTTATCACAAGATTTAAATTTCCTTAACTATTAACAACACATTACAATAAAGTTTCTCAGAAAGTGTTTAAAAGGCTTGATTTAACGTGCCAGGAAAATGATTTTCTTTTGAGATGCATTTATGTAAATTATGTAAATTGCAGTGAGGTCAGTTTTACACCTGGAATTAACCATCCCTAGCAGAAGTACCAGCAGCTAACAGTGCTTATTTATATTACACATAACTTAGCTGGATGTTAAACTATGCAACTGTTGGTGCCAGTCTTCTTATAAAGACAATGCTCTGGAGACGAAGTCTTCTCACAAACAGTGGGCAAGCAGGTTTCATTATTAGATGTTCAACAACAATCCTCCGTTCATTAAACAAGGTCCAGTAATACGGATTTCTTCTAGAGGAGTATCGAACAGTAAGGAATCTATGGTATATAAAAGGCTGGAGCAAACTTCCTTGACCCCTAAAAAGCATTAAAACTGTAGCAGGCATCAAGATTATTTCATGACAAGCGATGAATTTCAGAATATTCTGTTGAATAGCGCTGAATTTATCCAAGAGAGCTCTCAGCAGAGATAAACTATTTGAACCCTTTGCATCAAGGCACCTTTTTCTTGTATGTGGCAGTATGAAGCGAAGAAAATAACAAGACTGGGAAATACTCATTGTAACGGGGTGGGAATTGAGAAAGATGAGTGAACATAACAGGTAGTGGCAGCTGTCCTCTAACAAAGCCTGGGGCAGGAATGCTCTGCTTGACGGGAAGTGTAGTAAGCTTTGGTGCAGCCTCAGAGCACTAGCCAGAGCATTTGCCAGCAAAGCACGTTGGTGAAAGCTTGCTACTTCATGCAACCCACGGAGAGGCAGAACAAAGAGCAGTAAACTATGAAGAATCCAGAAAGCCACATTGCTGTGTCCAGTTTATTGGCCGTGATGAATTGCACTGCGCCCGCCTCTTGGGGGCCGTTCGGGGCCGTGTCCACCATGGGGGGCTTATTACACCCGCGTCTGGGAGGCTGTCGGGCACACCCAAGAGCACAGCTGGGTTTCTAGAAAGACCAGAGTGAAGGCAGAGCTGCGGAGCAAGGCCCAAGAGGGCCGACCAAGCGCCGCCGGCTCCAGGTTATTGCTGAACCCGGAAGTGCTCCCTTGACTTCCGTCCAATTATCTTTTTAAAAGAGGTTTAAACAGTACGAGGAAGGAGTGTTTCACGTTTATCCATGTAATTGTCATATCTGGGTTCTCCATTCTTTTGTGTAGATCCAGCTGGTGTCATTTCCCATCCTCCTGAAGGGCTTTCTTTAACATTTCTTGTAGTGGAGGTCGGCTGGGAAGGAATTCTTTAAGGTTCTGAATGTCTGAAAAGGTAATTATTTTGCCTTTGCTTTTGAGGTATTTTTGCTGAGTATTTGCTCCACTGTCTTCTGGCTGACATTGTTTCTGCTGAAAAGTCTGCTATCATTCCTATCTTTGCTCCTCTGTAGTTAATGTCTTCTCTTTGTGCTTTCAAGATTTTATTACTGGTTTTAAATAACTTGATTATAATGTGTATTGGTGTAATTTTTT
Source organism: Balaenoptera borealis (assembly GCF_965194805.1). Classification (NCBI taxonomy): domain Eukaryota; kingdom Metazoa; phylum Chordata; class Mammalia; order Artiodactyla; family Balaenopteridae; genus Balaenoptera; species Balaenoptera borealis. Next base: position 66,340,032 of record NC_138871.1, read on the forward strand.
TTTTTTAATGTTTCTTGTGCTTAGGATTCATTGAGTTTCTTGGATCTTTGGGTTTAGAGTTTTCATGAAATTTGAAAAAATTTCAGCCATTATTTCTTCAAATATTTTCAAGTATTTTGTTAGCTTAATTTACTAATTCTTTCCTCTGTCTTCTTGAACATATGGAATATATTATACTAACTGGTTTAATGGCATTGCCTATGCTATCTGTATCATTTCTGAGTCTGTTTCTGTGAATTGGTTTTTCTCTTCATTATGAGTAGTTTTTTCTGCTTCTTTGCCTGTCTGGTAATTTTTATTGGAGGCTGGGCATTATGAATGTTACCTTGTTGGGTACTGGTTATTTTTGTATTTCTTCAAATACTCTTGGGCTTTGTTCTAGGACTCGGTTAAGTTAATTGGAAACAATTTGATCTTTTGAGGTTTGCCTTTAAACTTTTTTAGGTGGGACCAGACCAACCTTTAGTTTAGACATAATTTCTTCCTCTTGTGTATTCTACCCAGTGCTTCATGTGTTATGAGGTTTTCCCATCCTGGGTCACAGGAACATGAACTACTCCTGGCCTGTGTGAGCTCCAGGGATTGTGCCTCCTGCTTCTTCCAAGTGGTTTTTTCTTCTGGCCTTGAGTAGTTCCCTCACACTCATGCTCTGATAAATACTCACCTGAAGACTGGAAGGCAGTCTCTTAGTCTCTTTCTATGCAACTCTCTCCTCTCTGTGAAAGTTTCCTTTTCAGTACTCTGCTCTGCAAGTTCTAGTTCTCTTGGTCTCCCTGAATTTTCAACTCTGTCTTCTCAACTTAGGGAAACTGCAGGGCTCTGCTTGGGTTCCTTCTCCCAGGGTTTCGTTGTATAAGTTCTCTAGGCAGGATGCATGCAGTAAGCTGGGGCAATCATAGGATTCACCTAATTTTTTCCCATTTTTGTGATCACTGTTCTACACTCTTAAAAGCTTAATCTGTGTGTGTGTGTGTGTGTGTGTGTGTGTGTGTGTGTGTGTGTGTGTATGTGGTTGGATATACATTTGACCCTAGAACAACCCAGGTTTGAACTGCATGGGTCCACTTAAAAGTGGATTTTTTTTCAATAGTAAATACTGTAGTACTACACGATTTCCAGTTGCTTGAATCCACGGATATGGAACTGTAGATACAGAACCACAGATATGGAGGAACAGCCTATATAAAGGGCCAACTGTAAGTTATAAGCGGATTTTTGGCTGGGCAGAGGGTCATGTTGTTCAGGCATCAACTGTATGTTTTTTAGATTAATTCAGGATTTTGACTTTACTAAAAGTAAGCATAGCAATTGGCACATAGTGGATAGTCAGTAAATGTCTGAATGAAATAAATGAGAGGATTTGGTCAAGGAGCTTATTATAGGATCTATCAGAGTTGCTTAGGCATTGCTGTTTCTTAATGAAGGTATTGGGATGTCGTGTAACTGACTAGTTTTTATCATATATGGGTATTTGTTGAAATTTACTGGTGAACTATAAGTTTCTTAATTCATGGGCAAAAAAATAACTGTTTCATACATTAAATAAGTATAGGTAATTATTTTTATTAAGTCCAAAAATTAGATTGAAAAATCACAAGCAAAACTAGATAAGTTACCTGACATAGTTCTGGCAAGTGTTTTTGGAAAGCATGGTATGTATGTTGTAGTTATATGCTTAAAGTTTTTTCTCAGTTTTTACAAAATAAAATTTTCTTAAAAAAAATTAAGTGTAGAATTTTTTTGTTTGTTTGTAATTGTTAACTCATTTATATCCAGTTCTAGTATGATTGGAACAAAGTTCATTTAAATGAAAGTGCCCTTAATACTGTTGTGTCTTTGAGATAGCCACTTATTTCTAAATTTCTGAAATGGTAGATTTTCAGAAGAAGGCAAAGTTTTCCAGTAAAGTAGTTTTTGATGCTCTGGATGTCAGGTGAATTTATATGAAAGGCCCAGATTTGGGGAGGTTCTTAGATGGAGGAAGTATAAGTCATCATTTCTGAAACATCATTTAAATATCACATTAATGATCTTTCCCATATTAGTCATTTCTTCTATTTTTTGGCTAATTTTACTTTATATTTTTTTCTTAAATTTACTCAGTTTTAAAAAATCATAGATGCATTTGTTTAGAAAAGAAACAAATGGAAAAGCATTCTCATTGCCGTAGAGGGTAACCTTAAAAATGAAAACAGTGAATACAAAACAGTGGTAATAAATTTTAGCTAGATTCTGTTGCCAGTTGAAGTCTCTAAGCCTGAAGCCTGCTCTCTCTGTTAAGAAGGGAGTTTAGCAAGTGTTACAGAAGTGTTAAAGACATGTTAGTGCCAAACTGAGACATTGTCCTTGATATTATCTGTGATAAAAGAATTGAAACAGGACTAGTTTTCTCACTGTGATTCAGTGCTACTTAGTGTCCATGTCCAGATTTTTTGAAGCACATTGTAAGGAGGTGTATTCTCATGAAGAAAAGAAAAGGGACTTGTATTTACTCCTAAAAAGGCAGAAAGAAAGAGAGAAAGTAAGTGTAGGATCTGGAGATAACGACATTAAAAGAATGAGATATTATGGTGCCTTCAGAAAATGCTTGAATGAAATTTAGAAATGGGTCTGATTTTATTTTGGCAGAAAGATTTGCAGTTCAATCAGCTTTCTAGTCATTGATTTACCTTTTCTATTAGTTTTATATTGCCATTAATTTTGGTTTAGCACTCAAAATAATCTAGTTATTTTTTAATATTCATGCATGTTTTTTGAATTCACTAGAGGATAGTAGAAAATGAGAAAATTAATGCAGAAAAGTCATCAAAACAGAAAGTGGATCTCCAGTCTTTGCCAACTCGTGCCTATCTGGATCAGACAGTTGTGCCTATCTTATTACAAGGACTTGCTGTGCTTGCAAAGGAAAGGTAAGATAATAGTGTCTGCAAACGGAGTTACCAGAAAAAGCAAAATAAAAACTTCCCTAGTTGAAATATCATGAGTTATGTATAGTTATTTTTTACTATATAAGGAATTTATAGATACTAAAGTTTTTTTAGAAACAAGTCAGCCATAATCTCAATTCAGACACTTATTTTTCTTCTAGTCTTAGATAATATGCATATTTGTAATCATGGTATACATGTAATTTTATATCTCCTTTTTACTTAAAATTATAAGATAAAACTTCTTCCATATCTTTACAGAGCCTTCATGATTATAAATGGAACTATAATATCACAGTTAACTTAGCCATTTTCTTGTTGTTGACCATTTAGGACCAATTTCCTTTGTTATTATTGATCACCAGGTAGTTTATCTGTTTTCATACCCTTTTGCTTTTGTTTAATTACTTTATGATAAATACCCAAGAATTGGTTTGCTATTTCAAATGACATGACTATTTTTATAGTGTTTGACACGTAATATCATATTTCTGTCCAAGAGTTTATCCTTAAAATTCTTCAAGTGTCATCATAGCCTCAAGTGCATGCGTGTTATAAACTTTTTTTTTGCCAAGTTGTTTTAATTTACATTTCTTTGTTAGCACGATTACAGTTTTTCTCTTTTCTGTACATGTTTTCTGTACAAAAATTCTTTTTGTATAAGTAAATCCAACAAGAAAATTTTGTTGTTAAGTTACATTAGTCAACATTTATTGGGTGTAAATTATGTTTTTCTCAAAGACTAATAATGAACACTGTAGTAAACTGACATAACTTGATAAGGAACTTCATGGAACATATCTGAGTTATTTAGAATAGGTGTATTACTTAGTTTTATTTTTTAATTAACTAATTTTTATTACTTAGTTTTAAGTTAAAAAATTAAATGAATAAACAATAAGTATTTGTTTTGGATTGTTGTATTTATAAAATAGGATTTATTTTTGACTGCAAGGTATGTCTTGGCTCTACTACTGACAATTAAAATATGGGCATCTTTTATGCATTTTTGTTCTTTCTCTAAAGAAGGCCAATATATCAGAAATTCTAAATATTACTTTAAATGCTAGAAGAAAAGAATTTGAAGAAGTTTTACAGTAACATTCTATTAGTAAATACAATTTTTAAGTAAGGCATTCTAGCAAAATAATTCATCAAATTAACTATAAATATTATGTAACAAGTATTGTCTCTGTCTAGTTAGTTCAAAAGGCTGTTTAAAGTGCTAGGAGAATGTTTTGAGATCATTCTAAATCAATTCTAAATATGCCTTTTTATAGTAGGGTTTAAAATAGATGTTTCCCCCAACTTTTCATCTTTGGACCTGTTTTATCAGCAAAAACAACATATGTAAAAGTGATAAATATGAAATAACACCTCTTTATTTTATTAAAAATTTTTTTCCAGTTTTGAGAAAAAAATTACATATGTCACTATATAAGTTTAAGGCGTACAGCATGATGGTTTGATTTACGTATGTTGTGAAATGATGACCACACAGGTTTAGTTAACATCCATGATCTCATATATAGATACAATAAAAAGGAAAAAAAGAAAAAAATTTTCTTCTTGTGATGAGAACTCTTAGGATCTACTCTTTTAACAACTTTCCTGTATGTCATACAGCAGTGTCAGCTATAGTCGTCATGTTATACATTATACCCCTAGTACTTAGAACTGGAATTTTGTACCACCTTCCTCCAACAACCCCTCTCTCCCACCTCTTAATTTTAAAATATGTTTAAGGGACTTCGCTGGCGGTCCAGTAGTTAAGACTCCGTGCTTCCACTGCAGGGGGCACAGGTTCGATCCCTGGTGGGGGAACTAAGATCCCACATGCAGCACGGCCAAAAAAAAAAAAAAAAAAAAGATGTTTTCATTATGGGGCAATACATTTAAATTAACATGTCTCGAATATAAATTTCTAAATTTTGGATTTCTTTTCCCTTACAGACCACCAAATCCCATTGAATTTCTAGCATCCTATCTTTTAAAAAACAAGGCACAGTTTGAAGATCGAAACTGACTTATTGGGAAGAACAGAAAAATTTGGTTTCCACTGTAGATTTACATGATTAAGAGGCAACTTTAATTGCCATGATTTTCCCCCCCATTTTGGAAGTATAAGAATCATCAGGACAGCAGAACTTATTTTGGAGTTGCAGAAGAAGACATATCTCCCTTATTGATTTAATCACATACTTATTTAATGAGTGTATTCTGTGCAATTTTTTCTGATTGTCTTTAACTTTGTTTTTAAAATGACCTTCAAAATAAACTGTTAAAACATCATTATCTTACAGTAGTGTTTGTTCTATATGACAAATATTTTATGTGGTTCAGTTGTTTTCATGTATTACTTATTCCTTGTGTCTTAGAATGCTGCAGAGTTTTACAACAGTGTGAAAATACACCAGAGTCAAGTAGCATATAAAAAAATCTCAGCCAGTTTTTCTAGCATTGTTCCTGGACCTCTTGGAGGGTAGGATTTGGGCATCTTCAGTTTTTAACAAACATTACCAGTGATTCTAATGCACAATAAATTTTTTTTTTTTTGTGCGATAAATTTTGGAGTGCTGTTATAAGCATTGCAGAGGGTGTACAATATCCTTCAATGCTATCAACCTTTATGGTATTAATATAATAATAGCTATCATTTATTGCAGTTCTACTATGTATCAGGCACAGAACTATTTTATTATCTCTAATGTAGCAATTCTGCAAAGTAGATGCTGTTATTCCCATTTTGCAGATGAGGAAACAGATTTGGAGAGGTTAAGCGACTTGCTCAAGACCACACTGCTGGTAAGTGCTTGAACGGGCATTCAAACCCAGTTCTACCAATGTGCTGCTGATAGCTAAGTGAGAAATACTTGTGCTAGTTAACATATTGCTTCTTTTTGCAATAAAACACACCAGCTAGTCCTTTTTTTGGGTCTGCTTACTTTGTCCTGTATGAAGAAATTGAGATAATGCACTAGCTCAGAAAAGAGAAAATTGAAGAGAGCCAGGAAGGATAAACATTCGGTGGAGCAGTGGTTTCTCAGCTGGGAGTGATTTTGTCCCCCCCTTTCCCCAAGGGACATTTGGCGATGTCCAGAAGCATTTTGGTTGTCACAACTGGAGTAAGGTGGGATCCTACTGGCATCTAGTGGGTAATGGCCAGGGATGCTGCTAAATATCTTAATGATGCACAGGACAGCCTGGGTGCCCCACCCATCTCCAAGAATCATCCAGCTCAAAATGTTAGTAGAGCTAAGGCTGAGAAACCCTGCTTTGGAAGCATATATTAAAGACATGTCTCCAAGCTAAACATGTGAAGGCAAAGTTAGAAATTTAATGCTGACGAGGTGTGTCTTATAGTTCTCTTTAATATAGGAAAAACATTTCAGTAGGAGTGACACTTTTGGGGAGGTGATATGATGGTTTTGATATACATCTGCAGATCTATAGGTTTGAATAGGAAAAACCTGGAAATATTGAGCTGTCAATATTTATGCTTATGTAGTAGTTTTTGCAACTATTAATTTCATTAAATTTATTTTGGTGATTTGACTAACTCATAAGTTAATCTGTCTATGTCTTTTAATGATATTTTAATATTCGAGTAAGTACTAACTGGGTAGTCTTTTATTAAAGCATCAATAATTTTATCTTCTTAACAGTTCTTCATTAGCGATTCACATCAGAGCCACTTGTGGAACTTTTCATATATAAATATATATAAAAATATATTAAAAATATAAATATAAATTATATCTCTCTGTGTTATATATCTCTATTATACATCTATATATTGATGCATACCTGGACCCTGGAGAGACTGATTCAACTGGGATAGAGCCTGGACTTCTGAATTTGACAAAAATTCTAAGGCATTCTGATACCACCTTTGGTTAATGACCACTTAGAAGTAATTCAGTACTCTGCCTAATGCTGCATGGCTTCCAGTGTTCTAATGAATTATCTTCAAGATAGGGCTTAAATTAATCTTAAAATCAATACTTTTTCTCTGTAAGGGCTGAGAATAGGCATGTCTTTTGCTGGCAGTGCACATCCTACTTAGCACTTACCATATGCCAGGCACCATGCTAAATACTTTACATGAATTGTCATTTAACCTCAAAACCCTGTGAGGTAGGTTTAATTTAATACCTCACTTTTAGTTAGAGGAGGAAAGTGAGATTCGGTTAACTTGCTTAAGGTTACAGGGGAAGTAAGTTTGGGGCAGGGATTCATACCCAGCTTAATGCTATATTACCTCCCTGCCCTTAATGCTATAGTACTCTCTGCTCTAATGCTCTCAGATGTGCTTAAAAATTTTCTTTGGGGGGAAAAATCAGTCTGCCCTTATGTATATACAGTAGAAGCCCTCTTATCTAGCTGGTAGATGAAAAATAGGAGTCATAGTAAGGAAACATAAATGACACTATGAACAGTTTTTTTAAAAACTTAGAAAATATTAATCTATATTAACTTGGTAATATTTTGATGTCAGCCTTTGCTCTGAGTATGGGTTCTTTGATTGGAATTCTGTATCTTCCTTCCACAAACCACTTCTATAATGTATGGTTTACAAATTTCAGTTTCAGATTTTTTGAAAGTAGAGTAAGATCTTAGACATTTAAGATCTTAATTCTTAAGGCATTAAGTGTATAATGATACACTTTTTCATGATTTTTTTTCTCCAGCCTTCAGTCATCTTATCTGCCTCTAATTTGACAGTTGTTTTTATTGAGTCCAAAGCATTCCACCTAATTTTTGTACTAACACCTTTTGCATTATGTGTTTGTGTTTCGTTGGTTTATGTAATATTTTATTAAATTATGTAATGGCAGTACTTTGTACATCTCGTATAAATAGGTTGGAGAACATGATTGACCCTTGTTAGTTATGCACACAAACCTGGGAGAAGAGTGCAACAGTGTGAGTTTCCTAAAAAGTGTAGTCTACTGTCTTCAAGAATGCAGCTTGTGGTGGGCATGGTTCAGTGTATTTTACTATGGGGATGGACAGCATCACTTCGTCCAGTAAGTTGGTTAAATAGAAATCAGTTAAGAAAGCTTCTACTATACTTTGATGAGGTATTTCATGTGTAGCTGACAATTATACTATAGAAACAATTCCTACCCTTTGACTGCTTAGTCAGGAAGATAATGTTTAATAAACGTATACAGTAATAGAGTAAAAGGTACTGTATCCTGTAGAGTGAATTCTTGAAAAATGTGGATAAATGGGAGGACCAATAGAGTAAATCAGGAATAGATTCCTAGAGGATATAGAGACCTTGAATTGAAAAAACAGAAAAATAGGGAATTCCCTGGAGGTCCAGTGGTTAGGACTTCACGCTTTCACTTCCGAGGGCATGGGTTCAATCCCTGGTCAGGGACCTAAGATCCCACAAGCCGTGGCCAAAAAAAAAAAAAAAAAAAGGAAAAGAACAGAAAAATTGTTTGGATAGAAGGAAACTGTTTACCTAATTCTGATGAAGCTATGGGGAGAATATTGAACCTTTGTTTAAATCTCTTTGTTTAGGAGAAGGTATAGGAGATTTTAAGATTGGTAACTTCCCATTAGCAACATGATAGAATGGCTGTAGGGACAGCATAAAATATTGTAGCCAGGTATTTTCCTGGACTGGATTCCAAAAAGGCAGTAACAAATTGGAGGCCTGATACATATTGTCTAACTGTAGCAACAAGGGACAAAAGATGGAAGGTGTAAATGGCTATCACTGAGAATCCAGTTGTTTAAAATCTCTGGATTTAAAGAAGGAAAGTAATATAATAGAGGAAAATATGTCACCAGAGCTAAAGGGGGCAATCAGTAATGAATAAGAATTTTCTTTTTAAGAAAACTCTTGTCAGCCTTTAAAAAAACTTCAAATCTTTTGACTCAGTTGTTTAATTTCTGGGAATCCTAAGTAATATTAACAATAAATTTGGAAAAAGCTCTATGTACAAAATTTACTCCAAAAAATTGGAAATGAACAAGTTTTCATCTTGTAAGAATCATTAACTATGTAAAGTACTTAGCCTAGTGTCAGGTGCATAGTAAGTGTTTAATAAATGTTACTTATTAAGTTTGGTTTCTAAAGAAGAAAAGAGCAAAGTCAACTGATACTAGGTTAGAGTACCAGTGTTAATTGAAATTAAAAGAGCATCCTTATGCTAAACTCCCTTCTCTCAACCTTGAGTTTTTCAAAACCCTGTGGTATCATTCTAGAATATTTTTCTGACAAAGGGCTTTTAGTAATTAGCAGGCTCCTCGAGGTGTCAGTTTTGTATAAGTAAAATCTAAAAATGGGCAATTTAATATTGCCATATAGGCTCCCAAAATCAAGCCTAATAAATTATTTAATAAATAATTATTTTGGGGTATAGGTAGTATATGTATATGGCACAAAATTCAAAAAGATATACAAAGATGTACATTGACCGTTACCAGTTTGTTTCCTTCTAGAAGTATGCCATGTATATGCAAGTGTGTGAGAATATAAGTACTTGCTTTTACACAAATGGTAGCATACTTTACACATTGTTCTGCAATTTGCCTTTTGCATTTTTTGGGGAGGGGGAGCTCTTTCCATACCAGTATATAGCACCACCTTATTCTTTTTAATGGGTGCATATGTATGGGTATACCCTAATTTAACAAGTCTCATTGACAGACACTGTGGTTGTTTCTAGTCGTTTGCTAGTACAGACTGATGCAGTGACTATCCAACATGCTATTTCAGAAGATGTGTTATTAATGTTGGGCTCTGGGTGCCTTATTTGTTGAAGTCTGTGCTTCATAAGCACTCTCTGTTAACGAAGATTTCCTCCTTGCCCTTAACTTTGGATGATGTTTATGGAGCGTCAAACCCAAATCCCTGGTGGATATAATGGATTTTTTTTTTTTCTTTTTGGCCACACCACGTGGCATGTGGGATCTTAGTTCCCTCACGAGGGATTGAACCCACGCCCCCTTCAGTGGAAGCACGGAGTCTTAACCATTGGACCACCGGCGAAGTCCCTGGAAATTGTTAATAATAACATGGGAATTGTATAGTATTGCCAAACAGGCTTCTTCTAGGATATGAAGTATTTTGCATTATATGGATCTTCCTTAATTTAGGGGATGTGGGTAAGTGAGTAGTTTCAACATTTCTTTCAAGAGTACATCCTTGAATAAGGTAGCCAGAATAAAATGGACAGGAGGAGTAATGATGGGCTATGTTAAGAGCATTCTAGAAATAATAGAAGATCCTCTAACCTTTCACTTTGCTTGGCATTGTGGTTTTGCTGAGTTTGATCAGTAAGAAAAATCCTTTGGGGAAAGAAGCCTCCAACTGAGCATTTTAGTAGGGAGGAAGCTTAATTTTAGGTTACATTACTAGTTTGGAATGAGACCTAGGATTGTTGCTAGGAGCAGAGGATAATGATAAAACATTTATAAAGAACAGCTTATAAGTTGTTTTCATGATACTTAATGATTCTCACAGCAAGCCTGTGAGTTACATATGACTGCTGTTTGCATTTGACAGATGAGAAAACTGAGCGTTGAAAAGGTTAAATTACTAGATATCCATAATCACACAGCTGATGACAGAGCAATCAACATTCTTACACCGTATCAACCATATCAACTATTTACTTTTCTTGAAATTTACAATGAAAAGTTTACCATTTCATCAGGTATCACTGAGTTTTGCTACCTCAGGAAGAGTACCAGGGAATCAGCTCCAGCCCTCCTTTTTCTGTTATCCCTAAATAGACTACTTGGCATGTCCTTTTTTTTTTTTTTTTCTGTGTAATACCTTAATATTTGGGCAGGTTAGTGGTGAAGTGAGAGGGTTAAAAATTGAGTAAAGAACTATACAGAGTGGAGATTTTTTTTTTTTCCAGCTTAAAAACAGTGTATAAAAAGGTGTGAAAGTCAGAAGTGTTCCAGTAATTGACCAGGACTGGGATCTCATGCAAGATCCTTGAGCCTTAAAATTGAAAAGGTGAGAGGAGGGGTAGAAACTATGTAGTACCTGAAAAAAAAATCTATTATATGACACTAGGAAAACTTGAAAATTAAGCAGTCAGTCGTTTGTTTTGGACTCTACCAGGGATCTGTTTAGTGTGAAATTCAGATATAACAATTTTTATTATTTTAACTCCAAGTCTTTCATTGAAGTTATGCAACTTTCTCTTACTCTCTTCCCAGTTTTGGAATGGTCTACTCCATAACATTTCCTTGGAGGTCCAAGATATTCTACTTTGCTGTGATTCTTGTATAATTTTAACGTAATTCTTTGTTCCTGACACGTGGGATTTAAAAGATAATGGAGGGTTGGAAATAATGTTTGTTGTATGACTACTCTATCAGGCTCTTTACATTTATTAACTCATAATCCTAGGGACACACCTTGAGTATTGTTATACCCATTTTATAGATGAGAATAACTGAGGCTAGCTATATCACACTGTAGTCTAGTTACGGAGTTAAGACATGCAATTACATAAATATAACTTGAAACAGGATAACTGTTTACAGTGTCAGAGCCACATTAGACGGTAAGAGTGGCCCGGTGAAGCAAAAAGTAGCATTTGCAGGACCACAGGCACACTACCACATGCCTGCTTCTACAAATGAACTTCCCATCGTGGCCACAGACTTGCGTGCCTAGTAGTGAAACCTTGGGGGTGAGCATCCACTAAGGAGTCCTGTGTGTGGCGGGGAAGACAGGGAACTTTCCACGTGGAAAGCCGCACCGTCTTGCGCTGGGTGCTCTGCGTTTAAGGAAGTTGGTTGGGGGAGGGGGCTTGCCCTGCGGCTGCGTCCTACTCCCCGCGCCCTCCCCCTCCCAGCCTCTGCTGCCGCTAAACCCCGGAGAGCGGACCGCGCACGTCGAGATTCCTCGCCGGGCCTGGCAGAGGCTGCTGGGCATGCTCAGTGGGCAGGACCCGTTAGAGTGGCGAGTAAGGAAGCGTTGGCTCTTCTCCGGGTCTGCCTTCCCCGGTTCAGGCCCCGGCCCTGGGCTTTTGTGTGCGCGGAGCTGCAGCCGCCGCTGCCTCCCCGCGGGGCCGCCCGACCCCAGATGCCGTGTGGCCTGTCCGGTGTCCGCCGTTAGCCTCGCCGCGCGGCCGGAGGAGGAGCGGGGCGGGGCCGGCGGGCCGGCAGCCGGGCGGGCAGGAGGGCCCCGCCGGGGGTGGGGGTGGGTGCGGGGAGTCCCGCGGGGGGTGGGGGGAGGGGGCGGGCGCGGAGTCACGGGGGTGGGGTCACCGGCGGTGGCTCCGGGAGGCCGACCGGGAGGGGAGGGGGCCGTGGGGGTGGCTCGGCGGAACCAGCCCCGGCTGGGGAGCAGCGGCGACTCCGAGGGCCGGGGCCAGGGCTTTCCGGGCTTCGGTGAGGCCGCCGCGGGCCCCGTCTTCCGGCGGCCGCCCGAGTTTGTGGTGATTGTTGCCGCCGCCGCCGCCGCCACCGCCCCGGCTGCCATCTCCTCCTCCTCCCGGGCCGCCGCCTCCTCCTCTTCCTCCTCCTCCTGGGCCGGGCTGATCCCCTCCCCGCTGCCGCCTCCTCCTGGGCTGGGCCCGCGGTGTCTCGTCCCCTCGCGGAGCCGCTCCTGCCGCCGCCGCCGCCGCCTCCTCATTCATCCTCGTGCACCATAGGCGGCACAGGCACCAAGATGTCCAACCGAGTGGTCTGCCGGGAAGCCAGTCACGCCGGGAGCTGGTACACAGCCTCAGGTAGGGCCCCAGGCCGGCCGGCCGGCCCTTCCGCCGCCGCTGCCTGGCCCCGCGCCCGGCCGGCCGAGGTCGGCGGCCCGGCCCCGCGCGGCGGCGGGAGGGACGAGGTCGCTGACGGCCGCCGGCCGCGGACCGCGTGGGGAGGGAGCGGGCCGGAGGCTGGCCTCGCCGCCTTCCCACCCGCGCGGCATCCCGCCGGTCAGCCCGGGGTCGGCCGCCCTCACGCTCTGCCGGGAGTTGGGCGAGAAGGAGAGTTGCCGCCTCGGCAGCCTGCGCCCTCCCTCAGGACCAGGCTCGAGGAAAGAATGCGCTCCCCGACCGAGCCTACTTGTCGCCTCCTCCGGCTCCCGGGAAGCGGGCGGCCGGCCGCAGCCACCCCCCGCGGGGACGGTTCGCCCTGCGCCCGAGCCCTGCTTCCTCCGTGCGGAGCCGAGCGACCCTCCGCCCTCCCGCCGCGGGAGGGACGCGCCTTCCTCCTTTCCCCTCCCCTCCCGTCCCCTCCCCTCCCCTCCCGTCCCCTCCCCTCCCGTCTCCTCTCTTCGCCTCTCCTCCCCACGACGCTCCGAGCGGCGCCCGCGACCCGGGGAGTTCTTAGCCTCCCGGGGTGCACACGGGCTCTGCTCGCCCGCCTCCTGCCAGGCAGTCTTCTCCCGCTCCCCTTGGCAGTTCAGAACGAGAGGCCGCATTTCCCCCTCACCTTTCAGGTGCTCAGCCGTCTTGAGAGGAGTGAAGGGTAGTACTTTTTGACATTGCCAGACCAGAGGCAGGGTCTGGGCATGTTAGGTCTGTGAGAGGAGGCCCCTTTCTGGGGTTTGCTGCTCTGTCTGTTGGGGGTAGGGTAGAAGTATTGCTAAGCAGAGGCTTGGGGTGGCCTCCTAGCTCTTTTGTCAGTGTTTTCATTGTTACTGTCATTCACGAAAGGGGCAGCTGGAGATGGCATCAGCACTTTTTCCTGAGCAGCCTCCCCAGTCTCCAGTCGCTTAACACCAAGCAGGTGCTGGGACTACCTAACGCGTTGGGTCAGGTTTTGAGCGAGTTTAGTCTATCGACACTGTCCAAAAATACTTTAGAGCTCTTTAGGTCAGAGAGTGTAGGGACTTTCCCTTTAATAAAGCTCTTGTTAGAACGACTGTTTTATGGGATTATTTTCAGGAGTCACATTTCTGGTAAGTTGACAAAATTCCACTGTGATTCCTGAATTTTCAGTCATTTGGTATTGGCTTATCAATACCTAGACCCAAATCTTTAGTGTGGGTCGGATCATGTTTCCCTTTGCAAATAGTTGGGTTGGATAGAGACATGGTTTGTGAGAAAACAAAGATTTGGAAGAAAATTCATTTCTCTGAGGTTGCTAAGCTCGCTCATTAAATACATGCACTTTACTGACTCACTGAAGATTTGCTGTGTTAAGAAGACACAAAGGATTTGCAAGCCTAACAGGTAGCTATAGTTTTGCATTAAGCAGATGACTTTTAATGGTTATAGTGGCTTCCCTCATGGTTCCAAAGTGCTTCATAAACATTTCATCAGTTCTCACAACCTTAGCATGTCAGTTAAGCCTTTCTTGTTCGGCTTATGGGGATATGCCCAAGATTCTGTAGAAACCAGTGGCAGAACAGGAATGGGAGTCTCTGGCTCCTGGTTTTGTCCTCTAATCAATGCATTATTACTTTTAAATTTATCAGTGAATAATCTTTTCAGGGTTGTGAGTCACTAAACTTTTTCTTCAATGTGTTTTGAAGAGTTAAAAAGTCACAGTTTTCATTTTCATGGCCATTTTTTGGTTAATTTATTTTGTTTTCTATACCTTTCAAAAATGTTTTAAACTTTTGCACTGAAAATATGGCCAGATGATTCTGTAGGAATTTTTATAGATTCTTGAACATTCTTTGCATAGTAGAATTAGGCATAGTTCACACTTCAGACTTGAAAAGACTTCTTCAGTAATCTCAAGTATAAGAATTCTTTAATCCAGCTGAAAACATTCTGTGATTAAAACTATTTATCAGTAGTGAACTAAAATGGACAACTTTCTTAAAATTTTAAAATATATTCTTATTTCCCTAAATTCTGAATGAAATCAGTAATGCAATTTTGGTAATGTGAATTGTCATGGAGAACCTTATTGTTAAAAAATTCAGACCATGTGTGGCGTGTGTGTGTGTGTGTGTGTGTGTGTGTGTGTGTGTGTGTGAGAGAGAGAGAGAGAGAGACTTTTAAACTTGAATAATAATTAGGGTGAATTTAAAGCAATTTAGGGGAATTCTCTGGCGGTCCAGTGGTTAGGGCTCTGTGCTTTCACTGCTGAGGGCGCGGGTTCAAATCCCTGGTCAGGGAAATGAGATCCCGCAAGCCATGCATCACTGCCAAATTTAAAAGAAAATAAAAGGCAATTTAGTTATAAAAGCTGATTTCATATTTTAAAAATGAATAAAAATATACGTAAGTAAATTTTGACTTGATCTAGTGACTTCTAGACCCCACTGTATCTAGATTGATAACTTTGACCATTGGAAAAATTTTACTTGTATTATTATTCTTCCCTTAAACTAGGCCTAAAAACATGTAGTAGGAGAGAGACAGATGTGCTTTTGGATTGTCATTCTGTAATTCTACAGCATTCAGATTGTGTCCATAGAATTAAAGTGCTCAATTACTGATAAAATGGTGAAATAACATTTGCTTCAGTTATATAGCTAGTTCAGAAAAAAAAAAGTGTGTGTATACATATATGTGTTATATATCTACATACACACCTTCATTTTTATTTACCCCTTGTTATATGCTAGATCCATTGATAAAAGTATCAAGTATTCCCTGCCCTCCAAGAAGGTAATCTGAAGTGTAGTAACTCAAGACAGAAAATAAATATCAGATAAATTGAGGTAGTGCTTTTAGGAGTTTGGACGAGGGTGGAATCACTTCAAAGGATTTGAATTATGCTTTGAAGGAAGGGTATTTGAGTAGATTTGAAAAGGGAGAAAGTACATTGGGGAACACCACAAAGATACAGAGGCAGGTAAATGTAAGTAGGCCAATTTAATAAGAATGGAAGGTTCTCACGGGGTGTAGTTCACGAGCCTGGTTGGAGCTAGAGTGTAGATGCCTGTGAATTCTATGCATCATAGGGATTTAACTTATGCAGTAGGTAATCAGGACCAGTGCAGAAGTTTCTGAGTAGGGGACTGATATGCAAGTAGCATTTTAGGAAAATTAATCTCATAGGAAGGTTAATCCTTGCTTCTTTATGGGTATACAGCAGGGATCAGCAAACTCATTACGTCTGCAGTCCAAATCCAGCCTGTGGCCTTTTTTTTTTTTTTTTTTTTTTTTTGGTGGTAAAGTCCACTAACAAAGAATGGTTTTTAATTTTTAAAAAAAATTTATTTATTTTATTTATTTTATTTTTGGCTGTGTTGGGTCTTCGCTGCTGCGAGTGGGCTTTCCCTAGTTGCGGCGAGCGGGCCTCTCATTGCGGTGGCTTCTCTTGTTGCGGAGCATGGGCTCCAGGCGCACAGGCTTCAGTAGTTGTGGCACACGGACTTAGTTGCTCCATGGCACGTGAGATCTTCCCAGACCAGGGCTCGAACCCGTGTCCCCTGCATTGGCAGGCGGATTCTTAACCACTGCGCCACCAGGGAAGCCCGGTTTTTAATTTTTAAAGGGTTTAAAAAACAAACAAGAACCAAGAAGTGAAATAGAGTCTGTATGTGGCCTGTAAAGCCTAAAATATTTACTATTTATTTGGGCCTTTACAGAAAAAAATTGTCAACCCATAGTGTATATTTGTGGTTCTCAAAATGTGGTCTCTAGATCAGCAGCATAATGTGTCTGTACTCTGTATTTTTTCCGGATTTGCTATATCTTTCATTTCATTATTTCAGCCCTTATCATCTTCTGTCTGGACAGTTATAACTGCCTCCTAACCGTCCTTCTTTCTGCCAACTTTATTCCCTTTAAGTCCGTCCTCTGCATTGCTCCCTGAATAATCTATCTGACCACATAATTTCTTTGCATAAATCTCACTGACCCATCTTTCCTGTTGGATAAGGTCTAAGTCTCTTCATGACTTGGCATCTTCCTATCTCTTTGGCCACTTCCCCCAACCCCATCCCAGTTCTCCCTTTTACTACGCTTCAGCAACCGTCTAGCAGCTGTTCATTGTTTCTTTAAATACACTATGCTGTTTCTTATCACTGTGTTTTTATTCAAGCTGTTTCCTGTGTTGGAATGCACTTTGCCAGGATAACTCCTTCTCATCTTTTAAGGACTCAGGTGTTAACACCTCCTAGAAGCCTACCCTGATGCCTTAACTCCCCCTGGCTGTTTCTGATGTTCCTTTGTGTTCCCATAATATCCTGTGTGTATCTCTATATATTTACCTTGTTATCTGTGTATGTGGTCTTCTATAAGATTATGAGCTCCTAGAAGACAGGGACTATGTCTTACTAATTTTTTTGTACCCCAAGTTCTCAGCAAGCACAGGTTTTGTACATAATAGATATTTAATAAGTATCTGAACAAGTGAACATTAAAGGGCTTAGCATATAGTAGATATGGACAGAGATACTGACATTTAAATCCCTAAGAACATTGCTGGTGATATAGGACCATTGCTAGTTAAGTCTCTGAGCATAGTATAGGTGAAGAATCTTGGTGGTAGGAAAAGATTAGAAATCATGATTCACTAGTTGGGGACCTTATTTAATGTAAGATTTTTAAAGAAGTATGACATACATATAGAAAAGTGTACAGCTAGATGAAGTTTCACAAAATAGGCATGTCATTGTAATTAGCACCCAGCTCAATAAACATCAGTAGTGGAATTCCCAACTCACACTGTATTCCTTGTATTCTAACACCATAGAAAAGTTTTGTCTGTTTTTGAACTCTGTATAAGTGAAATCATATAGTATAACTTGTTTGAGCTTCTTTTGCTCAACATTACATTTATGAGATTAATCCATGTTATACTGTGGTTTGTTTATTCTTGTTGTTGTGTTCTATTCTGTGAATAAACCACAGTTTATCCATTCTACTGTTGATGGACATTTTTGTTATTTACAGTTTTGCTGCTTTGAACATTTTTGTATTCTTTTTCCTGATGAATGTATACATGCATTTTTGTTGGGTATGTACCTTAAGTGGAATTATTAGGTCATGGTTATGGCTATGGTATGTTCATTTTTAGTAGATTTTGCTGAAGTTTTGCCAAGTGGTTTTACAAACTTATACTCCCACCAGAAGTATATGAGAGAATTCCAGTTGTTCCACATGTTTGCCAACACTTGGTATTGCCAGTCTTTTTATTTTTAGTTTTTCTTGAAGGGTGTGTAGTGGTATTGCATTGTAGTTTTGATTTTATTTTCCGATGACTAATGAAGTTGAGCACCTTTTCATATTAGGGGCCCCATGTTTATTAGTCATTTGGACTTCTGCTTTTGTGAAGTGTCTGTTAAGTCTTTAGCCCTTTTTATACTAGAGTATTTACTTTTTTCATATTGATTTGTGGTTCTTTGTATATTCTGGATATAGTCTTTTTAGGTATATGTATTGCAGATATCGTCTACTCTGTAGCTTTTTCAGGATCTTGGTATCTTGGTGAGTCAAAGTTCTTAATTTTAAAGAAGTCCAGTTTATCAGCTGGTTAGTGTTCTTCTGTTTCCATTTATGAAATCTCTATCTACCTCAGTGTCATGAAGTTAACTTTCCTATGTTTTCTTTTAAAAGCTTTATTTTTTCACCTTTCATACTAAGATCAATAATTCACCTGGTTGATAGCTGTATCTGTGTGGTTGTGGTACATTACATAAATTTATTTTGAAATAAATGTACATATAGAAAAAGTATAAATGGGTGTACAAAATGGGTGTACACTTTGATGAATATCCACAAATATACTCTGTGTAACTATCCCCTAGCTCAAGAAATAGAATGTTTTCACCATCTCAGAGGGATATATCACATTTTAATGTTTTCTGAAATTGGTATGTTTTATATCTTAAGTGTACATTTAATGTGGGAGGTTCCCCCCCCCGGAAAGTGGTTGTTACACCTTATAATTACTAGTGTCATAGAAGTGAGGAAATATATCAAAATCTAATGATTTCATAAAGCATTCTTGAACTGTTTGTATGATATATATCTTAATAGCAGTTTTATTTTTTAAGTTGTTTTAATTCTTTCTGTCATATTTCTAAATATATTTAATAAAATTATATCAGGGTTCTATAATTGGAAAACCACAACTTTTTTTTTTTGGCATATACCTTGAGTTCTAGAGTGTCAAAGTATATCTTGGTGTGTGAGAAATTAAAAAACTGATAAAAATATTCTCCTTTGAAGAGAAAATACTATATAATATTTAGTTTTGAAATGAACTTTTTTAGGTTACTAAATATGGTTTTCTGTATGATGATCTTTGCGTCTCATCCTATTATTTAACCTTGGAGAAAGGCAAGAAGGAAAGAACAAATTTAATAGGTAAACTGTTGAGATTATTGCTTGATTACCTCTTTCTCACTTTCCTTCTTATCCTTTCACATGCAATTTCCAAGTCAAAAATCATCTTCCCTACCTCCATAGTGTAGTTTATATTATCTGCTTTTGGGTTTTTGTCCATTTTAAAGAAGGTCAAGACAACAAATAAAAATGTCATTTGTTAAGTGTATTCTGTAGTTACATTACATATATGTCTATACAACCTCTAATCTTCAAAAGGCTGCTACAAGGTTGGTATTTTCTCCATTTATGGATGTGGAAACAATGACTCAGAGAGGTTGAGTAACTTGCTTAAGGTATAGTAAGTAAGTAGAAGAGCCAGTCTGACTCCAAAACTAGAGTTAAATGTTAGGGGCAGGGAGGTATGATGAGATATGCTGCTCCAAACACTGAACTTTTCTGTTCCATTCAGGTTTTTCCCAAACTACAATATAGACATTTAACTGACACTTATGTATCATTTATGGTTTATAAAGCATTTTCTCATACATTTTTGACTTTCACAATAATCTTATGATTAGGTGCAGGATAGGTAAGGCAGGCAGGTCTTTAATCCATCCCCACCTTGCTGTTTTATTGATGAGAAACTAAGACTTGAAGGAGGCTAAATTGTCTGAGTCATACTACTAGTAAATGGTAGAGCTAGAATTTGAACCTAGGACTTGTAGCTGAAGCCTAGTGTTCCTTCTATTTATAGTGATGCCAGAGTAAGTAAGAAGTTGAACTATTTGGAATCAGTAAGCACCTCTTTAATTGTCAGGTTAAATATATTATAAAATAATAAAAGCATAACTAAAAGCACTTAAGAATACTGAATATTATTCATATGGTATAAATAGACAAAGGAATTAGTATATTTTAATTACTCGAGTCCTAGGATTTGAATTGGGCCTAACAAAACTTGACACTTCTGCAGAGGCTTTATTTAACTTTCAATCATTCAGTATTGGACAAACTCAGTTCTGTGTGAAAGGTACTGCTCTAGGGACTAGGTGCATAGCAGGAGATGAAAACAGACAAAAATCTCTAGAGTTTATATTCTAGTTGGGGGAGACAGACTATAAATACAGTAAGTAAGTAGAACACATAGTATGTTAGAGGAAAATGCTATGGAGAATTATAAAGCAAATAAAGCAGAGCTGGTGCATAAGGAATGTTAAAGAATGGGAGAAATTTATTTATTTTTATTTAAAAAAATATTTATTTGTTTAATTATTTATTTGGCTGCACCGGGTCTTAGTTGTGGCATGTGGGACCTTCGTTGCGGCATGCAGGATCTTCAGTTGCAGCATACGGGATCTTCATTTGCAGCATGCGAACTCTTAGTTGTGGCATGTGGGATCTAGTTCCCTGACCAGGGATCGAACCCGGGCCCCCTGCATTGGGAGTGCGGAGTCTTAGCCACTGGACCACCAGGGAAGTCCCCAAGAATGGGAGAAATTTTAAATGGCAAGGACAGGGTAGACGTCACTGAACTGACATTTGAGTGAAGACTTGAAGTAGGTGAAAGAACAAGCCTTGCATTCTAGATAATTTTAGGGGTTAGGGGCTAGATAGTTTTAGGTCGAGGGTACAGCAAGTTTAAAGGTCCTGTGGCTAGAGCAGGCCTGGAGTATTTGAGGAATGCAAGAAGGTTATTGCAACTGGAATGAAGTGACATGGGGCAGAGTAGTTCGACATGAGGTTAAGAGGAAAATAAATAGCTGGAGCAGAGGCACAAAGGTGTTGTGGTCAGATGACATTAGGTCTGGAAGACCATTGTAAGGACCTTTACTTGAGTGAGATAGCCATTGGAAAGTTTTGAGCAGTTGGTGACATGATCTATTATAGTTTAGACTTACTAGAACCACTTGACTGCCATGTTCAGAGTAGTTGGGGAGTGGTGAAGGCAGTGGCAAGGGCTGAACCAACAGTTAAGAGGAAAGTAGCAATCCAAGTTACAGTTGATGGCTTGGATTGAGTAATAGCTGTGGAAGTGGGTAAGAAGTGGTTCATTACTGGGTATATTTTGAAGGTAGAGTCGAAAGGATTTGCTGATATACTTGGAGTGGAGTGTGAGAGAAAGAGAGGAGTCATGGATATTTCTTAAGGTTTATCCCTGAGATTGCAATAATGAAGTTGCTATTATCTGAGAAAGGGAAGACTTAAGAGAAACAGGTTTGGAGGGGGAAGGTTAGGAGCTCAATTTTGGTTTGTTAAGTTTGAGATGTTTACTATATAGTTAAGTGGATACATGAGTCTGGAGTTTAGGGGAGAGGCCTAGGGTGGAGCTTTAAAATTGGGAATTATCATTATGTAGATAACATTTAAAGCCAAGTGTCTGGATGAAATCACCATAGGAATCAGAGTAGCCAGAGAAAAGAGGTTTGTGAGTGACCCTTGGAACATTTCCAACTTGAAGAGGTTGAAGAGGTGAGGGATATCATGTGAGGAAGATAGATTAAGCTTCTCATGAGGAAGAGGATGAGATGTCCTGGGAGCCAAGTAGGGAAAATGCTTTAAGGCATCTCAACACAATTTATGTAGATTTTTCAGGGCCTTTTTTCTTTGACAAACACATTTAATCTGGTCTAAGCCACTCTGGTCTTAGCCATCTCTTATGCTGCTGCCAGAGCTTCCTAACTGGTTGCCTAGTTTCCATTCTGTTCTTTACACAGCAGCCTGAGAGCTCTTTTAAAAATGTAAATAAGATAATATTCTTTTCTCAAAATCCTATCATACTTAAAATCACACTTAAAAATCCTTGCCAAGGCTTAGAAGGTTTTATATGCTTTGACCTCTGCTTAACTTTCTGATTTCATTTTCTACCACTTGTCCTTTACCTTATGTTGTTCCAGCCATTCTGGCCCCCTTGCTGTTCCCCAAATATGTCAAGCTTATTCCTGCCTTAGGACTTTGGTGTGCACTTCATAACACTGATTAATCCTGGATTGGTAGTCAAGGAAAAGGTATATTTATTGACTCCCTTATTTCCTTAGTCACAACCAGGAGGAGAATTAGGGAGAGATGTTGAGAATGAATGGGATAGGTTTTCCCAAAGTGTTCTGAGAAACAGTAGTCCCTGGAGATGCCTTTGCAGAAAGGGTTTATGGTCAAATAAGTTTAGGAAATGTTGCATCTGTTTTTCTCCCTTGGGCCCAGACAACTAACAAGAGACTTGTTTTATGGCTTATTACATGGTCTGTCTTGGTGAGTGTTCTGTGTCTGTTTGAAAATAATGTATGTTTTCTGTCGTTGTGGGGTAGATTGCTCTCTAAATGTTAATTAGGTTAAATTGGGTTATTTAAATCTCTACATTCCTATTGATTTTCCTTTTTTTCCTGTCAGTTCCTGAGAGCAGTGTTGAAATTTCCAACTGTAATTCTGGATTTGTCTATTTTTTCTTTCAGTTTTGTTGATTTGTTGTTTCAAGTTTTTTGAATTTCTGTTATTTGATATACCTGTTAGGGATTATATTTTGTTGATGAATTGACTATCACAGTGTATGTTCTTCTTTATATCTGGTAATATTTTTTTGCTCTGAAGTGTTCCTTGTTTTGTATTATTGAAGCCAATCCAACTTTCTCATGGTTAATATTTATATGGTATATTCTTTTCCATATGTGTCAGGGTCACCAAGACCACCTTCAGGTTTGATGATTTGTTAGAAGGATCAAAGCTGTTATACTTACAGACGGGGTTTATTACAGAGAAAGAATACAGGTTAAAATGAGGAAAAGGTGCATACAGTACAGTGGAGTGCAGGAGAGACCAAGCGTGAGAGTCCAGTTGTCCTCTCAGTGACACGTGACAACAAGTGTGCAGTATTGCCAACCAGGGAAGCTCAGCTAGGCCTTGGTATCCAGGGTTTTTATTGGGGGCTGGTCATGTAGGCATGGAGCAAGCTTGTGACTGACCTTAGCTACTCAGTCTCCAGCCCTCCTCTCTCCTGCAGAGGTCACACTGATACAGTGTGGCCCAGGGTAGCAGGAGAACAAAAAGAGGAGTTCACCATAAATCACATTGTAGCATAAACTATCTGGCAAGGCCCCAGCTATACAAAGACACTTAAAAAAATTGTGGTAGAATATATATAACAAAATTTACTGTTTTACCAATTTCTAAGTGTACACTTCTCTGGCATGAGTACATTTGTATTATTTATTGGGGTGGCCAAAAAGTTCATTTGGGTTTTTTCCGTAAGATGTTACAGAATGAACTTTTTGGCCAATCCAATATGACCGTCTCCAGCATCCATCTCTAGAATGTTTTCATCTGTTCCAACTGAAACTTTGTATCCATTAAACACTTAACTCCCCACTGACTCCTTCCTCCAGCTTTGGCAACCACTCTTCTCCTTTCTTTATGATTTCGCCTATCTTAGGTACCTCATTTAGGTGGATTCATACAATATTTGTCCTTTTATGTCTGGCTTATTTCACTTAGCATGTTTTCAGAGTTCATTTATGTTGTAGCATGTATCAGAATTCCTTTTTAAAGCTGAATAATATCCATTGTATGATATACCATAGTTTGTTTATTCATTTATCTGTTGATAGACATTTGGGTTGTTTCTACCTTTTGACTTTTGTGAATAATAGTGCTATGAATGTTGGTGTACAAGTATCCGCTTGAGTCTTGCTTTCCGTTCTTTTGGATATCTATCTAAGAGTATAATTGCTGGGTCATATAGTAATTCTGTGTTTCACTTTTTGAGAAACCACCAAACTGATTGCCACAGTAGTTGCACCATTTTACATTCCTACCACCAATGCTTGGGGGTTCCATTTTTTTCGCAGCCTTGACAACACTTGTTATTTTCCTATTTTTGGATGATCATCCTAATGAGTGTGAATTTGTATCATTATGGTTTTGATCTGTATTTCTCTAATGACTAATTATGTTGAACACCTTTTCATGTGTTTATTGGCCATTTGTATATCATCTTTGGAGAAGTGTGTTTTCAGGTCCTTTGCCTATTTTTGAAAGCACAGGTTCCTAACCACTGGACCACCAGGGAATTCCTACTACCATACTGTTTTGATTTCTGTAGCTTTTTTACTCCATTTTTGAAAGGTAGTTTGGTAGGTATTGAATTCAGTGGGTATGTTGACATTACTTCTTTTAGCATTTTATAAATGTTCTGTTGTATTTTGGCTCGCACAGATTCTGAGAATTCTGTGATTTTTAAATATTTGTTCCTCTGAATATAGGGTATCTTTTTTCCTCTAGTTGCTTTAAGATTTTAAAAAATTATTAACATTTTCCTGCTAGTCTATTATCATGTGCCTTTGAATAATTTTCTTTGAATTTAATCCTGTTTGGAATTTGTCAAGTTTCTCAGATGTGTGGGTTGTAGTTTGCAGCAAATTTGGAAAAGCAGTCATCATTATCATCTCAGATATTTTTCTTTTTCACTTCCTTTGTTTTCTAGACTCCAAATAAAAAAAAGTATGTTAGATATCTTAATATTGTCCCACAGTTCACTGAGAATTATTCTTTTCCTTTTTTTCCTCTCTGCTTCCTTTTGGATAATTTCTTTTGCTTTATATTCAGGTTCACTGATTTTTTTCTTGTGCAGTATCTAATTTTGCTTTTAATTCTGTCAATGACATCTTTTAAGTATAAAAGAATTAAAATAACTGCTGATTTCATGGTTTTACCTGAATCTTTTCTTTTCTTTCTTTTGCTGCATTGTGTGGCTTGCGGGATCTCAGTTCCCCGACCAGGGATTGAAACCAGACCACGGCAGTGAAAGCTCCAAATCCTAACCACTAGACCACCAGGGAACTCCTAATATTTTCTTTATAATTACTTTATTCATTACTATTTTTTTCAGATGATGGATTTATTTATAGGTTTAAAAAAACATTTCCCTCTTGTGTTTTAGAAATGAGATACTTATTCTTCTGGCATGAGTATTTAGTTGCTAGTGATACTGTTTTGCCTCGGAGCTGAAAAATAGAGTAAAATTTTTTGTTTTTCTGAGATCAGAGCAACATAAAAATTGAAAATACATTTGAATTATGGCATAATATTGGTTTAGGATTATGTTGTTTAAATTAAATTATAAATTAAAAAATTTTGAATACATTTGTATGTTTTAAAAATTAAAGATATTCATTGAGAAGTCTCATTCCTGTACTCTTCTGTGTATTCCATATTCCCCTTCCCTTATAGGTATTTGCCTTTATCGGTTTCTTGAGTGCCTGGTGTTTCTTTATGCATATACAAGCACGTATGGACACGTCATCATTTTCTCCCTCTTTTCAGCAAATGGAAGCTGAAGTGTAATAAATGCCAATATCTCATATTTTGTCTTATCCTTTGCCTTTTTGTACTTAACAAATTTAACAATTGAAGATCTTTTCATATTACAACAGAGAGTTATTATTCTACCTATGATACCTCCTTTTTTTCTCAGTGTTTATTCTGGTTCTTCAAAGGAAGATAGTTATGATGCATTCAGTAAGGTTATCCAGAGGTGAATAGCTAAATAAAGTATCATCAGATCTCCAGCAGTTGTTTTCAAAGTTTTCAGTCTCAGAATTCCTTTATACTTTTCAAAATTACTGATAACCTCAAAGAACTTTTGTTTATGTGGATTATGTCTATTAATACCTATCAGATTAGAAACTAAAGCTGAGAAACGTTAGAAGTATTTACTTTTAATTCATTTAAAGTAACAGTAATAAACCCATTCCATATTAATAACATAAGCAGCATTTAAAAAATTTTTTTATTGGCGTATAGTTGATTTACAGTGTTGTGTTAGTTTCTGCTGTACAGCAAAG
Source organism: Balaenoptera borealis (assembly GCF_965194805.1). NCBI lineage: Eukaryota > Metazoa > Chordata > Mammalia > Artiodactyla > Balaenopteridae > Balaenoptera > Balaenoptera borealis. Next base: position 66,365,952 of record NC_138871.1, read on the forward strand.
TGAATCAGTTATACATATACATGTATCAACTCTTTTTTTTAAGATTCTTTCCCCAGATAGGTCATTACAGAGTATTGAGAAGAGTTCCCTGTGCTATACAGTAGGTCCTTATTAGTTATCTATTTTATATATAGTAGTGTGTATATGTCAATCCCAATCTCCCAATTTATCCCTCCCCCCCATAAGTAGAATTTTAATGAAAATAACTTTATTTTCCAAAACAGGGAATATATAAAAGATTAGCTTTTACAAAAATTATTTATTTATTTAGGCCACATTGTGCGGCATGCAGGATCCTAGTTCCCTGACCAGGGATCGAACCCGTGCCGCCTGCAATGGAAGCGTGGAGTCTTAACCACTGGACCGCCAGGGAAGTCCAGCTTTTTTTTAAAAATTGAATTATAGTTGATTTACAGTGTTGTGCTAGTTTCAGGTGTAAGGAGATTGGCATTTATTAACATTTTTGCAAATATATTTAATGTCTAGCTTAATAGAAAACAGCTGGATTCTCATATCTGTAGCTGTATTCACTGTCTTGTGATATGTTATTTTACTTGAAGCATATGAGGAAATTCTGGTCTCATACAGATATGTAATTAGAAAAGGGCAGAGTATTTTAATAGACCTTTCAGATAGTTGTGGATATTCTTCTTTGATGCCATACGAAAAGTCAAGTGGTAGTTTCTTACTTTTTAAACTTTTATTGACATATAGTTGACATACAGTAAGTTACACATTTTTAATATACCTGTGAAGCTATCAATGAAATCAAGATGGTGTACTCCTAAAGGCAGTTTCGGAAAGATTTAATTGCAATGTGGAATTTGAAATCATAGCAATGAAATGAAGTTTTCATTAAGATCAGTTGGTCTGTCCTCCACTTTGAATGTTTCTTTTATCCATGCAGGATTTCTTAACCCCATGCATTAATCATCTGGAAAATATTTGTTCCTCGGGTTATGCAGATCTTCCGAATGTGTACACATTTCATTATTCATTGTCAAAGAATTACATTTGTTAATTTCACATTCTCATCAGAAAAGTCTTTTTGACGTAGGAAGCTTTTAAGTCCGCACTGGTAGAAATGAGTTTGCAAAATTCTAATTTTCTCAAAGCTTGAATTTTGTAGTTAGCAATAGAGATTGACAGTTGTTTTCCTAGACGTTATAGGCTCACTGTTGATTTTCTTTTTAAAAAAATATTTATTTATTTTCTTTATCTTTTTGGCTGCATCGGGTCTTACTTGCAGCACACAAGATCTTCGTTGAGGCACGCGGGATCTTTTTGTTGCGCTGCACGGGTTCTTTGTTGCTGCGTGTGGGCTTCTCTAGTTGTGGCGCGCGGGCTGCAGGGTGCCTGGGCTCTGTGGTTTTGTGGCATGTGACCTCAGTAGTTGTGGCGCGCAGGCTTAGTTGCCCTGCAGCATGTGGGATCTTAGTTCCCCGACCAGGGATAGAACCTGCATCCCCTGCATTGGAAGGTGGATTCTTTACCACTGGACCTCTAGGGAAGTCCCTAGGCTCACTGTTGACTTTCAAGGAAATATTTGCTAAATACCCAAGATTAAGTAACCATCATTTGTCTATCAGTCATTCTTTCAAGAAAAATGATGTTCTATAGAAAAGTGGCTAGTTCAGCTTGCAATGCAGTCGTGTAAGTGCCTGAGACAACCATTATACTTCCCATTTCAACACACAGAATATTAAAAAGTGTGTACTCAAGGGTTGAGATTTTATAAAATGTGTTAAATTTATAACTACAGCTACATCAAAGACATTCTTGAATGAAACTGGGTTTTTTTTCCCTTTTTTAAGTAGAGTGTGGTGAGTGTGCAGTGGCAAAGAATGTAATGACTACTAGTATAGTGTGCTGGTACTGCTAAGATACCAGCGTTTTTACCTACCGTTACTTTTGAGCCATCAGTAGATGCCAATGAGTGAAATGCAATGAGTGCCAATGCAGTGAAAGAAGCAAATAATGTTTTTAGTATTTTGAAAATGGTTTTGACCTGATGGACCTTCTGAAAGGGTCTTGGGGATCCCAGGAATCTGCATGTTACTTTGAGAACCTCTGGTTTGTAGAAATTCTTACTTCTTCCTTGGCAATTATAATTAACAATCCCCCCACCCCGCCCCCCGCCAAGAACTCTTTATTGTAGTGGTTATCAATCTTAATGTCTCTCTACACGAACACACACACACACACACGGCCCAGTACACCCTATGCCATATTACATACTCCTTCTACTAATTACAGTGGCTCGAGGGAAATGGGGAGATGTAATTTATAAGTCATAAGTGGTTTTGATAAACTTCCTCCCTCACCTCTGTTTCTCAAAAGCGTGGTGAGGGACTATCATAAACCTTTTGAATTAGATTTGCTGATAAGTGGGACCCAAGTGTCTTCATTTTTACCACACTGTTTTGAGTCTTTAGGAAGAAAACTGGGTTGCTCAAAGTAGAAGATGACATCACCATTATCAGTTTTGTTTTTACTGTTCAGAGTGGAAGGTGACATCACCACTATCATCTTTGTATTTCTAGCACCGAGAGAAGTGTCTGGCACAGAGCAGGAGCTCACTAAATGCTTTATGAGTGATTGAATCACCAATCTGACTAGGTTATTATGGTATTTGTCTGACACCAACTTGCCAAATATATGATGACAAAGTTAGCCTTAAATTATGTATTTCATTACATTTTGTAGTGTGCTTACTTTACAAGTATATTTCTTTAATTTATTTCTTTAAAAAAATTTTAAATTAATTAATTTATTTTTTGCTGCGTTGGGTCTTCATTGCTGTGCACGGGCTTTCTCTAGTTGCGGCGAGCGGGGGCTACTCTTCGTTGCAGTGCGCGGGCTTCTCATTGCAGTGGCTTCTCTTGTGGTGGAGCACGGGCTCTTGGCGCACGGGCTTCAGTAGTTGTGGCATGCGGGCTCAGTAGTTGTGGCTCATGGGCTCCAGAGTGCAAGCTCAGTAGTCGTGGTGCACGGGCTTAGTTGCTCCGTGGCATATGGGATCTTCCCGGACCAGAGCTCGAACCCATGTCCCCTGCATTGGCAGGCGGATTCTTAACCACTGCGCCAACAGGGAATTCCCATGTCCTGTTTTCTTAAACAACCGGTGACACTCAGGGTTTAGTTAGGAGCCTGCTGATATTTGTCTCTACTCTCAATGTGTTTACTGCTGTCCCCCAGTTTCTGTGCTATTTGTGTTGGTTTGTTATTATTATTAATAACCTTTTAACTTTGGAATAATTTTAGATTTTCTGCAAAATTGTAAAGGTAATACAGAGTTTCTGTATATCTCTTGCCCAGCTTCCCCTAATAGTGACATCTTAAATTACCATGATACATTTGTTAAAACTAAGAACAGAAATTGGTCGATACTATTAACTGAACTCTAGACTTCAATTTTACCAGTTTTTACCCAAATATCCTTTTTTTAAAAAAATTTTTTTATTCTATTATGTAATCCAAGATACCACATTGCATTGATATCATGATTGCAAAGATATCATCATATCTTTGGTCTTCTCTGGTCTGTGATAGAGTCTTAGTTTGTCTTTGACAGTTTTGAGGAATACTGTCAGGATTTTGTAGAATGTTACTCAATTTGGGTTTGTCAGATTTTTTCCCCTCATTATTAGACTGGTTATGAGTTTTGGGGAAGAATACTGCAGAGGTGAAATAACTTCCTCATCATATTGGGAGTACATGGTATTAACTTTGGTGTTGTTAACCGTGATCATTTGGTTAAGGTAGTGTTTGTCATGTTTTTCCACTGTAAATTTTTTTTTCTTAACATCTTTATTGGAGTATAATTGCTTTCCAATGTTGTGTTAGTTTCTGCTGTATAACAAAGTGAATCAGCTGTATGTATACATATATCCCCATATCTCTTCCCTCTTGCATCTCCCTCCCATCCTCCCTATCCCACCCCTCTAAGTGGTCACAAAGCACCGAGCTGATCTCCCTGTGCTATGCGGCTGCTTCCCACTAGCTATCTATTTTACATTTGGTAGTGTATATATGTCCATGCCACTCTCTCACTTTGTCCCAGCTTACCCTTCCCCCTCCCTGTGTCCTCAAGTCCATTCTCTACGTCTGCATCTTTATTCCTGTCCTGCCCCTATCTAGGTTCTTCAGAACCATTTTTTTTTTTTTTTTTAGATTCCATATATATGTGTTAACATACGGTATTTGTTTTTCTCCTTCTGACTTACTTCACTCTGTATGACAGACTCTAGGTCCATCCACCTCACTACAAATAACTCAGTTTCGTTTCTTTTTATGGCTGAGTAATATTCCATTGTATGTATGTGCCACATCTTCTTTATCCATTCATCTGTCGATGGACACTTAGGTTGCTTCCATGTCCTGGCTATTGTAAATAAAGCTACAGTGAACACTGTGGTACTTGACTCTTTTTGAATTACGGTTTTCTCAGGGTATATGCCCAGTAATGGGATTGCTGGGTCGTATGGTAGTTCTATTTTTAGTTTTTTAAGGAACCTCCATACTGTTCTCCACAGTGGCTGTACCAATTTACATTCCCACCCACAGTGCAAGAAGAGGGTTCCCTTTTCTCCACACCCTCTCCAGCTTTTATTGTTTGTAGACTTTTGATGATGGCCATTCTGACTGGTGTGAGAGGATACCTCATTGTAGTTTTGATTTGCATTTCTCTAATGATTAGTGATGTTGAGCATCCTTTCGTGTGTTTGTTGGCAATCTGTATATCTTCTTTGGAGAAATGTCTATTTAGGTCTTCTGCCCATTTTTGGATTGGGTTGTTTGTTTTTTTGTTATTGAACTGCATGAGCTGCTTGTAAATTTTGGAGATTAATCCTTTGTCAGTTGCTTCATTTGCAAATATTTTCTCCCATTCTGAGGGTTGTCTTTTGGTCTTGTTTATGGTTTCCTTTGCTGTGCAAAAGCTTTTAAGTTTCAGTTTAGGTCCCATTTGTTTATTTCTGTTTTTATTTCCATTTCTCTAGGAGGTGGGTCAAAAAGGATCTTGCTGTGATTTATGTCATAGAGTGTTCTGCCTATATTTTCCTTTAAGGGTTTTATAGTGTCTGGCCTTACATTGAGGTCTTTAATCCATTTTGAGTTTATTTTTGTGTATGGTGTTAGGGAGTGTTCCAATTTCATTCTTTTACATGTAGCTGTCCAGTGTTCCCAGCACCACTTATGGAAGAGGCTGTCTTTTCTCCATTGTATATTCTTGCCTCCTTTATCAAAAATAAGGTGACCATGTGTGCGTGGGCTTATCTCTGGGTTTTCTGTCCTGTTCCATTGATCTATATATTTTTTTCGTGCCAGTACCATACTATCTTGATTACTGTAGCTTTGTGGTATAGTCTGAAGTCATGGAGCCTGATTCCTCCAGCTCCGTTTTTCTTTCTCAAGATTGCTTTGGCTATTCGGGGTCTTTTGTGTTTCCATACAAATTGTGAAATTTTTTGTACTAGTTCTGTGAAAAATGCCAGTGGTAGTTTGATAGGGATTGCATTGAATCTGTAGATTGCTTTGGGTAGTAGAGTCATTTTCACAATGTTGATTCTTCCAATCCAAGAACACGGTATATCTATCCATCTGTTTGTATCATCTTTAATTTCTTTCATCAGTGTCTTACAGTTTTCTGCGTACAGATCTTTTGTCCCCTTAGGTAGGTTTATTCCTAGGTATTTTATTCTTTTTGTTGCAGTGGTAAATGGGAGTGTTTCCTTAATTTCTCTTGCAGATTTTTCATCATTATCTCCACTGTAAATTACTACCTTCCCCTTTTCATGTTTTGTTCTTTGGATGTGAGTCACTGAAGTCTAGCCCACACTTTTGGAGGAGTATGTATCTACGTATAATACTTTGGGCTCTTCTCTAAGGAAGGTATGTTCCATTTTCCCATTTATTTATTCAGTCACTTGTATTAGTATGGACACATGTATATTTACTTCATACTTTGGAGGGTAATCCTGTCCCACACTAGATTTTTGGTTGCTCACATATTTCCACCTTTGGTCATTGGGAGCACATTCAAGTTGGCTCCTGCATTCCCTTGACATGCCCCATGCTTTTGCTTTTTGAGCCCTTCCTTTCTTTCTACAAGATACTCCTCGCTTATGTTGTATTTTCACTGCCCTAGTCATAGAATGTGACATTTCTCCAAGGATTCTTGCTTGCTTTTATGGTAATCGTATTTAGGAGCTAAGATCTGGGCACTGGGATGTATTTACTGCTACTGGGTGTTATTGCTTCTAGGTCCTGTTTTTGGATAAAACTAGGAAATACATTTATTTTTACTCACTCATGTACCTATATCTCTATTTTTATATCTATCCATCTCTCTCTTTATTAAGCGAAGCATGAGTTGACACTCATTTCTCCAACTCTAATTCATCATTTTTACTCTTTTCCCCTTGCTTATCTGTAACTTCCCTCTTCAATAGTGAGAAACCTGGCTCCTATCCACCATCCACCATCCGTTTACTCATTTGCTCAACCCCAGTATATATATATATATAAAGCAGGCATAGAATTGTTAATCCATATCTCTATGTGAAACACATTTACCAACTAAAGTGTGTATGTACAGTTCCTTTTGTCTTTAGCCTTACAATTTCTAATGAAAACATCATTTTCCAAAGTTAAGTGGTTTTGGAAAGTTACTAAATTTTACAGCTGCTTTTCCCCTTACCCCCTTGGGTGAGGTGGTGTCATAAATTATAAATAAATACAGTTAGATTTATTTGTCACCATTTCTGTTCCATCTTGGAATATCCTGACATGCTGGTACATTTTTTTGTTTGTTTAATTTGCATACATTTAAGTTCATTCTTTATGATTTCAGTTCTCTGGGTTTGGCAAATGCATAAAATTTGTTTATTTAAAAAAATGTGTTTGTGTGTATGTCTCATTTCTTGTAGATGTTGTCAGGCCAATTTGTAGCAGTCAGTCTCTTTTTCCCTTCTAAGTTGTTGCTTCTCATCTATCGGGTGTTTGGTATTAGCATACATTTATTAGAATTGAGTGAAATCAGTCTTGAATTCTAGGGAACTTTCCTGGGGATAAAGTGCATGAATTTCATATGTAGACTTAGATACCGGTTTTGTCAATGAAATGCTTTTGCCTTTGGTTCTCGTTTGTGCTATCAGTTGGTAAAAATATTTGAGGTTTGAGTACAAGATTCATAGATATCACAGTGATTTGGAAAATTAGACCAAATGTGGTAAGGAAGAACATCTATCTATCTGATGATTATTCTTAACATCTGGATTATTTGGTCTTCACAGGACAAGTGGGATACTGTATTGTTTAGGTTATAAGCCAGAGATATAGTTTTCGATTACCTTAAATGAAGGAGATTTATTATGGGAAAGTAAAGGACACAGAAATCTCAACTGTTGCATGACAAGGTATAAGTAAGACAGAGAGTGGCTGAGGGAATGAGCAGTCATTTAGGAAACCAGGGAGCTCTCGGTTATTTTGTTGCCCTCTTAGCAACAAGTGTCCTTGGCTCAGTCCCTGCTACAGAGGTTCTCAACCAGAGGTTATATATAAGAATTGTCCATGCAGCCCTATACCAGATCTGTTGAGTCAGTTAGACTCTTCTAGGAATGAGGATTCTGGCTTTGTTTATTATTATTATTATTATTTTTAAAAAAAGCTGTACAGGTGATTCTGATGAATACTTTTGCTCTAGTGCTTTGCTGTTCGGTAAGTCAGGGTCTGTTTCTTCTGAATTAATGCTATTTGACTTATTTGTTTTATTTATTTATATTTTTTGGCTGTACCATGCGGCTTGCGGGATCTCAGTTCCCTGACCAGGGATTGAACCTGGGCCATGGCAGTGAAAGCCTGGAATTCCACTAGGCCACCAGGGAACTCCCTCTGATTAATTTAAACCGTGAGAACATTGGGGTGCATGTATCTTTTCAAATTAGAGTTTTTGTCTTTTCCAGGTATATGTGCAGGAGTGGGATTGCTGTATTGTATGGTGGATCAATTTTTAATTTTAAGTAACTTCCATATTGTTTTCCGTAGTGGCTGCACCAATTTACACTCCCACCAACAGTGTAGGAGGGTTCCCTTTTCTCCACACCCTCTCTAGCATTTATTATTTGTAGACTTTTTGATGATAGCCATTCTGACTGGTGTGAGGTGATACGTCATTGTGGTTTTGATTTGCATTTCTCTAAATAATTAGCGGTATGAGCATCTTTTCATGTGCCTGTTGGCCATCTGTATGTCTGCTTTGGAGAAATGGTTATTTAGGTCTTCTGCCCATTTTTTCATTGGGTTGTTTGTTTTTTTGATATTGAGTTGTATGAGCTCTTTGTATGTTTTGGAAATTAAGCCCTTGTTGGGCCCTTCGTTTGCAAATACTTTTTCTCATTTCATAGGTTGTCTTGATGTTTTGTTGATGGTTTCCTTTGCAGTGCAAAAGCTTTTAAGTTTGATTAGGTCCCATTTGTTTATTTTTGCTTTTATTTCTTTTGCCTTGAGAGACTGATCTAATAAAATATTGCTGTGATTTATGTCCAAGAATGTTTTGCCTACGAGTTTTATGGTGTTAACTCTAATTCGAAAAGATACATGCACCCCAATGTTTATAGCAGTACTAGTTACAGTAGCTAAGACTTGGAAACAACTCAGATGCCCGTGTGTGTGTGTGTGTGTGTGTGTGTGTGTGTGTGTGTGTAAAATGGAATATTACTCAGCCATAAAAAAGAATGAAGTATTGCAGTTTGCAGCAACGTGGATGGACCTAGAGAATGTTATTCTAAGTGAAGTCAGACAGAGAAAGACAAATTTATATGATGTCATTTATATGTGGAATCTAAAAAGTAATACAAATGAATCTATATACAAAGCAGGCAGACTCACAGACATAAAAAACAAACTTATCATTACCAAAGGAGAAGGGGGGGAAGGGATAAATTAGGAATATGGGATTAACAGATACAAACTACTATACATAAAGTAGACAAGCAACAAGGATTTACTGTAAAATACAGGGAACAATATTCAATATCTTGTAGTAACCTATAATGGAAAATAATCTGAAAAAAAGTATAACTGAATCACTTTGCTGCATACCTGAAACTAACACAATATTGTAAATCATCTATACTTCAATGCTAAATAAATAAACAAACAAAACTATAAGAAGTAGAAGCCAAGGAACTGACTGTTTAGTTATCTGGTCTCCATCTCTGCTTTGTGTAGAATTCTTTGACTCCTGAGGCTACTTTCTCGGCTGTTGGCCAGCCTATAAATGGGCTCTTCTTGGGTTTAGACCCCCATTCCTGTTCTAGTCAGCTGTGACCAGATTGGCAGGGTTATTTAATATTATGCCTTATATAACTGTACTTGGTACTACTTGTCTCTGCATTTGATTATGGTGAAGAGGTAATACAGAAGTGAGTAGGGGAGAAATAACTATGGATGGGGATTAGAAGAGACCTTTCTGTAGAGGTAGAAGTAAGTTGAAGTGCAGAATGCTGTGAAGTTCTTGGGGAGAGAGATTTCTAGTTAGAGAGAATACATGGCTAAAAATACAGTAAAGAACGTTGGAGAAGGAGGCTAGGGCTACATCATATAGACTCTTGGAGGGCTGGTAAAATGATTTGGGTTTTATTCTAATTATAGTGGGAATACATGTGATATGGCAGAGAGAACTCAAAAAATTTTGACCAAAAATTAAAATGTTTGTAATAAACATTGAATGAAGAGCCATGATTTAAATTTATTTATTTATTTGTTTTTGGCTGCATTGGGTCTTTGTTGCTGCATGCGGGCTTTCTCTAGTTGTGGGGAGCGGGTTTCAGTAGTTGTGGCTTGCAGGCTTTCGAGCGCAGGCTCAGTAGTTGTGGCACACGGGCTTAGCTGCTCAGTGGCATGTGGGATCTTCCCGGACCAGGGCTCGAACACGTGTCCCTTGCATTGGCAGGTGGATTCTTAACCACTGCGCCACCAGGGAAGTCCCTCCCAGCATTTTTCCTTCTTCAGAACTCTTTAATCCCTCATTAGGCATTGTGTATATCCTCCTTGTTTTGTTTAGCTGTTTTCCCAACTAGATAAGCCTCTAGATGCAAGTGGCTGTCACCGATACCTTTTGTAGTGTCTTATACAGACAGGGAGCTCAGTAATTGCTTGCTAGTGAAAAACAGGATAAAAAGCTATATATGGCAATATCAGTATGTTTTTTTAATAAATGTTTACATTTTGTTTATCCTTTCTCATTATAAATCTTAAGTTTACAATCTGAAAATTTATATTCTTGTGGAAGATTTTGGTGTTTAATTTCATCAGGGAGTGAAAGGTTGGAACTCTGAAAGGAGAAAAAGGTGTATTTTGTGTTGGTTTGTATAAATAGCAAGAATATGATCATAGGAATTAATATTGTGAGTATTTAGAAATGGATATTTGATATATTTAATTATTTATACTTCAAAGCGGTTTCTCGAATACCTTATATTAATTTTAAACATATAGCCTTTATAGGTTTGACTTATACTTTCTAAATTTGGAATCTACATGAGGAAAGCTTTGACTTCAGCTTGTTTGCACTGTTCATTAATGTTTTTTCCACTTTGAACTCTTATATAAAATTTTTAAAGCAAATTGAGAATTTGCTTCCTCAGTTGCCACTTTATCATTCTCCTATTTAGTGTTTAGTTGAGGGAGCACTAATCTTAGGAGAAATATTTATTAAAAGTAATTGAAATTATCTATATTAAGAGTCTAGATGGAGGGAGTTACCTGGTGGTCCAGTGGTTATTGGTTGGGGCTCGGCGCTATCACTGCTGTGGCCCCGGCGCTTTCACTGCTGTGGCCCCGGGTTCAATCCCTGGTTGGGGAACTAAGATGCTGCGTGGTGTGGCCAAAAAAAAAAAAAAAAAGAAAAAGAGAAAGAAAAAAAAAAGAGTCCAGATGGTAGTTAAACTTAACCTTATTACCAATTTATGGGCCACTTAAAGAGAAAGTGGTTTGCATGCACAATTCAACTTTTTGGACATTGTGGGTTCTTTTTTTAAATTGTCTCTTCATAATTTTAGTATGTGAGTATATATGTTTAGTAATTTTTAGAAATGTGACCACTAATGCTAGGTCATTATAATGTATTTGCTTGACATTATTTTCAGCATTTTAAATTTCTGTCACATTTAAATGTGTTTTGGAGTATAGACTCGTTTCTCAGCTCATCATTGCATTGTACTTGCTTCCTTTCCTTTTCTTTCAGTCTCTCTAGAGACATTTTGTTTCTAGAGACAGTTTGTTTCTAAGACAGTTTGTTTCTAGGCAAAACCACTTTGTTTTTTAGTACTCAGCCCACATAGAGGGTGGGGAAGAAATGGAACTAGGGCACTACTGCCTTTTTCTAGATAACCAGTAAAGGATGTGTAAGCTAAGTGTTCTTTAAATCTAGGTGGCATCTCCTGTATGTCTGTGTGGTAGGGCATGGGTTTAGGTGTTTCGGCTTTCCCTGAACTGGCCCGATAAGACCCTATTGTATATGCATTAACTGCTGACTCCTCTCTCTGTCACACAGATCTGGACACGAGAATTTTCCTCAAACACCAGCTTTGTCTGGTTAAAGGAGCGTTGTCCCAGGGGAATGCGTAATTTAGGAGTCATTATACTTGCCAAATGTGTTGGTGTTTATTTTTTTACATTAGTTTTACTTTCCTACTGCAGACTGTTTCAATGGGAGAAACCTTATTTTTTTATGGTGTTCCTATTCTGGCTTAAGAAAAATCAATGTACCCCTTGGTACTTTTATGATTTCACTACCTATTTCTATTACTCATGACCATTGTTTTATTTTTCTCTGTGGCATGTGGTTATAAACACAAGATTGAGTTGATTTAGATTTTGGTATTCTATATCTGTCCATAGATTTTTTTATAAGTTTGCTGGTGTTTTGTAGTTTGAAATGCTGGATTTCTAGAGGTGTTGAAGCCATGAGAAAACAAATGTGTATGCATGTGCATGTGTTTTAATTTTTACTTAGAAGCCAATTTGAGTCATTAGAAAAGTGCGTAACACTTTTAATATCCATTACACAAATTATCTTGTTAGGTACATGTCATATTTTTTTTAACAATCATGTTTTGAATATGAAAACTGGAAGTATAGTTTTCCAACCAATATTGTTAATTGAAATTAATTTTCACATATTTAAATTGTGAACTGCAAATGATGTGATACACTGACCTTGCTTCTTTGTTGAGTGTCAGGTAAAAACATAGTGAGTAGGGGCTTTCCTGGCGGTCCAGTGGTTAAGACTTCACGCTTCCACTCTCGGGGGGCATGGGTTCAATCCCTGGTCAGGGAACGAAGATCCTGCATGCTGTGTGGTACAGCAGACAAACAAAAAACAACGGAGTGAGTAAATAAATTGACCTTATTTAGTATTACAGAGCAAGGTAGTATATTTTATGGCTCTCCATGATATTAAGCAGGTACAAAAGATTGGAGGTAGAGGGAGAGAATAATTAGCACTTTCTGATTTACTGACTTTTCATTTTTATCATACTATGAATGAAGATTTGCCTAAATTGTCTTTGTTTTATTGAGGTAAAGTTCAGATAATATAAAATTAGCCATTTTAAACTGTATGTTTCATTGGCATTTAATGCACTCACGATGTTGTGCAACTACCACCTATATCGAGTTCCAGAACATCCTCATAATCCCAAAAGCAAACGCCATACCTATTAAGCAATTACTCCCATTCCTGCCTACCTTCAGCCACTGTCAGCCACCAATCTGCTTTCTGTCTCTGTCTCTTCGGGGTATTTCATATAAATTGAACCATACAATTTGTGACCTTTTGTGTCTGGTGTTTTCATGGTTCATCCACTCTATAGCATGTATTGGTACGTGATTCTTTTTTATGGTGAAATAATATTCTGTTGTATGTATATCACACTTTGCTTATCCATTCATTCATTGATAGACATTTGAATTGTTTCCATCTTTTGGCATTTGTGAATAGTGCTGCTATGAACATTTATGCACAGCTATTTGTTTGAATACCTGTTTTCAGTGCTTTTGGGTTTTTACCTAGGAGTGGAATTGCTGGGTCATATGGTAGATCTATGTTTAATTTCTTTAGGAAATGGCAAAATGTTTTCCACAGTGGCTGCACCATTTTACAGCCCCAACAACATATGAAGATTCTAGTTTCTCCACATCTTCTTTGATCACTTGTTATTTTCTTCTTTTTATTTTATTCATTTTTTAAAATAAATTTATTTATTTTTGGCCGCCTTGGGTCTTCGTTGCTGCACGTGGGCTTTCTCTAGTTGCGGCGATGGGGAGCTACTCTTCATTGTGACGTGCGGGCTTCTCATTGCAGTGGCTTCTCTTGTTGCGGAGCACGGGCTCTAGGTGCACGGGCTTCAGTAGTTGTGGCTCGCGGGCTCTAGAGCGCAGGCTCCGTAGTTGTGGCTTGTGGGCTCTAGAGCGCAGGCTCAGTAGTTGTGGCGCACGGGCTTAGTTGCTCTGCGGCATGTGGGATCTTCCCGGACTAGGGCTCCAACCCGCTCCCCCTGCATTGGCAGGCGGGTTCTTAACCACTGCGCCACCAGGGAAGTCCTCTTTTAATTTTTTTAAATAGGCATTTTAATGAGTGTGAAGTGGTATCTCACTGTGGTTTGATTTGCGTTTCCAAATCACAAATGATGTTGAGCATCTTTTTATGTGCTTATTGGCCATTTGTATATTGTCTTTGGAGAAATGTTTTTTCAGGTCTTGCATGTTTTCAAAATTGGGTTGTTTGTCTTTTTATTGTTGAATTGTTAAGAGTTCTTTATGTATTCTAGCTATTAATTCTTTATCAGATACACGATTTGCAAATATTTTCTCCCATTCCATAGGTTGTATTTTCACTTTCTTGACAATATCTTTTCAAGTACATAAGTTTTAAAAAATTTATTTATTTATTTATTTATTTGGTTGTGTTGGGTCTTAGTTGCGGCATGTGGGATCTTTAGTTGCGGCATGCGAACTCTTAGTTGCGGTACGTGGGATCTAGTTCCCTGACCAGGGATCGAACCCAGGCCCCCTGCATTGGGAGCGTGGAGTCTTAGCCACTGGACCACCAGGGAAGTCCCCCCCAAAAGTTTTTAATTTTGATAAATTCATGATAAAGAATCCACATTAAAACCATCAGGGCTAATAAAGGATACAAGAGCAAGAAACAAAAAGCAACCTGCAACTAACACAACATTGTTAATGAACTATACTGCAATATAAAATAAAAATTAAAAAAAAGAAACAACAAGCAGTTGTATTTCTATTCATTAACAATGAACAATCCAAAAAGGAAATTAAGAAAACAATTTCATTCATGATAGAATCAAAATGAATACTTAGCAGTAATTTTTTAAATTGAAGTATAGTTGATTTACAATGTTGTGTTAATTTCTAATATACAGCAGAGTGATTCAGTTATGCATATATATATATATTCTTTTTCATATTCTTTTCCATTGTGGTTTATCACAGGATGTTGAATATAGTTCCCTGTGCTACACAGTAGGACCTTGTTGTTTATCTGTTCTATATATAATAGTTTGCATCTGCTAATGCCAAACTCCCAATCCATCCTTTTCCCACCCCGTCTGTTCTCTATGTCTGTGAGTCTGTTTCTGTTTCATAGATAAGTTTGTGTCATATTTTAGATTCCACATATAAGTGATATATGCGCTATTTGTCTTTCTCTGATTTACTTCACTTAGTATGCTAATCTTCAGGTCCATCCATGTTGCTGCAAATGGCATTATTTCATTCTTTTTTATGGCTGAGTAGTATTCCATTGTATATATGTACCACATATTCTTTATCCATTTATCTGTTGATGGACATTTACATTGTTTCCATGTTTTGGTTATTGTGAATAGTGCTACAGTGAACACTGGGGTGCATGTAATTAAGAAGCGTTTGGTTGTGCGTCTACAGTATTTTTTTTACTTGATCCTGATGAGCATGATAGCACATTCTGAGTGTGACTGAGGATTATACTGTTTGGTCAAGAAAGATGTTAACAGACAGATTCCCTAAGACTCATTAGGAAACCAGGCTATATGACAGTGTCTGGCATTGAGTGGGTATTTAATAAATGTTTGGTTAAATGGATGAATCAGTAAAAACAAACTTAACTATAAAACTGCTTGAGCAGTGGTCTAAAATATGAAAGAGGCTGGGATCAGCTAAACTAATGTTAACTCTTTAAAACAAACTACATTTTCAAGTACAGTAATAGGACTAATATACTGAATGTAAAAATGTTGTGAGGGCCCAGGAAGAGAACTGTTCCTTCTGTTGAAAATTATGAAAAAGAAAAACAAACTTGTGTTATTTTTATTACAAAGGTAATTCAGGTATATTAAAGAAAATTAAGAAAATATAAATATGAAGCAGAAGTAAATAACCTGTCATCCTAAAAGAACCTTTCTTAGCTTTTTTCTATGCCTGTGTATAAAAATGGGATCATATAAGTTTTTATATATATATAAATTTTATATATATTTCATATATATATATATGGCTTTGTAGCCTGCTGTATTCCCTTAACCATAAGTCTAACATGTACAAAACTTTCTGTTGAAATATTGGGTATTAGGAATCCTGCCAGAAAGTTTCCTGTGTAATTAATACAGTTTTAAATGGCTAACTGGATATAATAACTAGCTTTTCCTTATATAAAAGATAGATGGTATTGAATTGTTTATAACATTTATGTAAACATTATTAGTAAATATTAATAAAAGTATGTCGTGTATGTAAGAGCAAATCAAATTGTTCAGTATTTTACATTTTTTAGTAGTTTATGAACCCATATTTTTCCATTTTTTTTAGTTTAAAATTTAAAATTTTGTTATTATGAATATACTGTACTAAACTGAACCAGGACTCTAGTATATTCTAGATTATGAGAAAGGGTTAAAAACTTGGAATGGAAATGTCCTGTTTAGAGAGAAAATGTATTTACTATCTAAAATTCTATCTATTATGGACACTGAAAATAAAATTAGGATGAAAACAAAAAACAAATAGAGATTAAATTATGAAACAAAACAGTTTATATGTCAGTAATTTGGGGGGAAGCATGGAGTTTGGAATGTAAGAATATGAAGTTGAGGGTAGTTTTGTAATCAAGAAGATAAAAAGTGAAAGAGGAGGAGGCCTCCTTTGTAATTAATCTGAGGCACTTGGAGGATTTATCATGCTACAATTGGTCCCTAACAGAGCAGAACCAAATAACTGGAAGATTTGCTACCAGAAGATGGAAATCTGCTGATACCGATAGGGTAGCAGGCAGTGCAAGATTCAGAGACTTCCAGGTCAGGAGATCAGCATGAGAGTTCCTGAGTAGAGTTGGTGATCCCAGGGTAGAAGCTGTATGCAGTCAGCCCTGCTTGGGTGTAGGCAGCCCTGGGCCCCTTGGTGTTAACTGAAGCCAGGCAGAGCTCAGGGCTGCAGATGCATCCTATTGCCAAGTGAGGGAGAATCAGGTACTTCACAAGATGAGATACCTGGAACTGTTTAAATGAGGTGAGCTGGTTTCATGGGTTGGCTGGTGGGGAAGATATTTAAGGATTACAGGAAGAAATAGAATAATCTTCAATGAAGTGCTTTTATTTGCCAGATTTAGGCTTGATACTTTCCTGTATACTCTGATTCAGTCTTTTTGAGTTAGGCTTTGTTGGGGGGGGGGTCTGAATTTTTATTAAGTACATCAGCAGTTCTCTTGAATGTGGCTCTTGGACCAGAGATTGAGACACAGAGGCAGGAGTCTTGAACGTTGACTGGCACTTGTGAGTTTGATTCCTATTACCTTATCATCCTGGTCAGTCCCTCATTGTTCTGAGGCCTCAGATGGCTCTCCAAGATAAGACTTGAGAACAGAGGTCAGACCAGTAATTTCATAATAACTGTTTTCAGAACATACATAAACAGCAAGTCAAAAATTTAAAACCCTCTGCTAAACACTAACACATTAAAAACCCATTAAGTTTTATTAAGGAATTATATTTTTATTAGAAAGAGATACTATTGATTGCCAAATGATTGGGACCTGTTATATTAACATTAAAAAAAATATTTTATTTCTTTTTGACTTTGGCTGCATTGGGTCTTCATTGCTGCACGTGGGCTTTCTCTAGTTGCAGTGAGCGGGGGCTGCTCTTTGTTGCGGTGCGCGGGCTGCTCATTGTGGTGGCTTCTCTTGTTGTGGAGCATGGGCTCTAGGCATGAGGGCTTCAGTAGCTGTGGCACGCGGGCTCAGTAGTTGTGGCTCGCGAGCTCTAGAGTGCAGACTCAGTAGTTGTGGCTCATGGCTTAGTTGCTCTGCAGCATGTGGCATCTTCCCGGACCAGGGCTCGAACCCATGTCCCCTGCATTGGCAGGCGGATTCTTAACCACTGCGCCACCAGGGAAACCCATATTAATATTTTTTACATAGCAGTTTCATTTAGTGAAATTGTGCTGATAACTACAAAACAATTTAGTATTCATTATTTTTCTTCTTCCTTTATTGAATGAAGTCCTGCATTATCCTATATTTATACAAAGCTTTTTTCCCATTATAAAAATACTTAGTTACTGAAGAAAAAGGGATTTCCTTGGTGACGTAGTGGTTAGGAATCCGCCTGCCAATGCAGGGGACACGGGTTTGATCCCTGCTCTGGGAAGATCCTACACGCTGTGGAGCAACTAAGCCCATGTGCCCCAACTACTGAGCCTGTGCTCTAGAGCCCGCAAGCCACAGTTACAGAGCCCACGTGCCACAACTACTGAGCCCGCATGCCACAACTACTGAAGCCCACGCACCTAGAGCCAGTGCTCCGCAACAACAGAAGCCACCGCAGTGAGAAGCCCGCAAATTGCAACGAAGAGTAGCCCCCGCTGGCTGCAACTAGAGAAAGCCCACGCGCAGCAATGAAGACCCAACGCAGCCAAAAATAAATAACTTACTTACTTAAAAGAAAATAAAGTTTAAAAAAAAAACCAAACCTTTAAAAAAGAAAAAGTTAGAATGTATAGAGATGACCAAAATAAGTAACCATAATTTGACACCCAGAAATAACTGCTGACAGAATATTGGTTTTATAGCATTTACATGTGGCCGCATTTACTAAGTTAGGTTGTTTTGCATAAATGTAATATTCTTTTCAAAGTTTTTTAACTTAAATCTTTAATAAATTTTAGCTAAAACAATATAAGTGAGATTCTTGAAATGCATGTAGAGCTAGCAACAAGTGGTTTAGCTTTCTTTGGGATATGAATATTAGGCCTAGTTGTTGCTGCTGCTGCTGCTGTTGTTGTTGGAATTTTTAAAAGTTGAAGTGTAGTTGATTTACAATATTGTGTTAGTTTTAATGGCAAACAGTTATGAGAGAAGAAGGTTGTAAATATCATCCATTATTCAAAAGAAGGGTGTTTGTTTTGAACTCTAAAGATAATCACCAAATAACCAGTAGCAGTAACTATCACTGTCTGGTGACCAGCAAGTTTGTATTAAAATAAGTCTGCATTTAAGCAGGAGGGTACACAGAGCATAGATACTCTGTATAAACTGGGAATGTAGGGTATAAACTGGCAATGAAGGGATGGTATTAGGAAAGAGGAGCTAACTGCATGTGGAGTTTGGAGATTTTCTTTATTTTCTCACTTTTTAAATAAGATTGGGCCAGTTGAGCTAGTGTTTGTTTAGTACTTTAAGAAAGGGTTAAAAGAGTTGGTTTTAAGGAAACATATGTTTTTTTTTTTTTTTTTTTTTTTTTTTTTTTTTAACATATGTTTTTATATGTGTTATTCCAATTAATGTTAAACCACCCCATGTAAGGCAAGTGTTTTATCCTCATCTTTATGGAAGAGGAAACAAGGGAATTCCCTGGCGGTACAGTGGTTAGGACTCCGTGCTTCCACTGCAGGGGGCACGGGTTCCATCCCTGGTTGGGGAACTAAGATCTCACATGTGTGCAGCGTGGCTGATTAAAAAAAAAAAAAAAAAGCTGAAACAAAGTCAGAAAGTTTTTTGTTCAAGTCACACACTCAGGTATTTCTGGCTTTGTCTCCATTTCTTTCCCTCATGTTTGTGGTGTTCTGATTTCTAAAGTTCTTTCCAACTCTAAAAATCTGTGACTTTAATGAAGTGGAGAGAACAGTACAATGAATTTCAATTTACCTAACATGGAACTACAAAATTATTAGCCCATTACCCGTGTGTTTTGTCTATACCATTTATGGTTGCCCCCCACATCGTATTCCCCCCACATTACTTGAACACACGTCCCAGCATAACACTTCATATGCAGACATTTCAGTATATACGTCTAAAAGAGAGAAACTATTTTTAAAAAATTTAAAACATCACCATAGTAATATTATCACTGTTAAAAAACCGTTAATTCCCTCATTTCCAGTTAACGCTCACATTTTCCAGATTGTCATAATTTCTTTTAAAACTGTTTTTAAGGTGGGATTTAAGTAAGGGCTATATACATTGCAATTGGTTGATATTTCTCTTATTAAAAATTATTATTGTTATTTTAAAAATAGATTTTGTTTTGAACAGTTTTATCTTCATAGCAAAATTGAGCAGAAGGCACAGAGCTTTACGATATAACCCCTGGATGTCCACTTGTTCCACCACCATTTGTTGAAAAGATTATCTTTTCTCCACTGTATTGCCTCTGTTCTTTTGTTGAAGATCAGGTGACTGTATTTATGTGGATTATTTCCTGGGTTCTCCATTCTATTCCATTACTTGATTTGTCTGTTCTTTCACCAATACCACACTTGATTATTGCAGCTTTATATTAAGTCTTGAAGTTGGGTAGTGTCAGTTCTTAGTCCTCCAACTTTGTTCTTTTCCTTCAGTATTGTACTGGCTCTTCTGTGTCTTTTGCCTTTTCATATAATCTTCAGAATCAGTTTGTTGATATCCACAAAATAACTTGCTGGAATTTTGATTGGGATTGCATTGAATCTATAGGTCAAGTTGGGAAAAACTGACATCTTGACAATATTGAGGCTTCTTATCAGTTTGTAGTTTTTCTCATATAGATCTTATACATATTTTGTTAGATTTATACTTAAGTATTTCCTTTTTGGGTGTGGTACTGTAAATAGTATTGTGTTTTAATTTCAAATTCCACTTGTTCATTGCTGGTATGTAGAAAAGCAATTGACTTTTTAATTTTAGCCTGTCCTGCAACCTTGCTATAATCGTTTTTTATTTTTATTTATTTTATTATTTTTTTAAATTAATTAATTAATTTATTGGCTGTGTTGGGTCTTTGTTGCTTCACACGGACTTTCTCTAGTTTTGGTGAGCGGGGTCTACTCTTCGTTGTGGTGCGCAGGCTTCTCATCACAGTGGCTTCTCTTGTTGTGGAGCACGGGCTCTAGGTGCATGGGCTTCAGTAGTTGTGGCGTGTGGGCTCAGTAGTTGTGGCTTGTGGGCTCTAGAGTGCAGGCTCAGTAGTTGTGGCACACGGGCTTAGTTGCCCTGCGGCATGTGGGATATTCCCGGACCAGGGCTCGAACCCACGTCCCCTGTGTTGGCAGGTGGATTCTTCACTACTGCGCCACCAGGGAAGTCCCCCACTTTTTAATTTCAGGAGTTTTTTGGTTGACTCTTGGATTTTCTCCATAGGTGATCATGTCATTTGCTTAGAAGAACAATTTTTGTTCTTTCTTCCCAATCTGTATACTTTTATTTCCTTTTCTTGTCTTAATGTATTGGGTAAAATTTCTTGTACAATGTTGAAAAACAGTGATGAGAGAGCGGCATCCTTGTCATGTTCCTGACATTGTCTTTTTAAATCTACACATTCCTCCTCTATCTTACTCATTCTTTCTTCCCCCCCCCTTGCAATTTTGTTACTGTGTTGTTGAAGAAACTGGATATTGTGATTTTTAGTGATTCCCATAGACTGGATTTTGGTAATTGCATCTCTGTGGTGGTGTTCAACATATATTTCTCTCCCAGTATTACATAAATTTTGGTAATTAGATCTAGAGCAGCACTGTCCAATATAAATACAATGAAAGCCATAAACTTTAGCCACATATTGGTTATTTGAAATTTTTATGGTATACACTTAAAAAAAAAATAAAATAAAGAAACAGGTGAAATTGGTTTTTACATATTTTTTTAATCCATTATATCCAAAATGTTATCATTTCAACACATAGCCTATTTAATTATTGAGATATTTCACATTGTTTTGGTATTAAATCTTAGAAATCTGGTTTGTATTTTACACTTACATCACATCTCAATTAGGATTAGCTACCTTGCAAGTGCGCGATAGCCACATGTGGCTAGTGACTCCTGTATTGAATAGCACAGATCTAGAGACTTCATCAGGTTTAGCCTTTTTTTTTTTGTCAGGAAGTAAGGCATGCCCGGTTGTCTATTTTGGTGATGTTGGTAGTCATTCATGATCATTGTTTAGATCTATTAATTCGTTAGGGCTTATAAAGTGGTGATATTTTTATCATTCTACCTTCATTTATTATCTGTAATACTTCTTTAAAGGGATATTTTCTATCCTCAATTTTTTTGGCTACCCAAAGGAAAAATTCATATAGAAAAAGTGAGATGAGTAATGCTTGATTCTTTTTCTTTATTTACCAGTTATCAAAATAATGAGTTGGATCCCTAGCAGTATCCAAAGGTAACCAGCAAATTTCTTTCTTCAAGTGTCATTGGAAACTCATAGATTTAAAAGATTCTCGCGACTTCCCTGATGGCGCAGTGGTTGGGAATTTGCCTGCCAATGCAGGAGACACAGGTTCAATCCCTGGTCCGGGAAGATTCCACATGCTGCGGAGCAACTGAGCCCTTGAGCCACAACTACTGATTCCAGCGTGCCACAACTGCTGAAGCCGGCGCACCTAGAGCCCGTGCTCCGCAACAAGAGAAACCACCACAACGAAAAGCCCGCGCACCGCAAGGAAGACCCAACACAGCCAAAAAAAAAAAAAAAGAATAAAAAATAAAAGATACTCAAATTGTCTCACCTTTAGCCAGTGGGAGCCTCATTAAGCTGGCTCTTATGTCCTTTTGACATGGCCCTAATAGTCTTTGACGGCTTTCTTGCTTTCTGGTGTATTAGTCTGTATTCTCCAGAGAAACGCAACCAATAGGACGTAGGATATATATATCTATAGATGTATCTATATATATTTATATATATATATAAATGTATATAAAGAGACTTATTATAATGAATTTGTTCATGCAGTTTTGGAGGCTCACAAGTCCCAAGATCTGCAGTTGGCAAGCTGGAGGCCCAGGAAGGATGATGGTGTAGTTCCAGTCAAGAATCCAGTAAGCTTGAGACCCAGGGGGAGCAATTGTTTTAGTTTGAGTCTGAAGGGAGGGGAAAAACCAGCTTGAAGGCTTTATGCAGAATTCCCTCTTACTTGTGGGAGGGTCAGCCTTTTTGTTCTATTCAGGCCTTCAACTGATTGGGGAAGGCAATCTGCTTTACTTGTTTCTTTTTTTTTTTTAATGAATTTATTTATTTATTTTTGGCTGTGTTTGGTCTTCGTTGCTGCATGCGGGCTTTCTCTAGTTGGGGCGAGCGGGGTCTACTCTTCGTTGCAGTGCGCGGGCTTCTCATCGCGGTGGCTTCTCTTGTTGCGGAGCATGGGCTCTAGGCGTGCGGGCTCAGTAGTTGAGGCTTGCGGGCTCCAGAGCACAGGCTCAGTAGTTGTGGTACAGGGCCTTAGTTGCTCCGCGACGTGTGGGATCTTCCTGGACCAGGGCTCGAACCTGTGTCCCCTGCATTGGCAGGCGGATTCTTAACCACTGTGCCACCAGGGAAGTCCTGCTTTACTTCTTTACAGATTCAAATGTTAATCTCATCCAGAAAAACCCTCAGGTGCACCCAGAATAATGTTTGACCAAACGTCTGGCACCCCATGATTCAGTCAAGTTGACATATTAAATTAACCACTGCAACTGGTATACCATGTTCCAGGCTTAATTTTACATTTCCTTCCCCAGATGTGGAATCCACCATTTTCCTAAGGAGCCCAGATCTTTACTCTCTTAAACAAAATCAAAGTAGCAAAATCTTCTAGATAATGTTGGCAGTTAATAAGTGCCATCTGATGGTTCTTTTTTTCTTTTATTGGAGTATAATTGCTTTGCAATGTTGTGTTAGTTTCTGCTGTACAATGAAGTGAATCAGCTCTATGTATGCATAATCTCCTCCCTCTTGAACCTCCCTCCCCACCACATCCAACCCTTCTAGGTCATCACAGAGCACAGAGCTGAGCTCCCTGTGCTATACAGCAGGTTCCCACTAGCTATCTGTTTTACACATGGTAGTATATTTATGTCAAACCTAATCTCCCCATTCATCCCACCCTCCCCTTCCCCCGCTGTGCCCACACATCCATTCTCTACATCTGTGTCTCTATTCCTGCCCTGCAGATAGGTTCATCTGTACCATTGTTCTAGATTACACATATATTTGTTTTTCTCTTTCTGACTTACTTCGCTCTGTATGACAGACTCTGGGTCCATCCACATCACTACAAATGACCCAATTTTGTTCCTTTTTATGCCTGAGTAATATTCTGTGATATATATGTACCACATATTCTTTATCCATTTACCTGTTGATGGACATTTAGATTGTTTCCGTGTCCTGGCTATTGTAAATAGTGCTGCAGTGAACATTGGGGTACATGTGACTTTTTTTTTTTTTATCTTTCAAAAAAAGAGTTTATCTCTTCCTTTTGTTTGTGTATTTTTGCATGACCCTTAATATAGAGTTTCGTACCTTTTTTTTTTGTTGTTAGTTTCTGCTTTATAACAAAGTGAATCAGTTATACATATACATATGTTCCCATATCTCTTCCCTCTTGCATCTGCCTCCCTCCCACCCTCCCTATCCCACCCCTCTAGGTGGTCACAAAGCACAGAGCTGATCTCCCTGTGCTATGCGGTTGCTTCCCACTGGCTATCTATTTTATGTTTGGTAGTGTATATATGTCCATGCCACTCTCTCACTTTGTCACATCTTACCCTTCCCCCTCCGCATATCCTCAAGTCCATTCTCTAGTAGGTTTGTGTCTTTATTCCTGTCTTGCCACTAGGTTCTTCATGACCTTTTTTTTTTTTTTTTCCTTAGATTCCATATATATGTGTTAGCATACTGTATTTGTTTTTCTCTTTCTGACTTACTTCACTCTGTATGACAGACTCTAACTCCATCCACCTCACTACAAATAACTCAATTTCGTTTCTTTTTATGGCTGAGTAATATTCCATTGTATATATGTGCCACATCTTTTTTATCCATTCATCCGATGATGGACACTTAGGTTGCTTCCATGTCCTGGCTATTGTAAGTAGAGCTGCAATGAACATTTTGGTACATGACTCTTTTTGACCTATGGTTTTCTCAGGGTATATGCCCAGTAGTGGGATTGCTGGGTTGTATGGTAGTTCTATTTTTAGTTTTTTAAGGAACCTCCATACTGTTCTCCACAGTGGCTGTACCAATTTACATTCCCACCCACAGTGCAAGAAGAGGGTTCCCTTTTCTCCACACCCTCTCCAGCTTTTATTGTTTGTAGACTTTTGATGATGGCCATTCTGACTGGTGTGAGAGGATACCTCATTGTAGTTTTGATTTGCATTTCTCTAATGATTAGTGATGTTGAGCATCCTTTCGTGTGTTTGTTGGCAATCTGTATATCTTCTTTGGAGAAATGTCTATTTAGGTCTTCTGCCCGTTTTTGGATTGGGTTGTTTGTTTTTTTGTTATTGAGCTTCATGAGCTGCTTGTAAATTTTGGAGATTAATCCTTTGTCAGTTGCTTCATTTGCAAATAGTTTCTCCCATTCTGAGGGTTGTCTTTTGGTCTTGTTTATGGTTTCCCTTGCTGTGCAAAAGCTTTTAAGTTTCATTAGGTCCCCTTTGTTTATTTTTGTTTTTATTTCCATTTCTCTAGGAGGTGGGTCAAAAAGGATCTTGCTGTGATTTATGTCATAGAGTGTTTGCCTATGTTTTCCTCTAAGAGTTTGATAGTGTCTGGCCTTACATTGAGGTCTTTAATCCATTTTGAGTTTATTTTTGTGTATGGTGTTAGGGAGTGTTCTAATTTCCTACTTTTACTTGTACCTGTCCAGTTTTCCCAGCACCACTTATTGAAGAGGCTGTCTTTTCTCCACTGTATATGCTTGCCTCCTTTATCAAAGATAAGGTGACCATATGTGCATGGGTTTATCTCTGGGCTTTCTATCCTGTTCCATTGATCTCTATTTCTGTTTTTGTGCCAGTACCATCCTGTCTTGATTACTGTAGCTTTGTATTATAGTCTGAAGTCCGGGAGCCTGATTCCTCCAGCTCCATTTATCGTTCTCAAGATTGCTTTGGCTATTCGGGGTCTTTTGTGTTTCCATGCAAATTGTGAAATTTTTTGTTCTAGTTCTGTGAAAAATGCCAGTGGTAGTTTGATAGGGATTGCATTGAATCTGTAGATTGCTTTGGGTAGTAGAGTCATTTTCACAATGTTGATTCTTCCAGTCCAAGAACATGGTATATCTCTCCATCTTTTTGTATCATCTTTAATTTCTTTCATCAGTGTCTTATAATTTTCTGCATACAGGTCTTTTGTCTCCTTAGGTAGGTTTATTCCTAGATATTTTATTCTTTTTGTTGCAGTGGTAAATGGGAGTGTTTTCTTAATTTCTCTTTCAGATTTTTCATCATTAGTGTATAGGAATGCAAGAGATTTCTGTGCATTAATTTTGTATCCTGCTACTTTACCAAATTCATTGATTAGCTCTAGTAGTTTTCTGGTAGCATCTTTAGGATTCTCTATGTATAGTATCATGTCATCTGCAAACAGTGACAGCTTTACTTCTTCTTTTCCAATTTGGATTCCTTTTATTTCTTTTTCTTCTCTGATTGCTGTGGCTAAAACTTCCAAAACTATGTTGAATAATAGTGGTGAGAGTGGGCAACCTTGTCTTGTACCTGATCTTACTGGAAATGGTTTCAGTTTTTCACCATTGAGGACGATGTTGGCTGTGGGTTTGTCATATATGGCCTTTATTATTTTGAGGAAAGTTCCCTCTATGCCTACATTCTTCAGGGCTTTTATCATATAAGGGTGTTGAATTTTGTCGAAAGCTTTCTCTGCATCTATTGAGATGATCATATGGTTTTTCTCCTTCAGTTTGTTAATATGGTGTATCACGTTGATTGATTTGCATATATTGAAGAATCCTTGCCTTCCTGGAATAAACCCCACTTGATCATGGTGTATGATCCTTTTAATGTGCTGTTGGATTCTGTTTGCTAGTATTTTGTTGAGGATGTTTGCATCTATGTTCATCAGTGATATTGGCCTGTAGTTTTCTTTCTTTGTGACATCTTTGTCTGATTTTGGTATCAGGGTGATGGTGGCCTCGTAGAATGAGTTGGGGAGTGTTCCTCCCTCTGCAATATTTTGGAAGAGTTTGAGAAGGATAGGTGTTAGCTTTTCTCTAAATGTTTGATAGAATTCGCCTGTGAAGCCATCTGGTTCTGGGCTTTTGTTTGTTGGAAGATTTTTAATCACAGTTTCAATTTCAGTGCTTGTGATTGGTCTGTTTATATTTTCTATTTCTTCCTGGTTCAGTCTCGGCTGGTTGTGCATTTCTAAGAATTTGTCCATTTCTTCCAGGTTGTCCATTTTATTGGCATAGAGTTGCTTGTAGTAATCTCTCATGATCGCTTGTATTTCTGCAGTGTCAGTTGTTACTTCTCCTTTTTCATTTCTAATTCTATTGATTTCAGTCTTCTCCCTTTTTCTCTTGATGAGTCTGGCTAATGGTTTATCAATTTTGTTTATCTTCTCAAAGAACCAGCTTTTAGTTTTATTGATCTCTGCTATTGTTTCCTTCATTTCTTTTTCATTTATTTCTGATCTGAGCTTTATTATTTCTTTCCTTCTGCTAACTTTGGGGTTTTTTTGTTCTTCTTTCTCTAATTGCTTTAGGTGCAAGGTTAGGTTGTTTATTTGAGATGTTTCCTGTTTCTTGAGGTAGGCTTGTATTGCTATACACTTCCCTCTTAGAACTGCTTTTGCTGCATCCCATAGGTTTTGGGTCGTCGTGTCTCCGTTGTCATTTGTTTCTAGGTAGTTTTTGATTTCCCCTTTGATTTCTTCAGTGATCACTTTGTTATTAAGTAGTGTATTGTTTAGCCTCCATGTGTTTGTATTTTTTACAGATCTTTTCCTGTAATTGATATCTAGTCTCATAGCATTGTGGTTGGAAAAGGTACTTGATACGATTTCAATTTTCTTAAATTTACCAAGGCTTGATTTGTGACCCAAGATATTATCTATCCTGGAGAGTCTTCCATGAGCACTTGAGAAAAATGTGTATTCTGTTGTTTTTGGGTGGAATGTCCTATAAATATCAATTAAGTCCATGTTGTTTAATGTATCATTTAAAGCTTGTGTTTCCTTATTTATTTTTATTTTAGGTGATCTGTCCATTGGTGAAAGTGGGGTGTTAAAGTCCCCTACTATGATTGTGTTACTGTCGATTTCCCCTTTTATGGCTGTTAGCATTTGCCTTATGTATTGAGGTGCTCCTATGTTGGGTGCATAAATATTTACAATCGTTATATCTTCTTCTTGGATTGATCCCTTGATTATTATGTCTTTGTCTCTTGTAATAGTCTTTATTTTAAAGTCTATCTTGTCTGATATGAGAATTGCTACTCCAGCTTTCTTTTGCTTTCCCTTTGCATGGAATATCTTTTTCCATCCCCTCACTTTCAGTCTGTATGTGTCTCTAGGTCTGAAGTGGGTCTCTTGTAGACAGCATATATATGGGTCTTGTTTTTGTATCCATTCAGCCAGCCTGTGTCTTTTGGTGGGAGCATTTAATCCATTTACATTCAAGGTAATTATCGATATGTATGTTCCTAGTCCCATTTTCTTAAATGTTTTGGGTTTGTTATTGTAGGTGTTTTCCTTCTCTTGTGTTTCTTGCCTAGAGAAGTTCCTTTAGCATTTGTTGTAAAGCTGGTTTGGTGGTGCTGAACTCTCTCAGCTTTTGCTTGTCTGTAAAGGTTTTAATTTCTCCATCAAATCTGAATGAGATCCTTGCTGGTTACAGTAATCTTGGTTGTAGGTTTTTCTCCTTCATCACTTTAAATATGTCCTGCCACTCCCTTCTGGCTTGCAGAGTTTCTGCTGAAAGATCAGCTGTTAACCTTATGGGGATTCCCTTGTGTGTTATTTGTTGTTTTTCCCTTGCTGCTTTTAATATTTTTTCTTTGTATTTAATTTTTGATAGTTTGCTTAATATGTGTCTTGGCATGTTTCTCCTTGGATTTATCCTGTATGGGACTCTCTGTGCTTCCAGGACTTGATTAACTATTTCCTTTCCCATATTAGGGAAGTTTTCAACTATAATGTCTTCAAATATTTTCTCAGTCCCTTTCTTTTTCTCTTCTTCTTTTGGGACTCCTATAATTCGAATGTTGGTGCGTTTAATGTTGTCCCATAGGTCTCTGGGACTGTCCTCAGTTCTTTTCATTCTTTTTTCTTTATTCTGCTCTGTAGTAGTTATTTCCACTATTTTATCTTCCAGGTTACTTATCCATTCTTCTGCCTCAGTTATTCTGCTATTGATCCCGTCTAGAGTATTTTTAATTTCATTTATTGTGTTGTTCATCGTTGCTTGGTTCCTCTTTAGTTCTTCTACATCCTTGTTAAATGTTTTGGCATTTTGTCTATTCTATTTCCAAGATTTTGGATCTTTACTATCATTATTCTGAATTGTTTTTCAGGTATACTGCCTATTTCCTCTTCATTTGTTAGGTCTGGTGTGTTTTTACCTTGCTCCTTCATCTGCTGTGTGTTTTTCTGTCTTCTCATTTTGCTTATCTTACTGTGTTTGGGGTCTCCTTTTCGCAGGCTGCAGGTTCGTAGTTCCTGTTGTTTTTGGAATCTGTCCCCAGTGGCTAAGGTTGGTTCAGTGGGTTGTGTAGGCTTCCTGGTGGAGGGGACTAGTGCCTGTGTTCTGGTGGATGAGGCTGGATCTTGTCTTTCTGGTGGGCAGGTCCACGTCTGGTGGTGTGTTTTGGGGATGTCTGTGGCCTTATTATGATTTTAGGCAGCCTCTCTGCTAATGGATGGGACTGTGTTCCTGTCTTGCTAGTTGTTTGGCATAGGGTGTCCAGCACTGTAGCTTGCTGGTCATTGAGTGAAGCTGGGTCTTGGTGTTGAGATGGAGATCTCTGGGAGATTTTCACCATTTGGCATTACATGGAGCTGGGAGGTCTCGTGTGGACCAGTGTCCTGAAGTTGGCTCTCCCACCTCACACAGCCCTGATGCCTGGCTGGAGCACCAAGAGCCTTTCATCCACATGGCTCAGAATAAAAGGGAGAAAAAATAGAAAGAAAGAAAGAGGATAAAATAAAATAAAATAAAATAAAATAAAGTAAGATAAAATAAAGTTATTAAAATAAAAAATAAAAATTATTAAGGAAAAAAATGTTTTTTTAAAAAAAATTTATTATTATTATTTGGCTGTGTTGGGTCTTCGTTTCTGTGCGAGGGCTTTCTCTAGATGCGGCAAGCAGGGGCCACTCTTCATCGCGGTGCGTGGGCTTCTCACTATCGTGGCCTCTCTTGTTGCGGAGCACAGGCTCCAGACGCACAGGCTCAGTAGTTGTGGCTCACGGGCCTAGTTGCTCCGCGGCATGTGGGATCTTCCCAGACCAGGGCTCGAACCCGTGTCCCCTGCATTAGCAGGCAGATTCTTTTTTTTTAAGTAAAAAAAACAAAAACAAAAAACCGACAGAACCCTAGGACAAATGGTGAAAGCAAAGCTATAGAGACAAAATCTCACACAGAAGCATACACATAGACACTCACAAAAAGAGGAAAAGTGGAAAAATAATATATCTTTTTCCCAAAGTCCACCCCCTCAATTTGGGATGATTCATTGTCTATTCAGGTATTCCACAGCTGCAGGTACATCAAGTTGATTGTGGAGATTTAACCCGCTGCTCCTGAGGCTGCTGGGAGAAATTTCTCTTTCTCTTCTTTGTTCGCACAGCTCCCGGGGTTCAGCTTTGGATTTGGCCCCGCCTCTGCGTGTAGGTCGCCTGAGGGCATCTGTTGTTCGCTCACACAGGACGGGGTTTAGGAGCAGCTGCTTCGGAGGCTCTGGCTCACTCAGGCCGGGGGGAGGGAGGGGTACAGAGGATGCGGGGCGAGCCTGTGGCGGCAGAGGCCAGCGTGATGTTGCACCAGCCTGAGGCGCGCCGTGCGTTCTCCTGGGGAAGTTGTCCCTGGATAACGGGACCCTGGCGGTGGTGGGCTGCACAGTCTCCCAGGAGGGGCGGTGTGGATAGTGACCTGTGCTTGCACACAGGCTTCTTGGTGGCGGCAGCAGCAGCCTTAGCGTTTCATGCCCATCTCTGGGGTCCGCGCTGATAGCCGCGGCTCACGCCCGTATCTGGAGCTCGTTTAAGCGGTGCTCTGAATCCCCTCTCCTCGCGCACCAGGAAACAAAGAGGCAAGAAAAAGTCTCTTACCTCTTTGGCAGCTCCAGACCTTTTCCTGGACTCCCTCCCGGCTAGCTGTGGTGCGCTAACCCCTTCAGGCTGTGTTCACGCCGCCAGCCCCAGTCCTCTCCCTGGGATCCGACTGAAGCCCGAGCCTCAGCTCTTAGGCCCCGCCCGCCCCAGCGGTTGAGCAGACAAGCCTCTCGGTCTGGTGAGTGCTGGTCGGCACCGATCCTGTGTGCGGGAATCTCTCGGCTTTGCCCTCCGCACCCCTGTTGATGCGCTCTCCTCCGTGGCTCCGAAGCTTCCCCCCTCTGCCACCCGCAGTCTCTGCCCGCGAAGGGGCTTCCTAGTGTGTGGAAACCTTTCCTCCTTCATGGCTCCCTCCCACTGGTGCAGTTCCCATCCCTATTTTTTTGTCTCTGTTATTTCCTTTTTCTTTTGCCCTACCCTGGTACCTGGGGAGTTTCTTGCCTTTTGGGAGGTCTGACGTCTTCTGCCAGCGTTCAGTGGGTGTTCTATAGGAGCAGTTCCATGTGTAGATATATTTCTGATGTATCTGTGGGGAGGAAGGTGATCTCCGCGTCTTACTCTTCCGCCATCTTCCACACGTGAATTTTTGAATTATTGTTTTCTCAGGGTATATGCCCAGTAGTGGGATTGCTGGGTCATATGATAGTTCTATCTTTAGTTTTTTAGGGAACCTCCATACTGTTGTCTACGGTGGCTGTATCAATTTACATTCCCATCAACAGTGCAAGAGGGTTCCCTTTTCTTCATACCCTCTCCAGCATTTATTGTTTGTAGATTTTTTGATGATGGCCATTCTGACTGGTGTGAGATGATACCTCATTGTAGTTTTGATTTGTATTTCTCTAATAATTAGTGATGTTGAGCGTCTTTTCATGCGTTTGTTGGCCATCTGTATGTCTTCTTTGGAGGAATGTCTATTTAGGTCTTCTGCCCGTTTTTTGATTGGGTTGTTTGTTTTTTTGATATTGAGCTGCATGAGCTATTTGTATATTTTGGAAATTAATCCTTTGTCCATTGCTTTGCTTGCAAATATTTTCTCCCATTCTGAGGGTTGTTTTCTCATCTTTTTTATGGTTTCCTTTCCAGTGCAAAAGCTTTTAAGTTTAATTAGGTCCCATTTGCTTATTTTTCTTTTCATTACTCTAGGAGGTGGGTCAAAAAAGATCTTGCTGTGATTTATGTTAAAGAGTGCTTTTCTCTAAGAGCTTTATAGTGTCCTGTCTTACATTTAGGTCTTTAATCCATTTTGAGCTTATTTTTTTGTATGGTGTTAGTGTTTTAATTTCATTCTTTTACATGTAGCTGTCCAGTTTTCCCAGCACCACTTATTGAAGAGGGTGTCTTTTCTCCATTGTATATTCTTCCCTCCTTTGTCAGAGATTAGGTGATCGTAGCTACGTGGGTTTATATCTGGGCTTTCTGTCCTGTACCATTGATTTATATTTGTTTTTGTGCCAGTACCATACTGTCTCGATTACTGTAGCTTTGTAGTGTAGTCTGAAGTTGGGGAGCCTGATTCCTCCGGCTCCATTTTTCTTAATCAAGATTGCTTTGGCTATTCGGGGTCTTTTGTATTTCCATATAAATTGTAAAGTTTTTTGTTCTAATTCTGTGAAAAATGCCATTGGTAATTTGATAGGGATCGCATTGAATCTGTAGATTGCTTTGGGAAGTATAGTCATTTTCACAATATTGATTCTTCCAATCCAAGAACATGGTATATCTCTCCATCTGTTTGTGTCATCCTTGATTTCTTTTATCAGTGTTTTATAGTTTTCTGAGTACAGATATTTTGCCTCCTTAGGTAGGTTTATTCCTAGGTATTTTATTCTTTTTATTGCAATGGTAAATAGGATTGTTTCCTTAATTTCTCTTTCTGATCTTCCATTGTTAGTATATAGGAAGTCCTCGCCATGACAATCAGAGAAGAAAAAGAAATAAAAGGAATACAAATTGGAAAAGAAGAAGTTAAACTGTCACTGTTTGCAGATGACATGATGCTATACAGAGAAAATTCTAAAGATGCCACCAGAAAACTACTAGAACTAATCAGTGAATTTGGTAAAGTTGATGATTCTTTTAATGATGAAAGTACATTGAGATTCATACTTCGCAAAGCTTTACTTTAAAAGGCTTTGTTGGGAATTCCCTGGTGTTCCAGTGGTTAGGACTCAGCGCTTTCACTGTGGTGGCCTGGGTTCAGGCCCTTGTCAGGGAACTAAGATCCCACAATCCACGCAGCCCAAAAAAAAAAAAAAAGGTCTCTGTTTCAGGATTTTTATCAAGAAAGGTGTAATTTCTTAAGAGTAATTAAATTCTCTTATATGTTACTTAATTTTGTTCTCTTCTCACTTTTGGGAAAGAGGTTCTTGATGTCTGCTCAGTCATTCCTACCTTGATCTTTCTTAGTTTCTGATATAACATTTGAGGAAGGCGTAGAATGAAAGCTGATGGCATGGAGTCATACCTAGTAAAATGCATATAAAATGATTGATAATTATCTTTTTTAAGCATCAACCTAAACAATTCTACCTCTTAGTATGTTACAGTAACCTGGAATTACAGACATAATTGAGTTTACCTTCTTCATTTTACAGGAAAGGAAATTGAGGCCTGGATCTGTAGGAAAGCTAGGATTGTCACCTGGATCACTTGAATCTCAGAGTTGGCATTGTGCTGTGAAGTAGGACAGCCCCACAGTTCAGAGACAGACCGATATGGCTCAGAGATCTTGACATTGCCATTTATTAGCTGTATGAACTTGAGGAAAGTTTTTTTTTTTTTCTTTTTTTTTGGCTGCGCCATGTGATGTGCAGATTTTTCGTTCCCCAACCAGGGATCGAACCCGTGCCCCCTGTGGTGGAAGTGTGGAGTCTTAACCACTGGACCACCAGGGAAGTCCCAAGGAAACTTTGTTTTTTAAATTTATTTGTAAGCTAGAGATAATAACTATGTCATATGATTACTATGACAGTTAATCAAGAATAACATTTTAAGGAACCCGGTACTATGCCTGTGACATCGCAGGTACACTATAAATTCGTTTTTTCCTGTCCCTCTTGTTTACAGTTCTTTTCTTGCCTCCTTTTTGAACTGAACATCAAGTATATCTAAAGTAGCTGAAAACAGCATGCTTTTGTTGCATGTATTACCTTGTTCATGGTATTTACTTAACAAATTTTTTCTTTATTGGAATAAAAAATTTGGTCTGGTCCTTTTCTGAACTTTCTGGATGACAGTTACTGAAGTTCAAATTGAGAAGATTTACTTTTATTCTGAAGTACTTTAAAATAACTTTGGTTGTTATATCCCCATTTATTGTAATTATTGACTATTAATCAAAAATGTTTTAAGTTATATTTTATGTGTCCTCAGGGTAGACTGTAATCATGTTCATGCTTGTATTCTTTTTTTTTTTTTTTTTTTTTTTTTGGCTGTGTTGGGTCTTCGTTTCTGTGCGAGGGCTTTCTCCAGTTGTGGCAAGCGGGGGCCACTCTTCATCGCGGTGTGTGGGCCTCTCACTATCGCGGCCTCTCTTGTTGCGGAGCACAGGCTCCAGACGCGCAGGCTCAGTAGTTGTGGCTCACGGGCCCAGTTGCTCCGCGGCATGTGGGATCTTCCCAGACCAGGGCTCGAACCCGTGTCCCCTGCATTGGCAGGCGGATTCTCAACCGCTGCGCCACCAGGGAAGCCCCCATGCTTGTATTCTGCTGCAGCAAACAGGATTGTTAGAAAGCCCATTATTAATAGATGTTTAAAGGTTGCTTTTATGTCCTTAGATGAAAGCTATACTACCAATACCAAATGCTAATATTTTTAATTATCACTCTCCTTTTTAACACGAAATGTTGGCTTAACGTTTCTGTAGAACTAGCTACAGGATTGTTAACCTATAATACATGTTTATTTATTTTTAAAATAAATTTATTTATTTATTAATTTTTAAATATTTGGCTGCATTGGGTCTTCGTTTTTGCACACGGGCTTTCTCTAGTTGTGGCGAGCAGGGGGCTACTCTTTGTTGCGGTGCACAGGCTTCTCATCATGGTGGCTTCTCTTGTTGTGGAACTTGGGCTCTAGGCGCATGGGCTTCAGTAGTTGTGGCTTGCGGGCTCTAGAGCCCAGGCTCAGTTGTTGTGGTGCACGGGCTTAGTTGCTCCGCGGCATGTGGGATCTTCCCGGACCAGGGCTCGAACCCGCGTTCCCTGCATTGGCAGGCAGATTCTTAACCACTGCACCACCAGGGAAGCCCGGCAGGCTGATTCTTAACCACTGCACCACCAGGGAAGTCCCTGTAATACATGTTTAAATTTGAATGTGTAGAGAAAATCTTAGAGGGTGTTTATCTTCCAAAAAATACACTCTCAGATTCAGGTTGTTTGCTACCTATTTGGATAAAATTCCAAAAGCATACCCGAATGTTGATTTTCCCATGACATTATTAGATGGCTTTCTTTATTAAGAGGTATAAAAATATGATTGCTAATGCCTAAGGTTATATTTCATAAAGTGAGTAAATTGATGTATTTGAAGCGTTGGAGACCTCAGATTGGGAGGCCTAGAGGTGATGAAAAAGAAGGCAATGATAGTTGCTTTCAATTCTTCTTGGATTGGATTTCATTTGATGACTCCATTTTCTTGTAACTCATCTTGTCTGTAACTACTTGTAAATGCAAGTTTTACCCCCAGCCACTGAAAACTAATTGCTCCAAGGTTACTGATTTCTCATAGTCGGCAAATACTACATTGATTGGCATTTTTTCTGTTCTCATCATGCTCATTCATTAGAGACCATTGGATTCTGCTAATCTTCCTGAAGATCTTACCTCTTTGCTTTCCTTGTACTGTATTTTCCCTCTATTTCTTGTGCTGCACCTCTTTCCCCTCCTTCACTGGCTCAACTTCTTACTCATATCTGTATCCTAAGCCTCAGATTTTTAACATTTGTGTTGTCAACATCAATCTGTACACATTTAGGCAGTTCCTATCCATTCTTGTCTTTCACCACCTTAATTAAATGACTCTGAATTCTTTGTTTCTGTCCTTAATCCTTTTTTTTTTCTGTATTTAAGACTCTTATTCTTTACCAGTTGCATATCTTTACCTGGTTGCCTTATTGTCTCCTAAAACTTTCAGTGTGTCTAAGTCAAAGTCTTCATCTTGGAACAAACTTGGTCTTAATTCCTGGTCTTAATTCTGTCACTGATAGTGGCACTATCATTTATCCAGCTCCCAAGTTTAGTCATCATTGATTCTTTCACTCACCCCTTTCCAATTTATTTAGGCATAAAAATTCTATATTCTAATTTTGCTAACACAGTTTGGGAAATGTTGGCTTATAGAATTAAGATTGGTTGTGTAGTTATCTATATTTCTTTTGAAATGGCCTAAGTGTAGAGGAGTCTGGGAGGGAGTTTTTATTTCTTTAATAGAATTTTTGTGGTGGCTGTGGTTTAAAAGAAAGTGCCAGTGATATTGTCTAAGGCCTCTTAAAGGTGCTAGTGCCTGAGTATGGCTGAGCCTGTCAAAACTTTTCTGGTATGATCTTCTGGGAATGGGAGAGGTGCCACTTGGGTTTAAACCCAGGTATTCTTCAATCTGGGCAGCTTTTACATTAACACATTTGTTTCAGTGTTAGGCAGTTTGATGAAAACAGTACAAAGGATATGGAAAGGGTTTGGCAGAGTGGATGCACATGTATACCTCAACTTCCATGTTGAACCATATCCCTTGGTTTCCAAACTTAATTTTCTCCCTAAATCATCAATCTCAGAACTTGGAAAGCCTTTTATCTTGATGGCTGTTATGACCGACTATCTTTTTCTTTTCTGCATATCTGATACCTGGTATGCCCATCTCTCAGTCCACATTAGGCATGTTTTCTTGGCTAGTTATCAAGTAAAAACTTGCTGAGATTCTTTTTGTTTGCATCTTATGGTTGCAAAATCAGAAACACAATTCTTTAGATGGATGAGCTGGCGTATGCAGTACCAATGCTTAGTGAAAGAAGGAAACAGGCCTCAAACATGCCACAAGAGTACAAAAACAAAAATTGCATTAGATTATAGTTAATTACTTCAAAAAGTAATTTGACTTTTCTAGATTATCTGGTACATGATTGCTGAGAAAATCAGAGTGGAGAATAACTCTAGTCCTTGATAGACAAATTAAAAAAAAAAACAACTGTTGAAAGCATTGCATTTTCAATGGAGAAGAATTATAAAGAAAGATATTAATAATCAACTATACTTCAATAAAAATAAATAAACTAAAAAAATATTAATAATGTGTTTAATGTTGTCTTTTCTGGACCATTCTTTTCTAGAATGTTTCTGTATTCACTGATTCTATCTACCAGAAATTTGGTGATGAATGTCAAACCTAGGGAAGTGAAGTAAAAGGGGAAATCCCTTTTTGGTAACAGGGAAGTCTTGTCAGATTGGTCCATATGTATTCCAGTACTCTGATACATATTTTATTGGTCAAATAGCAATTCTCAACCATTTGGCTTTATTTATTTTAACCTAGATTATTAATTTAGGTATTGTCTTAGGTCTAACAATGATTTGTTGTTAGTTGGGTTTAGTTTTTTTTTTTTTTTAATATTTATTTATTTATTTGGCTACGCCAGGTCTTTAGTTGCAGCATTCGGGATCGTCGTTGCTGTGTGCAGGATCTTCGTTGTGGTGTGCGGGCTTTGTAGTTGCAGTATGCGAACTCTTAGTTGCGTCACGTGGGATCTAGTTCCCTGACCAGGGATCGAACGGGGCCCCCTGCATTGGGAGCACTAAGTCTTAGCCACTGGACCACCAGGGAAGTTCCTGGGTTTAGTGTTTATAAGCTTTTTTCCATGTCAGTAAACATGTGTCTGCAGCATCATTATTTAATGTTATATGACTGCACCGTCTTTTTTTATACTTAATTTTTGGGTAGGTAGTATATGTGTATAGTGCAAAATACAAGAGATAGAAAAAGGTATACAGTGAAAAGTAAAGTTTCCCTCTACTCTTTGTCCCCTTCTCAGGATTCAGTCATTGTTATCCATTTCTTTTGTGTTTGCCTAGAGGAATTCCACATGAATAAAAATCAGTACATAATCATGTATGATATATATGCACACACAAAAATGGCAGCATATTGTATCCTTCTGTACCATGCTTCTTTTTACCCTCAATTAAAAGATCTTTCATAGAGGTTCATAAAATTTGCCTCTTTGTTTTCCAGTTGCTGAATATTCTATTTTATGGATCTACCATGATTAGTTTAACCAATTTCTTTTTTGGTAGGTGCTTAGATTGTTTCAGATCTTTTGTTATAGCAGTTTACACATGTGCAGTCGTATAAGTTAGATCTAGTCCACTGGGCCTGATACACTTTTTCAGATCAAACTCTGTAAGTGAAAACTCTTAGAGAAGAAAATCTGTATTACACAGAATAGAGTGAGATGTGATAATGTCTACAGATTTGTTTAGTGGTAGAAATATATGAAAAATGAAAATTCTAATTTTTCCTTTTACCTTAAGAAACTTTTATTTTTTAGCAATTGCCTGAGAATTGTTTCCTTGTGTGGGAAGTGTTATCCTATTCCTGATTCTTTCCGCTAGGGCAGACTTGTTTTATTTTTCCATAAATTATGTTTTTGCATTTGGTACCAAATTATCCAGATTCACTAGTATCAATTGGCTGGTTGTAACCTAAAGAAATATTAAAAAAAAAAAGTTGCAATTGGAAGAAAATAATGATTCCTGGTTAGATATGCATTAAGGAAGTGTTGTGGACCCAACTTTAAGCATTTGTACCACTTCAGCTCATTTAGCTTGTTGCTTTTTATGATCCAGGTTCGTGTTTCCTAACTAGAGTACTTGACCCTGTGTTAGAGGATAAATGTGGTGTATCTTCTTGAAGCCTCCATTTAAATTGCAGATAGGAGCATGGGAATTTTGAAATTACTATGGATATTGTCATTTAGTTTATTACATTCACATGAATTTTTTAAAAAAATTTATTTATTTTATTTTTGGCTGCATTGGGTCTTCGTTGCTGTGCGTGGGCTTTCTCTAGTTGCGGAGAGCAGGTGCTACTCTGTTGCGGTGCACGGGCTTCTCATTGTGGTGGCTTCTCTTGTTGTGGAGCACAGGCTCTAGAGTGCAGGCTCAGTAGTTGTGGCACATGGGTTCAGTAGTTGTGGCTCGCGGGCTCTAGAATGCAGGCTCAGTAGTTGTGGTGCATGGGCTTAGTTGCTCCGTGGCATGTGAGATCTTCCTGGACCAGGGCTCGAACCCACATCCCCTGCATTGGCAGGCGGATTCTTAACCACTGTGCCACCAGGGAAGCCCCTCACATGAATTTTTGGACTAAAACAGAAGATTTAAAAGAATTTGTTTGCATATCACACAGTTTCTATGAATCTGAGTTTATTTTCCTTTTTCATTTGTTATTTGAGTGGAAAAGCTGGAGAGGCATTGATTGAAGTGAGAGGCTAGAAACACTATTAAAAATAAACTTATGTAAATTTTAAGAAACAGTGGATCACTTATGGATTCAAAGTAGTTTAGAGGTAAAAATTCATGCATTTATATATTGCTAACTTATAGATTATGTGATTTATTTATGTAATGAAAACAGTTTATAACTAATATAAACTGTCCAAGAGTCTGTTAGCTGCATTCATTCATGTATTCATTCATATAGCATGTGTACATGAATGCCTTTATGGCAGGGGCCCCACATTTTAGTGTGTATCACAGCCACCTGAGAGCTTGTTAAAAGCTTGTTAAAAACTCCAGGTAACCATCCCCAGAGATTGTGATGACATAGTGATCTCTTTTTAAAATAAACACATTATTGGATGATTCTCGTCTGTAGACCACTTTTTGACTATTATAGGAGAAAGAATTATCGTAACTAAAAGGTTAAAAAAACACCCCATTACTTAAAAAGATTTAAT
The DNA here is from genome assembly GCF_965194805.1 of Balaenoptera borealis. Lineage (NCBI taxonomy): Eukaryota > Metazoa > Chordata > Mammalia > Artiodactyla > Balaenopteridae > Balaenoptera > Balaenoptera borealis. Next base: position 66,405,501 of record NC_138871.1, read on the forward strand.
GGCAGGAGAATATAAAAGTCTTAAGGATTGTGAGCGATTTAAAACAGTAGCATAATGCAGCATAATAGGCTTGGTTTTGAATTTGACCTGCCTACTGTAAAGGCCAATAGATAGTAGTTGTTTGCTAAACATTAGTAATGGATAACTTGTGACTGGCAGCAACAATTATGTTGCTATTTCATGGTCCAAGTAGAAAATACATATCTTAAGAGTCAAAATGTATTTTTCCTAGGCATTTAAATTACTCTGAAGAAATAAAGTAATTTATTTTGAAATGTCAAATATAATTGAGGTCAGGCATTAAATTTTTATCAAATGAGGGATGAGTTAAATTAATCTTTTAAAATACTGTTTTGAGGAGAATGGTGAGGGTATGGTGAAACAGGTATTGTTCATGCATGGTGCATGATTTTGAATGGATGCAATTTTGGATAACATTTTGAATATATGTATTGAAATCTTAAAAAGACTCATTGATTTACATAGTAATTCCATTCTGAGAATCTCAAAAGGAGATAATTTAAAATATGGAAATAGAGATATATATTACAGAATTGTTTATAATAGCGCAAAAAATTGGAAAGAAAGAACCTAAACATCTTATATTAGAGTAATGTTTAAGGAAGCAGTGATCCATTTACAAAAAGAAATCTTATTTAGCCATAAAATGTCTATAAAGAGTTCATAATACAGGGAAATACCTATGTATAATGTTATGTAAATAAAATCAAGTTACAGAATTGTATATCATTTTAAAGACTAGAAGGAAATTTGGAAAATATTAATTTTGGTGGGTTTTTAAAATAATTATGGGATTTTTGTTTTTCCCCCTTCTTAATATGTATTCCCCACAATTTCCATACTGAATGTATATATATATATATATATATATATATATATATATTTTTTTTTTTTTTTTTTTTATAATGAAGAAATAGCAGACAAAAATCAGTATCTTGATCTTAAAAAAGAGTTTAGGTAAGATACTATATAACCAGGCACTCTCAAGGAACTTAGTGGCATCATTTGATAGGGATAGGGAATTTGTTTATAAACAGAATAAGAGTAAGAATAGGGAGTCCAAATTAATAGACTGTTAAAGGGATCAATGCTGAACCTATTTTCAGGTTATGGTTTTGTAAATCACCTCAAGGGAGAAATACACCGTGATCCTTCAAATTTGAAGCCCTTTTACGTATGAAATGCCAGTGGAATTGGTATTAACTATATGAAAATTTTGAGAGACTGTATATGAGTGGACAGAAAAGTGGTAAGTGATGTCCACTTGGCCAGATATGGGTTAGTTGGTATGCACTAAAGATTGTTCATTTGGATAGTTATTTGCCGCTATGGATTCTATTCTGAACTACAGAGTTTAGCAAAAAATATAAACAGATTCTTAAAATGTTTATAATTTTAGTGGGTAATAAGGAATCCAAGATATTTGGATTTGGTCTAACCCTTTGAGGTTTGTATCAAGGAGAACAATAGTGTTCTTCATAGCAAGGTTTTTTTTATTTTTGTTTTTGTTTTTTTGGTTTGATACAGTACTGCTCTGGATGGGTTTTGGGTCAGATTCAGTGAGACAATTCTTGTGTTCTTGTACTCCTAAGGGCATATTATTTTCTGTATGAGGAGTCCTGTCATAAGATACATAAAAACAAACAGCATCCCTTGCCATGTATCTAAAAATAGGATACTTAGTTTTGTAAATAGCATAGCAATAAATTATAAGTATATGGTCACAGTAAGACATCAGTAATGAGAGAAGGGATTTAGGGAGAACTGCTGAAATGTTATTTTTTAAATTAAATGAGGTCATTATAGTCAGTAAGCCTTCTGAGAAATACTTTTCATTGTAGTGAGAAGTGGTTCCCAAATGCTGTTTTTTGATGAATTTTTTCACTGTTTTGCATTGAAATTAAAAAATGCCAGAACATTGTGGAGAGTGTGGTTTTCATAGTGCTACTATATTTCATTGATTTTAAGATGTACGTTTTCCCACATTTTAACATTTCTGAAATTGAGATGTGTTTTACAATCAATGGCATCTTTAAATCATTGTCAGTTGCGAAATAGTTGTCACTGCCTACATATACTCGAACTCAATAATTAATCCTGTTGGTATGACTAGACAACTGCAACCAATTGGTGTTTCTGGTAACATACCATTTAAGGACCATTTATGAAAGAGATGAACATGCCTGGGTTGTCTTCTGAAACCTGTTGGTTGCACCTTTTGGTGATACCTTTTGGTAAGATCAGAAAAGATATAGCATCAAGACTTGGACAATGTGTGTCAGTTTCTTGGACTAGAGTCCCGAGGCAGTAGAGGAACGTTTTTAAAAGGAATATCACATCACTAATTCCTTTGGTACAGAGAATGATATTATGGAAAAACAGGGTCACTGATGACTGAGTTAAAAAGCAATTTAGATATTAGATTGTGAATGTGAAGAAAATTTTAAGAGTATCTTGAGTTCATTTTGCTTTTCTTTTTTACATAAACTTGTGTTATGAGAATTCACATCTAAATAAGTTTAAGAACTTTTCCAATAAATATAAAAATTCTAAGTGATAAGAAACCATCTGTCTTATTTTAATTGGAAGGTTTTTTATTTTCTTTCTTTCTTAGTGATACATAAAACACTGGTGCACCTTCTTGGAATCAATGAAATGTGGTTATTCAGTTTAAAGGACTGAGGTTATCTTAAAATTGTGCACTTATTACTTTTTGGTGTTACGGTATTTATTTTAAGAAATCATGGTGGTCATAGATAAATGGTTGATGTGTTTTAAATGTCCTTTCTTGAGAAAATAAAAAATTTGCACAGCCACTATGGAGAACAGCATGGAAGTTTCTTAAAAAACTAAAAATAGAGTTACAATAGCAGTCCCACTCCTGGCCATGTATCTGGAAAAGATGAAAACTCTAATTTGAAAAGACACATGCACCACAGTGTTCACAGCAGCACTATTTACAATAGCCAAGACATGGAAGCAACCTAAGTGACCATCGACAGATGAATGGATAAAGAAGATATGGTATATGTACAATATATAGTGGGATATTACTCAGCCACAAAAAACAATTAAATGATACCATTTGCAGCAACATGGATGGACCTAGAGATTATCATACTAAATAAAGTCAGACAGAGAAAGACAAATATCATATGGTATCACTTATATGTGGAATCTAAAAAAATGATACAAATGAACTTATTTAAAAAACAGAAATAGACTCACAGACATAGAAAACAAACTTATGGTTACCAAAGGGAAAAGGCAGGAGCTAAGGATAAATTAGGAATTTGAGATTAACAGATAGACACTACTATATATAAAATAGAGAAAAAACAAGGACTTACTGTATAGCATGGGGAACTATATTCACTATCTTGTAATAACCTATAATGGAAAAGAATCTGAAAAAGAATATATATATACACGTATATATATATATATATATATATCTGAATCACTTTGCTGTACACCTGAAACTAACACAACATTGTAAATCAACTATATTTCAATTAAAAAATTTTAATTGATAATGTCTCATCTCATTTTACCTGCATAACATATTGATAGTGAAGTAACATAACATTATTATTGGTATGGAAATTAAACCATCTATAATGACAAAATCTGTTTTGAGATGAGAGCTCATGTTTTTGACATTTTGGACTTCTCAATACTTTAATCTTTTTAATATAAAATATATAATTAGAATAGCACTAAATATGGAAAACCAGGATCCATCTTGCTACAAATTTCATAATCATGATAATTATCATTGTACAACCAGTACTGTGATGGAAAATGTTAACATTCATCTTTCTCATATACAAAATACCTCAAGGCAACATTACATTGTTTTGAATAAGTTTACTGTCAGTACTTCAAATAAAGTTGACATGTGCGAAAAAAAAAAAAAAATTGCAACCCTATGTTGGTCCCTTAAATTTCTTCTGAAATTTTATTGGCCTGTAACATTCAGCGATCCAGGAGCCACTGTCATAAAAAGTCTAGCATGTTAATCTTATTTATTTTTGTGTTTTGGCCACGCTACGCGGCATGCGGGATGATTCCCCAACCAGGGATTGAACCTAGGCCTCTGCAGTGAGAGCGCCAAATCCTAACCACTAGGCCACCTAGGAACTCCCTAACATATTAATCTTATTATTTGTAGACTTTCCATCACAGATTAGAGTTTATTTCTTAGCTTGGTTTTAACAGATTTAGAGTGATTAAGAAGAAAATACTAGGTGCTGACAACCTACTTTTTTGGCTTTGTATTTTTTGCTTCTGCTTTGTCTCTTGTTACTTTGGTTTTTTGGGTTTTTTTTACATTTAAAAAAAATTTTCATTTTATTTATTTATTTTTGGCTGTGTTGGTTCTTCGTTGCTGCACGTGGGCTTTCTCTAGTTGTGGCAAGCGGGCGCTGCTCTTCGTTGCAGTGCGCAGGCTTCTCATTGCAGTGGCTTCTCTTGTTGCAGAGCACGGTCTCTAGGCACATGAGCTTCAGTAGTTGTGGCTCATGGGCTCTAGAGCGCAGGCTCAGTAGTTGGGGTGCACGGGCTTAGTTGCTCCACGGCACGTGGGATCTTCCCGGACCAGGGCTTAAACCCGTGTCCCTTGCATTGGCAAGCGGATTCTTAACCACTGCGCCACCAGGGAAGCCTGGTTACTTTGTTTTAACCAGTCCTGTAGAATTATATTTACTATGCTGGTACCAATTAAAAAAGAATGTTAAAAAAGTTGTGATAGTTGATCATTCTTTACCTTATGTATGTGGAATACTTTGATTAGCACTGGAAGGCTCCTCTCCTAACCGAAACTGTCTTTCCTATTAGCTTGTCCTGGTGTCTGAATTTATCATCTTTCCACCATTCTTTGGATTTAAGACATTGACACTTATAAAGTGCCATGAAGGCAGGTATCTCTCCTGTCTTTTTTTTTTTTTAAGTTTTTTATTAAAAAATTTTATTATTTATTTTTGGCTGCATCGGGTCTTAGTTGCGGCACGCAGGATCTTCGTTGAGGCATGCGGGATCTTTTCATTGCGGTGCACGGGCTTCTCTCTAGTTGTGGCATGCGGGTTTTCTCTTCTCTAGTTGTGGTGCACAGGCTCCAGGGCTCGTGGGCTCTGTAGCTCTGGCGTGGGTTCCAGAGTGCATGGGCTCTGTAGTTTGTGGCACGCAGCCTCTCTAGTTGAGGCGGGCAAGCTCAATAGTTGTGCTGCACGGGCTTAGTTGCTCCACAGCATGTGAGATCTTAGTTCCCTGACCAGGGATTGAACCCACATCCCCTGCATTGCAAGGAGGATTCTTTACCACTGGACCACCAGGAAAGTCCCATTTCCTCTCTTTTTTTTATTGCTATAACTCCAGCATTCATCCCACTTCCTGGCACATAAATAGCTGCTCCATAAATATTTATTCAGTTAACAAATGAAAGCAAATTATAACATGATTGGTCATAGTTAACCTTATGATGTAATAGTTTATTAAATAACTAGTAGAACATAAAGCTGTGTGGTGACTGAAACACAATACAGATAAAATTCTAGGAAAGGTAAGTGATAGGACTAGAATGGTCCTCAGGCTTTATTTATTTATTTAAACATTTTTAAATTTTATTTTGGTCCTCGGGCTTTTTGAGGTGTATTCTACTTTCCTTTTTTTTCCCTGAATTTAATTTAATTTATTTTTTTACACAGCAGGTTCTTAATAGTCATCCATTTTATACATATTAGTGTATGTATGTCAATCCCAATCTCCCAGTTCATCCCACCACCAGCCCCCCCACCCCCGCCACTTTCCCTGATTGGTGTCCATACGTTTGTTCTCTACATCTGTTTTTCTGTTTCTGCCCTGCACACCAGTTCATCTGTACTATTTTTCTAGGTCCCACATATATGTGTTAATATACGATATTTGTTTTTCTCTTTCTGACTTACTTCACTCTGTATGACAGTCTCTAGATCCATCCACATCTCTGCAAATGACCCAGTTTTTCCTTTTTATGGCTGAGTAATATTCCATTGTATATATGTGCCACATCTTCTTTATCCATTCGGCTGTCGATGGCCATTTAGGTGGCTTCCATGACCTGGCTATTGTAAATAGTACTGCAGTGAACATTGGGGTGCATGTGTCTTTTTTTTTTTTTTTTTTTTTTTTTAGTGTTACCAAGGATTAGCTGTGTGCTCTCACTCTCAGCTTACAGATTCACATTGTTTTTTTTTTAAATTAATTAATTAATTTTTATTTTTGGCTGTGTTGGGTCTTCGTTTCTGTGCAAGGGCTTCCTCTAGTTGCGGCAAGCGGGGGCCACTCTTCATCGCGGTGCACGGGCCTCTCACTATCGTGGCCTCTCGTTGCGGAGCACAGGCTCCAGACGCGCAGGCTCAGTAGTTGTGACTCACGGGCCTCGTTGCTCTGCGGCATGTGGGATCTTCCCAGACCTGGGCTCGGACCCGTGTCCCCTGCGTTAGCAGGCAGATTCTCAACCACTGCACCACCAGGGAAGCCCCCGCATGTGTCTCTTTGAATTATGGTTTTTTCTGGGTATATTCCCAGTAGTTGGATTGCTGGGTCATATGGTAATTCTATTTTTAGTTTTTTAAGGAACTTCCATACTGTTCTCCATAGTGGCTGTATCAATTTACATACCCACCAGCAGTGCAAGAGGGTTTCCTTTTCTCCACACCGTCTCCAGCATTTGTTGTTTGTAGATTTTCTGATGATGTCCATGCTAACTGGTGTGGGTGATACCTCACTGTAGTTTTGATTTGCATTTCTCTAATAATTAGTGATATTGAGCAGTTTTTCATGTGCTTCTTGGCCATCTGTATGTCTTCTTTGGAGAAATGTCTATTTAGGTCTTCTGTCCATTTTTGGATTGGGTTGTTCATTTTTTTAATATTGAACTGCATGAGCTGTTTATATATTTTTGAGATTAATCCTTTGTCCGTTCATTCATTTGCAAATATTTTCTCCCATTCTGAGGGTTGTCTTTTCGTCTTGTTTGTAGTTTCTTTTGCTTTACAAAAGCTTTTAGTTTCATTAAGTCCCATTTGTTTTTTTTTGTTTTTATTTCCATTGCTCTAGGAGGTGGATCAAAAAGATCTTGCTGTGATTTATGTCAAAGAGTGTTCTTCCTGTGTTTTCCTCTAAGAGTTTTATAGTGTCTGGTCTTATTAGAGGTCTTAGGTCTCTAATCCATTTTGAGTTTATTTTTGTGTATGGTGTTAGGGAGTGTTCTAATTTCATTCTTTTATAGGTAGCTGTCCAGTTTTCCTAGCACCACTTATTGAAGAGGCTGTCTTTTCTCCATTGTATATTCTTGCCTCCTTTGTCATAGATTAGTTGACCGTAGGTGCGTGGATTTATCTCTGGGCTTTCTATCCTGTTCCATTGATCTATATTTCTGTTGTTGTGCCAGTACCATATTGTCTTGATTACTGTAGCTTTGGAGTATAGTCTGAAGTCAGGGAGTCTGATTCTTCCAGCTCCATTTTTTTCCCTCAAGACTGCTTTGGCTATTTGGGGTCTTTGGTGTCTCCATTACAAACTTTAAGATTTTTTGTTCTAGTTCTGTAAAAAATGCCATTGGTAATTTGATAGGGATTGCGTTGAATCTGTAGATTGCTTTGGATAGTGTAGTCATTTTCATAATATTCATCCTTCCAATCCAAGAACATGGTATATCTCTCCTTCTGTTTGTGTCATCTTTGATTTCTTTCACCAGTGTCTTATAGTTTTCTGAGTACAGGTCTTTTACCTCCTTAGGTAGGTTTATTCCTTTGTATTTTATTATTTTTGTTGCAATTGTGAATGAGATTGTTTCTCTTTAATTTCTTTCTGATATTTCATTGTTAGTGCATAGGAATGCAAGAGATTTCTGTGCACTAATTTTGTATCCTGCAACTTTACCGAATTCATTGATTAGCTCTAGTAGTTTTCTGGTGGCATCTTTTGGATTATCTATGTATAGTATCATGTCATCTGCAAACAGTGACAGTTTTACTTCTTCTTTTCTGATTTGGATTCCTTTTATTTCTTTTTCTTCTCTGACTGCCTTGGCTAGGACTTCCAAAACTATGTTGAATAATAGTGGCAAAGGTGGACATCCTTGTTTTCTTCCTGATCTTAGAGGAAATGCTTTCAGTTTTTCACCATTGAGAATGATGTTGGCTGTGGGTTTGTCGTATATGGCCTTTATTATGTTGAGGTAGGTTCCCTCTATGCCCACTTTCTTGAGAGTTTTTATCATAAATGGGTGTGGAATTTTGTCAAAAGCGTTTTCTGCATCTATTCAGATGATCATATGGTTTTTATTCTTCAATTTGTTAATATGGTGTATCACATTGATTGATTTGCGTATATTGAAGAATTGTTGCATCCCTGGGATAAATCCCACTTGATCATGGTGTATGATCCTTTTAATCATACACCATGGTGATGTTGGATTCTGTTTGGTAGTACTTTGTTCAGGATTTTTGCATCTATCTTCATTGGTGATATTGGTCTGTAATTTTCTTTTTTTGCATCATCTTTGTCTGGTTTTGGTATCAGGGTGATGGTGGCCTCGTAGAATGAGATTGGGAGTGTTCCATCCTCCGCGATATTTTGGAAGAGTTTGAGAAGGATGGGTGTTAGCTCTTCTCTAAACGTTTGATAGAATTCACCTGTGAAGCCATCTGGTCCTGGACTTTTGTTTCTTGGAAGATTTTTAGTCACAGTTTCAATTTCATTACTTGTGATTGGTCTGTTCATATTTTCTGTTTCTTCCTGGTTCAGCCTTGGAAGGTTATACCTTTCTAAGAATTTGTCCATTTCTTCCAAGTTGTCCAATTTATTGGCATACATTTGCTTGTAGTAGTCTCTTAGGATGCTTTGTACTTCTGCAGTGTCTGTTGTAACTTCTCGTTTTACATTTCTAAGTTTATTGATTTGAGTCCTCTCCCTCTTTTTCTTGATGAGTCTGGCTAAAGGTTTATCGATTTTGTTTATCTTCTCAAAGAACCAGGCTTTAGTTTTATTATCTTTGCTACTGCTTTGTTTCTATTTCATTTATTTTTGCTCTGATCTTTATGTTTTCTTTCGTTCTACTAACTTTGGATTTTGTTTGTTCTTCTTTCTCTAGTTCCTTTAGGTGTAAGGTTAGATTGTTTATTTGAGATTTTTCATGTTTCTTGAGGTAGGATTGTATTGCTGTAAACTTCCCTCTTCGAACTGCTTTTGCTGCGTTCCATAGGTTTTGGATTGTCATGTTTTTGTTGTCATTTGTCTCTAGGTATTTTTTGATTTTCTCTTTGATTTCTTCAGTGATCTCTTGGTTATTTAGTTACGTATTGTTTAGACTCCATGTGTTTGTCTTTTTTACGTTTTTTTTCCCTGTAATTTATTTCTAATCTCATAGCGTTGTGGTCAGAAAAGATGCTTGATATGATTTCAGTTTTCTTAAATTTTCCAAGGCTTGATTTGTGACCCAAGTTGTGATCTATCCTGGAGAATGATCTGTGCGCACTTGAGAAGAAAGTGTCATCTCCTGTTTTTGGTTGGAATGTCCTATAAATATCAATTAAATGTATCTGGTCTGTTGTGTCATTTAAAGCTTGTGTTTCCTTATTAATTTTCTGTCTGGATGATCTGTCCACTGGTGTAAGTGAGGTGTTAAAAGTCCCCCACTATTATTGTGTTACTGTCTATTTCCTCTTTTATAGCTGTTAGCAGTTGCCTTATGTATTGAGGTGCTTCCATGTTGGGTGAATATATATTTATAACTGTTATATCTTCTTCTTGGATTGATCCCTTGATCATTATGTTGTGTCCTTCCTTGTCTCTTGTAACATTCTTTATTTTAAAGTTTATTTTATCTGATATGAGTATTGCTACTCCAGCTTTCTTTTGATTTCCATTTGCGTGGAATATCTTTTGCCATCCTCTCACTTTCAGTCTGTATGTGTCCCTAGGTCTGAAGTGGGTCTCTTGTAGACAGCATATATATGGGTCTTGTTTTTGTATGCATTCAGCCAGCCTGTGTCTTTTGGTTGGAGCATTTAATCCATTCACAGTTAAGGTAATTATCGATATGTATGTTCCTATGACCATTTTCTTAATTGTTTTGGGTTTGTTTTTGTAGGTCCTATTCTTCTCTTGTGTCTTCCACTTAGAGAAGTTCCTTTAGCATTTGTTGTAACTTCAGAGCTGGTTTGGTGGTGCTGAATTCTCTTAGCTTTTGCTTGTCTGTAAAGCTTTTGATTTCTCTGTCGAAACTGAATGAGATCCTTGCTGGGTAGAGTAATCTTGGTTGTAGGTTCTTCCCTATCATCACTTTAAATGTATCATGCCACTCCCTTCTGGCTTGTAGAGTTTCTGCTGAGAAATCAGCTGTTAACGTTACGGGAGTTCCCTTGTATGTTATTTGTAATTTTTCCCTTGTTGCTTTTAATAATTTTTCTTTGTCTTTAATTTTTGTCAGTTTGATTACTATGTTTCTTGGCGTTTCTCCTTGGGTTTATCCTGCCTGGAACTCTCTGCGCTTCCTGGTCATGGGTGGCTATTTCCTTTCCCATGTTAGGGAAGTTTTCGACTATAATCTCTTCAAATATTTTCTCGGGTCCTTTCTCTCTCTTCTCCTTCTGGGACCCCTATAATATGAATGTTGGTGTGTTTAATGTTGTCCCAGAGGTCTCTTAGGCTGTCTTTATTTCTTTTCATACTTTTTTCTTTATTCTGTTCCTTGGCAGTGATTTCCACCCTTCTGTTTTCTAGGTCACTTATCCATTCTTCTCCCTCAGTTATTCTGCTATTGACTCCTTCTAGTGTGTTTTTCATCTCAGTTATTGTATTGTTCTTCTTTGTTTGTTTGTTCTTTAATTCTTCTAGGTGTTTGTTCTTTAATTCTTCTAGGTCTTTGTTAAACATTTCGTGCATCTTCTTGATCTTTGCCTCCATTCTTTTTCAAGGTCCTGGATCATGTTCACTATCATTATTCTGAATTCTTTTTCTGCAAGGTTGCCTGTCTCCACTTCATTTAGTTGTTTTTCTGGGGTTTTATGTTGTTCCTTCGTCTGGTACATAGCCCTCTGCCTTTTCATCTTGTCTATCTTTCTGTGAATGTGGTTTTCGTTCCACAGGCTGCAGGATTGTAGTTCTTCTTCTCTACTTTCCTCTTTTTAAGGAACCTACTTCATGTTAGAAAGTATGGAATTTCCTAGAGGACAGTATTTATTCTTTACTATGTCTTGATTGACAAAATAGATGATTTAAAAAAAGTAAAAGAGGTTTCATTACCACTGTTAAGTGAATATGTATTTTTTAATCTGTAATTGATAGATCTTATATTTATCTAGAGATTTATTTTATCTTTAGGTAAAACTTGTTATGCATATAGTTTTGCGGAGTCTTTGCGGTCCAAGTCCCTTTTTTGGTTGGCCACTGTTGATCTAGACTTGCTATTGGATTGTGGTCTATAGGCCAGCAAACGTTGCTCTTACTTGCAGAGCATATTCGAAATGAAGGATCTCAGGCCCCACTCCAGACCTATAGAATCATAATTAGTATTTTAATGAGATCCTCAGGTGGTTCCATTGCACATTTTTTGAGAACAGTATAGGACACATGATTGTTTTCAGAGTCAGGAGGCCATTGAATTTTTTTTTCTCTCCAAAGAGGAATAGGAGGAGCAGACTAAAGAGAGTTAAAAATCAATTTGGCTTACTTAATTACCATATTTTAGAATGGTTCTGTTAATTAGTTGCATAGGAGTTCCTGAAAATGTGTGTGTGTTTGTGTGTGTGTGTGTGTGTGTAGTATCATTGTGGTTTTGTCACCATGCAAATAAACTTTTTTGTGAAATATTGTTTGATTTAATTGGGACTCAAACAGAAGTGTACTGACTTGCCTGCAGCACGTTATTTATTGTCTATTTCTTAAGGAAATACTTTAGCATTGATCCTTTGGGAACCTACTTTTACTCTTTATCCAAAGGAGTACATGCCCATTTATTCCTCTCAGGGCAAGGCCAGAATACCATGAAGTAGTTTTGCGAGGATTGTTCCTTTTGATTCATTTTTTCCATTCATCACTGTGCCTTCAAATTCAGTGATATTTGAGAAAGAAAGCACACATTCTACATCACCTTCATGTATTTAGGATACCATATTGCCAAGTATCAGCCTCTGTGGAAGAATGCAAATTTATTTTTTATTTGACACTTTACAAATCAACAGTTAAGCAGCCATTTGTAATAAATAGATACACTCAGCTATCTTAGTTAAAAATAATTGAGAAACTTGGAGTTTGACTTTTATCTTAGGATCCTTCTGAAGAAACTGGCTCTTTTACAGAAGGACTGTTAAGAAAGCTTGGTTTAGTGCTTAAAACCAGTGAAGTTGGGGGCAGTAGGGTTGCTGAATTGGGAGATATTTTTTTTGTTTTATTTAGTTTTATATTTGTTTTGTAAACTTCCTATGACATGGAAATACTTATTTTAAGTTAACATGAAATTTATTAGGAAGCTAAAATTTTAATTTACTTTGAAATTAGGAACCATTTTTCCTTGAATTAGTAATGAAATTATTTAATATAAGTTTTTTGGTAACTGTTCTTAAATTTAAGTTTTAAAAATAAAGTACATCATTTGATTGCTGAATCAGACCTTTTTTGTACTTTGGCAGTTTATAGATGGGCTAGCCATTTATAAACTTGACTTGTTTATGTATATAGTCCTAAACACAGAATTTCCAAATCCATAAATGCTTCATCTCAATGGATATTTGGCAAGTACAAATTAGAAGAAACAAAGGGGTACGATTTCATACCCATCAAATTGGCAAAAATTAAAAATTCTGACAGTATCAGATGTTGGTAAGGATGTAGGGAAATGGGAAATTTGAGCCATTGCTGATGTTGGAGAAATATAATTTAAACCAAAACCTCCTGCCATCTCAGAAAACTTCTCTTCAAAGGTAGAAGAGAAAGAAAGTTTTATTTTTGACTAAGCATTAAGCTACAATATGATGCACATCACTGGCTATCTGCTAACAGATTGCAAATATGTGAAGAGAGCTCATCCTTTTATTTAGCTAGGCAGATAAAACCCATTATATGCATATTCTCAAGATAAATTATGAGTAGTGTTCAAGTAAGAGGACTTGATAGAAACATTTGTCACACATAGTTCATCCTAAATTCACTTGGTAATTGAGGTGACCATATGTATTAGCTAATTGCTTTATCCAAAGGAAAACTAAACTTACATATTTTTATGACAGGAGGTAATTTTGCAGCTTGGGGCTAGGTGGCCCTCTGAAGTTAGGTTCCTATCCCACAGAAACTGGCAGAAAGGGGCACCATCTCCCTTGATCACATTTCAAAGAGATGGCTTTTGGGTCCTTGAGAAAGATGGTCCTGAGTTGCTGGTTAGAGGCTTATTTAGCTTTTTTTTTTAATTTAAATTTTTAGAAAGTTTTTATTTTTAATAAATGTATTTATTTATTTATTTATGGCTGCGTTGGGTCTTTGTTGCATCATGTGGGCTTTCTTCAGTTGCGGTGAGCGGGGGCCACTCTTCATTTTGGTGCACGGGCTTCTCACTGTGGTGGCTTCTCTTGTTGTGGAGCACTGGCTCTAGGCACGTGGGCTTCAGCAGTTGTGACACGTGGACTCAGTAGTTGTGGCTCACGGGCTCAGTAGTTGTGACTTGCGGGCTCTAGAGCGCAGGCTCAGTAGTTGTGGCGCACAGGCTTAGTTGCTCTGCAGCATGTGGGATCTTCCCGGACCAGGGCTTGAACCCATGTCCCCTGCACTGGCAGGCGGATTCTTAACCACTGGACCACCAGGGAAGTCCAGTATTTTATTTCTTAATAAAAGAAGATCTTAAGTAAATAAGATAGAATGTTAAGGTTTAATTTATTTGGGCAGTCAATCCATGAGTGTTTGTTATATTATTATCTAGATTCTTTTGTAATGTTTAAATTTTTTTTAATTAAAAGTTTAAAAAGAGAGAGCCGGAGAAAAAAGGGACAGTGGAAATCAATTTGCTAGTATTGCATATTTGCACGGTAATGATAATGATCTAGTAAAAAGGGAAAAGTTAGTGCAGGAGACAAGGACAGTTGTAAGAGCAGAGTCCTTGAGTATGAAAAACAAAGTGAGATCCAGTGCAGAAGTAATTTGGCTTTTGTTAGGAGCAAGGACAGTTTGTTGAAACAGGAGAGAAAGCAGAATAAATGGTGGGAAGAGGAAGTAGTTCTCTTCCGAATTTAGGGCGACTAACATTCAGGTTTGCCTGAGACTGGGAGGTTTCCCAGGATGCAGGACTTCCAGTGCTAAAACTGGCAAAGTCCTGAGCAACCAGGATGGTTGGTTATTCTGCTTGTTTTTCCTTAACAAAGTGAAAAGTTTGATCATCTGTTGGGAATGGGAATGGGAAGGGGATGATGGTTTAAGGTAAAAAGAGAAGCTGTATGAAGTAACTCTCTATCTTAAAGATAGGTGAGCAAATTCACTAGGTTGTCATGGTATGATTTCTGAGCTTTGCTAAGGATCTGCTGTAATTTATGAGTATAATTTCAAAGTTCATATGGTTGTGTATCTTTACAGTCTCATTCAACTGTTCAGATGGAGGTGCTTTGTTAAGTGGAAGGTTGGTTTTAACTATGATTTGACTATGCTGGAGGAAGAGAGGAGCAAAGGAGGGAGGCCACAGGCAAGGGAGTGATTATAGTGATGGATCATCAAATCTCAGGATGGGTATAAAAAGTGAAGAAGAGAGGATGAAGGACAGTTGGAAAAGTGACTCCAACAGATTTCTAGACGTGAACTGGAATGATAGGAAGTGAAGAGAGTGAGATGCTTGAAATTGAGATTTTTGAGGTGGTGTAGTTACACTGGTTATTTATATGGTGATGGGAATAGGGGGCTGGAGTGGATGGCAGGAAAGATCATTGAGTGTGGTAATGATCACTCCATGGATGTGATTTTAGTGATTAAGGCAGGTTTTGGTACTCTAAAAAATATTCACTTATTTTCATATACTATAGTTTTCTCTTTCTTGTTTTATTTTGTTTGATCATTGCCTCAAATTGTAGATTGTATTGTTGTTCTTGAATGAAGATGGTTGTAAATAAATAAGTGGATGGATAAAAGCAAATTTTGTTTAATCAGTACTTGTTTTTATCATATGGCTTGCTACTAGAAACTTTGTAGTTGGTTAAGTTTCAAACGTTAACATCCAGAATGATGATCCACTGCCCATTAAGCTATTTTAGTTCCAAATAGGTTCAGTGAGGACTTTGTGTCATGTATGGTTATTAGTACTGTATTGCTTTGCTCACTCCTGTTTCTCTCCTTCTCTTTTTATAGGACCGCAACTGAATGCACAGCTAGAAGGTTGGCTTTCACAAGTACAGTCCACAAAAAGACCTGCTAGAGCCATTATTGCACCGTAAGTTTTAAGGGTCTTTACCCAGAATCTTTCATATGTTAATTATTAATAAAGAATGAGTATCTACGGATTGAATTAAAAATTAAAAATCAAATGCTGTGTTGAACTGAAGAAGTTATATTCACTAAATTTCATGATTCTTGTGGCTTTCACTTTAACTGAAGGATAAAGGAATTGGCTACTTTATTTTCTCAGATGCAGAAATATCAAAATTTACTTTTGGTAATAAAACTGACTTTTAAAACAGAGTTGTTTACATTAGATAAACTTGGTGATTTCAGTAGTATTTGGTACAAATGAATAAGTTCTGTTTTAAACATTGAAAAGATCTACTTTAATCACATAATTTTAAACTTATAATAAAAAATGGATTAAACATAATATGGTGCAGTATGGAGTAGCAGCCAGATTTTTAGGGGAGGGGTAGATTTTTTTTTTTAATGAAGAAAATCTGTGACTATTTCGTCTATGTTAGAGGGCTTTTTGAGAACTACAGGCTAGCAAACATACAGTTAACTATGTGTCTGTGTATGATGTGAATTCAGTTAATTTTGATTTGGTAAATGTTGGAGTTTGTGCTATTTCTGTCACAGCAGCATCTTTTATGTGACTTCTGTTGAGTTCAGGTTGGTACCTTGATAAATAGTAAATAGTGAAAATAATAGCAACCACTTATTAAACAATATGAGAATTAAATGAGTAAATACACATAAAAAGCTTACATTAATGTTTGGCACATAATAAGTATTCCATAAATGTTATGTATTTTTTGTGCCAAACTTTTTGTTAAATACTCCATTTGTATGGTCTAACTTCATCTCGTTTAAAAGATTCAGGAAGCTGACTATACTACTTACCAACTGTGTGACATATAAGTTATTTAATCTCTTGTGCCTTTGTCTCCTTGGTAAAATTGGAATAATAGTATTACTTTCATATAGTTTTTCCAAAGATTAAATGAGCTAATCTTTATAAAACTTTTAGCATAATGACTTGCTATTACTTATTTTGTTATTCAGCAAATATCTACCAGGCTAAATGCCAGATACTCTTTGTGCTGCTCTTTGAATAAAACAAAATCACTACTCTCATGGTGCTTGCCTTTTAGTATTTGGGGAAGACAGACAGTAAATAAATAATTATATTCTGTGTCAGGTGCTGATGGGTGCTAAGAAAAAATAAAGCAGATAAGAAGATTGAGAATGACAGTATGGGTAGGGAGTTGCTAGTTTAGATAGGATAGTAAGAAAAGGTCTTCCTCATAAGGTAACAATTGAGTCTAAATGATGTGAGAGAGAGGTTATGCAGATGCCCAGGGAAAAAGGGTTTCAGGTTGAGGACGAAGCAAGGACAAAAGCTCTGGGGCAGGATACGCTTAATGTGTTTGAGGAAAAGCAAGGCCAGTGTAGCTGGAGTGGTGTGTGTGTATGGGGAAGAGTAGTGGATGAGGTAGGCAGCGGGGGCTAGATTGTAGGGAGGCTTTGTAGGAGAACATAAAAACTTTGGTTTTTATTCCAAGTGATAAGGCAAGTAATGAGAAGTTTTGAGCAGCAAAGTGACATGATCTGATTTAGGTTTGAGAAGGATTATTCTTGCTGCTGTATGAACTTTCTGTTTTGTGGGGGGCAAGGAGTCCAATTTAGGAGGCTTATTACTATAGTACAGAAAAGAGATGACATAATGCCTTTGGCTGGGAGCTAGAGGTGGAGGTGATGAGAAGCTGTATATTCTGGGTATTTGGAAAGCAGGACCAATAAAATAGAACAAGTCAAGGATGACTCTTAAGTTTGGGCTTGTGAAATTGGAAGGATGGAATTGGGGTTTGTACTAATTAAAGGAGAAAACAAGGGTGGAGGTGGGGAGTAGAATTTGAAGTGTTTATATAAAATCTAAATTTTATTCTGCCTGTGTTAATGTTGAGATACCTATTAGATATCCAAGTGAGGCAGCTAGATATATGAATCTGGAGTACAGGGAAGAAGGGCTAGGCTGTGTTGGCATATCACACTTAACACAGCTAAGTGTGTAACTTTAATCAGACATGGTTGCCTCGGGAGTAAAATAGAGAAGAGAAGAGGTTCAAAGACCAAGGCCTTAGGCAAGCCAGCTTAATTTAGAGGTCACGATGAAGATGAGTATTTGCAAAGGAGATTTTGAAGGAGGACCAGTGGGGAAGGAGGAAAACCAAGAGTGAGTGAAGTCTCTGGGAGACAAAAGGATGAAAATGTGTCAGGGAGGAAAAGATGATCAGGTGTGTCAAATTCTGTCAAGAAGTCAAATAAGATGAGGATTGATAATTGATAATTGGATACTATGGAGATTGCTGGTTATTTTAATAAGAACAATTTCTATGGGGTGGTGGGGATGAAAGCACAGTTGGAGTGGGTTCAAGAAAGAATCAAGGAGGGAAATGAAGACAGTGAGTATAGATAGTTTTTTTGAGAAATTTTGCTATAAATCAAGGAAATCGGGCAATGGGAATATGGTGTCGGGGAGAATTTTTATTTAAGGTGGGAGATATTAAAGTGTTTATAATGTTGATGACATGATCCAGTAGAGAAAGAAAAATTGATGCAAGGATAAGTTGGGAAGTTTGTGTAAGTGAGATCCTTGGTTGGGTGAGAAACAGTGGATTAGTAATCATCTCTTTATAGCATCTCATGAGATATGTTTTATTGTCATTCCCATTACTTTGCTGGTATTTGACTATTATGGTATACTACCTTCCTAGTTAAAACTTACTCTAAATGTGGGAGCTGAGCTGAATCAACATAAAATTAAAATGAAGTTAGTTATTCATGAAAAAGTAGTTAGACTTGTTTGCTTCTTGCAGTTAGTTTTAAACTGAAATGTTTGGAAATGCCCTGGGAAATGAAATGTTTGAGTCTACGTTACAAATATATTAATTTGTAAGAGATTTCCAAGTTACCTTAGGTTTTAAAATGAATATTTGAAAATAGTTTTGGCTTTGGTGTGCATGTTTCTGCTATATAGTGACTTTGTAGTTACATTTATGTATGTATAGGCAATTTCTACTTTGTTAATATATGAAAACTTTAAATATAGTCAAGTTCATCTTATTATATGGTTTCCATCTTATTATATTTTCCTTTCCAGAGTTACCTTTTTTTTTTTTTAAGGTAGAAAAGCAACAACAAATATTTTCTTGTTCTATAGGCACAAAAGGGTCTTTGTAAGAACGAGCTTATATAGTAATTAGACAACTTAAAATTTTAAGATTTCTACTTTTATTTCAAATCAAAAACATACTTTTAAAATTTTATAAATTCTAGCTCTCTGGGACCACCTTTCTTAGATTTTGCCTTCATAGGAATAAATCATACAAGGGGAACCTTAAAAAAACAAACTCAGAACCTAGATAGCACACTTTTGAAAATGCTTAAACAGTTTGCTTATTTTTATATGGATGTAGATTAAATAGAATAATGTCATTTATTGTTGACATCATTAAATGATTAAATATTGACCCATAAACCAACTGTTGATCAATTTTAATGAATTCTAATCTATATAACATAACCAGGCACATTTAGGAGAGGGATTCAAAAGAATTTAATTTGACTAAAAAATATCTTCTGGTTGCATTTGGAACTATCTTACTTATATTGAGGCACAGGAGACAGTATGTGGCCCTGGGATATATATTGAAATGATCTCATGAGCTAGGAGTTCCAGAAGCCTTCTTACCATGACTGCCAGATACCTTGATGCCAAAATTGTTGTTTATCTTGCAGTATTCAGGAATAACTCAGCAACCCTTAGAATGGAGCTGTACAGGTATGCATCACTTAAGAAACATCTTATTGAATATAAAAATATAAGCAGATAATTGTGGAAGGGGCTTAATTTACATGATGAAATTATTTTTTACTGTCAAGCACAGACAATGAATATTGAAGGCCATACATTTAAAGCAGAATTTGATTTCTTAGTGGTTAACCTAGTAGGAATAGTATGGAATAAAGGATACTTTCACTTTTCGTTGTGTACCTTTTTTTACGGTTTGATTTTTTTACTGTGTACATTATACCTTTAGTATAAAAACCTGTTTAAAAAATTTAAAAACTAAGAAACATTTATATAGAAGATCAGGTTGTATATACTGAAGCATACCTGTAGAGCTCTACCAGTGCATGTCATGAGACAATGAATCTTCATAAATTATCTAGTTAATTTAAGTTACTGGAGATTTGCAGTCCTTGTTAATGTTAACAAACAATCTTCTAAACAGTCTCATAGTGCGTTCTGTGTTGTGTTGTGTGCTTGTTTGGCTTTGTTCTGGTTTTGTCTTGTTTCCTTTCACATAGTGAAAGCAGATGTGCCCTGTGTGAATGATAGGCCAGAAGACAGGCTCCTCGCATTAGCATGGAGTTCGAGCTAAATCTGGTAGAAACCATCAAGACTTTCCCAGTCTTGTTAAGATTAAGAAGGACTGGTAGGTTATTCATGGCAATATCTCAAATCATATATACTCTAGCAGTAAAAAAAAAACCCCTAAATATGCAACATTGTGGTTAGTTTATTCTTACTTGACTTTTTAGCTCATAATATTGTTTACTTAATGTTTGTGAGATTCCATTTGTAAAAATAAAATATTCTAAATAATGACTGTTTTACCTGGATATTTTTTGGATATAATCATTTACTGATTTTTTTATTGAAGCAGGAATCTTTAGGGCCATTGAGCAGTGCCTGTGAAAGAAAAGAATAAAAGGCTAGGTGCAGCAAAATAAAATTGAGATGGAGGTTGCTGCTTCTGTAAACTGTTTGGGGCCAGTTGTCATTCAGGTTGATCCTGTACGTTTACAGATGTTTTTAAATTTAGTTTCTAGGTTTGTAGATCATATTTTAACTTAAGGTTACAAACTTTGCTTATTGCTGGAGGAGATCTCATTTCATCTGGTCCAATCTTCTCATTTCATCTAGGGCAGTCTTTTATTTTGCATTTTTCCTGCTATTCAGTAGAATTAGGACTACGGAAATCTGACTTTGTTGAATTCAAGTAAGTGTTCTTTTATTATTCCCTATATCCACTTTGATGAAAAGCCTCTCAGAATGTTTAGTAGACTCTTGGCATTCATAGTTGATATAAGTGAAAGTCCATGTGATGTAGTGATTAGTAATTTTCCTGAGGTAGGAATTTAAATTATACCACACTGCAAGGTTGCTGTATGGGAAACTGTCACTTAACTAGTGAATGATTGTGGACAGTGACCTTGCATCCTCATTTAATTGCAGCTCTCTGAGGGGCACAGAAATTCTGGTAGGTTAGGAGCTGAACTTGCTGATGCAAAGGGTCTGCTGCATAGGTGTAAAGGAAGAAGCAAAAGTACTCTATGTTAAAAGAAAGATCAGTTTTTAGAGGTATGGTTTTAGCCTAATGACAAATTATAGATATAATAATAGTATAATTTTGTATTTGTTTACATGAGAAGTTACATTGAGAATCAGAGTTACCTGTAACAGCTAGCAGGGATGACTTTGTATTAAAGGTTTTAAGAACTTTAAAAAGACTGACTTGGACACACTTTTATGATGCATATTCAAATATCTGTAGAGCTCAAATTTTCATTGCTCTTCTGGCTATTATGCAGAACGACTAAAGAAAAAAATGTAGCCATTCCCTTAGCGAAGCCTCCTTTATTGTGAGTGATTCCTTACTGGAACCTG
Organism: Balaenoptera borealis; assembly: GCF_965194805.1. Classification (NCBI taxonomy): domain Eukaryota; kingdom Metazoa; phylum Chordata; class Mammalia; order Artiodactyla; family Balaenopteridae; genus Balaenoptera; species Balaenoptera borealis. The sequence continues at coordinate 66,426,658 of NC_138871.1, forward strand.
TTTCCACATACATGTAGAGTTATAGATTCTGTTAGCAAGAGAAGGGTGTAGGAACAGAGGATTAGTGGTGAGAGTTGATGATTATTACTATGGCTTTATTCATTACCATATATCTGGGCCAGGGTAAAGGAAAGTATTACAAATTCTCTTCTTTGACTGTGACCTTGGTCCTTTCATGAGGTAGAGTTCCTCACTGTGGGGGATAAGTGAGTATGGGGTATACTTAATGATCAAAAAATAGATACACTGCAGTGTATTCTCTATCTAAGTTAAGAATCTCCCTGTCCTTGGGAGATTGATTCAAGACGGCGGAGTAGTAGAAGGATGTGCGCTCACTCCCTCTTGTGAGAGCACAGGAATCACAACTAACTGGTGAATAATCATCGACAGGAAGACGCTGGAACTCACCAAAAAAGATACCCCACATCCAGAGACAAAGGAGAAGCCGCAATGAGACGGTAGGAGGGGCGCAATCACAATAAAATCAAATGCCATAACTGCTGGGTGGGTGACTCACAAACTGGAGAACACTTATACCACAGAAGTCCACCCACTGGAGTGAAGGTTCTGACCCCCAGGTCAGGCTTCCTAACTTGGGGGTCTGGCAACGGGAGGAGGAATTCCCAGAGACTCAGACTTTGAAGGCTAGTGGGATTTGATTGCAGGACTTCGACAGGACTGGGGGAAACAGAGACTCCACTCTTGGAGGGCACACACAAACAGAAACATAGATCAATGGAACAAGATAGAAAACCCAGAGATAAACCCATGCACCTATTGTCAACTAATCTATGACAAAGGAGGCAAAGATTTACAGTGGAGAAAAGACAGTCTCTTCAATAAGTGGTGCTGGGAAAACTGGACAGCTACATGTAAAAGAATGAAATTAGAATACTCCCTAACACCATATACAAAAATAAACTCAAAATGGATTCAAGACCTAAATGTAAGACCAGACACTATAAAACTGTTACAGGAAAACATAGGAAGAACACTCTTTGACATAAATCACAGCAAGATCTTTTTTGATCCACCTCCTAGAGCAATGGAAATAAAAACAAAAATAAACAAATGGGACCTAATGAAACTTCAAAGCTTTTGCACAGCAAAGGAAACCATAAACAAGACCAAAAGACAACCCTCAGAATGGGAGAAAATATTTGCAAACGAATGAATGGACAAAGGATTAATCTCAAAAATATATAAACAGTTCATGCAGCTCAATGTTAAAAAAACTAACAACCCAATCCAAAAATGGGCAGAAGACCTAAATAGACATTTCTCCAAAGAAGACATACAGATGACCAAGAGGCACTTGAAAAGCTGCTCAACATCACTAATTATTAGAGAAATGCAGATCAAAACTACAGTGAGGTATCACCTCACACCGGTTAGAATGGGCATCCCTCAGAAAATCTACAAACAACAAATGCTGGAGAGGCTGTGGAGAAAAGGGAACCGTCTTGCAATGTTGGTGGGTATGTAAGTTGATACAGCCACTATGGAGAACAGTATGGAGGTTCCTTAAAAAAGTAAAAATAAAATTACCATATGACCCAGCAATCCCACTACTGGGCATATACCCAGAGAAAACCATAATTCAAAAACTCACATGCACCCCAATGTTCATTGCAGCACTGTTTACAGTAGCCAAGTCATTGGGAGCAACATAAATGCGTATCGACAGCCAAATGGATAAAGAAGAAGTGGTACATATATACAATGGAATATTACTCAGTCAGAAAAAGGCATGAAATTGGGTCATTTGTAGAAACGTGGATGGACCTAGATACTGTCATACAGAGTGAAGTCAGAAAGAGAAAAAGAAATATCGTATATTAACGCATATTTGTGGAATATAGAAAAATGGTATAGATGAACTGGTTTGCAAGGCAGAGATAGAGACAGAGATGTAGAGAACAGATGTATGGACACCATGGGGGGAAAGCGGGGGTGGGGTGGTGGTGGTGGTGGGATGAATTGGGAGATTGCGATTGACATATATACCCTAAGATGTATAAAATAGATAGCTAATAAGAACCTGCTGTATAAAATAAATAAATAAATAAAAATTTAAAAAAGGTAAAAGAATCTTCCTCTCCTTTTGCCACTATGTTGTCTTTAGGTCAAGCAGACTTTTAAACCTTCAGCTTCAAAAAGGACTGAAACCATGAAATCTAAGTTCTTGTTATGAAACAAGTTTACCTTAGTTAATCGTGTTTTCAAAACTATCATCCTTCCTTGTAGTCTTACAGGATATATGATTCTGTAAGTATTTTCCAGTTGTTAGGCTTGTTGCTTTTCCTACTCCATGGACTCCTTCCCTTCTTCCTTGAACTATGTAAAGGTCTCTTACGGTGCTTAAGAATGGGTTCTGGAGCTCTACTGCCTGGCTTTATATCCTGGAGTGCCACTTACTATCTGTATGACCTTGAGCAAGTTTCTTAACCTTTCTGCTTTAGTTTCTTCATCTATAAAATGAAAAGAATAATAATTCCTATTTCATAGAGTTGTTAGGATTAAAAGTAATGCTTTGAGTTACGTAGAAGAGTGCCTGAGATGCAGTAAGCACTCATTTATCACCATCATGATAACTGTCCTCTTCTTCTTCCTCCTACTTGGTCACTAAGATATGTCACTGTTTCCTTCTAGACCCTAGAGCATTGATTTCTCATTTCCTACTGGCACTGACACCATTCTAGACCTAGACCATGATATTACTACCTCACGCCACAGTTTCCAAGAGAGCTTCATGTAACTCCTCTTGCCTCTAACACGTCCTTTGTGCTTGTGTTTTTCAGTACATGATAACAGTTTCATATTGTCACTCCCCTGTTCCAAGAGCATACAGCAGTTTTTCAGTAACTTGTTTTATCAAGCCCAGACTCCTCTGTCTGACTCTGGCTTAACATTACTCTCTTGTTCCATTCAGGCCAATTTCATATTTTCTCATTTACATCATACACTTGGACATTTGCTCATGTTTTTCCTTCAGGCTTTATTCCCTTCATGCCCTTACCCTTCTACTTACTATTTCTTTCCTACCTGTACTTCAAGAATCTAACGTTTCTAAGAAGCCTTTCTGGCATTTAAGAACTGAGCTTGGGTAGGAACAGCGTTGGTAAAACTGGGAGAGACTCAGAGTACAAAGACAGGTTGATTTAAAGATCGGAGTATAGATCAGGGTTCAGGGCCTTTAAATTCAAGAAGAGTAAGGATTGAGAAGTGGAGGGATGTGAAGTGAGTGACAGCTGAGAGCAAAGCAGTGTTGAAAATCTGAATGTCATTCAGGTTTGTGACAGACCAGGGCGGATCCAGATGGATCAGATGGTTTTTAAGGTCTGCATGGGCAGGCAAGATAGTGCATATCTGAACTGACAGGAGCCAGTGATGTTCAGATGAGGAACAGGTATTAAGTATCTGAAGTAGTTGGTATTGGCGTCTTGGGGACTGGAAGATTGGGGACATAACTGGTTAAAATAGAGCCCCTGGTTAGCCTAGAATATCAAGATCAGTACAGGATGACAGCAAAACTGAATTTGCTGAGCCACAGAACAACTTGTATTACCTTCTGGCTAAGATTAGAGTGGATTGTGAGAATATTGCTATATTCAGGCAACTTGATAGGCTCCCTTGACAGAGGCGTGAGGATGGAGTGACTACCATTAATCTGACCAATAAAGCCTCAGTGATTTCAGTGTGCCTAGCATATGTCCCATATTACTTTACTCCTAATTAAGGACCCTACTATCTTGTATGGTTGTGATTGACTTATGTGAATCTCTTTTTCTGTGTCTATATCAGATGAGTACCATTTTTAAAATAGAGCTTTACTGGGGTGTGATTAACATTCAGCTGCATATAAAGTATGCAGTTTGATAAGTTTGAAATATGTATATACCTGTGAAATCATTACCACAATTAAGATAATGAACATATTCATCATCTTCAGAAGTTTCCTTGTGCCCTTCTTTCCCTCTCTGCCCTTCTCCCACCCTCTCACATCCACTGATTTACTTTCTGTCACTATAGATTAGTTCTTATTTTCTAATTATTTATTTAGAATTATTTATTTTTATTTTTAATTGAAGTAGAGTTGATTTACAATGTTGTGCCAGTCTCTCCTGTACAGCAAGTGACTCAGTTTTATACATACATATTCTTTAAAAAATTTTTTTATTGTAGAAGTATTTAAATGGAATCATATGGTATGAACTCTTTTTGTCTGGCTTCTCTCACTCAGCATATTTATTTTTTTACCATAATTATTTTGAGTGTGTCAATAGTTCATTCCTTTCTATTGCTGAAGAGTTATTTCATTGTGTGGATATACTTTAATTTGTTTATCCATTCACCTTTTGAGGGACATTTGGCTCTTTCCGTTTTTGGCTCTTGCAAATAAAAATGGGATGAATATTTGTGTACAAATCTTTGTGTGCACATAATGCTTAAATATATATATATATATATATATATATATATATATATGTATTTTTTTTTTTTTTAAGAAATTGCCAAACCATTTTCCAAAGTAGTTGTACCGTTTTACATTTCCTACAGACTGAGTTTCAGTCCTACATCCTTGCCACATTTGGTATGGTCACTCATTTTCATTTTAGCTTATTCTAGTGGGTGTTTAGTGGTAGCTCATTGTGGTTTTAATTTGCCTCTCCTTAATGACTAACTGATGTAGAGCCTTCTTTTGTGTGTCTTTTGCCATCCCAGTGTATTTTTTGATGAAAGTATCTGTTCACATCTTTTCCTATTTAAAAATTAAAAAAAATTGTAGTAACATAAAATCTACCATCTTAACTACTTTTAACCATTTATATAATAGTGTTAAGTGCATTCACATTGTTGTGCAACCAATCTTCAGAATTCTTTTTGTCTTGTAAAACAGTTACCTATATTTTTTAAAGTGTTAGGTTGTTTTGAAATTTCTTTATATATTCAGATATAAATCCTATATCAGATATATGCTTTTTCTTTATATATTTAGATATAAATCCTTTGTCAGATATATGCTTTACAAATACTTTCTCCCAGTCTGTGTTTTGTCTTTTCAGTTTACTGTGCATCTTGAGATTGTCCATGATGGGAATGATTTACTCCACATTAATAGACAGATTGCTATAAATCAGGACTTTATTTTTTGTTGATTGTCTATACTCAAGAAAAGTAATGGGGAAAGGTTAATAAGGCAGATGAAACTTAAAATTATGTTATGTCTGTAACCTTTACACTGTGACAAGCACAAAAAAATGAGGAAAGAAATATGCTTTCCAGTATTTGAAAAACTATTGTCTAATAAGCAAAGAAGTCATTCAAGTCTTTGTTGAATGAGTGAAATTCAGACATATGTCTTCATTATTTCACTCTTGTCATTTGCAGCTGTTGCTTGGCTGTGGGTTAAAGAGTTCAGCTACCATCAGTGAAAGCATTCTGGGACAATCAATTGCCTAAGCTGAATTTGCAGTAAAGAGTATTTTGTATTTTTTCATTGTTTGTCAGTTGTGTGATATGTCTCTCTTTATTTCAGTAAAATTTATAATAAGCTTATGTACATATGTATACAGTTTTTTCCTGCAGAGCCATTTGTTAAACATTTACTGGCCGTACACTAAATAGTAAGCATTAAGGGAAATAGTTCTAGACCCACATAGCTTGAGTCAAGAAAGAAAAATGAAGTTCTGAAACAAAGTCATTGTATGGGTGATCAGAGAACCAATGTAAAGCTGAGACCAGAGGAGGAAAAGGATGGGATGAGTAGTAGGGAGAGAAAATGAAAGGCATAATACACAGAAGGTCAGGTCAATTCTCTTACCACTAAAGACACAGAGGGATGTGAGTTTTTTCTTGTAGATTATTTGTTTTGCTCTGATTTGACTTGGTCTTATCATTTTTATGTATGTAATAGTCTGTTAATGGTGTTGAAGAGGAATGTTAAGAGCTCATATATTATTAATGTTACATTAGCAACTTCAAATAAGCCTTGAATATTTCCAAATATAATTTTCCTTCAGACCAAATACTTTTTAACATTTAAAATTGGAACACAGGGGGACTTCCCTGGCGGTCCAGTGGTTCAGACTTCATGCTTCCACTGCAGGGGGCATGGGTTTGATCCCTGGTTGGTGAACTAAGATCCCACACGCTGTGCAGCATGGCCCCCCCAAAAATAAATAAATAAATAAAATAAAATAACAGTGGAACACAGAACAATGATGTGTTCCCTGTTATCTTCTAGAAGTTGCATCATTATCTATCAATACATTGCTTTTTAATCTGTACGCATAATGTTTACCATAATTATTAGATTTCTTTCAAAAGTTTTTTTTTTCCCCGAATAACTTGATTTTGAATCTGATGATTAAGTTAAACATTTTTTTGTTTTGTAGCCATGCAGGGTATACGTACTGTGGGTCTTGTGCTGCTCATGCTTACAAACAAGTGGATCCATCTATTACGTAAGTAATATAGTTAGATACCATTTTGATTAGGTGGCTGGGAATTATATCATAATTGCTTTGTCACTGAAGTAATTTGTTTTACATACTTATTATATTCTTGATTTCATTAAGAATTTGACTTTATAAATTTGATTATACCTTATATAGGTTATGAGAAGCTTTAATACTATTTTTCATTATCTGAACATTTAGTTTCTACCTTCCTTTTGTTTGGTAAAGTGTTTAGTTCTGGAAGTGTTAGAAGGTTAATACAGTATTGTGATTTATATGAAATATATATTTGGTCATTTAGATGACCAAAATATATTTCACATCTATATTTAGTCTTTTTCCACAGTTACTGGCTCACAGCTCCCAAAACCCTTGGAATTTCCTAAGTGGTGAGAATGGCAAAGGTGTCTCTTGTATGTTAATAAGGTGACTTTCAGACCCCACCTAAGCATGGGCTGGTTGCCAGGATAACCAACCTTGTGTTTAGAGGGTTGGAATTTTCATTCCCACTCCCTGACCTCCCCTGGGGAGGGGAGAGAGCCTGGAGGTTGAATCAGTCGCCATCATGACTATGTAATAAAGCCCCTGTAAAAACCCAAAGGGACAGGGTTCGGAGAGCTTCCAGGTTGGTGAACACGTGGAGATTTGGGGAGAGTGGCCCGCCTGGAGAGGGCATGGAAGGTCCTGGCTCTTTCCCCTTGCCTTGCCCTATGCACCTCTTCCATCTGGCTGTTGCTAAGTTATATCTTTTTATAATAAACTGGTGACCTAGTAAGTGAAATATTTCTCTGAGTTTTGTGAGCCACTCTAGCAAATTAAACCTCTGATTTGTAACTGGTCTGTCAGAAGTACAGGTAACAACCTGGACTTATGATTGGCCTCTGAATTGAAATTCAAGGAGGTGGTTGTTGGAATCGCCAATCTGTAACTGGTTGGTCAGAAGCACAAGTGACAACCTGGGCTTGCGACTGGCATCTGAGATGGGGGATGGGTGTGGGTGTGGGGACGTTTTTGTAGGACTGAACCCGTAACCTGTGGAATCTGATGCTATCTCAAGGTAGATAGTGTCAGAATTGAGTGTGCCCCCTCTTCCACTCACATGAATGCACACAGTGGAATTGGGTCCAGGAACATTAACAGTTAAATATTTTGGTTTTTAAAATTTTCTTTGAAAACCTGGAGATGAATACTTTTAAGAAAAATTCAAAGGCCTTTGTTCTATTTTAATCACTTTATAATTGAAAATTCTTTATTGTACATGTTAGGTTGTGTTTAATGAATGAAGAATAATTTCTCATTGACAGGATAAGGTACCTGAGTTATTTTAGAATCTGACAATGAATTTAATATGGTTTTTGAAGTATATTAGCTCTTAATAATTTAATGACAGCTCTGAAATTAGCTTAAAAAAATCTTTCTGTCAAATTGAGACTGAGTCGTATACTACTTTCTAAAATGAGAAATTTGTGAACTTTAAAAGCTTAGTATACCACTCTCTAAAATAAGAAACTTGTGAAATTTCAAAAGTTTCTGCTGGAATTAGCCACCCAAATTACTTAATTTGCTGACCAACATTTTATTTAAATAGTTAATTCACTACATGTGAACCAGTCTCAGGTTCTAGTCTATATTGCCAGTTGTACATACACTGTGTGAATAGGTGAAACTGATCATTTTAATTCTGTCAAATGTTGATTCTTAGGTTAGACCCGTACTAGTAGAGATGAAGTATAATCATTCAGAAGTAACTCACAACAGCCATGAGTTTAAAAAGAAAATCTCACCCACAGCCTACTCCTTTATGCGCAATTAGTTCAAATTGTTAAAGCAAAAAAGCTGCTCTCTTTTGTTTTTATGTAGTATGCTCTGCACATTTTATCGAAAATTATTTTTTAGTAAGTTTTTAATAATTAATAAAATGATAATATTGCCAGATTGATGAGGTTTTGGTTAGCTCCGCCTCCTTTATGATGTTTTGATGCACATCTTTAACAAATATTTCATAATACATATTTAATGTATAATTTTAACTTGTTTCATGAATAAGAGTAAAATAGAAATTAGATTGTAAAACTTTTCAGAAGCTTCCTTTATTTGACCCTGGGCCTTTAAACCAGCCATAATCAAGGCTAGTTTATATAACAGCCTTTTCCAAACCTTTTTCTATTTGGCAGAACTTTTATTGATGATGATATGTGCTAAAACGGTACCCCTGAATTAAATTTGGCCTAGGAATATATAGAGCCTATATTGATATAAGTGGAAATTGTGTGTTAAATAAGTTGATGGACAGTGAGAATGGAAACGAAAAAAATAATAAGGGAAGAGAGTCAAGGACTAAGAAGGTGACGATAAAGGAGATCAGTAAAAAGAAATGCGAATGATGGATGATGATGTGATCAGTTTATTTTTATAATTAGTATATAGTAATTGAATTCTGAATAAATAAGTGTGAAGGTCTCAGTGTTAAAAATAATCATGGACAGTCTTGTTGTATTCTCTTGGAAGTGGCCCTCCCTGAGATTTGCAATATCTTCATAGTTCTTTAAGAAAATAGAGAAAACATCCTTTTGGGAATAATAAGTATAAGAAAAAATAACAGTCCAAGAGAGAAGGATAAATTTGATACCACTAGCTTCCATTCTTCTTTCCCTTTCCCATTCTCTACATGTCAACCAGGATCATCTTTTGTCCTTAAAGTTTGAATGGATCTTTTACCTTTGCATGATTTTGTAACATCTTGCATGAACATTTGGAAAATATTTGTTCATTGAGTCATGCAGATCTTTCAAATGTTGACATTTCATCATATGATGTAAAAAAAAAATCACATTTGTTAATATCACCATCAATTTCATGAGAAAATTTTTTAATTATTGGGAAGCTTTTTGCAAAAGTCTAATTTTCACTTAAAAGTTTCAATTTTATCATTGGCAACAAATACGTCAAATATTTTCTTTGAAGTGTCAGGCTCATTTTGTTCATTTTCTAAAAAATTTCTGCCGGATACCTAAGTTGGAATAACCACAATTTGTCTACAGTCATTTTTTGAAGTAAAAATTGTGTTCCGTGGAAAAAAGTCTACTTCAGCTCATAACTCAAAATCACACAGATGCTTTTTCCTTGAGACATACTTCTGTATGCAGTAGAAGTGCTTTATGTGTTTATCACCACAAATTGAATGCATTTTGTCATACACAATATTTTTATAAAACTGTACTCGAAGTTCAAGATTTAATGAAATTAAATGAAACTGGCTTTAAAAAAAATACAGCATGGGTGAAGGTGAAGAATACATGACTACTAGTACATTTTGATTCCGTTACCTTGATTGTAGCCAGCAGTATACGCAGTCTTACTTTTGTACTACAAGTGCAAATGTTAACATGTTGAAAAGGCAAATAACTTCTTTGTATTATTATGAAAATAGTTTTGATTTTGTGGACTCCTTGAAAGGTTCTTGTGAATTCACAGTTCACACTTTGAGAACTGCTGTGATTCAGGGTGATTGGATTTATATTGTGGATAAGGTATTGGAGAAGGCATCTCTGGGGAAATGATTTTTAAGCCAAGCAAAAGAAACAATTACACGTGAAGAAGTTTTGAAATAGGCAAAGGTATTCTTGTCATCAAGGAACTGCAAGACCAGTGTGCATAAAGTACTGAGATCCAAGGGGGGAAGAATAACACAAGAAGGGGCCAGTTGATATGAGACTTTAGAACCCATTTTAAGGATTTTGTATTTTATCCTCTGACCAAGAAAAGCCATTGAAAGACTTTTTAAGCAGGGAAGTGATATGATCTGATTCATGTTTTAGAAAGAGTACTCAGGCTGTTTAAGGAATTTAAAAAATTATACATTTAATTAAGTTCTTTCCCATATTTAGAGTTGCAAAGTGTTTTCCTATTACTAAAACTTTAATTAAAAACCGGAACTCAGGGTGTTACTTAGATAGTAACTTGATTTTGATTCATATCTTTCAGAAAACCTTGCAGGGCAGAAAAAGAATACCAAAAGGAATCTTCTTTGGGGCCACATGACATTTTATTCTTTAGTTAAAATATCTCCACTTAACCATGAAACACTTTAAAAAAATTACTTGTGTTCCATTATTTAGTATAAGTGGTTGAATATTTATGAGAACAGACACTCAGGTAACTCATGTGTTAGGTGTACAGACTATACTCCTCGTAGTAAGTAACTCCACAAATGTGGATTCTCTGGAGGTATTATTATATGTGAACTACATTTATTTCTGAAAGAATGCCTACTGATTTTTTTCTATTTTTTTTATATTAAAGGTTTCTTTTACATGTATGGCAACAGTGATTATATGCCAATATTTAAAATTTACTCTTTGAAGACAAAGAACTTTGTAATTAATTAAAGGGAGCAAAAGTGGCATTACTTCCAATGCCTATATTACATTTCTCTCCAAAATATTTGTATGGTCTTGGTGTTTAGGGATCTAGCAATCTAGGGGGAAAAAATGCATTATCTTTTATTTACACTATTAATTGTCTTATAGCATATAGCTAACACAGAGACTCATTCTGAGATTACTACTTGTTCAATATCCAGTTTCTTTTTTCTTCTTTTCATTGATACCTAGCCTTTTTTGGTTTGTTTTTGGGTATATCACTTTTAAGGGTTTTATATTGATGGGACCTAAATCTCTTTTTTCCTATTATCTCTCTTAACTAAACGTGGAACTTCACTATGTTGCTTTTGGATGAGTTTCAACCTTTGGGTACACAGTTGGATAATCCAGACTGATGGGACCTCTTTTCCCCACCAGACTTTATCTTTTCATCTAGGTTGGGTCTGACAAAAAGGCAAGCAAGATTAATAGTCACATATTAGAGGAGGCAGTTAGGCTTTCGAAGCTGAGCTCGGGTCTTTATTTCTGGAGTAACGCTCATCTTTTAGCCACTGTTAGAAGAACCTTGTTACACTTACCTATGAAATATATCTATGCCTAGATTGATTTTTAAAAGTCATTTCATATTTTAATTATATATTCTGAATTTCCCAGGAGTGTTCTGATTTTAAATATTCTATCTCTCTCTCTCTCTTCATAGAAATACATTCCTCAATCATAAAAATGCTTTTTTTTCTTACTTGATTCTTGATTCATATAATACCTATCCTTAAGCAAGTTTCCTAAGCACTGAGATTTACCATTTTCTATATCCCTCATTAAACTTTAATTTTAAAAATGTGGTGATATTTATGTGCTGTTAAGATACGAGAACATAGTGGTATCTTTTGTTCATTTAGGAATCTATAGATCTGATTTTTTTTTTCTTAAATGGTTATTGAGTTGATCATAGAGATGATGACAAGAAGTGAGTATTAGCAGGGGAGGCGAGGAAAGGGATTATGTTTCTGACTAGAAATGGCCTGTGAGTGAAGTCTTACATGTGGGCTCTGAGTGACATCTTGAGGATTGCAACATCTTCCGGAGATTTTGGGACTAAACTGAGAATCACCTTGTCCTTATCCACATCTTTCTTATCCACCCCCGCCCCCCAACACCCCATATAGCAAGTAAGATATAGCTGACAATAGGTTAATTTTCTTAGCTGTAATAGAATTCTGTCAAAATAAATATATTGCTAAAGCACACATTCCTTGGCCTGCAAGTTTTTGATGTGAAAGAGATATAGCTCTGTGTCTCAGTCTTTGTGTTTTTGTCCATTAGATGAGCAATGAGTAGAACTTAATTTTCTAGGTATATAGCTTACATATATTCCTTTTTTTCTTATAGTTTTGGTTCTTTTGTGTCTGTAACTTGTGTGTGTGTGTGTGTGTGTGGTGGGGAAAGTTTAGTACATATGAATCTGGGAGAAACAGCGAAAATGGAGAGTTTGGAATTTAGATTGTAGAGATGTTTGAGATAAAATGAGAATAAGTTAATTTTACTCTTGATGTTAAGATAAAAGGATTGTAAAGATTTAAGCTACAGTTTAGCCCAGTTCTTTTCTTTAGCCTACAGTGCAAATAACACATAATTAAGTTTCTTTGTTTTTGAGAATGACTTCTACTTGAATGGGAACTGAGAAAGCTTATTACACAGAGTTCTTCTCAACAAGATGCCTTTTTTCTCTGCCATGGAAGAAATGTGGAAATAGCTTTAACAGAATGCTTCTTTGTAATGATATTTTGGATCTTTAGAATTTATACTTTTATGTATTTTTATTAATGTTATAGGCAAGTTTAGAATTTGTTATTTTGAGATTTTATTTAATAGCTGAAATGTTTAAAATTCAATTAATACAGCTATTGAAAACCTTATGTATCCTAGCCATGTGATACAGAGGTGATTTTAAGCATAGTCGGTTGGTTTACTGTAGATAATCAGTAACTAGTATTCCCGGGTGTTAAATATGGTTCTTTTAAAGACCTTCCAGCAAAAAGATAGAGATAAGGAATTGAACTTAATTAACTGAGGAGCAAGTCATTGGTAGGAACATTAGTTTGCTAGTGCTGCCATAACAAACTACCATAAACTAGGTGACTGAAACAACAGAAATTTATTTTCTCACAGTTCCAGATGCTGGAAAAGTCCAAGATGAAGGTTTGGCAGGGTTGGTTTCTTCTTAGGTTTCTTCCTTGGCTTGCAGATGACTGTCTTCCTGATGCCTCTTCACATGGTTGATCACCTCTCTGTACATGTGCACCCCTGGTGTCTCTTCCTTTTCTTATAAGGACACCAGTCATATTGAATTCAGGCCTCACGCTAATGACCTCATTTTAACTTAATCACCTCTTTAAAGACCTTATCTCCAAATAGGTTCCATTTTGAGGTACAGGGGTTGAGACTTCAACGTATGATTTCAAGAGAACACAGTTTAGCACATAACATTAGGTAATGAACTCAATCAAGGAAAACAATATTACATGTAATTTTTTAAAATTACTTGTTTTTTCCTTTTTATTTAATAAAGTTTGTGTAGAAGTGCAATTGTTCTGTGTTTTTTATTGTATACCTCCTAGCCGGAGAATTTTCATCCTTGGGCCTTCTCATCATGTGCCCCTTTCTCGATGTGCACTTTCCAGTGTGGATATATATAGGACACCTCTGTATGACCTTCGTATTGACCAAAAGAGTAAGTATATAGAAATTTTATAGCTTGTAAACAGCTGAAGTTTTTACAAATAGGAATTATAAGTTAATTTACAATTAAAAGTATGAATATCATAGTAATATTTGAATTGTAAAAATAAAATTTGTTATAACTAATCTGCAAAAAACAAAAACTAAGAAAGAAAATCTTCCATATGCCTAAAAGACAACTACAGTTTTTCTGCCAGCCACAAAAATCTGTCAGATCCGCTAGTCTTTGGAGTGTAGTGGTTACATTTATAATCAGGGAAGTACCATGTACTCATTGTACCGTGAGACAAGGAATTGGTACCCACAACAACTTGTTGAAACATTTTGGGCATGTTAGTCTTCCTCTGTGTATAACAGTTCCCTCACCGTAAATGGTAATGGTGATAATGACTTTATATCCTCATATATGATTTTTATGGGAAAAAAATTGAGACCGTAGTTGTGAAACTCTGCAAGAAGGGTGCCACATAAATCTTAAGTGCATTTTATTTTTAAGACGTATCTATTATTTTGATTTTTAAACAGAATTCTAGAAATCACAGTTTTTATTTAATCATGTCTCATTTTGTACATAATTTAAAAAATACCAAACAATACAGAGACTACTATAACAAATACTCATGTACTTATCATCCACACTTGACTCAGAATTTCCCCTCATCTGAACTCAATTTGCATTTCCAAAAGTAACCGCATTCATGAACTTGGTGTGTATCCTTCCACTTCATCAAATTATATTTTAAGTACGTTGAGTGTTTTTATTGTTTCAAGAAATTTTGCAACAAATTCTTCTGTAGAATGAAGGAAGCTATTTGCAGAGGAAATGATCACCTCTTTTTCTTTAATTTTTAGGCCTAAATTTTCATAATTTGGGGTTTTAAGTATTATAGAGTATTAGCAATTTGTTGTTAGGCTATAGCTTATTAATGAAACTGGAATATTACTAGCCTTACTCCCTGGAATGGTTTTAGGGTACACATTTTTCAAATATTTAAAATGCTTTTAAAATTTTTATTTTTTTCTTCCAGTTCTATTGAGATATAGTTGACATACAGCACTACATAAGTTTAAGTTATACAACATAGTGATTTGACTTTATGTACGTCATGAAATGATAAGTTTAGTGAATATCCATCATCTCATCTAGATACAGAATTAAAGAAATAGAAAAAAATATTTTTTTCCCTTGTGATGCGAACTCTTAGGATTTACTCTCAACAACTTGTATATAACATACAGCAGTGTTTATTATATTTATCATGTTGTACATTACATCCCTAGTACTTACTTACCTTATTACTGGAAGTTTGTACCTTTTTACGACCTTCATTCCAATTCCCCTTTCCTCCGGGACACGCTTTATTTTTAAAACCTTGTTGGGGCATTCTGAAAATTTTGGTTTTGGATAGACTGGCAATGAGGAATGGAGGATTTTTAATCAGGTATAATTTTATAGAAAAAAAAGTCATACCGTTATTTGTTCATTTCTTTGATATTGGTAAACCCATTTAAGGATGTAGTTACAAAAATGCTGGTTTTGTTCAATGATAAAATAAAAATATTCTTATATCTTTTTTTACATATTTCATCATTTTCTTGCTATATATTGATAATATCTAGTTTTAAGTGTAATTCATCAGAAGGATCTGAATTACTAAATCATTTAAAAATTTTAAGATTATTTAAGGCATGGTACTGTGGTAAATTTATATTCCAGTCTATACCACGAGCTTAATTTTTAATGTTGAGGAAAATAGCATTCTCAGTAGGAATTTTCTTTTCTTATCTTAGTATGACAGGAACCTGAGGTGTAAAACAATAAGTCTGTACATTGTATTAAAAAACAAAGCAAAACTCAAAAACTATATTATTAACCTCATGAGTAAGTAGACCAGGGGATTTTTCCATATTTCAGTAAGATTTCTAATCAACTGTTCTTGTTAGTATCTACTGATTGAATAAGGTCAAGGATAAGCTTAGACTCAGAGGTGATTTTAGATATAATGAAAGGAACTGATGAAAAATTTAAATTATTATTTTTTATGTAACTATGTAACATAAGAAAGTGCTGAATAAATCATTACGTGTCTTACTGTTTTGTCTGGTATGCAAGAAGCTAGTTGTTTTTTCCTTTTTTTTAGACTAAAAATGGAGAATATTATATGGTGCTTTTTGTCTCTTGCCAAAGCATGTAGTTTTGTGTTACTGGATAGAGTCTCACAGGGTAAGGATATACATTAATATATTTGTTTTACTATATTTTGAAATCTCTAGTTTACGGAGAACTGTGGAAGACAGGAATGTTTGAACGAATGTCTCTGCAGACAGATGAAGATGAACACAGTATTGAAATGCATTTGCCTTATACAGCTAAAGCCATGGAAAGGTATATTAATTAATATAAGAAATCCCAGAGAAATCATGGATATTAATTTCTTTGGAATTATTTTAACTAGGGTGAGATAATCATTAGGGTAAAGAGATTTTAAAATTTTTGTTGAAATGAAATAAAAATTTGGGATTAGATTTTCTGAATGTGGATTGAAGTTGGTTTTGAGTAGTTTGCCTATGAAGGCTTAACGTGTAAAGTGACATGGTTGTCTTATTAGGTAGAAATATTAAAAGAAAAAAACAACAACAACCCGTGTGTGTGTGTTTGTGTGTATTGATTTGCCTGTTATCTTATTCATTATACATTCATTTATCTCAGAGTAACAATTACATTCTTTCATGTTACAGTGCTATAAGTAAGTAATCATAAAATTTTAGATTTGGAAGTAACTTTGGAGGTAATTTATTTCAGCCTTAATCAAAGTACATGAATCTCTATTATAAAAGAGATTATTGTATAATAATATATAATAATTAAATATAATATAGATCTGTTATAAAAGAGATCTCTTTTATAAAAAGTGCTTGACAGATTCTTATTTGGTACCTGCTAAAGGGTCTTCTAGTGATAGGGTGTTCACTAGACTATAAGTAGAGTGAAGACAGGGACAATATCTATTTTGTTTTCCACTTAATACCCCAGTGCCTAGCACAACGCCTGTCACGTAATAGTCAATTTATTTTGGTAAAATGAAAGAATTGTTTTAAGAGTTTTCTTTCTTCTTTTAGGGCAGTATTCAAATTAGGAAGTTTTCCTTTTATAGGTCACATTTCTCTAATTTTTTCAACCATTTCCTTTATATGGACTTAATATTCCATATGTAGTTTGACCAGTTCTAAATATGGTGAGATTATTTCTTCTCTGGTCCTCATTACTGTATTCTCTTAGGAAAATAAGTAGTGCATTATAGGTTTTCAGTAAATATTTGTTAATTAAATGCATTAATGTAGTCTGAGATTATCTAAGCAGTTATTATGCTGATATGGCTTACCTTACTATTGTCTGATATACTTGTGGTCAGCTCAAACCCCAAGGCTTTTTTATACTGTTAAGCTGGATTATTTCTCCTCTTGTACTTTTGTGGTTGATTTCTTTTTAACCCTAAATGTGTTTGTCTCTTCAGTTACTTCTGTTTAATTTTTCCATGTTGCTTTTATTCCATTATTGCAGTTTTGGGGGTTATTTCCACTCTTAATTCTGTTATCAAAGTATTATTTACTTCTCTCAGTCTTATGTTATCCACATCTTTTCACAGTGATAACTATGAGGAATTACATAAACCTGAAGAAGTTAAATTATAAGCAGTATAATTTTAGGTTAATTGTTTTAATACATTCTAATTCTTTAGAAGTTATTAAACCAATATAGGCTGTTTAATTTTTGGAATCCTAGTGTAATCAGAACATCCCATTCTTCAACTACATAGGACAGTAGAAAACTTTTGTTATTTGCTGAAATGTTTGCATATTTTGTCATGAGAAAATATATTTTAGACTTAGTAAATTTCAATACAATAGGACCAATAAACTGCCAACAGTATCCTTAAGGAAGCTTTAATAAAATAACATTTTTGTTGTTATTTCAAAAGTAAAACAGGCATAATGTGGAAATTTAGGAAAATAGAAATTTGAAACCAGTGAACAAAATTTTTGTTCATAATTTCCTATTAAATAGTGTTAAATAACCACTTTTAAGTATATCACTTCTCAAGAAAACCTTCCCTACATCTCAGATTACATTAGGATTCCTAATACTGACTCTTAGAAAGTACCCAGTACTTTTCCTTTGTAGTCTTTGCTGCACTCACTACCTGTATCAGTCATTCATTACTGAGTAACAAATTGCCTCAAAGCTTAGTGACTTAAAATCATAGCTATTTTATTGCTCACAATTTTTGGATCAGGAGTTTAAGTAGGGAATACCTTGCTCTGGTCCCCAAGATACTGACTGAGATGGCTGGAGTGGGCCTTGAGGATCCAAGATGGCCTTAGTGCTGGCTTTTACTTGAGACACCTCATCTGTTCTCTAGATGGCCTGTTTGTTTACCAACCAGGGCTTTTCTATTTTCTTGGTTTCTCTCTAGAAGGATAGTCTGGATTTCTTTACATGGTGATTCTGGATAACAAGAGAACAAAACCAGAAGTTTCTTGGCCCATTAAGGCCTAGGCCTGAAACTACATAGTATCATTTCAACTGCTTTTTGTTTTTCAAAGGAGAAATAGATGCCACCTCTTGATAGGAGGAGTAGCATATGTGTACAGGAGTAGGAGGAATTGTTGGCAGCCATCTTTGCAGATGGACTACCGCAATTCTTCCTCTGGTGGACAATCCCCATTTCTCCAACATGGAGGACACCCCCAGCTCTCCTAGGATGCCCAGAAATCTCATCCAGTTATGACCTCAGGTTCAAAGTCCATTATCTTATGGTCTGTGTTAGGTTGGGATATGGATGAGGCTCCTTGGGTGTAGCTCTTTCTGATTTGGATACCTGTGAACTAAGAAGGCAAGTCTCCCTCTCACCCTCCCAATACACTCAATGTACAGTTTTGAGACAAGGACAGTAAAGCACAATAGTTACTTCCGTTGCAGAGTGAAAGAATGGGAAGCATGTAGTAGTCTCTGGTCCAAAGCAATTCTGAACTCTAACCAGGAAATAGAAAATATCCTTGATTATGGCTTGGTTCTGTCTTCTGATAGTGGCTTCATAATTCATTACAGATGGTTCCTGACTTATGATGGTTCCACTTAAGATTTTTTGGCTTTTTGATGGTGTGAAAGTGATACACATTAAGTAGAAACTGTACTTCGAATTTTGAATTTTGATCTTTTCCCAGGCTAGCAATGTGTATGCTTACTCTCTCATGTTTCTGGGCAGTGGCAGTGAGTCGCAGCACCCAGGCAGCCTCGTGATCACAAGGGTGAACAACCAGTACACTTAAAATCCTCTGTACCAAGACAACCATTCTGTTTTTCGTTTTCAGTACAGTATTCAATAAATTACATGGGAGATTCAACACTTTATTATGAAAAGGCTTCGTGTTAGATGATTTGCCCAACAGTAGACTAATGTAAATGTTCTAAGCACATTTAATGTATGCTAGGCTAAGCTATGATGTTTAGTAGGTTAGGTGTATTAAATGTATTTTCAACTGACAATGGGTTTATTGAGACTTAACCCCATTGTAAGCTGAGGAAGACCTGTATTGTTCTTAGCTCTTGACTGGATCCTTTCGGCTCTTGGCTCTCCTCTCTGAGTCATTTTTACTTTTCCATAAGAAATGGGCCTTGTTTGCATCTAAGTAGCAGTTTTAGTCTGCTTCATGTATGTGACAGTTTAAGACCCTAAAGGCCTCTTTTCATTTGGAACAGTGTTTTGATTTGTTTTTTAGTACAAACTGATTGAACTCCATTAAACACTTTGTGGGTTTTCTATACATCAGATTATAAGTGCATTCCATTAGACAAAAGTCGCATCCACAATTCTGTCTGAGACAGGATTCTTACTACTTTGGATCTCAAGTTAGGGGCCTGGAGTTTCTTAGAAGCCCTTTTACCTGCCTGAGAGAGTATACAAGCACTGTCTTAAGTCTTCCTGAGGTCCTAATACATTTTACAGATGCGTTTTGATTTGATGCCTCTGAGCCCATGTTCTTGGTAGCACTGTGGATTTGATCTTTGTCCTTATGCTGTTTCTTTGACAGTCTTTTGCTATCTATAGAGGCTAGCGATGAGAAACAGTTATTTTCCAACCAAGCAACTCCTGTTTGGAAATATTTCTTTTAAATTCTGCTTATAATTCTTCAGCTCATGTTTTTCTTCTTGTACCTTCTCATACTTGGCTATAAAGAAGCCATTGACACTTTGAATATTTTGTCTGGAAATCTTCTTAGCTAGATCTGTGGATTCACTATGTGTATTTTTAATCTTTTAAGTTATGTCATATGACAGTTATGCTAATTGTTCTCGCAGTAAATAATATGGATAACCCTATTTCTAGCCTCCTATAGCAGTGTCCTTACTGCTCGTCCAGTTTCTAGGCTCCTTGTTGCCCTTTCAACTTCCACCTATCTCTGTGTCCACAAAGCCAATATTATATTTTTTAGGTTTCTCTTACAGTAATACACTTTCCAGGTACCATTTTTTGGTCTCAGTTATCTATTGCAGCATGGCATATCACCTTAAAGTACCTTTTTTTTTTTTTTTGCTTATGATTCTTTGGGCTAGAAATTTGGTCAGGGATGAGTGGCGACCAGTCATCTCTGTTTTATCTGCTGCCAGTTGAGACAGGTTGACTTAGGCTAGATGTTCCAAGGTGCTCTCACTTTCTGTTTGGGGCTGTGATTCAGGTTGTCTGCGGGGCACCTTAGTTCTCATCTGGGTGCTATCTCCACTTGTTACTCTTCCTTCAGGGCCTGTCTCTACACATGGTTTCCCTTTCCTGCTGGACTATCCTGAAGTACATGGCAGTTCAGGGTAACGAGAAAGCAAGTAGAAACTTCTAGGCCTCTTAATATTTAGGCTCGGAACTGGCACAGTATCACTTATGTTGCATTCTACTTGGCAAAGTAAGTTGGAAGGCTAGGTTCAAAGGGAAGGGGAAATTGGCTCTATACCTAATGGGAGGAGTGGCATGAGCATTCAGAAGTGGGAGGAATTTTGGTGATTATATTTGTAGACAACCTACCACAGTAGCACTGGAGTTAAATAGCTCTTTATCTCCCTTCTCTGGTACTTACCTAACCTATTCCCTACTCCAGGGCAGCTAGTCTACCCTGTATCTTCTGTACCCATCTCAGTACCTGGTACACAAAAGGATCTCAATAATTAATTGTTGAATAAATTAATAACAATCTATTTTTAATACTTTTATTAAATATTTTTCCAAAAATGAGATCAGATTTTTTTTATTAACTGCTTTTCATATCATGAACCTATTTCCATGTCATTTTTTTAACTCCTTTTTATTGGGTATACATAGGACTTTCTAGTATACATCTCTGTAATACTTCAATTGATCATTTAATTTTAAAACTTTTCCCTCATTTTTCACTACTATAAAAAATTATTACAGGTTAAACAATTAAATATCTAAGATATTATTTATAATTCTCTGTTATTTTAAACAGATTTTAAAATGATATTCATTAGAGGTTATAGAGGAGAAAACATAAAATGACCCATAATCCCCTTGCTCAGTTAATTCTGTTGACATTTAAAAAATGGATGTACATGGTTTAAAAGTGTAAACAACATCAAGAAGTACAAAATGAGCAGTGAAAGCCTCTTTGCTTCTCCTCAACCAGTGTTTACTGACAGTAAAAATTATTATAGATATGCCAACATATATGTATGCATATATGTTTGTGTATATACAATATATGTATAAGATTTATACATACACATGGTTTTGTGAAAATTAAAACATGTAAATAGGAGATGATATCTTAAGTATTTTATTCTGATCCTTTTTCCATATATTATCTTTACGATTGAAATTCATAGTTTTTAGTATTGCATATAATTGCATTTGAGAGAGTTAAGTTCGGATATGTAGAAATCGTCTATCTTGTAAAAAACTGTTCACTCTTAAAATTAACAACATGATCCCACCTCTTCTTTTTCTTTGCATTTTACTCTGGTCAGTTATCTTTCCCCCCCTTTTATTCCTTTCTCTATATCATTCCCATTTACTCTATTTACAGTTTATAAATTTTTAATTGATTTTTGGGGTAATTTACATACTGTAAAATATGCTCTTTATGGCATAGAAGTCTATGAATATTGATAAATGCAGAGTTGTAAATATTCACCACCATCAAGATATAGAACAATTCCTTTGCCCTAATTTCAATGCTTTTTTTGTTCAGAAAAATGTGCAAAGTAAATAGAGTTCTTTAGTAACTTTCAAAGTGTTTGAGAAATATGACCCTATAAAAATGTTCATGTTCACTCTAAAAATATCATTATTATCTTTTTAGCCATATAATGCTTTTTGTTACTACTAATATTTTGGAACATGGACAACTTGAAAGCACAGTACCGTGTATTTAAATCTGTTTCATCTTATGTTTTAGGTTCTAGCCAATCTTAGAAATTCACCATGGTTAGGATTTGGTAACTTAGTACTTATACCATTATATATATTTAGAAAATCTTGATTTTGTATAGTTTATCCAGATTGTTAAACCTAATTCTTGTAATTCTTGTGTTTATTTGTATTAATTATATTTTTGGGTTCCCTGAGTGAGAATACTGTCAGATGCCTTGTATGGTATTAAATACTATTAACTAAACATTTTTTCTATTTGTAACATCTTATACTAGTATAATACATTTGTGATAATTGATGAACCAATATTGATACATGATTATTAACTGAAGTTCATAGTTTAATTAGGGTTCATTCTTTGTGTTATATAGTTTATTGGTTTTGCCAAGTGCCTCATGTCATGTATCTACCATTATAGTACCAGTTAAAATAGTTTTACTGCCCCAAAAATCCCCCATGCTTTACCTATTCGTCTTCTCCTCCCTCTCTACCTCTATCCAACCCCTGGTAACTGCTGATCTTTTTACTGTCTTCATAGTCATATAGTTTCTAGAATATCATGTAGTTGGAATCATGCAGTATGTAGCCTTTTCAGGTTGGCTTCTTTAACTTAGTAATATATTTTCAAGATTCCTTCATGTCTTTTTACGGCTTGGTAGCTTATTTTTCTTTATGTTGAATAATAGTCCGTTTTATGGGTGTATCACAGTGTATCCATTCACCTATTAAGAGATTATTGATATACTTGGATTAATATCTGTTATATTTGTTACCATTTTCTGTTCATTGCCCTTGTTCTTTATTTCTTTTTTGTCTTCCCCTCTTTTTCTTCTTGCTCAGGTTTTAATTGAGCATTTAATATGAGTTCATTTTCTTTTCTCTCTTTGTATATTGATTATACTTCTTTTTACTTTGTTTAGTGGTTGCTTTAAAGTTTGCAACATACATTTGCAACTGATGCAAGTGTACTTTCAAGTAACACTGTACTGATTCATGTAGTGCAAGTATCTTATAACAGAGTATTCCCGATTTCTCCTTCCTGTCCCTTATAACATTGTTATCATTCATAATAAGCTATAATTACCAAACACATTATTGCTATAATTATTTTGAACAATTGTTATCTGTTAGATCAATTAAGATAAGAAAAATAAAATGAAATAAATGAAAGATGTTATTTTACATTCTTTTATCCCTCTCTAATGTGCTTCCTTTCTTTTATGTCGATATGAGTTTATGACCTATATCATTTTCCTTGTCTCAGAAGGACTTTTTAGCAGTTTATAGCTCTGATTTTATTTTATTTATTTTAAAATATTTATTTATTTATTTGGCTGTATTGGGTCTTAGTAGTGGCGCGCGGGTTCTTCTCTAGATGTGGCGCGTGGGCTCCAGAGCACACGGGCTCAGTAGTGCGGCGCTCAGGTTTAGTTGCCCCGCAGCATGTGGGATCTTAGTTCCCCAACCAGGGATCGAACCCACTTCCCCTTCATTGGAAGGCGGATTCTTAACCACTGGACCACCAGGGAAGTCCGTGATTTTATTATTTAAAACTTGCTATTTTGGGTTGGAAAAAGGATTTCTTTTCCTTTACCTTTGTCACCTTCACAGGAATACACAAGAGGCTCCTTTTCCAATGTTTCTGTTAATCGCAGATTAAGAATAATGTATTTTATTCATGGGGAGTAATTAAGTAGGCTAGTAAACAAAAGTCATTTTGGCCCATAATCGTAACTCCCCCCCCTCCAGTTTTACTAGTTATTGATGTAAAGATTTGATTGTTTTTAAGATGACATTTACTCTCAAAATTTAAAAATTTTGGTTAATCTGAATTTTTCTGGTATTAGTAGAGTTGCCTAATTGTGCAAGGAATGATAGGTGATACAAAATAAGTTAATATTGTGTGTTTCCTCAGCATATAGTCTAGTAGGAGAGATAACTGTAATATAATATAAGATAATGTAATATAATTCAAAATGTAATAAGTACGATTGAAGAGTTTATAGGAACAGAAAAGGGGGATGTAGGTGATAGCTGAGTTAGGGGGGCACAGAAGGCTTTGTAGAGAAGGTGATATTTGAGTGGACTTTGAGGATGGCTATAATTTTCACAGAATGGGGCAGAATTTTTGAGGGAAAGGGAGTACTGTAAATACAAAGTATAGGAGTAAGAAAGCCCAGGGCTTATTTTAAGAACAGAAAATTATTCGACTTAGCTTGCAGGAGTTGCAGAAGGCCGAGCTAGTAACTGAGGTCTGTCTGTAGATGTTTTTTGTTTGGCCTGCATAGTTAGAAAAAGTTTTTTCACAGATATGAATGTTTTTAGTTGGATATTGGTCCTGCCACTTCCTGTTATCTTATACCTTATCCGACTTTTCACACATATATGATACCAATGTGGGACTGGAGACATTTGAATAGGTAACTTTGTAGAGGTGTAGAGTAAGAGGGCCAGGATTAGAAAGTTGGAAAGTAGGTTGGGACAGGATTATGAAGGGCATTGAATGTCATTTTAAGATATTTGTATTTCATTCCATGATTGGTATAGAGCTAGTAAAAGTTCCTCAGCAAAAGAGGGAGATGATTGGAACTTGACTATAAGAGTATTACTCTTTGATGGCGTGATGGTACTGTGAAGGATGGATTAGAATTGGAAGAGGTTGGTAGAAATAGTTTAGAAATCACGGGGGCTTTGAACTAAGGTAGTGGTGGATAAGGTAGCAGACTGAGCAGATTATGGGAGACATTTAAAGGTTAGAATGAGCAAAACTTGGTAAATATTTCTATGTGGGAGAGTAAGATAATTTTAAGATAAGTTTAAGGCCTAAGAGTATACAATTATCAGAGATGGTAAAGCTGTTAAGTTTTAGGTGTAAACCCGGGTGTAATTTTAGGAGAGCATAGGGCATGGAAATGTTGACTTGTTTCTCTCAAAATACTAGAATGTCTCTATAATTCTGACAGCAGACTTGGGCCAATTTATCATAGGACTCTTGCTTCAAATGGTTGAGTTTCCAAAACAGAGTTTAGTACGATTCTCTGGTACCTGAAATATGCCTGCTCTTGTAAAGCCTTTCTAATCAGTATTCCTACTGGAATGGAAATTCAGAAAGATATAACCTTTGAAATTAGTTTTGATAATCTCATTAGATTCACTTATCTGATCCAACAGTAAAGGTTTATAATGACTTAAATGGTAATTTTAGTTGTCATTGACAGCTAGTTTACCTTCTCCCTTTTCCCTTTTCTTCCCCTTCCCCAGTTTCACTTTTTCATGAACATAGAAGTTTCCTTTTGAGTATTACCTGTATCCGGAAGAGAGCATTTTTTAGAATTATAGATAGAACATGGAGAATCTCTGGAATAAAAAGTACAAATTCTTTGTTGGTCGTAATGGAATAATTTTAGTTTCTATGACCATGAAAAGGATGAGCAAGAGATAGCATAAGACATTTGAGAAGATTGGGATGTATTTTATTTTTATCAGAGTAAAGATTTTTTGTATTTACATATGTTTTGTCCTCTTTTTTCCCTATGAATATTTTCTGTCTAAAAGAGGAGAGGAGAGTAAATTATATAGTGATATTATTGTGGCAACAGCCTCAGCACCTTAGGGATAAGAATAATTTTTCTTCTGACTGACTTAGTTATTATTTATTTATTTATTTGGTTGCACTGGGTCTTAGTTGCAGCAGGCGGGTCCTTAGTTGTGGCTTGCCAGCTCCTTAGTTGTGGCATGCAAACTCTTAGTTGCAGCATGCGTGTGGGATCTAGTTCCCCCACCAGGGATCAAACCTGGGCCCCCTGCATTGGGAACACGGAGTCTTAACCACTGCGCCACCAGGGAAGTACCTATGATTTTTTTAAATTCTCATCTGAGAAGCTTTGGACTGCTTCTGAAATCTTTGGGAAGTTGGAACAATTTGTATAGAAAAGAAAATTCTCATGTTCATCAGTGTTGTTCAGGGGAGAAATATTCAGATTAATGCCATAGAAAGAATAAGCAAATAACTATTTGTATACAGTATTTCATCTAGTTTAAAATGTCATCAATTTTAAGATTTCAGTTACTTATATACCACTAATTAAGTAAAAACACTGCCATTTAAATTGTTTTCTTATCACTTAGAATATTCATATTAGAGTTGAAATTTTTTCCTTCTGATGAGGACTTTTAAGATCTACTCTTAGCAAGTTTCGAATATTCAATAGTGTTATTAACTATAGCATTAACTGTAGAACTATGTTAGCTACAAATTCACATTTTTATGTTAGAATTTTTACATTAGAATTTAGACTTTTTGTGCTGTGTACCATTAAGAGCATTGGTGATACGGTGATATTGTTTTTTTAAAAAAATATTTATTTATTTATTTATTTGGCTGCACTGGGTCTTAGTTGCGGCACGTGGGGTCTTTGTTCCAGCAC
The DNA here is from genome assembly GCF_965194805.1 of Balaenoptera borealis. NCBI lineage: Eukaryota > Metazoa > Chordata > Mammalia > Artiodactyla > Balaenopteridae > Balaenoptera > Balaenoptera borealis. The sequence continues at coordinate 66,453,108 of NC_138871.1, forward strand.
GTGGGATCTTTTAGTTGCGGCACGTGGGACCTTTTAGTTGTGGCATGCAGGATCTTTAGTTGCGGCATGTGGGATCTAGTTCCCTGACCAGCGATCGAACCCGGGCCCCCTGCATTGGGAGCGCGGAGTCTTAGCCACTGGACCACCAGGGAAGTCCCGATATTGTTTGTTTGGTTTTTTGTTTGTTTTTTAAAGAATTTTATTTATTTATTTATTTATTTATTTATGGCTGCATTGGGTCTTTGTTGCTGCGCGCGGGCCTTCTTTAGTTGTGGCGAGCGGGGGCTACTCTTCGTTGCAGTGCGCGGGCTTCTCATTGTGGTGGATTGTCTTGTTGCAGGGCACAGGCTCTAGGTGCGTGGGTTTCAGTGGTTGAGGCACGTGGGCTCAGTAGTTGTGGTGCACAGGCTCTAGAGTGCAGGCTCAGTAGTTGTGGTGCACGGGCCTAGCTGCTCCGTGGCATGTGGGATCTTCCTGGAGCAGGGCTTGAACCCATGTCCCCTGCATTGGCAGGCAGATTCTTAACCACTGCACCACCAGGGAAGCCCATATTGTTTGTTTTTAAAGAGAGTGCTTCACTGTTGGTTCTGGGATTTCAATTCTTGTTTGTTACACATCTTGGATATAGTAATTTTCTGCAGCACGGGTTAAGGTATAGGACAGAAAAAGAAGGGATAAAACTTTCATCTACATTACTAAAGTGCTCACAAGAGTTTTGCAAGGTAGATTTTATTAACTCTGTTTTTACTGATGACAGTTGAGGCTTAGGATAGGTTAAGTAACCTGGTGCAAGTAGCACAGTTTGCAATTGGCAAAGATGGATTTTCTTTCTTTCTTCTTTTTTTAACAGTTTTATTGAAGTTTGAAGTATGAGTTATATCTTGTAAAACTCATCCACATAAAATTATAGCTGACTGATTTCTGATAAATTTATAGATTGTGCAGACATCTCACAATCTAGTTTTAAAACAACATTCTTTTAAAAATTTTATTTATTTATGTATATATGTATGTATGTGTGTATGTATTGGCTGTGTTGGGTCTTCGTTGCTGTGCGGGGGCTTTCTCTAGTTGCGGCGAGCGGGGGCTACTCTTCGTTGTGGTGCGCAGGCTTCTCATTGCAGTGGCTTCTTTTGTTGCGGAGTACGTGCTCTAGGCGTTCAGGCTTCAGTAGTTGTGGCTTGTGGGCTCTAGAGCACAGGCTCAGTAGTTGTGGTGCACGGGCTTAGTTGCTCCGCGGCATGTGGGATCTTCCCGGACCAGGGCTCGAACCCGTGTCTCCTGCATTGGCAGGCAGATTCTTAACCACTGCACCATCAGGGAAGCCCTAAAACAACATTTTTATCACCCAAAAAAGAAACCTTGTGTCCATTTGAGGGCAATTCTTGCTCCCATTCTCAATCTCAGGCAACCATTTACCTTCTTTCTTTCTCTATAGATTTGTATTTTTTGGAAATTTTAAATAAATGGAATCATACAAAATATAGTCTTTTGTGTCTGTCCTTTTTCACTTAGCATACTGTTTTTGAGATTCATCCATGTTGCGGTATGTATCCATGGTTCATTCTTTTTATTGCCAAGTAGTTATTTCATTGTATGAATATGCCACATTTTGTTTAACCATTCACCAGTTGATGGACATTTGGATCATTTTCATTTTTGGCTATTAGGAATAATGATATAAACATTCTTGTACAAGTCTTTATGTGAACATATGTTTTCATTTCTCTTGAATAGTTACTTGGAAATGGAATTGCTGAGTCATATGATAAGTCTGTGTTTTAACTCTTTTAGAAACTGCCAAACTGTTTTTCAAAGTGATGGCACTGTCTTATATTCCAGAAACAATGCATGAGGGTTCTGTTTCTCCACGTTCTGGCCAGTACCTGTTATTGTCAGTCTTTTTATTACAACCATTCTGACAGATGTGTAGTGTAACCTCATTGTGCTGTTAATTTGCATCTCTCCAGTGACTTATGAAGTTGAGCAACTTTTCATATGATTATTAGTCATTCATGTATCTTCTTTTGTCAAATGTCTATTCATATATTTTGCCCTAGTTTTAATTTGATAATTTATCTTTTTACTGAGTTACAAGATTTTATATATTCTGGACACAGGTTTTTTGTTCATATATATGATATGCAAAGATTTCCTCCCGTTGTATGGCTTGTCTGTTTGTTTTCTTAATGGTGTCTGTTGAAGAGCAAACATTCTTGATGAATTCTTATCTTTTTTTTTTTCTTGTATGGATTCTGCTTTTGAATCCAGGGTCACATAGATTTTCTCTTCTTGAGTGTGTTCTGCAGACCATATCTGGCCCACAGCTTGTTATTGTAATGTTTTATCGGAACATAGTCACACCCATTCATTTACCTAATGACTATGGCTGCTTTCTCTTTACAGCGACAGTTGAGTAGTTTCTACAGATATTGTATGGCCCAGAAAACCTACAGTATGGCCCATTTCAAAAGATGTTTGCTGAACCCAGTTCTAGATGTGTTACGGTTTTAGCTTATAGTTGTGGCTATTATCCAGTTTGTGTATGGTATGAGGTAAAGGTCTGAGTTCACTTTTTTCCTATGGATACGCAATTATCCCAGTACCATTTGTTGAAAAGTCTATCCTGTAAGTAATGAGTCATTTTCTTTTTGCTGCTTTCAAGATTTTCTCTTTGTCTTTGATTTTCATCAGTTTCATTATGTTGTACCTAGGTAGGGGATCTCTTTATACTTACCTACTTTGGGTGTGGAGTTTTTTTTTGATCTGTAGATTAATGTTTTTCATGAAATTTGGAAAGTTTTCAGCCATTATTTTTTTCTAATACTTTTACTGTAACTTTTCTGGGATTCCCATTGTGTGCATCCTCGTATGTTTGATGTTGTATATATTAAGCATAGTTTCCTTTATTTCTTTGAACATATTTATAATAACTTTTAAAATCTTTTGTCTGCTAAATCTAATATCCGGTCCCATTTGGATACAGCTTCTACTTCCACCCCACCCCCACCCTACCCCCAAGAGTGGGTCACAGGTTCCTTTTTCTTTGGCTCACAATTTTTTTCTTGAAACTGGACTTTTTATGTATTGGGTTGGCCAAAAAGTTTGTTTGTGTTTTTCCATAAGATCTTACAGAAAAACCGGAATGAACTTTTTAGCCAATCCAATAGTATATTATAGCAACTTTATTCTTTTTTTTTTAAACTTTTTATTTTATATTATAGTCAATTAACAATGTTGTGATAGTTTCAGGTGTACAGCAGAGTGATTCAGTTATACATATACATGTATCTATTCTTTTTCAAATACTTTTCCCATTTAGGTTGTTACATAATATTGAGCAGAGTTCCCTGTGCTATACAGTAGGTCCTTGTTGGTTATCCATTTTAAATATAGCAGTGTGTAATGTCAGTCCCAAACTCCCTAACTATCCCTCCCCTCTACCCTTTCCCCCTGGTAATCATAAGTTTGTTCTCTAAGTCTGTGAGTCTGTTTCTGTTTTGTAAATAAGTTCATTTGTACCATTTCTTTTTAGATTCCACATATAAGCGGCATCATACAATATTTCTCTTCCTCTGTCTGACTTACTTCCCTCAATATGACAATCTCTGGGTCCATCCATGTTGCTGCAAATGACATTATTTCATTCTTTTTAATGGCTGAGTAATATTCCATTGTATATACGTACCAACCCTTTATCCATTCCTCTGTTGATGGACAGTTAGGTTGCTTCCATGTCTTAGCTATTGTAAACAGTGCTCCAGTGAACATTGGGGAGCATGTATCCTTTCGGACCATGTTTTTCTCTGGGTATATGCCCAGGAGTGGGATTGCAGGATCATATGCTAGCTCTATTTTAGTTTTTTAAGGAACCTCCATATTGTTCTCCATAGTGGCTGTACCAATTTACATTCCCACAACAGTGTAGGAGGGTTCCCTTCTCTCCACACCCTCTCCAGCATTTATTGTTTGTGGATTTTTTGATGATAACCATTTTGACTGGTGTGAGATGATATCTCTTTGTAGTTTTGATTTGCATTTTTCTAATAATTAGTAATGTTGAACATCTTTTCATGTGCCTCTTGACCATCTGTATGTCTTCTTTGGAGAAATGTCTGTTTAGGTCTTCTGCCCATTTTTTATAGCAACTTTATTCTGATTTTATTAATTTTTTTCTGCAGGTGGTAGTGATGGTGGTGGTGGTTGTTTCATTCATTAATTTTTTTAAAAGTAACTTTCGTGGACTCTATATGTGGAATTTGTCTCTCTCACAGTATTTGGCTACTGATATATCTCCTTAGCTTTTAAAAAATTCTTATTTATATTTTTTACCCTGGCTTTCTAGAGTTCACCCCTGTATCTGCACTGCTTAGTGCCTAGCTACTGTTTGTTTGGAGGTTGTGCTTAAACATGTTGAGGCTGTATACCTTTCACCCTCTGCTGCTGGATTGTGTATGTTTTGGCGAGCACATATGAAATTTTCAAGTTTGCCTCCTTTTGCTTTCTGTTGGATCTTCTCTGGTCTCCCTGTGCATGTGTGGAGGTTTCCAGTCAGCCAGGGATGTGTAAGAGCTTGGTGTCTCTCAGGTCTCCACTTACCCTTGTGCTTGCTCTCACCCTCCCAATTACCTGGCATTTGGCGAGAGCTTAGGGCCTTATGGACCTCCCCTGCACACATGTGCTGCCTCCTGTTCAGCCAGGGCACCATCAGGGCATCTCCTCAGAATATATGAATTTATTCAGTCCCTATATGGGTCTCTCCTTTCCCAGACCTCCCTGTTAGATTTCTAGGTAGTCCTCAGGTTTGTGGCTTGCCTCAAATGATATGGTAATTTCAGGCTACAAAAGCTGCAGGATTTTCTGTTTCTTGCTGGGTGTGGGTATTCTGCTCTCTACTCCAAATCAAAGTCAGCTTCCTTCAGCGGTGAAGCTGCTGGTTTTCACAGGCAATCTCACCTTGCTTTCACCATAATGTTGGTGGAGCAGGGGAGGGAGATAGAGTCAGTTCCTGGTAAGATGCCAGACTTCCACTGTTCTTCCCAATAAATCAGTTTATTTTTCATGAATAAACTCTTCTCACTGTGTTTTTCGCCCTTGGTTGATGTCCAGAGCACAAAATGGTTGGTTTTTTTGACAGTTTTATAATTGTTATTTGAGGGCGAGATTTTATACTCCTTCACTAGGGAAGACCAGCTTCACAACTTGGATTCTAAAACCTAGGAATATTACATTTCAAAGCCAAATGCTCTTTTCTCTAAGTCATGCTTTGTGGGGATAGAGAACAACAAGCAATTTTTTAAAAAGAGAAATAACAAAGAGGTGGATGGATGAATCTTGATTCAGAGCTTAGATTTCTAAGTAGTATTAGACTTTTACCTCTGTATAGATAGTTCAGACAGGTTAATTGAATAGTTTGGCGGCTGTTATGGAGAGGAGACGTGTTGTTTGCTCAGAGTGAAGCAACTGTTGTTGACAAAGTACTTTTCTTGTAGTATTCCTTACTTCGTAACAGTTTTATGAAAAGGGTATTGTAATTATGATCATTTTACAAATAATATAAATTTTTAGGTTGGTAACTTACCTATGCTCTCAACATTTATTTGTATGTGATAGAGATAGTACTTGAGCCCATTTCTTCTGACTTCTTGTTTTTTATACTCTATATAACTGCTTCCCTACTATGTCATAATTACTTGCAGACTCTTTAATGATCTTAGTGTATTTATTTATGTAGGTAGTACTTGAAGTTAGAACAATTCATAACAATCTTCTTGAATTTTTACTAGAGCTCAAATTCTTTTCTTTCATATGATAATCACTCTTAACTTACTGAAGAGCCCCTATTCGTTCATGCAGTTGTTAAGCAAAGTGGTAAGAATCAGAGAAAGAGATATCCCTTGGCAGCTTCCTCTGCCAGCTTCCTCTTTTTTTCTTACTCCATAGATGCAGATTCTGCCCAAGAAGCCCCTGCATTGCAGAGGGACTGGAGATCTGTATGATCTGTTTATTTCGCAATTGACAAGGGTAAGGGGGCCTTTTTGGGGGAGGCGCTTGGGTGCCCTGAATTTAGCTTTATGAAGCTGAGCTAACATTTATTTTGGTAATACTTAAACCTAGTATTTTTACAGACCCTTTTATGAATTCTGTTTGTCCTACATCAATTAAGTGCCGGATTATCATATTAAAAAGCATTTATTACAATGATTTTTTTTGAAGTCCTGTTTAGAACAAGTCAGACAAACATGATTCATACTTCTAAAATTCCAAATCTGGGATCCTTTAGAATATAAATAATATTGAATATATGTAAACAAAATTTCACTACAATGAAAAATTTTAAAGGTCTGTTTCTGTAGCCCGTCACAGTTATTCTTAATTAATCTGCTCTGTTCCTTTTCCATAAATCTTTCAATCTATAGAGTGAAAAAGGGACTTGTGGATATGCCATAAACATTGTGGATGGGCGTGGCGTCTTTTTCTTGCTGCTAGAAATTAATATCTATTTCCTTGAATTCTATGTCCACCCTAGATGCCAGTGAAATTTGAGTTGTATCTTCAGACTGTCCTGTATCTGTTTATTAGTATAGGAGTAAGGTGCATTTGGTGAATCTTACGGGAGCCAAGATAAGTTTTGTAGGTCTCACTTGGCAGGTTTATAGAACAAGTGCCAGAAATGGTGGTATTTATAATCGGATAGAATTAAAATAAGTGAGGAAGAATTTAATACTCTTTTAAAATTACAGAAGCATTGGGCAGAGATGATTGTAGCTTTTATGGGTAGTTGAGAAGACTTGACTTGGTGTTGGTTTGATGGGCTTATTTTTATATTAGAGGATATTATTAGTAGTAAAATAGCTTTGTTTACCTAAAGAAGTATTGTACATTTCTGTAATTTAAATAGATATTTTTAGTATTCTGTACCTCATATTTTTAAACGGTTTTCTTTAAACATTATAGATTTTAAGAATTCAGCAATATTATGTATATTATCCATTCCATTATTAATAAATGTTCCACTTTTTAGTGCCAACACATTGGAAAACTATTTTTATTCTTATATTTCTTAAATGACTTTTTTTTTTTTTTTTTTTTTTTTTTTTTTTCTGTTTTCTTTAAGCCATAAGGATGAGTTTACCATTATTCCTGTATTGGTTGGAGCTCTGAGTGAGTCAAAAGAACAGGAATTCGGAAAACTCTTCAGTAAATATCTAGCGGATCCTAGTAATCTCTTTGTGGTTTCTTCTGATTTCTGCCATTGGGGTAAGTTCTAGATTTTAACATTTCATGGTAGATATTATGCACTTGTGGTTAAAGGTATCTTTTCATTCTAAGCTCTGATTTTCAGTTCTTTGTCACTTTCCCTGGAAAGTTTTACTTTTAGCAACAATGTTTAAAGGTGAATAAAAAAAGTCTTTTGGTCATTTAAAAAGGATGAGATTGTAATAGGGGATTATGGATACATTTCCAAAGGCGACTGGTATAATTGGATTCACACTGTGAGGGCATCCTTGCTTAGACACTTAGGTTAGTGGGAGTTAAGATTTTTTTAACCCCATTTCCAGGTAGAGTTGTGGGATAGATTCTCTGAAGTTAAATTTTTGGTGGATAAAACAAATGTTCTTTAGACCGTAGAAGAGCACTGTGTGCTATGCAAGTCCTTTCCCACATTTCCTTTTTTGTAATTAGTCTTTTTTTCTTTCTTTTTTTTCCTTTGGTGCTTAATTTTTGCCCATAGTTGCCATCAGTTTAGAGCTACCCTCCAAAGGTTGTAACATGTTAGCTATTAGCACTGTGGTCTAAATTGGTAATGGTTCATAAGGGTAAGGACTCCTAAGAGATTTTTGTTATTATTGTGAATTAAAAGAATAAGGAAGCTTCACAGTGAATAGGTCATAAAGGAAGTGAGACATTTATGGATGCCTTGTTTAGTAAATTTTGTTTTTTGAATTCTTTGGATACAATTTGTTCTCATTTATCCATTACTGTTGTAGAATATTTCTGAATCCTATTCCTTTTAGGACATCTCTTTGACTCATTTATTTTAACGGTTTAAGGATGCCATTATCTGTTCATTCTTCAGTTATTTCTTTGATTATAGTAAAAACATAAGGCACAACACCATAAATTTTCAGATACAGAATGGCCAGAAAAACATCCTTAATGAGATATAGGGAGCCCTGGCTTTTACATGTCTTATCATTGATTGCCGGAGTTGATTCAACATTTATCAGGCCTGGATAGGCTGGTTTCTTCTTCTCTTACCTCATGCTGCACTATGCATGGCCTTGAGATTTCGGTTCAAGAGAACCATCCTCCCTAATGGTATAGATAAGTATTTCTGTTTAAGGCACTGATTTCTCAGCTGGGGCTGACTGTCCCCCCAGGAGACATTTGGAAATGCCTAGAGACATTTTTGGTCATCACAGCTGGGGTGGGGAAGGAGGTGGGGATGCTATTGGCATCTAAGGAGTAGAGTCCAGGAAAGCTGTTAAATAAACATCCTACAATGCACAGGACAGCCCCCCACATCAAAGCATTATCCTGCTCCAAATGTTGATAGTGCTCAGGTTGGAAGCCCTGGATTAGGGTATGCATGTAGCTCTGCTACCTTGTCAAACTCCTTAAGAGGCTCTCAGGGTTCTTTAATGACGAATCTATTTGCTAGTTGGTTTGCTACCTTTGGCAGAAGTTATTTTTTATGGATATAAGTATATTACTTAGATCTGAGTAGGTAGATGCTTGAAAGAGTTCTTTTCTTGGGAACTTTGAAGTTTAGTAATAAAACTAGGGAGTATCATGATTAAAACAAGGTTATTTTACTTAGTATTATGAATTTGTGTTGATAATAAAGCATGTTTTAGAAATTAAAAGTTCCTGAAGCATGTGTCCCCTCCCTCTTCACTTTTAATTAAGGCTCTTATGAATCATTTAAAATCACTTTTATGATTTAAATAATTCGCTCCCCTGATAGTGTTCTTCAGGGCCCTCCCTCAAGGTTGGCAGCACGTACAACCACAGCATAAATCCACATAATACATGAGTAGATGTTTTAATATTGCTCTTTTATGTGGACTCATTCTTTTTACCTCATTGATGATTATAAAGCAAATCCTAAGCCACTACTATATTTAAGTAGAATGTTGAGAGAAAAAGATGAATTTTGTCTTATATTCTATCTAGGTCCTCAGAAAATTATTTAGGCCATTTGATCTCCTGATTTCTTGAAAATTTTGGAATTTAAATTGCAAGATAGAATTTTTTGGTGATAATTACAAAAAAGAACTCAAAATTTCCAGAGGTTGATAAATGTTAGCTATGGGAATCATCTAGAGACTAAAACATATTTATATTTACATTTGGTGATTAAGTAATGGAACTTTTCCAAGTGTTTATTTTTTCAGTATCACTATCACTAACAATATTCATTAAGTGCTTACTTTGTACTTATGGAAAGCACTGTACTAATTCTTGTTAGGAAATTTGATGGAGGTTTGGGAGTAAGTGGAAAGAGTTACATGGACACTATTCCAAAATTGTTAGACTCCTTTCTACGATAGTAATAGAAACTGTCATTTTTGTAAAATAAGCTTCATTTTCTATTTTATATGCCTGTTGAAATAATATGAATCATTGGCTAGTTATGGGTTAAACTGTGGTTACTTAGAAATTGTTTCATATTTTTCAAATTCATGCTTTAGTGGCATTGGTCATCTTTCCTAAATTAATGAGGGGTATATTTCCATCTCAAAAATCTAGCTTTCTCTCAGGACAATAATACTTAGTAGTTTCTTCTTCTTGTTTTAAAGATGCTGTGCAGATTGATCTTACCATACTAAATAATGATGACACTGAATTCTAAATCATTTCACAGGAAGGATTCATTTTCTCAAGTACTCAGAGATCTTAGAAGTTTCATTGAGTTAGGCTCTTAACACACTCCACATTTCTGAATAGCTGGTTTTTGAAGAAAAATCACTTAATTGATTATGGTACAGTTGATCAATTACATATATACAGTGGAATTTTTTTGTTTTTGTTGAATAATAGAGTACTGGCAGTGATGACATCTTTCATCTCTAGTGGTCATTTCTGTTTATATAATATAATGTCCAGCTTCTGTGGAAAATAAAATGAGAAACTTGATGATAGAGACAGTTAGGAGACCTATATGTGTGTAACTGGAAGGATTTTGCCTTTGTCAACCTTATTTGTTAGCCAGTGTCCATTATAAGAATGACTTTTTTTTTAAGGGTATTTTGCTTTAAAGATGTTCATCTTTCAGATACCATTTAGCTCTTATTAGACTTGAAAGAGATATTAGAGAGAGAAAAAATAGAAAGATTAAAATACTCTCAATTTTTCTTTTTGGGTGAGAGAAGCAAAGGGAGAGTTGGGAACCTAGATTCTATTGTGCCCTGTCTTTCTATCCCCTCATTTGAATCACCCCGCCAACCCCCTGCGTTTCAATTCCTGCCTTTTATTTGGTCATTAGGGAGTCCAATAGGATGATGTTTCCCTGGTAACGTTTTAATGATCCCACCTCTTTTCCCCTTTCCTGCTGCTATCAGGAAGAGTGGCATACATTTGCCGCTAGTATTTGACTTTTACCATGGTGAAGTAATGTTGTCCCCATACTTTGTGTACTTACCAAGTTCCACATCCTAGAGGATGGCTCCATGTAAGAGGATTTTGTCTGGACCTGTTTTAGTTTTTCTAATTAGTAGAATTTTTATTCTATTTTCCTGAGTTTCATTTTTGCTCTTTTCCATATATACTGTTAATATTTGTGTTTTCCTGATCACCCTGAACTTTATACTTCCAAATTTAGATTATTGACAACTTTCATTAACATAACTTTCAGTTAACTTCTAAGAAGTTTCTGAATGAAACTGGACCTAATAGAAATTGATTCTTTAAAAGTGGGTTCATGCTTCTATTTAATTTTCTTTTTAAATGGTAGTTTTAAGTTCAAATCAGTTTCAATAAATTTATTTGGTAGATGTTAATGATAAATTATATTATTTTGTTAAAATATGAATAGAGTATACACTACAGTCACTGCAGCAGTTTTGGATTTTTATCTATCAACTTACATTTGTCTAGGCTTACATAATTTCTTTTTTATAAATATGTGCCACTTATTAAAATTGGCATTCTCCTTCAATATTTATGAAATTTATATCTTTATTCAGATTTCTAGTTTAATATATATTAACACATGATTATTCATGCATACTCTTCTTCCTTTCTGTTGTTAGTCTCTTGGGTCTGAGGGTATTACTATTTTCTAAATATTTAAATTGGTTTGAGTGTAAGTTAGCTAATTCCTGAAATATATCTTATTCAGGCTTTCACATTTGTCTTCTCTAATATTGGTACATACTGATTTCACATATTTAGGGTTTTGATTTTTTACAAGTTTGAGATAAAACCAATAATTTTACATTATAACTAAGACTTCAGAATGAAAGGACTATAGTATTTTGCTTATAAAAATGATTACCTTATTTGAGCTACTTAGATAATATTTTCTTTATGAAGTACATTTTTTCTTTGGTAGTGATGTCAATTATGAGTGTCTCCAGTTTAGGTCCTTAGTGTACTGTGGTTTAATAGTCTATCTCACAGGTTGTTGTGAGGTTCAACTCAAATATTTGAAAACGTTTTAACATATAAACATAAAGTGATTAAGTAAATGTATAACAGTACAGTTTTTACTGGATATATGTCCAGTTTTATTCTATTCTTTTAATTGTTTATTAAAAGATTAGTCTGTCTTACTGACTGATCTTTTGGGGGCTTTATTGAACAACTTTCCAAGCTCATGTTTATTTCTGCAATCTAGTGTATAGCTTAATGTTGAGGTATTTAATATTTTTTTTACTTTTTGTTTTGAGGTAATTCAAAAGTAGTGTTGGTTCTTGTACCATTCATTGTTATGTTTGTCCTCATTAGTTGATTGTTGTGTGTTAAACAGACATCCCTGGAGCTTATTCTCCACACTCTGTGAATCCACTCATTAATCACCAGTCACCTTTGGAGATGGGAAAATTACTTACCTGTATTTCTTTTTCTCAGAAAGCGTGCTCTGGAATGGATTCACAAATGAGCTACCCTCCTTCCCTCAAAGAGTAAGGTTTCTGCTTTACAGGATTTTTTCTTGGGTTATTTTTCCTCTCATCTTTTGAATTTGAAAAGAACTGAGGGAAGGCACCTGGAGAAACTACTGACATACTCACTAGGGGAGTTCCAAAGCTTGTGCTGCCCCTAGGGGCAGTGTCAATGGCTCTTAAAGCTAGAAAGCTCATACTTGGAGTTGAAACAGGGGCTCAAAGAATCCATTTTCCCAGTGTACCTTCTGAAAGGATAAGTTTCAGGTAAGTAATTTTCTCTTACTATGTGATATGCTTTATTCATACTTATATAAAAGTTCACAAGTCCAGTTCTCCAGGCACATAGGCAACTGTATTTGTTCAGTTTAGATGCATAAGCTTAACTGAATGTTAGAAATATTGTAAAACAAAACTCATGAGGTACATGAAATCGTAATATATTTTAAATGAACAATAAATACTTAAAAGTGCCTTTATGATCAGTGTATTGCACTAGGGTTGTCTTTTTTTTTATTTCTTGTTAAGTAAAATCTTGATAAACTTCATTTTTTAATAATTAGAAACAAAAAAAATCTTTTGAACTCCAATTCCAAGTGGTATTTAACTGAACTTGTATGTGTGTGTACTCATGTGCACACACACATATATTCATACATATGTATGTATATACATTTAGGCTAGGATGATGGCAACTATTTACTTCAAATTAGATGCTTTCTTTAAGTATATTGACCAGAATGTAGTAATTTTGAAAAGTAATTTTGAAATGTTTGTATAATTAAAAATTATCGTAAGACAATTTGAGCTATCGTAAGTAGGATACATTTTTCAGTGTAGTAGCTTAGTAGTGTAAATTTAGCTTCTTAACTGATAAATCCTTTAACGCTTATCAAATATTTCTACTCAGTTCTTCAGCTACTAAATGCGAGGTGGCTACTAAAGAGTAGCAAAAAGTAGACAGCAAAATATTAAACATTTGCTCATTGATTTTCTGTGTATATTGTCATTCTTATTAAATCACACGTTGATTTAGTATTTTAACTTACTTTAAACATTCTACGTACTTCTCTCTTACTTCAGAAGTAGTTTTTAAGTGAAAGTTACATTGAAAATGGTCCATATGAACAAGACCGCGTTTTAAAATATAGTTACACTTTTGACTTATGATTAAGGCAGGTTTGACCAACTTCAGCCGTTTGACACAGCAGCTCTGAACTTGGAAATAAATAGAAAAGACTTTCAAATAGTAAATGTCACAAAGTACATGCATTTTTCTCTGCACCTGAGAGTAGCAGTCTTGAGATAAGACAGTTATGTCCCAGTCACAGGGGTTATTGACAACTAAAACTGACAGTTATCACCAGAAGCAAGAAAAAGAGAATGTGTTAGTATAAACCTGAAGCAGCTCAGGTTCAAAGAATATTCATCTTGATTTCGTCCAAGGATATTACTCTTATTACAGTGACAGTGTGTTAGAATTTTCTTGTCTAAGATTATTCTTTTAATTGTTTATTCATTTCACAGAAGATTTGGGGCAGCTTTATCAAAAGAACTTTGAAACAGAAGTAGAAATTTAGTACCAATGAATTGAATCACTAAGTTATTATGACAGACTTTATATTTGGCTTTGAACCTTCTGGCAGCCAGCTGGCAAATAGGAAAGATAGGGTGAATTATATAGTTCCTGTTGTTAGCTAGGAGGAAGTACATATATTCTTTAAAGAAAAACAAAGCTATACTTAACTCTAAATTTTGTAAGAAATGTCTGATGAATTATTTAATATAGGGGTACTCAGTGATAGAATTGTCACTGTTTAAGAATTTTTTTAGTGCAAGGACTGTAATGAATCTGATAGTTATAGCAACATGCAGTAGTCTCCAGTGTTTACCAGAAAAGGTTGTTATATTCAGAATGCAGGTAATTGTCTCAGAACCCTATTGCTTGATTATAGGATATCATGAATTGTAAGATGCAATAATTATTTAATAGTGGCGCTGGGAAGGGGGTGCGGGGAAATAAGAACTGCCACATTGAGTAGCTGTGCATGTTAATGTATGTGAAAAGTTAATATGTGAAAGTTAAGGAAATATGGTATATTGTAGAAAGGTGACCATCAGAGATGATTAGCATCAACAAGTTAATGAAATGTTAAGAACTGTGATGTGTGGTTTCTCTAAAAAAGGACATCAAAAGGGTGTTATAATTTTACACGGCTCATTATTTGTAAGGTGATTCTTTTAGTGAGAGAAACAGAAAACTTAAAAATCATAATTATCCAGCCAAAGAAACCCGCCTCCTCAGATGGGAGGATAATAACTGGATATGTGAACTTCGCTGTAAAATTGAAGCACAAGATGCATACTATGTGTGTATATGATTAGTGTACTCTAATACCTTCAGAATTGCATTTTGGTGAATCTTTAAAAATAAAGAATATAAAAGTAATGAGTTCTTGGAAATAAAGGCATTGCTGAAAAATAGGTTTAGATATATCTGAAATACAGCATAATCAGTTGAATAATAATATGTAATTAATTATGAATATGTTTAACTTTTGGCTTTTCTTTGACTATAGTAGGAAGCAAAATTTATTTCCTGAGCCTTTTGTTTTCTACCTTCTTTTTAAGCTTCTTCCATTTTACCTTCTCTGTTCTTTGGAGAATAGCTAAACATTGAATGTCCTGTGCTTGTACCTTTGTTGAGATTTTATTGTCAGAGTAGGACTATTTGTTATATTTATACTTCTGTGTATCCTACTTAAAGGCACTTGTATTGATCCTTTTCCAAGTAGAAAGTTTTGCAAAAATGAGATAAATTTTTAAAATCTAGGTCATGAAAATTATACAAGCCACATATATCTCTGACCTACTTTTTTTCTTTCTTTTCTGTAGTAGAGATTAAATCTTTGCATTTGTACAACAAAAGCTAAGCTTTCATTGATTTGTTAAATTGAGATAGTTTCCTTAAGCCAAATTTTCTTGAATCATATTCTTGGCGTTTACTTTCCATTATAGACCGATATAATATGTTTAACAATGCTTCTAACTTTTAAACTGTTTGTTTCCATAGTCTTTTGTATTGCTCATGACTTTAAGGTTTTACAGTTTGAAATAGTTTTTAACATCATGAAACACTGGTGATATATCATTTCTTTATTACCTTCCCAAATATGCCTTTTATTTTTATGTACAAGGGCTCTTGGGAATGATTCTCTCAGAGGCTTAAGCTGTGCTTTGCCTTCCATGAGAACTGAAATTATTTGGTAAGCGCTTGCTTTCTTTTTAGCTTCTAATTTTTCCCTATTTTATTTTGTACATGATATTTGTTTCAAGGTCAAAGGTTCCGTTACAGTTACTATGATGAATCCCAGGGGGAGATTTATAGATCCATTGAACATCTAGATAAAATGGTAAGTCCTTCAGGTGTGGGGTTTTACTGCTGTAAGATTTTTTCTTTAATTTCAGATTAGTGATTCAAGACTTATTATGTTAAAATATACAGTGGGCTAATAATTCTTTCCCTATCTTTAACTAAATGTGCAATATATATTTTGTAATCATGTGATATTGATTATAAAAATAATCCCTGTTCTGTTAGTAGAAATTTCCTTCATCTTAATTTTATTTGATTAATTTCACCTTGAATAATTAGATACAGATTTTTAGATACTATTTGGGGAATGTCTTAGTTTTAGGGACAACAGGATACTAATTCCATTGCTTACTGTTAAGCAGAAACAACCATAGCAAATTCTAAGTTTATTTTAGTATTTAATTATATTTTTTGGCCATTTGGGTTTTTCTTAAATGGAATTTGAATTTGTTTTAAATTAGAATTTTAAAGCATTATTGTATTCTTAACTAGTCCAGGAGTTGAATCTAGCAGATATATCACTAATTCGCTCTGACCTTCAATAGATCATTTCAATTTTCTAGTCTTCAATTTGTCATCTCTAAGATGAGAGACTTGGAGAGGCTTGGTCTCTAAATTGTCTTTAAACTCCACCAGACTTTAAGTCTGTAATCTGTTAAAGTCAACTTTACCAGTGTGTGAAAAGCTTTATGTATATGTTTTAGTATAAAAATATTTAGTCTAAAGTAGATAAAACATTTTACTAAGAAATCTGGATCTGAAACTATAAGTAGATTATATTGAGTAATATTATTTTATTAAAAGTCAAATGGAATGAATGCAGTTACTTAGGAGATTTTATCATACAAAATAGTTACTTAGGAGATTTTATCATATTTAAATTTATTTTGTTACTTTAAATCCAATTATGGCCTAATGCTTTTACCTTTGGAATTTTGTTTGGATTTTAATTCACTGACTTTTGGGGCTTTTTTTTTTTGGCTTTATTATGTTGCCATTTCAGTCAATTAATTCTTTCCTGGCTACTATTCTAATCTTATTTTTCTGAGGTTTAGTTCTTAGTTGCCTCAGAAAACTTTCCTGGTTCTGTATCATTTATTTTCTTCATATAGCAAATGGTTAATGAGTATCCACTGTGTGTCTGGTACTATGTGAAGTATTGAAGATACTAAGAAGAGAAAACATGATCTCCCACTTAATGGATCTTACAGTCTAATCATTGAACAGATTTAGAAAGAAGCTGTTACAGTATAGAGATGTGTAAGATATTTATGAGGCAGTGTGGATACACTGGTCTCCTTACTATTTCTTGATAATGCCATATATGTGCCTAGCGTAGGGCTTTTGCCCTTTTTGCACTGGACTGTCTCACTTACTTTATGGCTTTGCTCAGTTTTCACCTTCCCAATGAGGCCTACTGACCACCGTATTTAATTTGACATCTTACACTCCACCCTTTCAGCATTCCCAGTCCACCTTACCTTACTGTGTTCCACTTTTTCTTCTAAGAAACTGAATATTTTACTTATTTATTACATAACGATATTTGTTTTGTTCACTAATGTATCCAAGTGCTTAGAATAGCGATTGGAACGTAAGTGGTGCTCAACAAATATTTTTCAAATGAATGAATTGATGACTATAATCCTCCTATATACGTAATTGAATTAAATGAATACCCTAAGTGTAATCTGAGAAAGAAATAAAAGGAAAGTAATTTATAATAAATTAATATATATTTAATAATGTAAATGCTCAGGCACCAACTGTACTAAAAGAGACAATGAAGTAGTTAGGTGCTTACACATAGTATCAATATTACAGCCACATACAAACAGTTGTTTATATTTGTGACTTACATTTACCAAGTTACATTGGTGGGTGAATTGATTTTCCAAAATGGTGAACATTTCTTAGCAAAACTGTAAACTAAACAAAGTACAGTCTTCCCTCACTTTATATGATAGTTTGTTCCTGGGAAATCTATTGTATATTAAAATCATGCAAAACTTCTTTGTGTTTGTATGTAAAATGGCGTTAGAGTGTGGATAATTATAGGCAGGTTTTTCGCATACATGGACATGTGAAAGTGTTATAGGATGAGAGCAGTTCTTTCTGTGTGGGACTGTCCTGTATTGCAGGACAGTCAGCATCCCTGGATTCCACCTACTAAATCCCCTGACAGCATCTTCTAGTTATTGACACAACCCAGAAATGTGCCCACAATTTTCCATTTTGCCCCTGTGGTGAACAGTTATTCTGTGACCTTACCCTGCTTTATTTTTCTTCTTAGTACTTATTACTATATGACTTATTATTTGTTGATTTGTTGATGAAAACCTGCCCTATTAGATCATAAGCTTCGTGAGATCAGGATCTTTGTCCATTTTGTATCAGCCTGTTTGTGGTACTCAGTATATATATTTGTTAAATTAATGGATGAGTGGATGGGAGAGTAGTGAGAAATTAGGCTAGAGAATCTAGAACAGGCGTTTAAAGGATATCAAATAGGATAGTGATAAAATCAGATTGTATGTGAATAGATCATATAGTTGCAGTGCAGCAAACGGGTTGGAGGGAGGCCAGAGGAGAGATGAGTAGACTAGTTTGATAATCCAAGTGAGACATGGTAATTTAGACAGTGGATGGGTTGGTGATGGTGGAAGAGAGGGACAGAGTGGATGTATCCAGTATATTTTAGAGACAAACTGATGATAGAACTTGGAGATCAATTGAACTTGGAGGGGAAGGAAGTATCAAGGATGATTCCTTCTAAAAAATACAACAAACTAGTGAATATAACAAAAAAGAAGCAGACTCACAGATTTAGAGAACAAACTAGTGGTTACCAGTGGGGAGGGGGTGAGGGGCAACGTGGAGGTGAGGGAGTGGTAGGTACAAACTATTGAGTGTAAGGTAGGCTACAAGGATGTATCATACAACATGGGGAGTAAAGCCAGTATTTTGTAATAATTGTAAATGGAATGTAACCTTTAACAATTTATAAAAAATAAAAAAGTAAAAAAAGGATGTTTCCTAAATATCTGGCTTATGCTGCTGGTTAAGTCTTGGTTCTGTTCTCTTAGGTCGGAAGCACAAGAAGATAGGACTAGATTTTTTACGAGGTAGGGTGATCATAAATTGTATTAGGATATGTTATATTTGCTATTGCTTTTAAGGCATCCAAGTGGAGATGTCAACCAAGTAGGCGTTTGGATTTTCTTTTCACCAGTTATTTTTGAGTGCATTTACAGTTCTAGGCACTGATGGAGATATGGCAGTAAACAAACCAACTTGCTCTCACGGACATTTTATTCTAACCGGAGGAGATACACTTTTTTTTTTTAAAGTTAAGGATATTGTATATAAGTTCGTTTCTAATAGTGATGTGTGCTATGCAGAAAATATTAAAAGTGTTTTTAAATAGTATATAATTCTAGGCTGCTTTAGATTGAATGATTGGAGAAAGACTTCCTGAGAAGGAATATTAAATTGAGATATAAATAAGAAGGAGCAAACCAAGTGAAGATTAGAGGGAAGAGTATTCTAGACAGAACTGCCATTGCAAAAACTTTATGATGGGAAAGAGGCCAGTGTGTTAGAAGAATGGGAAAAAGGTCAGGATTGTAGGAATATAGTAGATAGGGGTTAGAGTGACACAGCTCTGGTAAGAGAGGTGGGCAGGGATCAGATAATGTAGGGCTTTATAGTCCAGGGTAAGAAATTTATGTGAATACAGTGGGAAGTGAAATGATGTAGTAATAAAATAATTATTTTAAAAGTCAGTCTGGCGGTTGTGTAGAGAATAGATTCTACAAGAGGGTCAGGAACAGTAACAGTGGGCATTGGCAGGAGTTTAGGGGAGAGAAGATAGTAATTTGGACTGGGGTGGTAGTAGTGGAGATAGAAAGAAGTTCATAGATTTGAGTTCTTGTATTCAACAGGGCTTTGCTAATGGATTGACCATATTGGTTTGGAGCTCAGAGAAGAGGTCTGGAGTAAGTTTGGGCATTCTCAACATGTGATGGTAATCAAAGCCAGGGCAGAGATAAGGTTGCCTACTATAGTAATCCTCAACCCCATCTTTACAACTGAAATCACTTGTGGAACTTTTTCAAAATAGACTTGCCCATACCCACCCCTGGATATCCACTTTCAGTAATATGGAGAGAGTCCCAAGAACTTTATTCCAGAATAGCTTCGTAGGTGAGTTTGAGCTAGCCTATTATGGCCCCTGATCTGTTGAAGTAGAAGAAAATTTCCTATTCATCTTCTTTCCCTTTGTTTTCTACTCAGCTCTTTAAATCATTTGTAAACTTTAATCAGGCAACATTTAATTTTGCAAATGTAAGAATTTGTAAATCAGTGAATTATTGAGTATTTGCTTCATATTAATATGCTTGAGTTTAGTATTTGATGTAACATTTGACTTGGACTTGATTTTTGTGGTCTGTTTATTGAAACATTTCTATTTATATATAGAATTTTTTAATAATATATAGAATTTTTAAAGGAGTCTAAAGTGGTCTGTTCTTTTATTAGCATGCTATTAATTCAAGTTATAAGTCCATTCTGGGAGTTAGAATAAATGGATTAAAATAATAAGCATGGTTAGGTCTGTACATATACTCATGTATATATGATTTTATACATGTATGAGTATATGTACACTCACTATTAGGCAGACTCTTATACAATGTGTTTTCTTAATTGGTTTATATAACCAAATGGTGAATATCCCACTGTATATTGCTTTTCACAAGGGTCATTTTATGTTGTAAATAATTTCTTTCATTTCAGAATTAATATCTTAGTTGCTATATACAATCTTTTCGGAGCAAAATATAGTAGGATGCTTCTCTGTACAAGTATTGCAAAAATGTTAGCAATTCTGAATTGTAATTATACGTTTGGAAAGTTTGATAGAGTGAAAAGATTATTTTTAAGTATAAAATTTTAGATTTAATTTTTAAAAAATTATTATGTTAATTAAGTTTTGGTCTCTTTTTTGTTATCAGAAAAGTCTTATTAAATGTAGTTATTAAAAATGCTAGAAAATAAAAGCTTTTAGTTTCCAAAAGCAAAAGAAAAACCGCTAATTTTTTTTTTTTTTTGGCAAAAATTTTATGTCTAGCATTTGAATATCTTGGAGATTAATTATGTGAAGAAAACACATAAGGAAGAAAGAATGTATCGGAAAACAAACAATCTTCCAAATGTTGTATTTGGGAGAAAATAACTAATTATAAGAGATATAGATTCTGAAAGTCTTAGAATATTACTGACTACTGACCATGTTTTTTGGAAATGAGTACTTTGCAATTTCAGTAATTATGGTGACCAAAGCAGAACATATTTTAAGATGTTGATTTATGTGAACCTTTTAGATTACATACTGGAAACATTAGCCACATTTATACATATTTTATATATATTACATGATCATAGGTTATTTTTTCCATACTACTTTTGATATAGACCAGTGTTTCCTTATGGCTATTGGCATATTATTTATGATTTGGCAGAGAGAATCTGAAAATGTCATTGTAGTCAGCTTTGTAACTTCTTTTCCTTCCAAATTTACTAGTAGTCACTTTGTTTACTTTGAACTTCAACTTCTTTTCTTCCTTTTACTCTTCTGAAAGTGAAATTGTTCATGTTTGTCCGCTCATACTTCTTTCTCTTGAACTTAGGCCAGTAGTTTAGTTTCTTTAGTAGTCTTTAGTCAGTTTTACAGCATCATCTTTAAGGTATCTATTTATTAGTACACTGGTTCTTAGCACTGCTATATTTAGGGTGATTTCTTTTTTCCATAAAATTTCTTTCTAATGAAGATTTTATCTTGATACCTCTTAAAGAAACTAGAATATTTCCTTTTCCTACCTCATCTTCCTAAATGTGTACCCATCTCTCCAACATAAATGTGTATCCTTATTTTAAAAAATAAGGCCACAGTCCTAATGATTTGATAATATGGTTTTAATTATCTGTTAATAATTATTTCTCAAAGACTTCTAAAAATGTTTTGCTACTCTTTTGTGTGTGTTACTTTAGATTACATCTAGGTGATAGTATTTAAAATTAAATAAAATTTAAATTAAATAATTTATTATATATAGATAAACTTTTAAAAAGGGAAGACCTTTGTTATCTTATTAGAGTCTTGAATTTACAGCTCTGTTAAATAGGCAGTTAAAACTGCATATTCAGTTTGGGATTACCACTTAGGATTTGACAATACAAGCTTTCACTCATTACTTGGAGAGTCAGCACAATGATAGATTCCCTCCACCCTTCTTCCCCTCAAGGTAGGGAGTTAGCTTTCAGTCTGAGAATTTCTTGCTGAAACTGTTAAATTCCTCAGAAACCCGTACTGTGATGGATAGGCTCTTGGTGTTTATAATGTCTGTATCTTAGAGCTGAATGGGTAGTGACCCACTTCACTGCTTCATATTAGATTAAGTTCATGTGAACAAATTCTCAATATACCAGGCCCTAGGCAAGCTTTCTATCACCTGGACTTTAGATTTACTGATCATATCTTCCAGTATGTTAAGAAATCAAAAAGTTCTTTAGGCGTATTTGGGAAGCATTTTTATTTTTCATCTTTTTGGAATTTGTGCAGTAGTATCAAACTAGAATTTTTATCTTCTTGGAATTTTGGTAATAGTAATTTCAAAATTGTTTGCATCAAAACATAAATATATACAAAAGTTTATTTGTCAGTGTTCTGTGTTAGTTAATGGGTGTCCCATTTTGCAGTTTTACTAATCATTTTTGCTGTTGTTTGCATACTTCATGAATTTTCCAGTTGGAGAGGTTCACTCATGAGAAGTGCTTTAATTTTTCTCTCTATCCCTCCTTTATAAAAAGGCATAACCCTCATTCTTATTTTCTATTCCAGGCCAATTGGTGATATTCACCAATGCCTTTGTCACTTTGGTGCTATCAAAAGCAGAAACAGTAGAAGCAGAATAAAGGAAATCAAAGAAATAAAAAATTAAAAACTAAAAAAAAAAAAAAAAAAAAAGGCATACCTCCTTTTTTTTTATAAATTTTTTTTTTACTTTTGGCTGCATTGGGTCTTGGTTGCGGTGCACGGGCTTCTCATTGCAGTGGTTTCTCTTGTTGAGGAGCACGGGCTCTAGGTGCGAGGGCTTCAGTAGTTGTGGCATGCGGGCTCAGTAGTTGTGGCACACGGGCTTAGTTGCTCTGCGGCATGTGGGATCTTCCCGGACCAGGGCTTGAACCCGTGTCCCCTGCATTGGCAGGCGGATTCTTAACCACTGCGCCACCAGGAAAGTCCCGAAAAGTCATACCTCTTAACTGTCATATTTGTCAGAGAATTGAGTGTAATGGAATTGATTCTTGCCCTGGTAGGTACATAGCACACTTCAGGAAATTAAAATTTTAAATGTAATCCCTTATCTTCCATCACCTCAATTTTTTACTTTCTGTGTTGTAATTTAACCATTATATCTTCATTTTGAACACTTTATTTATTTACACTTCTCTACATTTATAATTCTATATTTTCTGTGCAGAATTTCTTGGCCAGTTACTTTGAATTCTTTGTCTTCTACAAATGTGATCATTAGTTTTCTTCTCTTTGAATTACTCACGTTAATATATATAAATGTGATGTTTGTTCACAGTGTGCTTTGAGATTTTAATATTAAAATACACATTTGAACTTCAGTGTTACATGATTTATTAATAAGTGGAATTCTATTTAAGGTAAGGTAAGCTGTCCTAGGCTTCACCCAGGAGCATTTAAAGTTCTTTTATAATATGTATACCAATTGTACCTATGTGAGAGTATTAAAGAATTGTTGGTATGTCTCTTGTTATTCTATATGAAGCAGAGTAAGTCAATGAGAAGCCTGGGATTAGAAATCCAATAGCCTAGGATTAGAAATTTGAGACAAGCTTTTAACCTTTTTTATGCCTTAGTTTCTTCATCTTTAGGGAGTTCTACCTTGATTATGCATATTTATGGAAGAGATTTGTGACTCCATCTCTGCATTACTACTTGGTTTAGAAATATGAGTGCTTTTCTATGTACCAGAATTATAATACTAATTGTTTATCTTAGGTTTAACTTTTAAATTAGTTCATATTTCTCTCGGTTTGCACCAAATGTCAGTGGAGAATGGTGACCTGGAAGCCTCCTAGTTGACAGGGGAAACCCAACTTAGCCTTAAACACTGGTTGTGGATAAATCTGAGAGTGGCTAATTGATGTGCAAGCAATTGAAAGTTGACTATACACACATACGCTTATCTTTCAGATATATTTGTAGAAAAATATGATAATGTTTATGAAAGACTTGGATATTCTGAAGAAAGATTCTTTATAAAATTAAATTTTGATTTACATACTGCCACTGCAATATTTGTACTGTGTTACCTACTGATTGCTATCATTTTTCAGATGAGTGTTCATCTGATTACTCCAGGTGATTCTACACTGTGCTTGTTAAAACATGTTGAAATATAATTAAGAAAACACAAAAATGTATCAGTTAATTCCTTAGTTAAACCACCATTTACATTTCTCCCAGAGGATATTAATCCAATTTATTAAACACAAATGTAAAGTATTTCACCTGAATAAGAAAACAAGGTTGGTGAATGGATGAGTTAGAATCATTGACTTATTTGCTTGATTCAGATGAGTTAAAGTTGCTCTGTATTGATGTATTTTGAGCACATTATTTTGAATGCATTTGCAGAATACAGAATTAAGTATAAACAAGTGTCCAAATGATAGTTATTGTTTCAATAGTAGTCTAAAAATTTTGATTCTCAATTAAAATCTTGAAAGCAAAGCATTCTAGTTTAAGAGATAAAAAACTTTTATTTTTTCAACTTATTTGTAAAGACCTATCTTGCTTAAGCTTTTATCAGTCTTTTATGAGCTTTAAATTGATTAAAATACATTAACTATTTTCTCAGTTTGTGGTCTCTTTTTATCACATACCTAAATACTGATAATTCAAAATGCCTTACACACTGTTGACGTTTAAGTATATGTTATGGAAAAAGTTAAATTATAATCAGCTCTTGATTATTTATGCCAGTGGTATGAGAAATATAATGGACATTGGAAAAACAGCCATATATCAAATTTAATTTTAGATTTTGTATGAAAATTTTCACGACAGGTTTACTTGTGTAAATATTATATATGAAAAACATAAAATCGTGAAATGTTTGAGGAGTTGTGAGCTGAGTGACAACTGGGCAATGTGGTGTAGAAACATACCAGGAGGTCAGAGAAACCTGGGGATTAAATGTTTCAGTATGTTTAATATACATACTTAATAAAGTATGTATATTATTGAGAGTTGACTATAATGAGATTACCTTGGATGAATGAATTTGATATTTCACAGAGTTTAATGTTTAATGTATTTTCTTTACTTCTCCTTAATTGAAAAATTGATTGTTAGCTCTAAGTAACAGTTTTAAAATGTAATTAGGAAATAATAAATTGTCTTATTTTCTTTTTTTTTATTCTTTTTTTTCTCTTCTTCTTCTTTTTTTTTAGGGTATGAGTATTATAGAACAATTAGACCCTGTATCTTTTAGCAATTACTTGAAGAAATACCATAATACTATATGTGGAAGACATCCCATTGGGGTGTTATTAAATGTGAGTATCCTTAGGAAGCCTTGATTTTTTAACATTTGATCCTATTATGTTTCAAAATGTCTTAATTGTTATCATCTGTGACACCTTATTAGCTTTGGTTTTAGATACATAGTCAATTTTCTTTCTAGTTCCTTTAAGATAATTTAAATTTCCATTGTTTTGGTGACTTAAATAAAATTATATATCACTGTTTGACAGGTCAATACTTTCTTTTAAATACAGAAAGTTATTTAGAAGAGAAACCCATTTTTTTCTCTTGACTCTGAGCCAATTCCAATATGCTCTTTACAAATATAAACCAAAGTAACGTCTCAAGAAATATGGTCTTACTAATTTTTGGGTTTTATTTAGTGTTCTTGACTTTATAAAAAATAAATGGAAGATTCTGCTCTTGAGTTTTAGATATTCATAATTTAATAAAGCAAGGCAGATGACATGTATATGTTTTTCTCCTTATAACAAAAACAATATTTCATTTAAAGACTGGTAAAGAGGCAGAAGTTTTGGTTAGCTGGATTTTCTCAAGAGATAATAGCATTAATTTTTTTCCTAATAAAACTGAAATTGAAAGAAAATGAGAGACTCAAAAAGAAGACAGTGTACACTCAGGAATGGTTAGAGGAAGTAATAATGGGCTCATTGTTTGGAGAGGCAGAGAAATACTGGAGTTCGTAATGTAGTCTAGAATAGTCTAGGGTAGGAACCTAAAGGTCTAGTATTACTTTACTGTGATTTGAAAAATAGTACATTGTGGATTTTTAGGAAAGATCTTCTCTTAAGCAGTGTTGATTGACTGGGAGAAAAGCCTGTTAAGGGCTTAAATTGATTTCTGAAATTTGAACTAAAATAAGCTATACTAATTTACTAGAGTTTGAATTGGGTCAAATAAAACTTTAGTAAAATAAATGATGAGCCAATTCACAATTAAAGTAAAAACCCTGGTATACCTCTTAGATTTGGAACTTAATTTATATACATTTAAAATTTCAGACAAAGAAAAGACTCCAACATTTCAAGACGAAAGTGGCCAAGGTTTGGTTTAGAGAACAGAAAGAAAGATACTATGATTTTTTTAAAATTTTATTTATTTATTTTTTAAAGTGCCTTATTAAATACAGGGAGAGATAGAGTGGAAGATGACTGATATTTATCAAGAAGCTAGATTAGGAGAAGTTCTTTGAGAGAATGAAATAAGGAGTTCTTTCTTTTTCCTATTTAATATGGGGCGACGAGAAATTCAAGAAACTAAGAGTGAGAGAGAGATCTAGGCTTCAAAGTTAAGCTACCAGCACATTCAAAGAGTGCTCACTTTTTTGTGTGATGTCTGTCATAACCAAATTTTTCTTTTTCTAGGCTATCACAGAGCTGCAGAAGAATGGAATGAATATGAGCTTTTCCTTTTTGAATTATGCCCAGTCAAGCCAGTGTCGAAACTGGCAAGACAGTTCAGTGAGTTATGCAGCTGGAGCACTCACGGTTCACTGAAGCTCTGAATCCTCAGGGATGCCACCTGCACATACTCATACTCTGTCCAGGGTCCCAGCCTAACCCTTACCAAGATACTGGTCCTGGTTTGGGGGGATTCTGAAACCTCAAACTAATAGAACTTTCTTCTCTTCTTTTCTAGTAGGTGTAGTCCTTCCTTAATTTCAACTCATTAAAAAAATGCTTTATAGTTTAGAGCAGTGGAAGGAAGGCTGGCATCAAAATATTTTGATCAAAAAAAAAAAAAAGGCAATGTAAAGGCACAGTTGTGGCAGTCAGTTTTTTGAAAGTAACTTGTAAAGCATTTACCATATCCTAAATTTGCACTCTTTGCAGACTTGTGCACATATACTCCGCTTTCAGAATAGTTTTGCAAATTGTACACAAACAAACAAAAAGGGTGGAAGCTTTTTAATAAAGAAATTGCATTTATAAATGATCTGTATTAGAATATAAAAATCTCCAGTTATAGTCAATTACTACCCGTGTTGTACAACAGATACCTTCTATTTTAGTTGCTAATAAAGGGCTACACAACTCAAAATAGTCTGATTTAAACTTATTGCTCTGTGGTACATATGAAAATTGTTTTTTATTAATTCCATTTCAGAATTTTTATGTTAAAAGTGGTAAACTTTAGCTCTTATGTAAAAATATGTTAGGATGTATTTTTATATTTTACATATTTATGTGATTTTTTTATCACAGATATTAGAATCATATTTTAAAGTTAGCTTTTAAAATTACATACAGTTTGCCTTTTTATGTGTGACATCACTTTGTGTCATTACTGTATTATAACACAATATAAATTCAAGATTGGTGAAGAACATAGGTGTAGTCCTGTAATTCAGAGATAGTGCTTGATAGGCAGTAGTCTGCAAATGAGGAAATATTGAAGAATGTTCTTAGTGTTTTTCAAATCATTGCAGACCATACACTGCTGCTATGCTTTTTTAGTGCTTCAAGCAATTTGACTCTCTTACTTGAATTTTTAGCAAGAAGTCATTAACAATAACAAAAAACCACTGGATTTTCTTACAGTTCTACAATTTTTTTTTGTCACGATTTTTGGTGCGGCTCTTCCAACTAAAATAATGGTATGGTGTTGTATTTCTTCCTTTAGCATAGACCAATCGTAGTCACTTTGGCAAAAAAAAAAAAAAGTTAATTCAATTAGTTAATATTGGCCATCATGTATGTACTAGATTATACCTATTTTAATATAACAGTGGGTATTGTTACATTGGAGAGCATTTATATCTTCAGTGTTACGCCAGAATAGCACAATTTTTAGATGCCTTGCACCAATTTTATTTAAAGATTTGCATTTCTTACTTACTAAATACCAACTTTCTATACTCAAGAACTGAGATAAAATACTGTAATCTTTTGGATTCAAAATTACCCACCTATCCATATGTGGAAATTATATTCTTACATATTAGTGATTTATTTCCCATCATTCAGATATACTTTTGAGTACTGTAAATATTTATTCCTTATTTATTTTAAAGACTATAAAAATTTCAAAATTGACTACAGAGTAAATTTTTAATGTTTTCTGGGTATAAAAATAATACATGATTATTACAGAAAATTTAGAAAATGCTGATAGCTATAAAGAAGAGAAAAAAAATTACCTGCAATCTCACTATCCAGAGATATACTGTTAATATTTTTTGTATTTCCTTTTGATCTTTGTCTATGCTATTTATATGTATGAGTGTGTATATGTGTTTGTGTGTGTGCGTAATAACAAAATTGAGATTATGCTGATCATATAGTTGTATATCCTACTTTTTATAACTTACCATCATAAGTACTTCCCCATGTCTTTGAAAATGTGATTTTTAAAAATGGCTGCCTAATACTCTATTGTATGAATACAACATAATTTAACCAGTTCTCTCTTTGGATATTAGATTGTTTCTAATGTTTGACAATTATAAATAATAGTGGGATGGACATCTTTGTATGTGAAATTTGAATTCTATATTAGACTAGTTCTTTAGGATATATTCATGGGAATGGGATAATTGGTTTAGATGGTGAGAACTTTTTAAGCTCTTTAAAATATGACCAAGTTACCCTTCAGAAAGATTGTACCAAATTAGCAGTTTACGAGTACTCATCATACTGCCGCTTTTCCACTATTATTTTTTCTAATCGTTGAAAATTTGGTAAGCAAATAATTGGTTGTTCTTTTGATCATTCTATTAAGAGTGGCTTTATAATGAATGATTTTTTTCCCTTCTGTAATTTTATAGTTAATTGATTAATAAAAAACACAAGAGGGTTGGTAGGTTGAGTGGGCTATAGCCCTCTGAGTATGTTTACTGTACATTTAAATCTCCAAAGTACTTCAACATCACTTTACTTTATCCTGGAATATGAGCTATCTTTCTTAGTCATAAAGTAGAAAGAGTTCCAAACTGATAGTTAAGTGTTGGGTTCTGGATCTGCCTCTGCCACTAATTATTTGTCTCACCATAAATATTTCATGTTGTATCAAAACTTTAACTGTAAAATGTAGAGGTGATCTTTTAAGCACTTTCCGGTTTCAGAGTACTTTGATCTTGTGACTTTGCTCTTTAGAGATTCTAATGTCATTTATGTTTAAAAAACTACATGGTTGAATTGGATTAGAAGTATTATCTTTTGATTTCAACTCTACATACATGAAAATGAAAGTCCTTTTTTTAATACAAAAGGGAAATTAATTTGCATTACTTAATGCAGTTAATATTACCTAAATTGTTGAACTTAAGCTTTCCTGCTTTAAGTGCCTTTAAAAGTGTTTTTATTTGAAATATAAAATGTAAAGGAAATTTTATGTAGTTCTATACAGTTTCTTTTTTTGATATACTTTTGAATTATTTGCAGCAACTTTTTTTTAAACCTTAGATTGCACAGAGCAGTATATTCATGGATTCTTCACTATTCGGGTAATGAGTCCTTGAGAAATGTATGTTAAAGATTAGCTCAGTGAGCAGGTAAGTAAATGCTCTCTGTCTTGGGTGGGCAACAAATCTTTATACAGAGTAGGGATAAAGGATTATTCAGATTCCAGTGTTTAGATATTCCAATGGAGATAGTAGGTATCCTGAGTTAGTTTAATGGTTATTATTGCAGATCTCAAATTTTTCTTTGGTAGCAAATAGTTCATTATCGTAGATTAGAGGTTGGTAAATGTTTTGTGTGAAGGGCCACATAATAAATATTTTAGGATTTTCAGGCCATCTAGTCTCTTCACAACTATTCACTTTTGCCATTGTAACACAAACGCAGCCATAGACAATGTGTAAATGAGTCATTGTGGCTGTGCTTCACTCACACTTTATTTACACAAAAAGATGGTGAGCTAGATTTGGTCCATAGGCCGTAGTTTGCTGTCCTAGATGGTATAGTTCACTTGTAGTTCAAATTACTGGCTAGTAATTTAAACTGCAACAAATGGTTTTGAGTTTCTGTCATTCCAGCCCTCTCTTAATTTGATGTAGTCTAGCTGGCTGGGTTTGAATGTTATTTAGGATTATAAAGGTAAGTGGGAAGTGGGTATGGGAAACTAGAAACTATTAGGGAAAAAAGCACTTTGAAGCCCTTTTATTTGCTAGAGCCCATTAGGAGTTTTGCTTTGCTGACATAATTAAAAGAGTGATGAGTGGAGGTTGTGATTGGTGGTTGCAGATTATATAAATTATTCTTAAGCACTTGGCTACCTAGATGATAGTAGAGGGTGGAACAGATAAGAGAAATTGTGAAATGTGAGACTTTATTTTGCCATATAAAGAAAGACTGTTGGAAAAATAACTACCATCTTCCATCACCATCACTTTGTTTAAGACCCCCTCAAATTCCTCCCATATTTAGGGAGGACATAAACTTAGAATAAAAGAGAGTTATTTAAGTTGAATGACTTTAAGTTGATGGAAAAATTACTCCACTGTTCTTTTCTCATCTACTTTGTATCACTGAAAATTTCATCAAGGAGTAGTATCAGTCCACAGACTGGCAGTTGCTGAAAGATCTAATATAGTTATAAAATTATTATTGATTAGGAGATGTAGTAAACCACATGCACTCTGATATTCAGACTAAAACTTTTATATTATTGTGTTAAATTGTAAGTGCCACATATCAAAAGTGACATTGTGAAGTATAGTGTTCATAGGGAGGCAGACTGTTGAAAGTCTTGAGTGGGATGCAAAGAAATTGGTGATACTTATTTTGGAGAAAATAAGTTTAAAGAGAGGGAGTTTTCTTCAGATATTTGAGTGACTGCCATGTGTAAGAAGGAATAGAATTGTTCTGTCTTGTTCTAGGTGGAAAAATTAATTATAAGAAATGGAAGTTTCTGGTTCCACATTTAAGGAGAATTATGTGTATGAGAATTTCTACATGAAAATCAGCTCTGTCCTCATAAAATCATTGGAAGTATTCACACAAAAGCTAGATCAGTGGTTCTCAAAGTAGGAGCCCTATACTATCAGCATCAGCACCACCACTGGGGTATATTACCTGTGTAGACCTGAAATTATGGATCACCAAGCTGAAAAAAAGCTAATGGAATTAGTACAAATAAAATGGAACTTATTTCATTTGTATAAAACTGTTAAGGGAAATCATTTTTAAATAAAAACTGATTTTGATCATTTAACACTAACTTTCAACAGAGATTATAAATTGACGATTGTTACTTAATTGTTAGTGAAAGTGACTTAGCTTTCCTAAATCTAAAACAGAGCTATATCAGTAGCAGAAAAGGGTATTGAGGGAGCTTGCTCTTTTTATATTATATTATTTTAATGTCAAAATATTGGGAGGGGAACCAAGAGCAGCTGGCAGATAAGTTTTCTCTGCCCTTTTCCTCTTTTCCTATGCTGTAAATACGACCAAGTGGCATGTCACGGTATTACATTGACCATGCTATATACATTTGGTAAAAGTAATGCTGGTAACTGGAACTTCTGCCTTTGTAACGTCATTGTTGTGTATGGAGTTTGTTTGCCTATCCTAAGTTTATTGATATGTTCTGTTTTTTGGGCCCCCTGTGAAGAACCGTAGAGTTTTAGATTTGTCATTTGTTCAAGGGTTCTCCAGTGGTCACAGAGTGGTTTGTACCCGGGGCATATCACATTTACAGTGTTTGTTTGTATTTAATTCTAATGCAAGGTTTTGGCCATCACCCTAGAAAAATAATGGAAAAAATTTAAAGCCAGTTCTCCTAATTTTGAAAGCCATATAATGCAATTGGTTTTTCATTATAAATTGTACACTATATTTAAATGTATATTTCATACTGTATAAAGTGAGGTTTGTAACTTTACTAGATGCAGTCCTATTTTTTTCCTATCAGCCTAATAAGGAAACCAAAGAGAATGTTATTAAGTTATTCAAGGCCAAGTGTATTCAGCTATGAGTAAGACCTTAGTTCTGGTCTTTAAGTCTGCCAGTGTAAACTTTGGAAAATATTTTAATTTTTCTGACCACAATATTCTCTGAATTACTTACTGAATGTGATATCATATACATTTAAGTAAAAAGTATTAAAGCAAGATGAAAACTAAGAAAATTAGAATAACATGTGAATGACATCATATAAATGACAAGACTGAGTTTTGTGAGTTTTAAAATTAAATACCTAGACTGTTGAACTAGATTTAATAAAATATTTTTACCTTAATAATTTTATAAATGGAAATTCTTTTCTAAGAAGTTTTTTTTTCCATTTAAAATTTACCCATTTGAATCTAGCACATAAGAGACTTCAATTGGTATTTGTTCAATTTTGATGAATTGAATTTTAAAGCAAGGAGAACAAAAGACAATCTTTATATGAAGTGTTTTCTAAAGGACAGGAAAACAAACCTTTTAACTGGAAGCAATTTTTAATTGGCTTTTTCCATTTTCAGTTTTTGATTGTGGAAACCAGCTTCCTTATTAATTTTAAAAGATGCTAGAATTTAATATTCCTAGGCTCTATGTAATGCCAAATGAATGATAATATAAGTGATCTGGTAAATTTGAAACCATTGGCCCATGATTCTTAGCTCATATTTTATAATATCCTATGGTGTTTACTGTTATTTAAAAGTGTTACAGAGTTTTTAAAACAGTTAATTAAAATGTGTTTTAGCTGTTTGTCCAATGACATGTCTAGCCAACTCTCAAGTAAAAAGATGTTATGGGGTGCTAGAAGCTTTGCACTGGAATCCATTTTCAGCTTTGCCAGTGAGTTGCTACTGATTTGCTGGAACAAATCACTGGTCTTTCCTAGAGCAGAGTTTATCTCTTTATTAATGTGTGTTAGAAGTGAATAGTATGACTCCTAAGGGCCTTTCCACCTTTGACTTTTTATGATGATAATAAAAATACCTTATTATTTAATATATTGTACTTTTAACATATTGTAATTTAAAAAATATGTTTCACAACTTTTTCTTTTCTCTTAATCTCAACAATAAGTAGGCCAGACGTTACTGTATTTTTACTGATAGAGACTCCGAGGCCCATACAAATAACATGACTTATATAAGTTCGCATGGCAAGTTAGTATGAAGAGCTAGCAAGAATTCAGCTCTTCTAATTTTTAGTCCTGTGTGTTACAAATGCTATACCATATTATTATTCTGTGTTTTGTTTTTGGTGCTGGCTCTTTGAGATATCGTATTGAATTCAAATAGTAATGGGTTTGCGCAACTTTAGTGAAAATGGGAATAATTCATGTAAACATCTACTTTGATTAATTCAGGCAAAAATAGATTTCTTTTGGTGGATTAAAATACTCCTAATAACTGCAGACTTCGGTTCTCTTTGCTGGGAGGTTTACTTTTAGACCTCAAAATTCTGTGCTATTGCTTGCATCATTAAAACGGCACTGCTTCTTTGTAATGAGACTGTGACAAAAAATGAATTTAAGTTTTGTGATTTCTGATGGTGAGACTTTGCAGCAGACACTCTCACCATTCCAGTTCATGCATTAACGTGTCCTGCAAGCACCTGCGACTCTGCCTTGGATTTTCTCACCTGCACGCAGGGCAGACTGGAAGTGCTAGGAAGATAATCCTCTGGGAGCATCCCTCAGCCAGTGATAGATGGGAATCGGAGAATAATTATTCCAGCTTCCTTGCCCTTCTGGTAATATTTTGAGGCATGTTTCATGTTGTTTCCTAGAGTTTCCAGTGGGGCTGGACCTCATTGCCCACAACAGGAGACTGTTAAATATGCATTCTTTATTTTCTTCCTCTTCTTCTCTGTCTCACTTCTCATTCCTTTAACAATGTTTTCTGACATTACCTCCCAAATGAGATTCTTGTCTTTGAATCCTGTCTCAGAATCTGTTTCTGGGGTAAACTAAAACATGTTTGATTTGGGAGATAAGTTATTACTAGTGTTCTTGTTAGATATGAAAGATTTTTTTTAAGGCAATTATTTTGAACAAGATCTAAAACAAGTATTTTAATATTCTGATTCTTTAATTAGTCTCATAATCACATCCATGTTCAAATTAATTTCCTTAACTTCATTTCCTAACAAAGGAAAGATTCAAGGTAAAACTCTTAAGTAGAAATTCAGGGTAAATATCTTATGTGGAAATCTTTCTACCATATCCTTTTGTCCTTCTAAAAAAAATTATGGCCTGATTTTCCAAATGATTTATAAGGACACAGTGGGTTATCTATTTTGGTAGAAATTGAATTAACATGGAATTTGGTTCAGCCAACATTATAGATTATTTTCTACTTGAATCCAGCCTTCTCATCTCTTATCAGGACCTGCTTATTCACAATCCATGACCAGGATTAGCCTTGCCGAACATTGATTGTAAGGATAAATTTAGTTCCTGGCTAATTTCCCCAAAGATTGTTCTGTGGTCCTTGTTAACTCAAAACTTTTTTTGATTTATTAAAGATTAAGAATATGGAGTTTTAAAGTTGAATAAGCACTACGTTAAATTCAGTGTATTGTAAGTACATCTTTTGTAGTTCTTTGATACCTTTTTTTTGAACTAGAAATAATGATTTTTATATGTTTTTAAAAAATTGATGTGGGAGATTTGTATTCATTTTAGGCATATGTTAGTTATCAGTCTTCTTTTTTTCCATGTAAAAATTGTGTTTGTATGTCTGAAATGTATTCTCTATTGATTTGGTTTATGCGATGGAACATGCATGAATTTAACCAAGTTTATAGTTCTATTTATAGGCCCATCCTAAGATTAGCAGGCACAGATATTTTTCCATAGGAAAAACAAAACATTTAAAGAATGTATTTTAATTAGTTATCCTTATTGTAAAGTAACATCTTTAAACATTTGTATTTTTTTAAAGCAAAAATACCAGAGAGTGTATACAGAGTATCTTCCCTCAGTGCAGTTGCCTTGTGGTAACTTCACATTCTGCCATGTTCTTTTGAATATATGACAGGGCGTTTATTGACCTTTGAGGTTACATTTGTCTGTTAGAAATGTTCAAAGGTCAGCTGGGTGATTAAATTGGATAATATGGTCTAGGGGGAAAATAGTTACAAAGGAGTAAGTCTGACTTTCTCCTGGGACACATCAAACTGGTCTAAAGTGGAAACTCTCTCCTCAGAATCTCTGCAGTGGCGTATTGGAAAAAGCGTATAGTCTATTAAAGTAACTATTCATTTGTAATGTAAGTTCTGTTATTTCAAAAACATTAATCTTGTTATTTTTTAGACATGTTACTTCCCAACAACTAATTTATTATCAAATCCAGTCAAGACTTTTGGCATTTCAAATATCTCAACATGATAGATTGAAAATTTGGAGTAAGAACCAGAGATGATTTTTAAAATGTGTCAAGAAGGCTGTCCCATTTCCTGAACACTAAATATTTTCTGTAAGGAATGTTAGATCAAAAATGTGAAATATCTTTTTACAGTCTTTACTGGAAGCTGATTCTTTGTGCTAAATGTGAACAATCTCAAGATAACTTGATGTAAAACAAGCTTGAAAAGTTGTCTCTTTTCAAAAGTTCACATATTTTCCATCACCAGTAGGCCACTTATGCAATACGTCTGTACATATAAATATTCAAGTACAACCTGGACTTCTTAAGGTTTAAAAAGTGCTCCCTGCCTACATTAATGTTAAGTACTTGTATTTAACAATGCTATATTTCTGGATGTTTGTTAATTTGATGAATCTTATAGTGTTAGTCTGTTCCTGAAAGTTCTGCTTGGTACAGTTGTCAGAGAAAATTAACTTGGATGAAATAATGATGCATGTTCTAATAGTTAAAGTATTTTAAAGTTTCTATTTAAAAAGTAGATCTCCATAATTGCCACAGATAATTTTGTAATTTCTGGTTCTTATTGTTTTTGTATTAGGAAAATATTGTACCTTGCAGTGCTTGATTTACATTTTTTGCTGTTTGAAAAATCTTCACATTTATTGTCTCAACAGAAGTAATTTTTAACTAAATGTTTACATTATTGAATGAGGGAAGTTGAACCAATTGTTAGTACTAAAACAGGTCTAAATTTAGGTCTAGTGTTTTGCATCAGGTTTGTGATTGAATATCTGAAGGATATCAGTTTCCTCTCAGGTATTTACATTAGAATTGATATTGGATTCAAAATTGCTTGATTGTAATTTACATTTTAAGTGTAATGTAGAGGTTTTGCATTATTAGTGTTGTTTTAAATTTCTGCCTTCATTTAGGCTTGTTTATAAAATGAAGATTAAAAAACTTTTTAGCTAATAGAAATTTAGGTAAATGTACAGTATTTAAATCATTAGTAGTTTATTACTTGAAAGGAACTTTTGTTCCTTTCGTTCAGTGTGCGATAACAGCTTTTATGTGGTACAACTACATTTCCTTTTTTTTTTTTCATTGAAATTTTACCTCTTTAACTGAAGTTATGTCTGTCTATAGTAGCTTCAGGTTTCTGTAACCAACTCGTAGATGATTGAAGTTACTCTTGATATAAAATGAATTATAAAAATTATTTTTAGCAAAGTTTATAGTAATTTTAATAGCACATGGTAGCAAAAAGCTATCTGGTTAGAATCTTTAGCTTTTCTTGTTAGTTTCTATCCTATTATTTTCCCCTCCTTAAAAAAAAAAAAAATTCTACATTGCCAGTACCTTCTCTACAATTTTAGGAAAACTACATATTTGAAAGTGGAGTTATTTTCACTGAATTTTAGTCTTTCTGCCCAACATGAGCAGCACTGTGATAGGGAGCTATACTTTACTTCTCTCTCTTATAACAGAGTTTGCAGCACTTAATATTCTTAAAAAATAAACCTTTACCAAATTTTGTACTTATTTGCAGATCAGCCTAGGAACACCCTCAAGAAAGCAACAATGGATTGTGTAGCAAAATAGAGATGCTGAGATTACTGAGCATGGGGATTTTATCATGTTCACTGAAGAATAATAGTCTTTCAAATAAAGATAATGAGGTTTATATAATAAATGGAAAATAATATGAATAGTCAAAATATTGTTTAAAAAATTTAAACCCTTTTTAAGTCAAACTAAATTGGTTATTCCTAGGAGTATCTTTCATGTATTTGGGAACTAAAGCAGTAAATGCCAAGTTTTATCTGTTTCTCTCCCCCCTTTTAGTTAATTGATACAAGTAATTCAACAGTAGTATTACTGGTTTAATTCTATAATGCTTGTTATCTCCTAACGTTTAAAAAGACATTGCCTCAGTCCCTAAAGTAATCTATAGATTCAACACAATCACTATCCCAATCCCAGCTGCCCTTTTTTGTAGATTTTGACAAGTTGATCCTAAAACTTATATGGAAAGGCAAGGGACCTAAAATAGCCAAAACAATCTTGAAAAAGAAGAACAAAACTAGAAGACTCACATTTCCTGATTTCAAAACTTACTACAAAGTTACAGTAATCAAGACAGGGAGGTACTGGCATGAAGATAGACATATAGATCAATGGAATAGAACTGAGGGTCTAAAAATAAATCCTCATGTATGATCAGCTGATTTTCAAGAAGAGTGTAAAGATAATTCAATGGGGAAAGAATAGTCTTTTCAACAAATGGTGCTGGGACAACTAGATATCCACATGCAACAAATGGAAAAAAAAGACAAACGACTTCATCAAAATTTAAAACTTTTTTACATCAAAGGACATCATCAAGAAAATAACCCACAGAATGGGAGAAAATTTTGCAATCCCATATCTGGAAAGGGACTTGTATTTTATATATATAAATAACTCACAACTCAATAATAAAATGAAGCCCAATTTAAAAATGGGCAAAGGATCTGAATAGACATTTCTCCAGGGAACTTGTACAAATGGCCAATAAGCAAAGATGCTTACCATCATTAGACATCAGGGAAATAAATGCAAATCAAAACCACAATGAGATACTATTTCACACTGGGCTGGCTATAATAAAAAAGACAGAATATGTGGGCAAAGATGTGGAGAAATTGGAGGCTTTGTGCATTGCTGGTGGGAATATAATATGGTGCAGCCCCTTTGGAAGATAGTCTGGCAGTCCCTTAAAAATCTAAACAGAGAGGTTATCTTATGATTGACCCAGCAGTGCTACTCCTACCTACATACCCAAGAGAAATGAAAACGTGCCTGCACAAAAAGTTATACATGAATGTCCATAGCAGTATTATTCATATAAAACCCAAAAAGTAGAAATCAACTGCTGAATGGATAAAATGTATATTCATACAATGGAATATTATTGGGCAATGGAAAGGAATGAAAGACTGATACACTCTACAACATGGATGAAACTTGAAAACATCATGCTAAGTGAAAAAAGCCAATTATAAAAGACCAATTACGTGACTCCATTTATATTAAATATCCGGAATAGGCAAATCTTTAGAGACAGAGAGACGAAGGAGATGATAACTAAAGAGCACAGGTGGCACTTCCCTGGTGGCGCAGTGGTTGAGAATCTGCCTGCCAATGCAGGGGACATGGGTTCGAGCCCTGGTCTGGGAAGATCTCATGCCGTGGAGCAACAGCCTGCGCTGTAGAGCCTATGAGCCACAGCTACTGAGCCCACGTGCCGCAACTACTGAAGCCTGTGCACCTAGAGCCTGTGCTCCACAACAAAAGAAGCCACCTCAATGAGAAGCCCGCACACCACAATGAAGAATAACCCCCACTAGACGAACTAGAGAAAGCCCACATGCAGCAATGAAGACCCAATGCAGCCAAAAAAAAAAAAAAAGCACAGGTGTTCTTTTATGGGGTGATAAAATTGATTTTGGTGATGGTTGCATAAGTCTGTGAATATGCTAAAAACCATTGAACTGTTTGATTTAAATTGATGATCTGTATGGTATGCGAATAAAGCTGCTAATGTTAATAAAGCTATTGGAAGAAAAAAAAAGACATTACCTCTAAGATAAAAGATGACGATGTGAAGAAAGATACTGATCTGTATCCATCCTTCTTTTCTCTTTATTGTATTTTTTTTCCCCTGTATATTGAAAACAACGACAACAACAGCCTACTTTTGTAGTCCTGAAGAGGCTGCTTTTACCTGGGAGAAACTTTTTCAAGATAGCTCACAACCTGTGGCTTCTGGTAGTAGGTAATCTATTCATTCTCTTGTATCCTTAGCCATGACTTCTTTTTTTTTCATTTTCCCCTACAATTCATTTTTTTTTTTAACATCTTTATTGGAGTATAATTGCTTTACAGTAGTGTGTTAGTTTCTGCTTTATAACAAAGTGAATCAGCTATACATATACATATATCCCCATATCTCTTCCCTCTTGCATCTCCCACTCTCCCTATCCCACCCCTCTAGGTGGTCACAAAGCACCGAGCTGTTCTCCCTGTGCTATGCGGCTGCTTCCCACTAGTTATCGGTTTTACATTTGATAGTGCATATATGTCCATGCCACTATCTCACTTTGTCCCAGCTTACCCTTCCCCCTGCCTGTGTCCTCAAGTCCATTCTCTAGTAGGTCTGCATCTTTATTACTGTCCTGCCCCTAGGTTCTTCATGACCTTTTTTTTTTTTTTTTTTTTAGATTCCATATATATGTGTTAGCATATGGTATTTGTTTTTCTCTTTCTGACTTACTTCACTCTGTATGACAGTCTCTAGGTCTATCCACCTCACTACAGATAACTCCCTTCATTTCTTTTTATGGCTCAGTAATATTCCATTGTATATGTGTGCCACATCTTCTTTATCCATTCATCTGTCAATGGACACTTAGGTTGCTTCCATGTCCTGGTTTTTAATGGAGAGTGGAACTCAGGAGATAATACCCAGCAGCCCCATGTTTGTGTGCAGGAATGGTGTTAGGCATGTTCTCTAACTGTACTTGTGGTCTCAGATGCTTTTTTGTGGTCCCCTCCAAGGACCTTTCCATCCCTCCCAGGACCTTTCCATCCCTCCCACCCCCTGAAAAAGACCCCACGAGCAACGACCCCCTTCTTGCCCCTTTTCCCTCACTCCTTTTCTGTTTCTCCCTCTTCCTTCAATGAAACACATCAAGGAAAATAGGACCCTGTAAGTATGCAATTGCTGTATTTCATATTCTTAATTAGCACTCATAAATTTAGCATTATCTCCTAACAGGCAGTCTTACCATTAGTCATGCTCCTTTAGTTCATTGTCCTTCTAAATATTAGTGTTAGCTTGGGTAGCCTTTAAGTGTATTTAATATAAGGAAAAGGGTGAAGGGAAGAAATAACCACTTATAAAGTTACTGGGTTTCATTGCTAATGGTAAATAATGTTTTAATCTTTTGCCAAATGAAAAACACCTTTTAAAATGAAAGGAAAAAAATCATTTTATGCAAATGTTTGTAAACATGTATGTAAATATGTTGTTTTCTTACAAAAATCATTAATAAAAATGGATTTTTAGTTTCTTCTTGAATGGGGTTCCTTTGTGTGTAATAGGGCAAATTTTGCAAGCCTAAAACAACACTTAAATCTCAGTTTCTTTCATCATATGACATCAGAAGGGATACAGCTTTCTCTGTCATTTTTTATCCTATGTCTCTTTTTTCCCTTTATCTAAGAAAGAATGTCATTTTTTCTTCTTTTTTTGATTGAGGCATAATTGGCATAAAGTATATTAGTATATATTGCAAAATGGTCTCCACAATAAGTCTAGTTAACATGTCACCATAGAGTTATACAGTGTTTTTTCTTGTGATGAGGTCATTTGAGGTCTACTCTCTTAGCAACTTTCAAATATGTAATGCAGTACTATTAACTATGGTCACCATGCTGTACATTATATCCTTATAATTTATGTATTTTATAGCTGGAAGTTGGTACCGTTTGACCCATTTCACCCACTCATCATTGCCTGCCTCTGACAACCACCAATCTGTTTTCTGTATCAGTGAGCTCGGTTTTGTTTTTGTTGTTTTTTTTGCTTTTTGTTTTTTTAGATTCCAGATGTAAGTGAGATCTTATGGTATTTGTCTTTCTCTGACTTATTTCACTTAGAATAATCTCCTCAAGGTCCATCCATGTTGTTGCAAATGGCAGGATTTTATACTTTTTAAATGACTGAATAATAAATACTCTATTGTGTATCGGTATGTGATCACCATAGTTTCTTTATCCATCCATTGATGGACACTTAGATTGATTTCATATCTTGGCTACTGTAAATGCTGCAGTGAACATGGAGGTGCATATATCTTTTTGAGTTAGTGTTTTCATTTTCTTTAGATAAATACCCAGAAGTGAAATTGCTAGATCATATGGTAATTCTATTTTTAATTTTTTGAGGAACCTCCATGCAGTTTTCCATAGCGACTGCACCAATTTACATTCCCACCAATAGTGTACACGGGTTCCCTTTTCTCCAAGTCCTTTCCAACACTTGTTATTTATTGTCTTTTTGATAATAACCCTTCTAACAGGTTTGAGGTGATATCACATTGTGGTTTTGATTTGCATCTCCCTGATGATTAGTGATGTTCAGCAGCTTTTCACTTGCCTGTTGGCCATGTGTATGTATTCTTTGGAAAAATGTCTATTCACATTCCCTGCCCATTTTTAAATTGGATTTTTTTTTCCTATTGAGGTGTATGAGTTCTTTATATATTTTGGATATTAACCCTTTATCAGATATGTGGTTTGCAAATATTTTCTCCCATTCAGTATGTTTTCTTTTCATTTTGTTGATTTCCTTTGCTGTGCAGAAGCTTTTTAGTTTGATATAGTCCCACTTGTTTATTTTTGCTCTTGTTGCCTTTGATTTTGGAATCAGATCCAAAAAATCATCGCTAAGACTGATGTCAGGGAACTTGCCACCTATGTTTTCTTCTAGGAATTTTATGGTTTGAGGTCTTACATTCAAGTTTTTAATGCATTTTGAGTTAATTTTTGTGTATGGTGTAAGATAGTGGTCCAGTTTCATCTCTCTGCTCGTTTCTATGCATTAGATAAAAAACCACCTCTTCCAGTCTTGAAGGGGT
Organism: Balaenoptera borealis; assembly: GCF_965194805.1. Classification (NCBI taxonomy): domain Eukaryota; kingdom Metazoa; phylum Chordata; class Mammalia; order Artiodactyla; family Balaenopteridae; genus Balaenoptera; species Balaenoptera borealis. Next base: position 66,495,178 of record NC_138871.1, read on the forward strand.
AGCCTCGTTTAGGAGATGAACCTTATCATTCAACCCTGCCCTAGCTGTTGGTTGTATCTGAAGGCTTTATGATTGTTCATGTAGCCTGTTTTATCTTTAATAACTTCCAGTAGTTGAGGGTGTGTCAAGACCTGTCATTGTCCGAAAGGGGAGTATCTCAGTCAGCACCTAGATTCAGGCTGATTGGGAGCCAAACCCTTAGGCTGCAGCTTTTGAAGCATGCAAACTTATACAGTGGGACCAGTGGGACCGCAAGCATAAGCCCTGTTGGCCGCTAGAGCTGGGCGATCTGGAGGTGTTCCCTAGGCAACAGGTGCACAAATCTGTGCTCCAGATGAGTGTATAAGCTCCTCTCTGGAAAATACCCAAGAGCTGTTGTGAGGCAGATGGAGAGTGCAAAGATGGCATCCTGTTCCCTGAGAGCACCTCTGTAGTCTCCAGGTGTGTGCCAAACCAGAGGCTGCCCCTCAGGCTGAAGTTCCAAGACAAGCAAATAGGCCTCTTTCCCAGAAAGATAGGAGTGTGTTTCAGTCTGCTGTCCTTGCAGTGCCGTGGGGGTGGTAGTCTACTAAGAACTGCCTTTCTGTTTCAGTTTCAAGGGACCCAGGAATGCAAGCCTTCCCATTGAGTTTTCAAAAAGAGAAACAAAAAATAACTCTTCTGGAAATACAAACTTTGCTTATTGCCATCCACTTATAATATGGCATCATAGGTACGATGGGAGAAAAATGGCCATCCTAACGGTGTTTTGCAGAATCCTTACACATCGTTGAAACATTTGTAAGAGTTCTGTGCTTGATTTTGGACTCCACACGTGAAAAAAGGAGAAAAAAAGTTCAGAGTAAGTGGCACATGTGATTTGAGGAAATAGGATTTGGAGGAAGATTTAAGAAAAATGTGGAATAGTAAAGTGGAGAGGTCAGGATTGATTTTATCTTTAGGAACATGTTCTGGGTGATGAAGAGCTGTTTTTATTTCAGTCAATAGCTAGTTTTAAATAGTCCTAAATCAGACCAGACCCTGGGAAACACTTGTGCAGCTTTAGGAGCACAACAGAGCACACAGTCATAGGATGGTTTGGTGAAGAAGAGGGGACGTAGCTTCATCAAGAATGGTTTAGGTAAGGTTCTGCCCGGGAGAAGTTTCAAAGATTAAGTGAAATTTCTCTTAGTTCAAGGTGAGATTGTAGAATTCATTATGAAGCATAATGCCACAGCCCTTTGGTGTGTTGTCTGTTGTGGGTGTGTGGGAGGGGAGGGAAGCAAGAAAGAATATACCTCAAAAGTTTTCAAATCATTGCTTTACCTTAAATTCACTTCTGTGAGCAGGATAGTCAAGATTTTAACTTGATGGACAGCCTTTAGGCCATGTAACATAATTGAAATTACTTAAATACTTGGAGATTATGTATGTGAAACCCCTAGACATTTCAGTGAAAATTGATAACTGGTATAAAAATGCAGTTTTTAAAAATGCAAAAGTTTAAAGTTTTTTTTTTTTTTTGTTAACAATTAGAATTCCTTAGAACCACTATGAAATTTGGGGAAATCTGAGTTAGTGATTTTGATATAGAAAAATCTTAACTTTTACTTCGTTAAAATTTAAAAGAGATGTTTGTATTGAAGTCCTTCAGTTTTACTTTTTGGTAACGAATTAATGTTCTTTAATCTGGCACAGGAATCAAGGCATCTACAGCTGTGATTCTCAGGGAGGTAATGTCATTTTAAAACTGTTAGCTGTGCTTTTAATATAACAGTGTTCTTAAACAGTTTTTCTTTCTTGGCGAGTCTCTTAAAATTTCTTTTAAAATGTCACATTAAAAAAATTTTTTTTTTTTTTGGTAAAAGCATTTGATGAGCATTATGATTATATTATATACCTAGTAATTGAAAATGATATGTAACTTTGTAACATTCAGCCAATTTGAGGCTATATTACAGGTTAAATCTCATTATAGAAAGTACTGTTTAGAATAAAATCTGCATAACAACACAATTTAAACAATGTACAAATAGTAGACTTTCAGGAAAAGAGGATTTGGATACTATGTGATGATCCCCTTGAATAAGATACGCCTATCAACTGAAGAGACCTTTGTCTTCTACCAACTTATCAGAATTCATGTACACAGACAGCTGCTGTCCTTGTGGCAATATCTGTGGGTAGCTGACCACTTATCGGCACTTTGGCACTTTCTATAACTATCTTCACAATTTGCAAGATACTCTTTTTGATTCTTCTCAATGATCACCTTAAGCCTTAAGAAGGACAGGAAACATGTTGGAACATTTAAGAAATCAGTTGAGGTTTTTGTCAGACTACCTGTGCCTATGAAATTTAATTTTAATTTAATTTTAAAAAATAGACTTCTTAAGAGCAGTTTTAGGTTCACAGAAAGACTGAGCAGAAAGTACAGAGTTCACATATATCCCCTTCCCTGACATGTGCACAGCCATTCCCACTATCATGGCCTGAACCAGAGTGGTATATTTGTTAAAATCCATGAACCTGCACTGATACATTATCACTCAAAGTCCACAGTTTACAACATCACATATTGTACCTTCTATGGGTTTTGACAGATGTGTAATGACATGTATCCACTGTTATAGTATCATACAGAATAGTTTCATTGCTCTAAAAATCTTACATGCTCCTGCCTATTCATTCCACCATCCTCCATACTCCTGGCCATCACTGTTCTTTTTACTTTGTCCATAATTTTACCTTTTCCAGAATGTCATATATTTGGGATCGTAGGCTATTGTAACCTTTTTAGATTGGCATCTTTTACTTACTAATGTGCATTTAAGTTTCCTTCAAGTCATTTTATGGCTTTATAGCTCACTTCTTTTTTGCACTAACTAATATTCCATTGTCTGGATGTACCACAGTTGATTCATCCATTCACCAACTGAAGGACATCTTGGTTGTTTCCAAGTTTCAGCAGTTATGAATAAAGCTACTATAAACATCTTTGTGCAGGTTTTGTGTGGATGTAAGTTTTCAGCTCATTTGGGTAAGTACCAAGTTGTGCGATTGCTGGATTGTATGGTAAGAGTGCGTTTAGTTTTGTCAGAAATTGCCAAACCATTTTCCAGAGTGACTGTAGTATTGCTATCACATTTTCAGCAGCAATGAATGAGAGTTCTTGTTGCTTCATATCCTCTCCAGCATTTGGTGTTGTCAATGTTTTGGATTTTTGCTACTTAACTAGTTTCAGGATTTGTCACAAAGGGAATTTATCCATGAATTGTTGTTGAATTGGTGTGTTTGTTGGGGGAAGGCTTCCTATTTTGTCATCTCGCTGACATCACTCCTATGGTGTGCTTTTATATCAAGAACTTAACCAAAGGGGTAACTGGCCAGAAAAAAAAATTTTTTAAAAACCTTGTAAAGTTATTTTCCTTTGTTCGTCTACTTAGAACTCTGAAGAATTAAAGTCTTCTGTGTGAGGCATATGTGGAATGAAACTGTTACCTGGAATCAGACTATGTAAAAAACTAAAGAACCCAACTTCACTATAGTATTTGTTTCCATATTTTATTTTTCTTTTCTTAAGGCCTCTCCTAAAAAGTGAAACAAGTTCTGGTTCTTCAGACTCTGGATGCAGTGGTTTGATTTGAGAAAAGCTGAGTCTTTTAAAGGTACCTGGGGGATTTAGTGCAGTTACGTGTGGTAATGATCTGTTGGTATCCTAGCACAGTAAAGGGTTGAGTGATGACCATCTATTCACAAGTTTCCTTTCTGGCAGAGTTAACTTGCAGGTGATAAGGAAGATTTTCTTTTGATATTTAAATTTATATTAAATCTATATACAGTATTTGTTGAGTTTTCTAAGATAGTTACAGCTCTCTAGACAACCAAAGATTATAGCAGCAGTGATCAGAGTAGTAGTTAGTACTCCTATGGATAGGCATGACTACATTTGCTAACCCATACTCTCTAAACTAGTATCGGGACACGTGGCTGTACTTGTTCAGTGCTGCTTCCCATATTTTTGCCAACTCAGAATATTCGAACTTGTGATGTCATTGTTTTGTGGTGTTTTGAATTGATGTGTAGATTCTGGAAGCACAGAGCTTGACTGGATTATGGAAAATAACCTGTTCTTTCTTTCTTTAAAATCTCTAGGGGGAAATTTTATAACTTTACCTAACCGTACATATGTATTCATTTATCCCTTATGTACTTGAAATCATTTTCAACTTCCTTACCTATCAACCCAGATTACTCTTCCCTGGCCTAATTCATTCTTGTCCTTGAATCTTTCTTCACTGTCTGCTTTCTTTTAATCATCTTCAGTGTTTTTTTCTGGGTTGTTTCTTTATCATCTTTTGATAATGGGAACATGATGTTATAATGAAGTCCTGGGCCAGGCTGTTTTCATCTTTTATCTCCTAAAATAAGGCCACTTTATCAGGTTGCCATGACAGTAACAGTTGTCTTCCCAAGAGAATGCTAGAGTATTCTGGCTTATAGTCAGTTGCTTTTTTGGGGGGAAAACATTGGCTCAATTGAATGTTCTACAGCCATTGTGTTTGTCCAAGGTAATCCTACTAGTATGTATTGGTTACCTATTGCTGCATAGCAAACTACAACAAAAGTAATAGTTTAAAGCTACACCTATTTATTATCTCACAGTTTCTGTGGGTTAGGAATCTGGGCACAGCTTAGCTGGTTGGTCATCTGCCCCATGGTTGTCTCATATGAATTCAAAGTGTCAACCAGGGCTGGAGTCTCATCTGAAGGCTTGACTGAAAAAAGATCTGCTTCCAAGCTCACTTACGTGGTTTTTGGCAGGACTGAGTTCTTTTGGGGTTGTTGGACTAAGGTCTCAGATCTGTAGCTGGCCGCAGGCCAGAAGTTCCTTGTCATCTAGGCTTCCCAAACATGACAACTTCATCAGAGCAAGGGAGAAAGTCTACTAGCAAGACAGAAGTCAGAATCTTTTGTAGTCTAATTATGGAAGTGACACCCTCTCAAAGTTGGGTGGAAGCAAGTTACTCAGGGGGAAGGGACTATACAACATCATAAGGATGCCTTGCACACAGCATTTAAGGTGCATCCTTTTATAACCTCTAAATAGACTAAGGTTTATTCACAGTGGGCTGGGAGAACTTAGACCATCCCATGTGTTTGGCCCTGAATATCTTAAAAAATATAGGGATGATTCTTGGTAGGAATGGGGCTTGAGGTCAATTTTACCAGTCTTAAATTTCTGGAAATGCACCTTTTACTACTTTTGAAAGAGTGAAGAATATTTATCAATTTTTGGTCTTTCGTCATCTTTATTGCTGTCTAATTCTTCAGAAATAGTATGAACTCTCAGATCTTATGCACAGTTCACCTTCTGGATATAATAAGCATTTGTTTACTACTTATGTTTTCAAAACACTTTCACATATATTCTCATTTGATCATCTCACAGTACTCTAAGTGAAATAGGCAAAGCAGATATCATTGTCCACATTTTATAGATAAGACTCTTGTGGTTAGTCTTCCCACCTCAAGTCTTTTACTATACCTAATCTCTCATTTACACCAGCACCAGAATTCTCTAATAGGAAAATATGATTGTGCTTTTTCTCTGTTTAAATTTTTTAATGCCATTTCATTATCCATGGGATAAAATCTAAATTCTTTTATAAGGCTCTTAAAGAGCTTTCTTCTTCAACCTCATCTATAATCTCTTCCATCCTCTTCTTTAACCATCCAAAATTACGCTTCAGCACTTCTATGACTTTACATCTGCTATTTATGATGCCTGGAAAACCGTCTCCACACCTGTCTACATGTTCCTTGCCTTGTCCATCTCGGCTCAGAGGCATTCCAGATGAAGAATGCTGTTGCAGGGACAGGGTCTGATAGCATGTCATTTTTTTTTCTTTTCACCAAAACTACCCACAATAAAGCAGCAAGATGTTTTCTTGTAATTAAAAATTTTTTTTCAATGTCTTTTCTATTGTTATAATATTTGGTGTACCCTTTAGTTTGAACAGTATTCTTTTGAGAATAAGAGTCCTTGGCAGTTAGAGAGGATATATGTAGATAAAGAAATAGATAGATAGGTATAGATATATAGATAGGGGTGTGTGTGTGTATGCATTTACTTTCTAAATTAAATAGTACATATATAACAGTACATCTAAATGTATAAATTATAACTATATATATATATATGACATTACATTATGTATACTATTGGATTGGCCAAAAAGTTCCTTCAGTTTTTAAGTAAAAATAAAAGACATATTTTCCATTTTCACCAAGAACTTTATTGAACAACGTATTCACTGTTCCACGACCTTCTGCCATTTTCCAGGCAACTTCATAATTCCATCTTCCCAAAACTTTTTTATCTTTTGGAGCAAAGAACTGTTCTAGGTGCCTTTTACAGTCTTCCAGGGAGTTGAAATTTTTTCCATTAAGAGAACTTTGTAAAGACCAAAATAAATGGAAATCCGAAGGTGCAATGTCTCCTGAATATGGCAGATGAATCAGAACTTCCCAGTCAAGCTGTAACAGTTTTCGCCTGGTCATCAAAGAAACATGTGGTCTTGCATTATCCTGATGGAAGATTATGCGTTTTCTGTTGACTAATTCTGATGCTTTCGTCAAGTGCTGCTCTCAGTTGGTCTAACTGAGAGCAGTACTTGTTGGAATTAATCATTTGGTTTTCCAGAAGGGGCTCATAATAGAGGACTCCCTTCCAATCCCACCATATACACAATATCACCTTCTTTGGATGAAGGCCAGCCTTTGGTGGCCTTCATTATCATAAGGACTTACTCTGGAATCTTTTAGCCAGATTGAGTGTTGTCTTGTACTGGAGACTTCGAAATAATGCTCCATATGGCCAAGAAGGCAGAAGAAAACAGCATGGTAGAAGTGGGAGATATAAAAAAGACCAAACTGGGACTTCTAGAAATGAAGAATATAGTAGCTGAAGTGAAAAATACACTAAGTGGGATTATCAGATTAGACACTAAATTAAAGACAGGACTATCCAGAATGAAACAAAAACAAAAGAGTCAGGGGAAGAGGAAATAAGCAATGCACTAGTGATCTATGGGATAGTATTAAGCAGTTTAATATAGGTGTAATTGGCATCCCAGTGGGAAAAAAAAGGAGGGGGGTGGTTGGGAAAGGGACAGAAAAAGTATTTGAAGAAATAATGTCCAGAATTTCCCCAAATTTCATAAAAACCAGACACACAGATTCAAGAAGCAAATTGAACAAAGAGTAAATGTTAAGAAACCACAGCAAGGCATATTATAAACAAGTTGCTGAAAATCTTTGATGCAGAGAAAATCTGAAACCAGAGGGAAAAAAGACATGGTAAGACACAGAGAAACAAAGATAAAAATGACAACTGACTTACCAGGAACTATGCAGGCTGTAACAATGGATGCCTTTAAAGCACTGAAACAAACAGCAACAACAAAAAACTAAACCTAAAACTTTGACCCAAGAAAACGCTTCCTAAAATGGAAGTTGAAATAAACACTTTTTAAGACAAAAGGCGAGATAATAAATTGACAGTAGACCAATACTAAAAGACAAGTAAGTTTTCCTAGCAAGAAAAAAACAAAAATGAAAACAACAACAACCAGATATTTGGACACATATATGTGAGTAAATAAAGATTAATTTTTCTAATTGTTAAATCTTATGGAATAATCTATTAGGTAGAGCAAAAATATTTACAATGCATTTGGGGTGGATAGCATATGTAGAAGTAAAATGTCTAAATAATATCACAGTGTGCAAATGGGGGATGGGAAGCATGCATTTGTAAGGTTCTTATAGTATGTGTGAAGTGGCATAATGTTATTTGAAGATTGACTGTATATTGTAAACTAGCAATTACTAAGGCAAAATAACAAAACAAAGAGGTATTTAAAAATATTTGAATTATTTAAAAAACAAAAAACAACCTCAGCAAACCCAAAAGAAGTTAGGAAAAGAGGAAAGGAACAAAGACCACATGAGACAAATAGAAAAAACTATGAAAAGGGTAGATTTAAACCCAACCATATGAATAATTATATTAAATTATATTAAATGAAAATGGTCTAAACACCAGAATTAAAAGATGATATTGTCACACTGGATGAAAAAGCAAGACCCAGGTATATGCAAACAGTAATCCAAAGTTGGAGTGGCTGTGTTAGTCACATAAAGTATACTTCAGATCGAAAAATATTACTATGGATAATAAAGGACATTGTATTATGACAGCCTGGTTAACTGATCAAGAGGAAATGAGAATATCTTAACTCTGATGCACCTAATAATAAAGTTTCAAAATACACAAATTGCAAGCTAATAGACTGGAAAGGGGAACTAGACAAATCCACAATCATAGCTGGCTACTTCAGAAGACCTTTCTCATAACTGATAGAATGAGTTGAGAGAAAAATCAGTAAGGATATAGAAGACTTGGACAATACTATTAACTAACTTAACCTAACTGACATCTATAGATCCACCTAACAGTAGCAGGATATATTTTCTTTGAAGCTCACATGGAACATTCACCAAGATGTGCCATATACTAGGCCATAAAACAAATCTCAATAAGTTCAAAAAAATTTTTTCTGATTGCAGTAGAATTAAACTAAAATTAATAACAAAGTTGTCTGGACAAACTTCAAATATATGAAGATTAAAAAACATACATTTAAATAATAAGTCGAAGAGGGCTTCCCTGGTGGCTCAGTGGTTGAGAATCTGCCTGCCAATGCAGGGGACACGGGTTCGAGCCCTGGTCTGGGAAGATCCCACATGCCGCGGAGCAACTGGGCCCGTGAGCCACAATTACTGAGCCTGCGCGTCTGGAGCCTGTGCTCCGCAACAGGAGAGGCCGCGATAGTGAGAGGCCCGTGCACCACGATGAAGAGTGGCCCCCGCTTGCCACAACTAGAGAAAGCCCTCACACAGAAACGAAGACCCAACACAGCCAAAAATAAGTAAATAAATAAATAAATAAATAAAAAATAAGTCGAAGAAATATTTTGGACTGAATGAAAATTAAAATGTATGGGATTTAGCTAAAGCAGTGCTTAGAGAAAATTTTAAATACTTTTTTTTAGAAAATAGAAAAGATTTCAAGTTAATAATCTAACCTTCCACTTTCAGAAACTAGAAAAGGAAGAGCAAAGTAACTGTAAGTATAAAGATGGAAATCAAAGATAAGAGAGGAACTCAGTGATACAGAAAACAAACAAAAATAAATGGAATCAAAACTGATTTTGTGAAAGATCAATATAACTGATAAATTTTTATCCAAGTAGGTCAAAAAAGAGTGAAGACACAACTAATAACAAGAATGACAGAGGGGACATCACTACAGATCATATAGATATCAAAATAATTAAAGAAATGAGTAGTTTCATGCCAATAAATTTGACAACTTAGGTGAAATGGATAGTTCTTTGAAAGACACAACTTGACCAACCAAAGCTCACTCAAGAAACTAGATAACTGGAAAAATAGGCATACCTTTTAAAGGAATTAAAGTTAAATACTTCTCACAAATAAAATTTCTGGCTTAGATGACTTCACTGGTAAATTCTACCAAGCATTGAAGAAAGAAACAATACTAATTTTACACAAACTCATTAAAAATAGGACAGTAGGGAACATTTCCCAAGTTATGAGCCCAGCATTATCCTGATACCAAACCAAACCAAACCAAACCAAACCAAAACACAACCAAACAAAAATTCAGAAAAACTCATTAAAAGAAAAACGACAAACCAATATCCCTCATGAACACTGATGATCTTTTTTGACCCACCTTCTAGAGTAATGAAAATAAAACCAAAAATAAACAAATGGGACCTAATTAAACTTAAAATCTTTTGCACAGCAAAGGAAGCCATAAACAAGATGAAAAGACAACCCACAGAATGGGAGAAAATATTTGCAAACAAAGCAATGGACAAAGGATTAATCTCCAAAATATGCAAAAGTCATGCAGCTCAATATCAAAAAACAACCCAATCAAAATATGGGCAGAAGACCTAAATGTTCATTTCTCCAGAGAAGATATACAGATTGCCAACAAACACATGAAAGGATGCTCAACATCACTAATCATTAGAGAAATGCAAATCAAAACTACAATGAGATATCATCTCACACTGGTCAGAATGGCCATCATCAAAAAATCTACAAACAATAAATGCTGGAGAGGGTGTGGAGAAAAGGGAACCCTCTTGCACTGTTGGTGGGAATGTAAATTGATACAGCCACCATGGAGAACAGTATGGAGGTTCCTTAAAAAACTAAAAATAGAACGACCATATGACCCAGCAGTCCCACTACTGGGCATATACCCTGAGAAAACCATAATTCAAAAAGAATTATGTACCACAATGTTCATTGCAGCTTTACTTACAATAGCCAGGACATGGAAGCAACCTAAGTGTCCATCGACAGATGCATGGATAAAGAAGATGTGGCACATATATACAAGGGAATATTACTCAGCCATAAAAAGAAATGAAATTGAGTTATTTGTAATGAGTGGATGGACCTAGAGTCTGTCATACAGAGTGAAGTAAGTCAGAAGAAGAAAAACAAATACCGTATGCTAACACATATATATGGAATCTAAAAAAAAAAAAAAAGTTATGAAGAACCTAGGGGCAGGATGGGAATAAAGACACAGACTTACTAGAGAATGGACTTGAGGACATGGGGAGGGGGAAGGGTAGGCTGGGACAAAGTGAGAGAGTGGCATGGACATATATACACTACCAAATGTAAAACCGATAGCTAGTGGGAAGCAGCCACATAGCACAGGGAGATCAGCTTGGTGCTTTGTGACCACCTAGAGGGGTGGGATAGGGAGGGTGGGAGGGAGACGCAAGAGGGAGGAGATATGGGGATATATGTATATGTATAGCTGATTCACTTTGTTATAAAGCAGAAACTAACACACCATTGTAAAGCAATTATACTCCAATAAAGATGTTAAAAAAAAAAAAAGGCTAAAAAACAAGCAAAACTTAAAAAAAAAAAAAATGGGCAGAAGACCTAAATAGACATTTCTCCAGGGAAGACATACAGATGGCCAAGAGGCACATGAAAAGATGCTCAACATTGCTAATTATTAGAGAAATGCAAATGAAAACTACAATGAGATATCACCTCACACCAGTCAGAATGCCCATCATCAAAAAGTCTACAAAAAATAAATGCTGGAGAGGGTGTGGAGAAAAGGGAACCCTCCCACACTGTTGGTGGGACTGTAAATTGGTACAGCCACTATGGAGAAAGTATGGAGGTTCCTTAAGAAACTAAAAATAGAGCTACCATATGACCCAGCAAACCCACACCTGGGCATATAGCGGAGAAAAACATGGTTCGAAAGGATACATGCACCCCAATGTTCATTGCAGCACTGTTTACAATAGCCAAGACATGGAAGCAACCTAAATGTCCATCAAACGATGAATGGATAAAGAAGATATGGTACTTATATGCGACGGAATATTACTCACCCATGAAAAAGAATGAAATAATGCCATTTGCAGCAACGTGGATGGACCTGGAGATTATCATACTAAGTGAAGTAAGTCAGAGAAAGACAAATATCATATGATACCAATTATATGCATAATCTAAAAAAATTGATACAAATGAACTTATAAAACAGAAACAGACTCACTGACTTAGATAGTGAACTAATCGTTACCAGGGGGAAGGGTGCGGGGTAGGGATAGATTGGGGGTTTGGGATTGACATGTACACCCTGCTATATTTAAAATAGATAACCAACAAGGACCTACTGTATAGCACAGGGAACTCTGCTCAATACTCCGTAATAACCTAAATGGGAAAAGAATTTGAAAAAGAATAGAAACATGTATACGTATAACTGAATCACATTGTTGTACACCTGAAACTAACCCACCATTGTTAATCAACTATACTCCAATATAAAATAAAAAAATTTTAAAAGGTGTACTATAAATGTAAAATACATACCATGTTTCAAAGACTTGGTGCAAAAAAATGTAAAATAACCCAATAGTTTTAATATTGATTACATGTTGAAATGATAACACTTTGCATATACTGACATAATAAATATGTCATGAAAATTTTTAAAAAAAGAATTACTTAGGTGTTTATTATATAGGCTCCAAGCAAGAGCCATTAATTAGAGAGAGAATAGTCTAGGAACCCCAACTCTTAGCAGTCTTCCCAACAGAATTTACACATTGAAGTTTGAGAACTACTGAAGTGATTGTAAAATGTGTATAATTGGGAGTGTGAGGAAATTAATGTTATTCTATCAGATGTTCAATATCTTTAATATCTACAGTTTTGAGACAAAGGAGAATACTTTCCTGAAACTAACTGTAAGTCAGTGATAGAAATGAATCTGATTTTATGGAAAAGGAGGTAATATTGCTGAATGTGGACTTGTCCAACTTTTGTAGAAATAATATGGTATTAAAACAACTCTAAATTTCTACTTCACCTAAAAGGCCCGTACATCAAGTGAACAACAGTCATTAATCACATACATTTTAATTTTTTTAAAAAGAAATTCCTTTATTTTTATTTTTTATTTATTTATTTATTTTTGGCTGTGTTGGGTCTTCGTTTCTGTGCAAGGGCTTTCTCTAGCTGCGGCAAGTGGGGGCCGCTCACTATTGCGGCCTCTCTTGTTGCGGAGCACAAGCTCCAGACGCGCAGGCTCAGTAGTTGTGGCTCACGGGCCTAGTTGCTCCGCGGCATGTGGGATCTTCCCAGACCAGGGCTCGAACCCGTGTTCCCTGCATTGGCAGGCAGATTCTCAACCACTGCACCACCAGGGAAGCCCTACATTTTAATTTTAATGAATTTATTACAGAGTTTCCCAAAAAAGGCGTTGTGGGATGTTCTGCATCCAGAGGCTATTTTTGAATAGAGTTAAAAGGTCATCACTACATTTTTCAGACAGATGTTTGGAGAACAGTTTCGAACTGAAGTCCAGGCCTGACAGGAACGTCTTGCCTTTTTCATCCAAAAGGGGCAAAAGAAAGCTCAGTTTTGGACTTGGGATTCATAGTTGTAAAGTGTTGGGTTTTGAGTCAAATATTAATCTGGAGCCTGACCTTGGATGAATTACTTAACTTCTTTTATTGTGTTTCCTAATCTGTAAAATTGAAACAATAATAATAGTTTTTTTTTCTAGTATTGTGAACTGAGATAATGTGTGTGCTGTGTTAACCAATGAACTTGCATGTGCCAAGTATTTGATCAGTGTTAGCTTTTATTATTTTCTCTATTACTAAACTCTCCTTGAGAATCCATCGAATACTAGACACTGGAAATGAAGAATAAAATCTAGTCTAGAAGAATTAGGCTAGAAGTATTTTGACAGGTTCTTTTCAGGTTTAATTACAAAGACTTAAACACAGAGATTTAGTGACAGGCTGATCCAAGGAAGTTGAAAGGGAAGTCCTGAAAGCAGCCAAGTTATGCTTGCTCAGACTAACTGGAAAGCCTGACACTGTGCGTGTTACTTAGCCTCTCTAACCACTTTATTCCCATTGCATTAGAACAGTTGATGCATCTTAGTATCAGAACTGTGAGGCGAGGAGAAGGGAAAGGGAAATAAAATTCTTGAAAAGAGCCTTTGGATGGAGACGCTGTCAAGCCCTGGGGACCCTGTTTTCTCAGAGAGAAGCTAGGCCACTCACTTGGAGATTGTACTCACAGCTATAGTCTTACACCAAGCATCAAGCAACTGAACTCAAAGAACTGCATATTCTAAATAAAAGGTGCAAAGAAATAACAGATTCTCAGCCTTCCATTAATGTATTTAGCACATTACTACTGAGTACCCACTATATGCCAAGTTTTCTGCCTTCGAAAATGAGAAAGACATACGTTCTGGCTTCTTGCAGCATTCAGTCTAGAAGAAACAAGTTAACCTAAGGAAAGGTAGGCTTTCCCTACAAGAAGCTACACTATAATGTATATTGTTCACGGGATAACTGCTCTTTCTTTTTTCTTTTTTTTTTTTTTTTAGAAATTCACGTTCTTTTATTTATTTATTTATGACTGTGTTGAGTCTTCGTTTCTGTGTGAGGGCTTTCTCTAGTTGCGGCAAGTGGGGACCACTCTTCATCGCGGTGCGCGGGCCTCTCACCATCGCGGCCTCTCTTGTTGCGGAGCACAGGCTCCAGACGCGCAGGCTCAGTAATTGTGGCTCACGGGCCCAGTTGCTCCGTGGCATGTGGGATCTTCCCAGACCAGGGCTCGAACCCGTGTCCCCTGCATTGGCAGGCAGATTCTCAACCACTGCGCCACCAGGGAAGCCCCAGGCTAACAGCTCTTCTTTTTGAAAAACCAGAGGTAACCAGAACCTACCTAGAAGACTCTGTGAGTCTTCTTATGCCCTCAGAGGGACAATGAAAGGGCAAAGAGCCTGGATGAGTCTAGGGCTGACGTCCTGTCATAGAAAGAGACATTAAATCAAGAGGAGGGCTGGCTCAAAGTTGCAGACCTAAGATTTGTCATATTTTCTGCCTTAACTCTTATGAATAGTCTTATGAATAGTCTCTGTTGTAAACATGTACTCCACGTGAATAACACGTAAACTGACTTAGCCATCAAATCAAACAATTTATTTTAAAAACTCCTTTAAAAATAGTGATTGAGTGCATACATAAGCTCCACAGTCAGACATCTGCATTTGAATCCTAACTTTTGCAGTCATAAAATTTAATTAAACTTTTTACCTCTCCCACCCTCCTTGTCTTTTAATGAAATAGGGATGATGATAAAGAATTGTTTGTAGTTGATGAAGATAAATATTTTAAAATGCTTTGCACAATGCTTGATATGCTGTTAAGTTCTCAATAAATGTTTGCTATTATTAAACTGTATCCTTGGGAATTCCCTGGCAGTCCAGCCGTTGGGACTCCTCACTTCCACTGTGGGGGACCAGCACTCCATCCCTGGTCAGGGAACTAGGATTCCGCAAGTCGTGTGGTGTGAAGAAAAAAAACAAACACAACTATATCCTAGTAGCCATTTTTGGAGGGAGGGACGGAGGAAGGAAGGGAAGGAGGGAGGGACGGAGGAAGGAAGGAAGGGAGGGAGGAAGGAAGGAAGGAAGGGATGAAAGAAAAGGAAAGTAGAAAGAATGAAAGAAAAAAAATCAGTCAATACACTAGGTGTCAGCATTGTGCTTCAAATAGTCATGTACACGAAATGCCTATTCTGATTTTGTTTAGAGGGTATCCAAGCTGAACTGGCTTGGAATAGAAAGATACTTAAGCAGATCTGGGAGACTTCCTTGGTGGTCCAGTGGTTAAGAATCCGTCTTCCAATGCAGGGGACGCGGGTTTGAGCCCTGGTCGAGAAACTAAGATCCCACATGCTGCAAGGCAAATAAGCCCATGTGCCACAAATACAGAGCCTGCCCGCCACAACTAGAGAGAAGCCCACATGCCGCGATGAAAGATCCCGCGTGCCACAACTAAGATCCGACAACCCGACACAGCCAAAAAATAAATAAATAAATATTAAAAAAATAAAAAAGCAGATCTGGGAAATTCAGATCTGAAACCGGAAAAGGATATAACAATGTACTAGCTTAGGCTACTATGCACCAATTATCTTTCAGACTGGCAAGCTGTTGAAAGTGAGAGAGCTGCCTATCTCATTTGACTCCTCCTCCCTCCATAAACTCAGCATATCAGAAATTTAGAGCAATCTCCTCTTTGTCTAGGATGCTAACATTTTCTTATCTCTAGGCTTTAAGTGTTGGAGTCATTTTTAAGGAAGAACTGTGTTTGAATCCTGCCTTTACTACTTATTAGCTATGTAGATAATGATAATCTCTGTCTTACCTACTACACAGGGTCATCAGAATGACATGTGAAATATAAATATTTTTAAAAGAGTTACTGAAATGTAAGAAATTCTTAGTATTCTGTATATTTTGCAAATGTTAAGAGGCAAATGGAAGTAGACATGGTGGAAGACTTGACCTAAAATTCTTTTTTAAAAAATTGAGATATAATTGACATTGTATAAGTTTAAGGTTGAATTGAACATGTTGAATTGATACAATTATATATTGCAATTTGATTATCACCATAGTGTTAGCTTATACTTCCATCACATTACATAATTATCTTTGTGTGTGTGTGTGTGTGTGTGTGTGAGAACATTTAAGATCTAGTTTCTTAGCAACTTTGAAGTGTATAGTACAGTATTATTATTATTACTTTTTAAATATTTATTTTATTTATTTATTTTTGGCTGCATTGGGTCTTTGTTGCTGTGCGCAGTCTTTCTCTAGTTGCGGCGAGCGGGGGCTACTCGTCCTTGCGGTACGCAGGCTTCTCATTGCGGTGGCTTCTCTTATTGCGGAGCACGGGCTCTAGGCATGGGGGCTTCAGTAGTTGTGGCTCGCAGGCTCTAGAGCGCAGGCTCAGTAGCTGTGGCGCCTGGGCTTAGTTGCTCCGTGGCATGTGGGATCTTAGTTTCTCGACCAGGGCTCGAACTCCTATCCCCTGCATTGGCAGGCGGATTCTCAACCACTGTGTCACCAGGGAAGCCCTAGTACAGTATTGACTATAATCACAGTGCTGTGCATAAGATCTCCAGAACTTTCTCATCTTCGAACTGCATGTTTGTACCCTTTGACCAATTCCCCCACCCCCAAGCCACTGTCAACCACTAATTTACTATGTTTCTATGAGTGTGGTTTTTTTACATTCCACATATAGGTGGTATCATACATTATTTGTCTTTCTCTGGCTGGCTTATTTCACTTAGCATAATGCCCTCAAGATATGCCATATCTCCTTTATCCATTCACCCATTGATGGAGACTTAACGTTGTTTCCATGTCTTGGCTATTGTGAATAATGCTGCAATAAACATGGGTGTGCAGATATCTTTTCAGTATCACTGTTTTCCTTTTGCTATATACCTAGAACTGGAATTGCTGGAATTCATACTCTTTTCCATAATGGCTAACCAATTTATATTCCCAACAGCAGTACACAAAGATTCCTTTTACCCCACATCCTCACCAGCACTTAGTTTCTCATCTTTTCTATGATAGCTATTCAAATAGGTGTGAGGTGATATCTCATTGTGGTTTTGATTGTATTTCCCTGATGATTAGTGATGTATCTACCATTTGTATGTCTTTAGAGAAATGTCTATTCAGTTCCTCTGCCCACTTTTTAATCTGATTGTTTGTTTTTTTCTATTGAGTTGTATGAGTTCTTTGTATATTTTGGATATTAGCCCCTTATCAGATGTGTGATTTGCAAACATTTTCTCCCATTCAATAGGTTGCCTTTCTCCCATTCAGTAGGTTCATTTTGTTGATGATTTCTTCTGCTGTGCAAAAGCTTTTAAGTTTGATATAGTCTCACTTGTTTATTTTTGCTTTTTTTGCCTTTGCTTTTGGAGTCAGATCAAAAAGTCATCACGAAGACTGATGTCAAGGACCTTACAGACTATGTTTTCTTCTAGGAGTTCATGGTTTCAGGTCTTATTTTAAGCCTTTAATGCATTTTGAGTTAATTTTTGTAAGGGGTGTAAGATATGGGTCCAGTTTCATTTTTCTACATGTGGTCTTCCAGTTTCCCAGCACCATTTATTAAAGAGACTATATTTTCCCCATTGAATACTCTTGGCTCCCTTGTTGGCTCCAAATATTAGTTGACCATATATGCAGGGGTTTATTTTGGGGTTCTCTATTCTGTTCTGTTGGTCTAATGTGTCTATTTTTTTTTTTTTTTGCCAGTACCACACTATTTTGATTAGTATAGCTTTGTAGTACAGTTTAGAAGCAGGAAGTGTGATACCTCCAACTTTGTTCCTTCTCAAGATTGTTTTGGTTATTCAGGGTCTTTTATGTTCCCTATGAATTTTAGGATTTCTATTTCTGTGAAAAATGTCATTGGAATTTTGATAGAGATTGGATTTAATCTACTGATGGCTTTGGCAGTATAAACATTTAAACAATATTAATGCTTCTGATCCATGAACATGGGATACATATTTTGCCACTCCCTTCTGGCCTATAACGTTTCTGCTGAAAAATCTTCTGACAGTCTTATGGGGATTCCCTTGAATATAACAAGTTGTTTTTCTCTTGTTGCTCTAAAAATTCTCTCCTTGTCTTTAACTCTTGACTTTTAAATTGTAAAGTATCTTGATGTGGGTCTCTTTGGGCTCATCTTATTTGGAACTCTCTGGTCTTCCCGGATCTGGATGTCTGTTTCCTTTTCCAAGTTAGGGAAGTTTTCAGCCATTATTTCTTCATATAAGTTTTCTGCCCCTTTCTCTATCTCTCTTCTTCTGGAACCTCTATAATGCAAATGTTTGTTACCTTGATGTTGTCTCTTTAAGTTCCTTAAGCTATCTTCACTTTATTTATTTATTATTATTATTTTTTTACTTTTGTTGCTCCTCTGATTTGGTGATTTCCACTGTCTTGTCTTTGAGTTTACTGATCATTTCTTCTGCTTCATCTAGCATGCTGTTGAACCTCTCTAGTGCATGTTTCAGTTTGGTTATTGTATCTATCTATATCTATATCTATATCTATATCTATATCTATATCTATATCTATATATATATCTGTGACTTCTATTTGGTATTTTCTTATATTTTCTGTTTCTTTGTTAAAGTTCTCACTGCATTTATCATTCCTGAGTTTGGTTAGCATCTTTTTTTTTTTTTTTAACATCTTTATTGGAGTATAATTGCTTTACAATGGTGTGTTAGTTTCTGCTTTATAACAAAGTGAATCAGTTATACATATACATATGTTCCCATATCTCTTCCCTCTTGCATTGGTTAGCATCTTTATGGCTATTATTTTTTAACTTTTTATCAGGTAAATCTCTTATCTTCATTTCATTAAGGACTTTATTTTTTTCCTGATGTTTTGTCTGTCCTTTATTTGGAACATAATCCCCTGCTTCTTCTTTTTCCTTGACTCTGTTAGTTTCTATTCATTAGATAAAACAGCCACCTCTTCCAGTCTTGATGGAATGGCCTTGTGTAGATGAACCTTATTGTTCAACCCTGCCCTAACTCTTTATTATCTCTCAAACCTTTGTGATTATCCATACAGCCCACTTTTAGTGGCTCCCAGTATCTGAGGGTGTGCCAAGGCCTGTCAGTGTCCTAAAGGGAAGGTTCTCTGTCAGCACCTAGATTCAGTCTGATTGGGAGCCAAGCCCTCAGGCTGCAGCTTTTAAAGTATGCAAATATATACAGTCCTGTGGACCACAAGTATAAGTCCCAATGGCCACCAGAGCCAGGTGATATAGAGGTGTCCCTTGGTCTGCAATCACAAAAATCAAGGTTCCAGTTCAGTTTACAAATTCCTTTCCAGGTTATACCAGCAACCTGCTCAATGTGGCTTCTTTCTTTTTTTTTTTAAATTTTATTTATTTATTTATTTATTTGGCTGTGTTGGGTCTTTGTTTCTGTGCGAGGGCTTTCTCTAGTTGTGGCAAGCAGGGGCCACTCTTCATCACGGTGCGTGGGCCTCTCACTATCGTGGCCTCTCGTTGTGGAGCACAGGCTCCAGACGCGCAGGCTAAGTAGCTGTGGCTCACGGGCCCAGTTGCTCCGTGGCATGTGGGATCTTCCCAGACCAGGGCTCGAACCCGTGTCCCCTGCATTAGCAGGCAGATTCTCAACCACTGCGCCACCAGGGAAGCCCTGTGGCTTCTCTCTTGTTTCCCTGATATGTAGGTGTTGCTCAGCTGGTTTTTAGTTCTTTTTTTCCCCCCAGTGGAAATTGTTCCATATGTATAATAGTTATAGATTCAGAGTGTCCATGGGAGGAAGTGGGTTCAGGATCTTTCCACATCACCATCTTGAACCAAAACTGCCTATAATCCTGTTTATTGCTGTAGAATTTGTAGTAATGTCCCTACTTTCATTTGTTTTTTAGTAGTTTGAGTCTCTCCTCTTTATCTTAGTCCATGCAGCTAAAGGTTTGTCAGTTTTGTTGATCTTTTTGAAGAACCAGTTTTTGTTTTTATTGATTTTCTCTGTTGTTTTACTATTCTAAATTTTCTTTATCTCTGCTCTAATCTGTTATTTCCTTCCTTCTGCTAGGTTTGGGTTTTGTTTGTTGTTCTTGTTCTTTAAGTTGTAAAGTTAGTTTGATTAGAGATCTTTCTTATTTTTTAATGTAAGTGGTTAGAGCTTTAAATTTTTCCCTTAGCTCCACTTTTGATGCATCCCATAAGTTTGGTATGTTGTGGGTTTTTTTCACTTGTCTCTAGTTATTTTTAAACAATGTTAATTTACATGATCTCTTTTTTGGGCTGTCATAATTTCATTGAATTTATGAAAATCTCTTGAGCAAGGACAAGACCAGACCTCTGAAGACAGCTAAGACTACCTTCACTACTTATCTCCTAGTTTAAAATTTCGCACTTGGAAGACTTTACTACAGATAGGAATGATGACTTAGAAGCTTTGTATTTCAGGGCTGAAATTGGAAGGCTGTTCCAGCTTTTCTGCAGGATAAGTATGATTCTATATGTACCTCACTGTATTGTTATTCCTGTCTTTTCAATGTGCTCTCATTCTTCTTTCGGCTCAGCCATGAATTATGTATATTCCAGCTTTTTAAAAAAATGTTCAGTAAAAAGAGGAATTTTTCTGACCTTCATTGGTACCATAGGGCTGGAAACAGAACTCAGTTGATAAGTATTTAACATTTCACCATCAGTTTTATTCAGTTTATTTCTGACTTTTCCAAGTTACTCCTATTCACCTAACTTTACAGTTTGTACAAGAACACATATTTGGATATCTATCTATCTATCATTTATCTATCTGTCACAAACTCTTGATAGTCCTCTATTAATTAATAAAAATGTGTTAAAAATATTCATAGACTCATAAACTTACATGTATTGTCCTTTAGTTTTAATAATCCTAGAGACTTTGCTTTATTCAAGTTAAAAGTTTACACTTCATATTCACTGAGCTAATCTTACTTTCTTTTTTTAAAATTTTTTTTTTATTATTAATTAATTAATTAATTATTTTATGGCTGTGTTGGGTCTTCGTTTCTGTGCGAGGGCTTTCTCTAGTTGCGGCAAGTGGGGGCCACTCTTCATCGTGGTGCGCAGGTCTCTCATTATCGCGGCCTCTCTTGTTGCGGAGCACAGGCTCCAGAAGCGCAGGCTCAGTAATTGTGGCTCACGGGCCCAGTTGCTCCGCGGCATGTGGGATCTTCCCAGACCAGGGCTCGAACCCGTGTCCCCTGCATTGGCAGGCAGATTCTCAACCACTGTGCCACCAGGGAAGCCTTACTTTCTTTTCAACACAAATGACACAAGGATATTCTCTTGCTAGCAATTTTTCTAAGAGTAAGTTTTAAGACAAAACCAAAATCTAACAGCTGGGAAATTAGGGACATAGAATAATATTTCCATGTAGGTCACTGGAATATTTATAAGAAGATTTCACCTTATACTTCATCTGTTTTGTTCCCTTTGTTATGAAATAAATTAATTTTAAAAGCTTACACACAAAAAAAAGAAAAATAAATAAAGGCTTCAGTCAGCTGTTCCTAACCTTTAATATTCAGATAACAAATTTTGTCAGCAGAAGAAATGGGAAGGACTTCTGTCTCATCATTAGTTCTCTTCCTTTCCCAGCCAATGATCTCAAAACTCCAGAGGAAACAAAAAATAGTTCTTGTTCTCAAAAAGGCAAGGTATCCTTAGATCATCCAATTACTTGGCACAAGACTGGAATCAATAAGTAGTTGAAATAAATCAAGAGGTAAGGTTTTAATCAACCTAATAGAAAATTATGTTGTCCAGAATTTTCATGCTTCTATAAATCTTTTAAAGTGAGAACAGGAATGGTGGAGATTACACACTAAAATAAGAAGTTAAATTGGCACAAGTTCTGGCTCTTCAAATCTAGTAAGTAGTTAAACAATTTTGTTCTCAATATTTTGAGTTATAATTGACTTGAATGTTATTTTGATTTGTAGTTGCTCTGGAATAGGAAACAGATAATTTTGAAACATTTAACTTTCTAAGACTTAAAGCTAGCTAAGGAGCTTCAAGATGGCAGAAGAGTAAGACGTGGAGATCACCTTCCTCCCCACAAATACATCAGAAATACATCTACATGTGGAACAACTCCTACAGAACACCTACTGAACGCTGGCGGAAGACCTCAGACCTCCCAAAAGGCAAGAAACTCCCCACCTACCCGGTTAGGGCAAAAGAAAAAAGAAAAAACAGAGACAGAAGAATAGGGATGGGACCTGCACCAGTGGGAGGGAGCTGTGAAGGAGGAAAGGTTTCCACACACTAGGAAGCCCCTACGCGGGCGGAGACTGCGGGTGGGGGTGGCAGAGGGGGGAAGCTTCGGAGCCATGGAGGAGAGCGCAGCCACAGGGGTGCGGAGGGCAAAGCGGAGAGATTTCCGCACAGAGGATCGGTGCAGACCAGCACTCACCAGCCCGAGAGGCTTGTCTGCTCAACCGCTGGGGCGGGCGGGCGCTGGGAGCTGAGGCTCAGACTTAGGTCGGATCCCAGGGAGAGGACTGGGGTTGGCGGCGTGAACACAGCCTGAAGGGGGCTAGTGCACCACAGCTAGCCAGGAGGGAGTCTGGGAAAAAGTCTGGAGCTGCCAAAGAGGCAAGAGACTTTTTCTTGCCTCTTTGTTTCCTGGTGCGCGAGGAGAGGGGATTAAGAGCGCTGCTTAAACGAGCTCCAGAGCCGGGCACGAGCCGTGGCTATCAATGCAAACCCCAGAGGCGGGCATGAGACGCTAAGGCTGCTGCCGCCGCCACCAAGAAGCCTGTGTGCAAGCACAGGTCACTATCTACACCTCCCCTCCCTGGAGCCTGTGCAGCCCGCCACTGCCAGGGTCCCGTGATCCAGGGACAACTTCCCTGGGAGAACGCATGGCGCACCTCAGGCTGGTGCAACGTCACACCGGCCTCTGCCACCACAGGCTCGCCCCACATCCGTACCCCTCTCTCCCCCCGGCCTGAGTGAGCCAGAGCCCCCGAATCAGCTGCTCCTTTAACCCTGTCCTGGGCGGGAACAGACGCCCTCAGGCGACCTACACGCAGAGGCGGGGCCAAATCCAAAGCTGAACCCCAGGAGCTGTGCGAACAAAGAAGAGAAAGGGAAATCTCCCAGCAGCCTCAGGAGCAGTGGATTAAATCTCCACAATCAATTGATGTACCCTGCATCTGTGGAATAACTGAATAGATAAAGAATCATCCCAAATTGAGGAGGTGGACTGTGGGAACAATGATATATATATATATTTTCCCCTTTTTCTCTTTTTGGGAGTGTGTATGTGTATGCTTCTGTTGGTGATATTGTCTGTATAGCTTTGCTTTTACCATTTGTCTTAGGGTTCTGTCTGTCCGTTGTTTTTTTTTTTTTTAGTATAGTTTTTAGCGCTTGTTATCATTGGTGGATCTGTGTTTTGGTTTGGTTGCTCCCTTCTTTCTTTCTTTCCTTTTTTTAAATTACTTTAAAAATTTTTTTAATAATTATTTTTTACTTTTTATTTTAATAACTTTTTATTTTATTTTATTTTATCTTTTTTCTTTCTTTCTCCCTTTTATTCTGAGTTGTGTGAATGACAGGCTTTTGGTGCTCCAGCTAGGTGTCAGGGCTGTGCCTCTGAGGTGGGAGAGCCAAGTTCAGGACATTAGTCCACCAGAGACCTCCTAGCTCCATGTAATATCAAATGGCAAAAATCTCCCAGAGATCCTCACCTCAACGCCAAGACCCAGCTCCACTCAACGACCAGCAAGCTACAGTGCTGGACACCTTATGCCAAACAACTAGCAAGACAGGAACACAACCCCACCCATTAGCAGAGAGGTTGCCTAAAATCATAATAAGGTCACAGACACCCCAAAACACACCACCAGACATGGACCTGCCCACCAGAAAGACAATATCCAGCCTCATCCACCAGAACACAGGTACTAGTCCCCTCCACCAGGAAGCCTACACAAACCACTGAACCAACTATAGCCACTGGGGACAGATACCAAAAACAACAGGAACTACGAAACTGCAGCCTGCAAAAAGGAGACGGCAAACACAGTAAGTTAAGCAAAATGAGAAGACAGAGAAACACAGAGCAGATGAAGGAGCAAGGTAAAAACCCACCAGAGCAAACAAATGAAGAGGAAATAGGCAGTCTACCTGAAAAACAATTCAGAGTAATGACAGTAAAGATGATCCAAAATCTTGGAAATAGAATGGAAAAAATACAAGAAACGTTTAACAGGGACCTAGAAGAACTAAAGAACAAACAAACAATGATGAACAACACAATCAATGAAATTAAAAATTCTCTAGAAAGAATCAATAGCAGAATAACTGAGGCAGAAGAACGGATAAGTGACCTGGAAGATAAAATAGTGGAAATAACTACTGCAGAGAAGAACAAAGAAAAAAAAAAAGAATTGAGGACAGTCTCAGAGACCTCTGGGACAACATTAAATGCAACAACATTAGAATTATAGGGGTCCCAGAAGAAGAGAAAAAGAAAGGGACTGAGAAAATATTTGAAGAGATTATAGTTGAAAACTTCCCTAATATGGGAAAGGAAATAGTTAATCAAGTCCAGGATATGCAGAGAGTGCCATACAGGATAAATCCAAGGAGAAACATGGCAAGACACATATTAATCAAACTATCAAAAAATTAAATACAACGAAAAAATATTAAAAGCAGCAAGGGAAAAAAAACAAATAACATACAAGGGAATCCCCATAAGGTTAACAGCTTATCTTTCAGCAGAAACTCTGCAAGCCAGAAGGGAGAGTCAGAACTTATTTAAAGTGATGAAAGGGAAAAACCTACAACCAGGATTACTCTACCCAGCAAGGATCTCATTCAAATTCGACAGAGAAATTAAAACCTTTACAGACAAGCAAAAGCTAAGAGAATTCAGCACCACCAAACCAGCTTTACAACAAATGCTAAAGGAACTTATCTAGGCAGGAAACACAAGAGGAGGAAAAGACCTACAATAGCAAACCCAAAACAATTAAGAAAATGGTAATAGGAACATACATATCAATATTTACCTTAAATGTAAAAGGATTAAATGCTCCCACCAAAAGATACAGACTGGCTGAATAGATACAAAAACAAGACCCATATATATGCTGTCTACAAGAGACCCACTTCAGACCTAGGGACACATACAGACTGAAAGTGAGGGGATGGAAAAAGATATTCCATGCAAATGGAAATCAAAAGAAAGCTGGAGTAGCAATACTCATATCAGATAAAATAGACTTTAAAATAAAGATTATTACAAGAGATAAAGAAGGACACTACATAATGATCAAGGGATCAACCCAGGAAGAAGATATAACAGTTGTAAATATTTATGCACCCAACATAGGAGCACCTCAATACATAAGGCAAATGCTAACAGCCATAAAAGGGGAAATCAACAGTAACACAATCATAGTAGGGGACTTTAACACCCCACTTTCACCAATGGACAGATCATCCAAAATGAAAATAAATAAGGAAACACAAGCTTTAAATAATACATTAAACAACATGGACTTAATTGATATTTATAGGACATTCCATCCAAAAACAACAGAATACACTTCTCAAGTACTCATGGAACATTCTCCAGGATAGATCATATCGTGGGTCACAAACTGAGCCTAGGTAAATTTAAGAAAACTAAAATCGTATCAAGTATCTTTCCTGACCACAATGCTATGAGACTAGGTATCAATTACCGGAAAAAACTATAAAAAATACAAACACATGGAGGCTAGACAATACACTACTTAATAAGCAAGAGATCACTGAAGAAATCAAAGAGGAAATTTAAAAATACCTAGAAACAAATGACAATGAAAACACAACAACCCAAAACCAATGGGATGCAGCAAAAGCAGTTCTAAGAGGGAAGTTTATAGCAATACAATCCTACCTCAAGAAACAAGAAAGATCTCAAATAACTTAACCATACACCTAAAGCAATTAGAGAAAGAAGAACAAAACCTCCCCAAAGTTAGCAGAAAGAAATCATAAAGATCAAAGCAAAAAAAAAATCAAAAAGAAATGAAGGAAACAATAGCTAAGATCAATAAAACTAAAAGCTGGTTCTTTGAGAAGATAAACGAAATTGATAAACCATTAGCCAGACTCATCAAGGAAAAAAGGAGAAGACTCAAATCAATAGAATTAGAAATGAAAAAGGAGAGGTAACAACTGACACTGCAGAAATACAAATGATCATGAGAGATTACTACAAGCAACTATATGCAAATAAAATGGACAACCTGGAAGAAATGGACAAATTCTTAGAAAAGCACAACCTTCCGAGAGTGTACCAGGAAGAAGTAGAAAATATAAACAGACCAATCACAAGCACTGAAGTTGAAGCTGTGATTAAAAATCTTCCAACAAACAAAAGCCGAGGACCAGATGGCTTCACAGGCGAATTCTATCAAACATTTAGAGAAGAGCTAACACCTATCCTTCTCAAACTCTTCCAAAATATAGCAGAGGGAGGAACCCTCCCAAACTCATTCTATGAGGCCACCATCACCCTGATACCAAAACCAGACAAAGATGTCACAAAGAAAGAAAACTACAGGCCAATACCACTGATGAACATAGATGCAAAAATCCTCAACAATATACTAGCAAACAGAATCCAACAGCACATTAAAAGGGTCATACATCATGATCAAGTGGGGTGTATTCCAGGAATGGAAGTATTCTTCAATATACGCAAATCATTCAATGTGATACACCATGTTAACAAACTGAAGGAGAAAAACCATATGACCATCTCAATAGATGCAGAGAAAGGTTTCAACAAAATTCAACACCCATTTATGATAAAAAACCCTCCAGAAAGTAGGCATAGAGGGAAGTTACCTCAACATGATAAAGGCCATATATGACAAACCCACAGCCAACATCGTTCTCAATGGTGAAAAACTGAAAGCATTTCCAGTAAGATCAGGAACAAGACAAGGTTGCCCACTCTCACCACTATTATTCAACAGAGTTATGGAAGTTTTAGCCACAGCAATGAGAGAAGAAAAATAAATAAATTAATCGAAATCGGAAAAGAAGAAGTAAAGCTGTCACTGTTTGCAGATGACATGATATTATGCATAGAGAATCCTAAAGACTCTACCGGAAAACTACTAGAGATAATCGATGAATTTGGTAAAGCAGCAGGATACAAAATTAATGCTCAGTAATCTCTTGCATTCCTATACATTAATGATGAAAAATCTGGAAGAGAAACTACGGAAACACTCCCATTTACCATTGCAACAAAAAGGATAAAATACCTTGGAATAAACCTACCTAAGGAGACAAAAGACCTGCATGCAGAAAACTATAAGACACTGTTGAAAGAAATTAAAGATGATACAAACAGTTGGAGAGATATCCCATGTTCTTGGATTGGAAGAATCAACATTGTGAAAATGACTATACTACCCAAAGCAATCTACAGATTCAATGCAATCCCTATCAAACTACCAATGACATTTTTCACAGAACTAGAACACAAAATTTCACAATTTGTATGGAAACACAAAAGACCCCGAATAGCCAAAGCAATCTTGAGAGAGAAAAACTGAGCTGGAGGAATCAGGCTCCCAAACTTCAGACTATACTACAAAGCTACAGTAATCAAGACAGTATGGTACTGACACAAAAGCAGAAATATAGATCAATGGAACCGGATAGAAAGCCCAGAGATAAACCCACGCAATATGGTCACCTTATTTTTGATAAAGGAGGCAAGAATATACAGTGGAGAAAAGACAGCCTCTTCAATAAGTGGTGCTGGGAAAACTGGACAGGTACATGTAAAAGAATGAAATTGGAACACTCCCTAACACCATACACAAAAATAAACTCAAAATGGATTAAAGACCTAAATGTAAGGCCAGACAGTATAAAACTCTTAGAGGAAAACATAGGCAGAACACTCTATGACATAAATCACAGCAAGATCCTTTTTGTCCCACCTCCTACAGGAATGGAAATAAAAACAAAAATAAACAAATGGGACCTAATGAAACTTAAAAGTTTTTGCACAGCAAAGGAAGCCATAAACAAAACGAAAAGACAACCCTCAGAATGACAGAAAATATTTGCAAATGAAGCAACTGAAAAATGATTAATCTCCAAAATTTATAAGCAGCTCATGCAGCTCAATATCAAAAGAACAAACAATCCAACAAAAAATGGGCTGAAGACCTAAATAAACATTTCTCCAGAGAAGATATACAGATTGCCAACAAACACATGAAAGAATGCTCAACATCACTAATCATTAGAGAAATGCAAATCAAAACTAAAATGAGGTATCACATCACACCAGTCAGAATGGCCATCATTAAAATATCTACAAACAATAAATGCTGGAGAGGGTGTGGAGGAAAGGCAACCCTCTTGCACTGTTGGTGGGAATGTAAATTGATACAGCCACTATGGAGAACAGTATGGAATTTCCTTAAAAAATTAAAAATAGAACTACCATACAACCTAGCAATCCCACTACTCGGCATATACCCTGAGAAAACCATAATTCAAAAAGAGTCATGTACCACAATGTTCATTGCAGCTCTATTTACAATAGCCAGGACATGGAAGCAACCTAAGTGTCCATCGACAGATGAGTGGATAAAGAAGATGTGGCACATATATACAAGGGAATATTACTCAGCCATAAAAAGAAACGAAACTGAGTTATTTGTAGTGAGTTGGATGGACCTAGAGTCTGTCATACAGAGTGAAGTAAGTCAGAAAGAGAAAAACAAATACTGTATGCTAACACATATTTATGGAATGTAAAAAAAAATGGTTATGAAGAGCCTAGGGGCAGGACTGGAATAAAGATGCAGACATAGAGAATGGACTTGAGGACATGGGGAGGGGGAAGGGTAAGCTGGGACGAAGTGAGAGAGTGGCATGGGCTTATATATACTACTAAATGTAAAATAGATAGCAAGTGGGAAGCAGCCGCATAGCACAGGGAGATCAGCTCGGTGCTTTGTGACCACCTAGAGGGGAGGGATAGGGAGGTTTGGAGGGAGATGCAAGAGGGAGGAGATATGGGGATATATGTATATGTATATATATAGCTGATTCACTTTGTTATACAGCAGGAACTAACACACCACTGTAAAGCAATTTTACTCCAATAAAGATGTTAAAAAAAAATAAGGAAATGCAGTAACAAAAATGCCAGACTATAATAGCAATTAAACCAAAAGGAGTGATTGGGATCAAAGCATTCTAACATCCTGTTCAGAAAAAGGGTAGAGATGTTGGCTTTATTAGGTATGCATATAAAAATTTAAATTTAACTACTAAAGAAAAGGAATAGAATACACGATTTCGAAATCAGTAGAGAGAGAGAAAGAAATGAGGACAACATCCCTTCAAACAAATGAAACACAGAGAAAGTGGAACAAATAAATGTACAAAATAAAATAATGGAATTAATTTCAAATATATTAGATTCTACCCAAATTTAAGTAGAGGCACATTCAGTTAAAATATTTATAGGTATCCAGAAAGCTCCTCAAATAGGATGTGTCCAGCTGTAGATCTCAGGCAAGAGCTGCTTTCCAAAGTAGCTGAGATACATGAAAGGCAAAAACCAACTACACTTAGTTTGGAACAATGGAAATAGGATGTCCCAGTTGGAGAAAGGTACCTCCCAGGACCTTGTTGTCACCACAGTGTGAACGTACAAGTCATGGTGGGAAGGAGTGGAGAGGAGATGGCACTGAATTGGAAACATACACACAGTGCATTCTAGTGGGAAATGCACACACACACACACACACACACTCACATGCACAGTGTGTTATAAGAAGCTACACTAAGATTCAGGGCAAATACCTGTTAGTTCAGAACTACCTTGGAAATTCTCCAACTAAAATTTCCTGAAATTTGCTAGTCCAGGAAGTACTCATGTCTTCCAGAATGAATAATCACGAAAAAGGAAGAAGTACACAACCTATATTACAAGAAAAAAAGTGAGGAAAAACTGAGGAAAGGTGAAGACCCTCCCAAGAAAAATAGACGCTAACTAGATAAAAATAGTGACTAAACATGTCACCAAGATTTCAAAGAACTTATTCAAGTACTCACAATGCTCAAAGAAAACACAAGCATTTAGGGAAGATGATGTAGAACTTGCAGAATGATTGAAGTGATAAAAGTTGAGGAAGAGGAGGTAGGAGGTACTATAAATATAATCATTTTTTTTATAGCTAAGGGTCAAGATATATTAAAATCCAGTAAAAGCAATCTAAGTACTTGTAAAGGCATGTGTTTCAGGTAACTATAACTTTGAAACATATTACCATACAACTTTAAACAACAGTTTATCATTTCTCATGAATCTGTGCATTAGTTGGCTTGTTCTGCTGATCTAGGCTAGGCTTTCTCATGTGTCTCTGGTCAACTAGCTTGTTGGCTGGTGGCTGGCTTGTCTACAATGGCTTTGGCTGGGATGACTCAACTCACCAGCATACACCTGTCACATTTCTCCAGCAGGCTAGCCTGGTCATGTTCTTGTGGTAAATAAATAAAAACAAGAGAGAGCACAGAAATGCACAAGTACTTTTTCAAGCTTCTGCTTGCATCAACTCTGCTAATATTCTATTGGTTAAAGTAAGTCACATGGCCAACCTTAGATTCAAGGGGAGGAGACTCCACCTATTATGTAGAGGGAACTGCAAAGTCCCAGGCAAAGGGAATGGCTATCGAGGGGGGTGAAGTATTGGTGCCATGAATTCAATCTACCATAATATGAAAGCAAATACTAGAAGGATTAAGCAAATAATATGACCTACTGAAATTTGGTGCTTGGAAAAAAGGAAAACAGGGATAGAAAGTGAGAGGAAGTAGAAGCAGGAGTGATATTAAAAAGGCTATTTAACAACCAGTAAGGTACTGGCACCCACCAATCAAAATTGACATTGGCTACTGTAGGAGTAGGATCTTGGCAGTCATCGGCTGTGCCAGACATTGGTCCTTTTGTTGCATGGAGAGTGTTGGGGTCCAGAAGAGTGGTAGGGAGGGCACATTGGAGCTTATTATGGAAGTATATCAGTATCTGAGCTGCCATTATAGCTGTAGCAGTGAGAAGCTAAATATACAAACAGACAATGGCCAGACCATATATAAAAATGGAACTCTTACCCACAGTCTGTAACAACCACCACAGGGAACTAACCCATTACCAATAGTAACCTCACCTTAGACAGCCATAAAAAGCTAAATACCCCCAAACAATTGCATAAGATGTCCCACTTATGGTTAGTCCACCAACAGCTTCCCCACCAATAGCCTTCAGTTAGGGCATACTTGAAGGCTTCCCTTTTTTTCCATTATAAAGCTTTTCCACTCCTCTGCCTGCTTATGAGTCTCTGTCAAAACGCAAGTGATGGCAACTGGATCCTTTGCTACAGGAGCTCTGAATAAATATTCTTTGCCTGTTCTCATCTGATTGATCTTCATTTATTTCCATAGCAGAGTGTATGTCTGAATAACAAACCTGAATGGAAACATACTAATGTCATCACTGCTCATTATGGGGAGCTTATAGATTCTGGGTAAAGAAATAAAGGGTTAAGTGTAGATAAAGAGATAAGGGATTAAGTATATTACATACAATCATAGTTATTTTATCAGACAAGATATTTTCAGCTGCATGTTCTAGAAAACAGAACTCAATATATTAAAAAAAAAAAGGGAGGTTTTCCCCCCTCACAAGAGGGTCTGCTGCTTCCCATGTGCCTTTTTCAGATAAGTGAGACCAATGAAGAAAACCTTTCTCCTCATATCTCCTTCTCATATCTTGGTTGACCAGAAGAGTATGGGCTGGGAAGATAAATGGGACCATACTTCTTGGCTTAAACCAATTGTGAATTACACCTCTGGGACTGGAAGAAAAGGTCCCATTTACAGTAGCAGCAAATACAATAAAATGCCCAGAAATAAGCTTAACAAGAAATGTAGAAGCTCCTACCAACTAAAAATTGTTGCTTGCCATCTGGTTCAGTAAGAATGAATTTACTAGCCACTGTAGTTGCTGACCTTCAACACATACTGAAAGGAGTTCAGGTTGGGGATCAGAAATGAGGCACTCTGTGCTCTGGGAAAACTGGCAGAACAGGCCTTCAGATAGATATTTTCAGGAGAAGATTTTATGACCCCAAATTCTTGTATCTTCTCATGTCTAGAAAAGGACTAA
Organism: Balaenoptera borealis; assembly: GCF_965194805.1. Taxonomy (NCBI): domain Eukaryota; kingdom Metazoa; phylum Chordata; class Mammalia; order Artiodactyla; family Balaenopteridae; genus Balaenoptera; species Balaenoptera borealis. Next base: position 66,527,479 of record NC_138871.1, read on the forward strand.
AATCATTAATGGAGACATCTGCTCCTTGTGACTAACATTACCTTCTGCTGTAATGTGTCTTGATTTCATGTATCCCCCTTTACTAAAATCACATATATACTGACCTCCCCCCATACCTCTTCAGAGCAGTTCCTCAGCGCTATCTGAGACACTGTCTTCGGGGTTATAGCCCTCATTTTGCTCCAAATAAAACTTAACTCACAACTCTCATGTTGTGCATTTTTTTCAGTCGACACCCCATAAAAAGAAAATTTTAAATGTGACTGAGGGACACTAACGGAGACTTGAATAAATGGAAATCTGGTGGAGTTTCTTGGACGTTAAAACTCGACTTCACAAAGTTGTAATTTGTAACAATCTATAAATTTAATGCAATCCCAGTGAAAATTGCCAAAATTATTTTAAAAAGCCAGACAAACTAATTCTAATATTTAGAGGGAAAAGGAAACATGCAAAAATAGCCAGAAAAAGTTCTAAAATTTTAAAGTTATTTTTCAGTTATACTTCAATTAAAAAAATTCTAAAATTTGAAAACTGTCTTTTTCTACAAGGGTAGGGGAGAAGGTGCTGGGAATCAATAGGTTCTTCACTAGGCATAACTTGCATTACTATGGAAAATATCATCTACATTGCTATTAGTTATTTACAATTTACAGAGTTGTGAAATAGCTCAAAGACATGGAAAGGCTGAGGTAACCTGGTGGGCTAGGCAAAATACTCTCTAATCTTTTTCTGTTCATTTTCAAGTTTTGACAAAATTTTCTGGTAGTTCCCTCACCTTGTGATCATAATAATCTTGAAAAAAAAGAGGAAAAAGTTATCACAAAATAAATCTGACTCATTAGATTTGGCTTTATTATTTATCATAGGTGAAGCAAGAATGTTAATTTACTATACAGGCCTCCTTAAATTTGCTTTGCCAAATCAAGAGTCATACAGTATTGAAGAGTTAAAAAATTAATTTTTATTTGGAAATTTTCAAAAAGAATCTTAGATTGGACTTTTAAAGGCCTCTATTATTTGGGAATCTTGAAGCTAGGAAACCAAAGCGAATGAACTCCATCAGATTCCACCTGCAGTGTCTATAAGTTTGGGTGAATTCTTCCCTTCTTGAGGTAACTCAAATAGCCTGAGACTCCTGGCCTTATTTGTCTCTTGTGTAATTAATCAGAACAGAGCTCCTCTATGAGATTTCATGATCTAATTTATTAATTCCCTTAGAAGTTAGGAAAACATTATCCACCCACAAAGAGAGGTAGAAGCCTTTCTCAATTATAGACATAGACATACAGATGGAGAGCTTAATGCTTCAGTTCTATAATTTCAGCCACCAGTCAAGAGTTGGCACAGAAATAGCAAAACACTCTGGTCTAGATATCAAAGAACAGTTCTCCTTCCCAGTGAGCACAAATTCTTGACTGGCTTGAGCTCAAAATAAACAAATAGACGAACCAAACAAACAAATTCTCTGTCTTCTCTAACACAACAACAACATAAAAAGATCTCTACAGTCTATTAATGCAGTTTTGGAGATTGCCAAAATGGTCATGCATTCAAACCAAATTCCTAATCTTTGCTGACAACGATGGGGAATAATTGATCAGTCATAAATGAAATATACACATACACAATTAGTGGAAATTAAAAAAAAACCAAACAAACTAGAGAAGTGGAGAGTCAGCAAAGTTCAAGATAAATTGCTGTTTGGCATTCATCTCTGGGAGCAAAGATAATATGTGTCTGGCCTCAAGCTATCCATTGGATGCACTTTCCTGGCAATGCATTTTACTCAGCTGTGTCAGGTGAATTCATTGAGCATCTTGGTGGAGGACCTCCAGATGGATCATTAATTGAAAACAAAAAAAGGTAAAATCATGATTCCAATACAAATGTAAAATAAATGTGTCAAGATTTTATTTAACCCATTTATTAATGAGAGATCCAGTAAGGTATCATTACCAGTTCCTCATCCCCAGTAATTAAGAAAAAACACCCCAAACTCAGAATCTCATTGGTCTGGCTTAAGTTGTTTATGCCCATATGTGAACTGATCACTATGGCCAGGGGAATGGAATTCTCTGATTGTCCATGTTTAGGTCTATGCCCACAGATGGACTGAGGATGGGGGTGGGGTGGCTCCTCAACAAAAAATCGGGGTATTGTTATTGACAGTAAGAAAGGAGGGTGGATGCTGGGCAGACAAAAACAACAGCGGTCCACTCCGTCAACCCAGTATTTGGCTGGGTAAGAGCAGGAAGACTATAGACTTGAGAGCCTAGTTTGTTTACTATATATAGGTCATATAAAAATGGAGTGTCTGATTAAGAAAGATATTGTGGATGTACACTTGACCAAACTTGGCAAAAGGATTCATATGGGAGTGAAATATGTCAGTCTTGTAGCCTGTGGATCTAGGATGATGATGGAAGTCATAATAAAAATGGAGAACCAAAGAAAGAGCAGATATGGGGATAAGATGAAGAGCACAGTCTAAACACCTTAAGGTGTATTGGGACTTTGGTATATTTGCAGGCTGAGTCAAAGAAACTAATAGTGCAGGGAAGGGTGAGATAAAAAAGAAGGGATGATGGATTGGGCAAGAGCTCAGCAGAGATGGGATTAAATGGAAGGGTTGGTGTTGCAAGTAGGTTGGTATGCTTTTTCTTCAGAAACAGAAGGGAATGGTCAGAGGATAGCTAAAGATATGGACACATTTTGAAAAAGAAGGGAAAGGAACCGAGGAAGTTCATGTAGGATGACTTCAAATCCCTTAAGAGACAGAGGTGGATTTACCATGAATCTAATGAAACTTAAAGCTTCAGAACCCCTTACTTTCATGGGCCCCTCCCTTTTCTAGCAATGTGTTCTCATGTTTTTATAAGATTTGCAAAAGTACAATATTTAAACTGCATTTGGTTAAGATTGCTGTCTCTTTCCACTCCAGCTTCTTCTTTGTCACACTTTTCCCTCATGTGGATTGGCATTGGAGTGTGGAGGACGTTCTGAGGATCTGGCTACAGGGGAGTAAGTTGGGGATATATTTAATTAGGTTTAGTGGGGTGTATTTATTTTGTTCTCAGTCACTTCCGTGTATAGTTAAGTCATTCGTAGCAATCCCGGTGTAGCAATGACATCCAGGAATACTCTACAGCCCACTGAGCTGACTTAACCTGGCATCGTGACATGAAGGTGTGCGGCCAAAGGTCATAACCCAAAACGAACATTTTCTACAGTGCTTGGCATCAGGAGTGTGTGGATAGTGGAGGAGAAACAGAGTTTGAAAAATAAGGAGTCATAAACTAATCTGTGGGAATTTCTTCCATATCTTATAGCTTATATATGAAAGAAACTTAATAGAGGTTTTCCTAAATTTGACAATGATCCTAAAAATTTGCTTCACATCACCAGTAACTGAATTGGGAAATTGAAAGAAACTCTCCTAAAATATCAATTAAAAAAACCCACAAATTTTGATCAACTATGCTAAGGGAAAGATAATGACCTTTCTGTTCTCTCTATAAAAAATTATATTACAAAGCCATTGTCATATGAAGAGATGATCACAGAGTTTGCAGGCAAAAAATTGTAAGAAAAATATAGAGATATGTCAGGCAGTTAATTACTAAAAACATTATGTATTTTTTATATATATTACGATGATGTGGAATTTTCCACATTTAAAAAATTCGTGCTTTGCATTATTTCTTTATTGTATTCATCATTTTGTATTCTTTTCCTTAAAGAACCCCTCTCCCCAAATTGTATAAGCGTCAGGCTTCACAAAACCTCCTAGAAGGCTAGGTCATCTGTGCATTTGGAGGTGGAGTGTGGGAGTATGGTGTGAGTTTCTATTTGAGGGATTAAAGAGAGTGGAAAAAGTCTGGAGTGATGATTGTAAAACTGGGCTTAAGAGTCAGTCAGTGAAGAGAGTGGCCCTGGGGCACCAGCTGAGGCTACATAGCATATCTTCATTTTTTGATACAGATAATATTAGACAGGAATCCCTGGTAAAACAGCATAGCACCATTATAGATTTTGAGTGAGCAGTGATCAGTGTCAGATTTAAGATTGTAAAAATGGATTCGATAGCTGATAGAATAAATATAGCTAACTCCTCTGGTAGAATCCTATCAATCCTTTGATGATTCACTAACATATGATCCTGAGATGATCTCGCTTTTCATTGTGTTTTGCCTCTCCATTACTGATTTATCTCTTGTTGTCATACCTGCACTTACGGTGTTGGGATTCAGTTTGGGGGTCATTCACCATTGCGGTTCCTCTGACACACCTCTGTGCATAGCCTCCTCCATGGGGACAGGTCTCTTGTCTCTCTTGGTATTATCTGAAGGCAGGCATGTGGTCTGACCTCAATTAGTGAAAGTGAGTGTGTGGTTGTGAATAGGAAGCAGTAGTAGATGTGAAAAAGAATAAGTGGTTATCACTGGGATGGAACAACAGGTGTCACTTCTTTTTTTTTTTTATTTTTTAAATTTTTATTTATTTATTTATTTATTTATTTATTTATTTATTTATTTATTTATTTACTTACTTACTTACTTACTTATGGCTGTGTTGGGTCTTCGTTTCTGTGCGAGGGCTTTCTCCGGTTGTGGCAAGCGGGGGCCACTCTTCATCGCGGTGCGCGGGCCTCTCACTATCGCGGCCTCTCTTGTTGCGGAGCACAGGCTCCAGACGTGCAGGCTCAGCAGTTGTGGCTCACGGGCCCAGTTGCTCCGCGGCATGTGGGATCTTCCCAGACCAGGTCTCGAACCCGTGTCCCCTGCATTGGCAGGCAGATTCTCAACCACAGCGCCACCAGGGAAGCCCAGGTGTCACTTCTGGTGACAGTTTGAAACTACATTGCAAGTAATCAGTGCTACTAATAATTTGTTCTTACTAATTATGGAATGTTTGTGAATGACTTACATGAAGATAAATTAGAGCTGACTTAATATCGCTCTTACCTGAATTTTGCTATGCTTCTCTTTAAGTGAGAGATAAAGTACTGGAATTACAGATGGGTGATCCTACGCTGATGAAGTGATCCCAGGTGTACGTCAACTATCGTGGGAGTGAGATAAAAAGGAGGTAAGAATCACTAGACTGAAGATGCTATACATGGAATGATGCTGCAGCTCTTGTGTATGTTACTCTCAAATTTGCCCTCCTTTGGTTCCCAGGCTCTTTGAATAGAGGTGGGGGAATGTTTATACTGGGGAGAAATCTTCTGTGTAGAAGGTAGTTTGGCCCATGCACAGGGCAGGAACAAAACTAGACATGGAGGTCAGAAGTGACCAGGTCAAAGCTGATGCTCACTAAGCCATATGGCCCTGAACAAGTCATTTAGCTTTTCCCAGCTTTAGTTCCCCATCTGGAAAGTGGGGTTGTAATGTGTGGAATACCTACTTCACAGGCTTTTTGTGAGAACCAAAGGGATTGTGACTTTAGCTGTGATTAGTATTTTGAGTGATCTGGTAGCAAGCAAGACCTTTAGTTTCTGTGGACTAAAGGTCTTGGAAATAGGCATCCTAACAACTCTTCACTCCTAAGTCTTTTCCTCCATTCCTCCCACAAACAGACACACACACTCTCAGTGAACCCGTCACCCGTCCCCTGCTCAAGTCTCTGCTTCCCAAGTGTTCCAACGCACCACGTTCTAAACAAAAACTATTAGGAAAACTTTTAGATGAGTTGAGACCCCTGACAAGGCTGGGCCCCACTTTTGGTAACATGTTGACAGGATGTTTGTGAATTAGTTCTGAAACTCATTACTTTTCCCCTAAATGGAATTTTTCCTGGAAGGCCATAAAAATAGAAGGGATTAAAATTTTTACTAGGTTGATCAGGTTGCACACATCCTCTGGCCTGATACATCACAAACGAGAAAATAATAAAAGGAATTTAAACAGAGACTTTTTGCCAGAGGTCTTCTCAACACGTCATAAAACATTAGGAGATGATATGTAAGAGACTGGAATCAGCCATGCCTATAAACTAGCACTCACTCACAGCCTGTGCATTCAGGGTGGGAGAAAACTTGAAGGGCATGAGGGGTTGCATAAACAGGCCTTGTGAGCCAGCGAGAATGTACTCTTGGCCTGGCTTCTCCCCTCATCCTGTTTGGCTGTTCCAGTGCCTTCCTACCAAGGAAAATTGGAGCCTAGTTTGCTCGTGGCTGCTCTGACCAGCAGCTTCAGGCTCCATCTTGTCCTGATACTGAGGGCATCCAAAATGCTGGGCATGACATGTTACCCTGTGCCTAAAGCTTTTAAAATTCATTCTTTAAGAAAACAAGGCTGGAAGAATGATTTTATCAATAAAAATGGCGAATTCCTTTGGAGGAAGTTGAACAGTTCAGACAGTGACAACATCTCAGACATCCTTCAGTTTACATTTCTTGACCCTTATTCACAGTCCATCCCCTGTAACTGTTTGGGGAGCTAGAATAGAGAGTGATCCTGTTTCACACCCCCACTCAACACTCTACTTGGCCCATGTTTATCACAGCATTTACCACTGACTTGTCTCCCCCATCTAGACTGTAAATCTATTGAGTGCCTGATATATTAGACTTCAATAAATGTTTGCCTTTATGTTCTCCTCCTGACTAGGCTTATTAATTCATCTAGATTTAAAAATCATCTTTTCATTGATATAAATTCATTCCAAATTATATAATCTCTCCTTGGCAACTATCTTCTTACGTATTCATGGATTTCTCTTAGAAATCTCAAAGTCAAAATGTAACAAATGTCAACAGGAGTCTGTTCCCCACCAACCTGCCCTTCCCCACACCTGTTCTCAAGTTTTCTCTGTAAGTGTTACCACACCAACTCAGTTATTCAAACTGGAAACTGAGAAGTCACTTTTTTTGCTTTTGGCTGTTAGGTATTTTTATTTTTATTATTTTTAAATTTATTTTTTATTCAGGTAACATTAGTTTATAACATTATATGTTTCATGTGTGCAGCATAATATTTTTACTTCTGTATACACTACAGTGTGTTCACCACCAAAAATAGTTTCCATCCATCACCACACAGTTGACCCCCTTTACCCATTTCACCCTCCTCCCTACTCCTTTCCCTCTGTTAACCACTATTCTGTTCTCTGTATTTGTGTGTTTGTTTTTGTTTGGTTTGGTTTGTTCATTTTTTTTATTACGCATATAAGTAAAATTATGCAGTATCTCTCTTTCTTCATCTGACTTATTTCACTTAGCATGATATCCTCAAGTTTATCCATGCTGTTGCAAATGTTAAGATTTCATCTTTTTTATGCCTGAGTAGTATTCCATTGTGTGTGTGTGCATGTGTGCGTGTGTGTGTGTGTGTGTGTGTATATGTATATATATATATATCTCACATCTTCTTTATCCATTCTTCCGTTGGTGGGCACTTAGGTTTTTTCCATATCTTGGCTATTGTAAATAATGTTGTGATAAACATAGGGATAGATATATCTTTTAGAATTAGTGTTTTTGTATTCTTTGGATAAATACCCAGAAGTGGGATAGCTGGATCATTTGGTAGTTCGGTAGTTCTAGTCTTAATTTTTTTGAAGAATCTCCATGCTGTTCTCCATAGTGGCTGCACCAATTTACATTCCCACCAACAATATATGAGGGTTCCCTTAAGAAGTGACCTTTGGTTCTTCCCTTTCCCTGATCCAGACATTCAATTTACAATCAAGGCCACCTTCAAATAATAAAAAATTTCCACGTTGCTTCATTGACTTAGTCTGGGTCACCATCATCTCTCACCTGGACACAACAGTAGGCTCCCAAATGGTCTCCTTTTCTGCATTCTTGTTGTTACCAACCCATTCTCCTATTCTCCACACAGTCTTCTTTTTTTCCCCTGCTTCCACACCCCCATCCACTTCTTACCTTCCTGTGTTAGTTTTAAACAACTCTCAGACATCTTAATACTTGTGTTACTGAATCAAACTTGGGTCCACTTGCCCATGCGCAGTAAAGCCAATCTACTGACACCAGGTTGTGGTGAAGGAAATTGCAGCATTTATTGCAGGGTGCCAAGCAAGGAGTCTGGGCAGCTAGTGCTTAAAAGGCCCGAGCTCCTTGCTTGGCGCGCTGCAATAAATGCTGCAATTTCCTTCACCACAACCCGGTGTCAGTAGATTGGCTTTACTGCACATGGGCAAGTGGACTCAAGGTTGGTTCAGTAACATTTGCACTCATAACTACTATACTATATATGTGTGTATAGTATAATATACACATATTATGTATATACGTATGTATATATACATTTGTATGTACATATGTATGTACACACACACACACACATACAAACACACTTCTTTTTGCTAAACATAATCACAATAGTATTAGCATACTTTAAAATGTAATAATATTTAAAGATATTATCAAATAATTTTGATTCAGTATTCAAATTCTCAGTTGTATCATAAATTTCATAGTTTCAATAGTTTTTAAAATATCAGAATCCAAATAAGATCTGTGCAATGTGATTCTTTCATATGTCTCATAAATCTATTTTAATCTCTAAGTCCCCCAATCCTCTTTTTTTTCCCATGTAAGTTATTTGTTAAAGAAACCAAGCTATTTCTCATGAGTGTCTCACAATCTGGATTTTGCCTATTGCATCTTTATGTTACATTTTAATATTCCCCTTTGTTCTTAGTATTTCTTGTAGATAGATTTGTAGATGGATTTAGAGGCTTGATTAAATTCAGGTTTGATTTTTTTTTTTTTTCGAGATGACTACTTCATAGTGGCATTGTGTTTTTCTATTCGGAGACTTGCAATGTCTGATTGTCCCTCTTCTTGCGATCTTAGCAGCTAATAATTCAGTGCCTAGATTCATTACTTCACTAGGTTTATAAAACAATGATATTCAAAATTTGTCATTCTTTCTTCAATAATTAGTTGGGCCTCATCTATAGAGAGAAATATCCTCTTCTATTTGGAGAGCAAAGTTACTAAGATGAAAAGGAATTTTCTGGATTTGGTAATAACATTTCCTCTGAAGACAACTAAAAAAGCTGGACAGAAAAAGAAGTCTTAAAAGTAATAGTGAGGAAAAATGATAGTGAATAATTATGAGGTTGTGATCAGCTTGAGAAAGATAGTTCAGAGAGATAAGCCTCAGCTGCTTCTGCCCTGGAGGTGTTCATTGATTGGGACAAAGCTACACTTTTGGCGGGTTAGTGTAGGAAGGATTTGGAATCAGGAGGTTGAGACTCCTGCACCATTCAAAATGAAAGTTGCACCATTCAAAAATGTTTTTATCCTAGGGGCATATGCTCATTTCAGGGAAAAGAATGAAAGGTAGAACTATACTCTATCTTGGCAGAGGTAAGGATTGGAGTCCAGCACAGTCCAAGGGTGGAAAAAACGTTGAAACACTCACTGCTCAGGACTGAGACCTCAACAAGATGTGCCTTGGGAATAAGGATATGACTATACTTTGGTAAGTCATCTTGGCAACTCAGAAAACCTTGGTTCCCAACAGCAAGGGCCCGTAGGTTCCTGGCAGAAGGGGAAAAAAATTTCCTCTGAAGGAAGATAACACCACTTAAGGTCTCAAATTACTTCTGCAAGTAATTAAAAATGAAAATGGCTTCAAAACAATGGGATACACTAAGAGATAAAAAAGTATAAGCCAGAACTAGCAGAAAAAGTAGCTCCACAGAGACATCAGATACTGGAATTATCAGATATGGACTGTAGAACTACTATGCTTACTAACTTCATAGAGATAAATTTGGAGCTTAAAAATTTCATCAGGGAACTAGATACATAAAGAGTGACACTGGGGACTTCCCTGGTGATTCAGTGGATAAGACTCCGTGCTTCCAATGCAGGGGGCCTGGGTTTGATCCCTGTTCAGGGAACTAGATCCCACATGCAAGCCACAGCTAAGAGTTCGCATGCCACAACTAAGGAGCCCGCATGCCGCAAGTAAGACCTGGAACAACCAAATAAATAAATAAATATTAAAAAAAAAAAGGGGTAACACTGAATGTTTTCCCCTTAACATCAGGAACAAGAAAAGGATATTTGCTCTTGTCACTTCTATTTATCATTGTACTGAAGGTTCTAGCAAGGACAACTGGGAAATATAAATAAATAAATAAATAAATATATAAATGACATACAGATTGGAGAGGAAGAAATAAAACCATCTCTAGTCACAGATGATATGATCTTGTGTAGAGAACATCCTAAAAAATCCACTAAAAAAACTATTAAGACCAATAAATTCAGCAAAGTTACAGGATATAAGATCAATACACAAAGAAAAGTTGCATTTTCCTACACTTAACAATGAACCTTCTGAAAATGAAATTAAGAAAACAATGCAATTTACAATGGCATAAAAAAGAATAAAATACTTAGATGTAAATTTAACAAAAGAAATGCAAGACTTGTACACTGAAAACTACAAAACATTGGTGGAAGAAATGAAAGAAAATCTAAGTAAATGGAAAAATATGCATGCTCCTGGATTGGAATACTTAGTGTTGTCAAGCTGGCAATATTCCCCCAATTTATCTACAAATTCAACACAGTCCCTATCAGAATCCTGGCTGATTTTCTCCCAGAAAGGGACAGGTTGATATTAAAATTCATATGAGAATGCAAGGCAATCAGAATAGCCAGAACAATCTTGAAAAACAACAAAACTGTAGGACTCACATTTTCCTATTTCAAAATTTACTACAAAGATGTAGTAATAAAGACAGTGTGGTACCAACAGAAGGATAGACATATAGATAAATGGGATAGAATTGAAAATACAGAAATAATACCTTATATTGTGGTAAACTGACTTTTGATAAGAATGCCAAGACAATTCAATGGTAAAAGAACAGTCTTTTCAAAAAGTATTGCTGGCCACATAGCATAGGGAGATCAGCTCAGTGCCTTGTGACCACCTAGAGGGATGGGATAGGGAGGGTGGGAGGGAGATGCAAGAGGGAGGAGATATGGGGATATATGTATATGTATAGCTGATTCACTTTGTTATAAAGCAGAAACTAACACACCATTGTAAAGCAATTATACTCCAATAAAGATGTTAAAAAAAATATCGCTGGGACAATTGTATATCCACATGCAAAAGAATAAACTTAAACCCGTAACTCACAGTATACACAAAAATTAACTCAAAGTAGATCATAAACCTCACTGTGAGAGCTAAAACTATAAAACTCTTAGAAATAATAGGAGTAAATCTTAATTGCCTTGATTAAGCAATGGTTTCTTAGATGTGAAACCAAAAGCACAAGCAACAAGAGAAAAAAATAGATAAATTTGACCTCATCAAAATTAAAAACTTTTATGCTAAAAACAATCCCATCACAAAAGTGAAAAGATAATCCACAAAGTGGGAGAAAACATATGCAGTTTGTATATCTGATAAGGGATTGGCATCCAGAATATATAAAGAACTCATTCAACTCAATAATAAAAAGATAAATAACCCAATTTGAAAATGGGCTAAGTATTTGAGTAGACATTTCTCTAAAGAAGATACACAGATGACCAATAAACACATGAAAAGATGCTCACCATCATTTGTCATTAGGGAAATGCAAATCAAAAGCATGATGAGATTTCACTTCACACCCACTAGGGTGGTTATAATTAAAAAGATGGATGGTAAGTCTTGGGGAGGACGTGGAGAAACTGGAACACTCATACACTGCTGATGGAAATATAAAATTCCTTCCAACAGACACACACTCACTAAAGAAAAATTTAATGGATATTGTTCACTAAGAAGGAAAATGATGCCAGATGGAAGCTCCGTGATGTAAAAAGGAAAGGAGAGCAAAGAAGGTGGTAAATATGTAGGTGAATCTAAATGACCATTAACTATATACAGCAACAATAATAATAACAACATGTAGGGTTTTTAAACTATATGCAATCAAAATACATAATACTACATATAATTTTTTGGAGGGGAAGAAGAGATAGTTAAGGTACTCCAAGTTTCTTGCATTTTTTCAGGGGGAGAATAAAAGTAAAGATTAGCGTCAGACTTTGATATTTCAGAGATGCACTGGGATAATCATGAAGAGAGTGGAAAAAGTATGTGCAACATCCAAACTCATAGATGGAAAAGACAGAATGAAAACAAACAGTCAATCTAAAGGAAGCCATGAAAGAAGAGGAAAAGGAACATAGAACAAGGGGCTCAAATAGAAGAAAATAATAAGATGATAGATTTAAATTCAAATTTATCAGTAATTGCATTAAATATAAATGAACCAAGTACTCTAGTTAAAAGATAAAGATTTGTTTTAAGGTGGAATTTAAGAAATTCCCATTATAGACTGTTTACCAGAAAAAGATTTAAAACATAAGGTTTCCAAAAGGTTGAAAGTAAAGAATGAGAAAAGATACCATGGAAAAAACTAACTAAAAGAAAACTGTTATGGTTATTGTCAGACAAGTAAACTTTAAGTTAGAAAGCATTATTAGAGTGGCTCAGTTCATGATAAAAGGTTCAAACAACTAGAAAGTTTTAATAATTCTAAAATTTTAGTTCCTGTAAGCTTTTACAAATTTATAATTTGTGTGATATCTTTTCTCATTCTAAATAAACTTAGTTTTGTACCTAATATTGTATTCAAAATTCTGTATTATTTTTCTGAAAGAATTCTCCTCACTGTCTAGTTCCCTGGTTGTATGTCTCCCCCCTTACTCACTGTGCTTCAGTCTCTCTGGCCTCCTTTCAATTCCTTGAATGCATAAATTCTCAGGGCCTTTGCACATAGCTGGAATTCTGGCTCCTCCTCATCCTTTAGGTCTCAACTCAAGTGACACCTCCCCAGAGCACCTTCTTTGACTACTCTGATTCCCCACATAGACTGCAAAAATCCTCCATAATTTTACATCCCAGCCCTGTTTTTCTTGCTAGTACTTATCATGATTTTAAATTATTTTGTTTTAATTATTTTACTTGTTTTGAAGGGTTAGTGGGAAGGGCCTGCCTTCAATTCTAGCATGTAAGCCCTATGAGGGCACCAACCATGTCTTGCTTACTATTGTATTTCCAGGACTTATAAAACCTTGAATGAATGAATGTAAAGGAGTGACTGAAGGAGAATGGAGAAAGGGATATTGTGGAGCTAGCATGCATCTGCTCAGGGCAGGTCTAAGCAGAGGGGATGAGTCTGGGGCCAGAATAAAAGGCCTGGACTTAGGTAAGAGAATACTCCAGGCAAGGGAACAGGGAAGCTACAGAGATCCAGCTGAAGAAGATTTCATCCATGCCCAGGGCAGATCCTGGGCTGCACAGACCAGACAAGAAAGAGAAGCAGGATGAGCCCCACCCAGGGGCCAGATGCAACTCTGCCTAAGGCTGTTGCTGTTCTCCATCAGGGGATGTTTCCATTCCCGGCCTTTAAAGTAATGAGACACACATTCTAAGAACTCTGACTAAAAGCAGTCTTCCCATTTTCTCCAGCACCAGCATTCACCTGGTCATCATCTGTAAAACACACTACTTGGAGGAGATAATCTGCAAGGAATTTTCCAGGTTTAAGAGTTTATTTTCTCTGCTTCCCCCCTCTCTTTTTTTCCTCTCAGACCCTCACCCTCCCAGTCACATGAGCTGGAAATCTTTAATTCACTCTTGATGTTTACCCCTCTCCCATCATCGTTCTCAAGTTTTAATGATGAATCAGTCTGCTTCCTCTTTTTGATTTCTTTTGTAGTCTCCCCAGCCCAGACATCATCACTTCCTACTTTCTAACTAGTCTATCTGGTTCCACTGCAGTCCCCTGACCTTCCTTGGTGTCTGGTTTATCTTTCAAAATCACCATCTTTTTCAAGTCATCCTGTTTTAATATTAAAACACTTTTAAGAGCACCCCAATGTTGCAGGATAGAGTCTGAACTCTGATATTTAAGGGCTCCCAGATTTTGACCCCAACCTACTATTCGAGGCTTATCTTCTACTACTTCCCTGAAAGAAATTTCTGCTCCCTCCAAACTGGTTTGGTTACTGTTTTCCCCGACATATCATGTTCCTTTTGATTGCTATAATTTTGCTGATTCCCTCATTCCTCCTTGGAATGCTCTATTCATACTCTTTCCTTAGAGATCTGGTTAATTCCTACCTTCTTAAATAATACTTGTTTTACTCCATAGTGATGTGACACTGATTATTTATATGGTCCTTGATACAGGATACCTTCTTGCATTTTCATATCTCTAACCTTGAGTTCCTCTTCTATAAAATAAACCAGTTAGAGGAGACAATCTTTAATTTTCCTCCAAATAGTAATAGTCTGTTTGCTAATTTCTTTGTGTTTATGCCTTTTTTTTCATGTTGATTACAACACCTTTCAAATTACCAAATATTCTTGAGACTCTGATGTGTGTCCAAATCTGTGTTAAGCCCTATGAGAAGTGCAAAGGTGAATAACAGAGAGTCCCAGCGACTCATAGTTATGTGTGAGTGTGTATGTGGGGAGGGATGGGGAAGGAAGCAGAGGGGGAACAGAGACATATCTACTCACAAGAAACTATAATATAAGGCAAATTAAGAGAGGTGCTATTGAAGAATCATAGAATGGGATGGGAGAAGGGAGAAGGGAGAAGGAGAGATTAATTTTGACTGGGAGCATCTGGAGAAGCCCCAGGGCAGAGATGTGCTGAAGCTGGACTTTGGCTAATGAATTGGACTTTAAGAGTAGACATGGAGTTTTGAGGAGGGAGGGTAAGAAAAGGCAATAATAAGGGCATGATCATGGAGGTGGGAAAAACCAGGGAGGGTTCCAGAAATTGTATGGACTTCAGTATGGCCAAACCATGGGGGACTGGGAGCATTCTTTTTCAAGATAAGGTTGTGGAAAGCCCTGCCATCACAGGTTAAGACATTTGGATTTTAAACTTTGTGATATTATTGAAGATTTATCAAGCAGGACCATGACATGATTATTAATTTCTGTTGGCAAAGTGAAGGAAAAAAGATTAAACAGAACTTTGGAAAGAAGACAAGGTCAAGACAGAAATTTTTTTTTTAGTATAGAGGAATCTCCCCACCAATAATCAATAAATAACTATCGATGACAGTACAGAAGAAGACAGAGCAGCATATTTGAGAGACAAGAAGAGAATTGCTCTTAATAAATTATTTAGGCCTACTGTGTGTCCAGAGCCCAAATAATCCCTCTTCAGTAAGGATCTAGGCTAGGGCAAATTTTCACTTTATTTAACATTTTATTCATTGTTCCCAGTGGTTGCCTTTCTGGTCCTGTGAGTGAGTGGGTGGAAGGTTGGGTGGAAGAACACACTGGTGGAGAATTTCGTGGAGTGCCACTCTCTGTGTGTTGGAACAAAATATTGAGGGGCTCAGCTCATCCATTCTTCTACCAGGGTGCTGTGGTGCAGAGGTATTTCTGGATCTCCTGCTTTAACTTCTCCAATAATCCAGGGCTCTCAGGAACCCAGCACTTTCAGAACGAATAAAAAGGAGCTGAGATTTAAAAGCAAGCCTTATATTGGGGTCTGTGTGTGTGTGTGTGTGTGTGTGTGTGATGTAGAGGAACTCAGTTACAAGACTGCAGAGAGCTGGAAAGGGCTCCTCTTTTGTCTCTTGTATGTCCCTACTATGTTCCTATCTCTCAGATGATTTTTCTCAATTCTCTGGTTCTTGTTTTTCTGCCCACATTCTAAGTGTTCTACCATCAACAGCTTCTCTTCCTCCTTCAAACTTTTTCTGGTGGCCTCCATAGCTTCAATTTCTGTTTACAGACTGATAAATCTTAGATATTTATCTTCATGTAGGCACCAGAGCTAGAGGCTTTCAAACATAAAGGATTTCTTCTGCGATTTTAACAGGTCAGTTAAGAATAGTAAAAATTTTACTCCAGCCATGGGGTTTGATAGGGTTAAGTGGGAGTTAAGTGTTGGGAGACTCTTCCAGCCTAGTCAAGGAATCCAGTTATGCTGCAACAACTTAACCTTAGAAAATGAAGTCAACTGCTCAGTCAGGTAAAGAAACATATGGCTCCATTTGCTAGTTACTAATATGAAATGCCCCAAAGAAAGAAACAGTTTAGCAAGTTATTTTTTTATGCTTTTCATATGAAAAATTGGTGATGTCATTTATACAAGCAGACATCTAGCCTCTTAAAAGAGAGCATGCTGTGCTGTGGAAATGTCTGTTGGATGGGCTTGCTGGTTACCCATGCTATGTTAAAACATCGTTTCAACCCTCACACTTCTTGAAACTCCTCCTTTTCATCCTGACTTCCCTGGCTCTGTTTTGAGTTCCCATCGCCTCTCACCTGGATTAATGCAACAGCCCTCTAACTGTTCTCTGTCTCCACGCTGCTGCAGAATAATGTGTCTATGCTGCAAATTGGCCTGTCATGCTCCTGCCTAAAGTCCTCTGGTGACTCCACCATCATCCTTGGAATGAAGCTTAATCTCTTTAACAAGTGCCTAGGGTCCTCCAGGGGCTGGCTCTGCCCTCTCTCCAACCTCATCTCATACTCTCCTTCTCAGTTCTCTGGTTCTCGTTTTTCTGCCTGCATCCTAAATTTTCTGCCATTAGCTTCAGACTTTCCCTGGGGACCTCCGTGGCTTTAATTTCCAGATCTTTGTCTTCAGCCTTGACCTCTCCCCTAAACTTCACCCCTTCCTTTCTAACTGTGTGCTTAGCATCTCCACCTATGATTTGTCCCTTAGGCACATTGAAACTAAGATGTCTTGAAAACAACTCCTCATATGCCCTCCATCTGCATCTTCTCCTCATGTTTCCATGAAAGGCACCATCCACTATATGAGTCAAGCTAGAAACTTTGGACACATCTTTAGCTCTGTGTCTTCCTCAACGCTGTAGCAGTGTGAGGAAAAGAAGCGGGGAGAAATAGAGATGAGGAGCTTGGGAGGCAAATCCTTCAGTGAGACAATGAATACACATGGAAGCAGGGAGGTGCTGAGCGGTGAAAGAAGGTAGGCAGGGACCAGATCTCAAAGGGCCACATAAGTCATCTTAAGGAATTTGCACTTATGCTGGAGGCAACAGAGATCCATCCATTGGAGGGCTTTAAGGAGGGGGCATACGTGAGGAGCTTAATCTGACGGCAGTGTGAAGAATGGATTGTAGGGGTTCGGATTTGAGTCAGGAAGAACGTCAGGACCTGGATGCAGAAGGGGAAATGATGAGATAACAAAGAGGAGAAGATAAGGTCCTGAACAAAGGCAAGGTATAGGGGTGGCAAGATAAAGTTGGATTTTCAGTTGAAGAAAAATCATTGAAGGGTGGCTCCTTGGAGTTCCACTCCTACATCAGCTAGGGAGACAGTGAAAGGGACAGAGAGGAGAAGGCTGTGTGAGTGTGAGAACCTGGGAACAAATAAACTAGCCCATGAGAATGAGGGCAGGTCTGGGCTCTGACCCACCTTTTCCCCTTATTAGGGTTAGAGTTTATTTTGTCTGCTGATAATACGAAGAAATAATCAGGAGATGATGAATAAAAGTAATTTTGGAATAAACCACAAAGAACAGAACTTAATATCAAGAATTGGTGCACAACAATTGAAATGGGAACTGAAAGGAAAGGCTTACTTTCTCACAAACTATAGTTGTTGAGTTTTTACAAGTTGTTAATTTCTTCAAGAAAGTGGATCAGTTTCGATTTCCAGCTGTAGTTCATGGCCCCAGTTACGCTGGTGAGTGGTTACAAGGGAGAGTAAAGAAAGCAGCAGGTTGTTTTGTGTTGCTCAAAAGTCCATCTGAATCTTTCCCCAAAGATTAATGTTACCTCCAAAGAGGTAATGTTTATAAATTAACAATGCTTGTTTCTTTATAAAAAAGTGAAAGGAGAAGTTGAAAAGTCAGGAAAGAGGAATGACTCGGATATCATGCCTCTGCTAACAGAGACTTAGAATTGTAACAACCAGGCAATGTTTGTCATTTTTTGTTGGGATTAATTAGAATAAGGGAGGAGAGAAAAGCTGATTTCTTTTTCAATGTGACCTTGGGACTGAAAAAGGGAGCTGTGATGTGGCTGACGTGTTAAGGGTCAGCTAGGTTTCCATTAGGCTCTTTTATGTTCGGAAAAATTTACCATGGGTGGAACTCAGGTGACTGGGGAAGAAACTGAAGACTCCACCCTCACACCTGTGTACTAAAGTGAAGGCTTTCCTATTATCTTGGTTAAGTAACAATAAGTCTTTCCTTAAAAAGTCAGTGTAAAACTTAGCAACTTTTCCCGTCATAAAACAGAGCTCAATGAAGATTAAACTTCATCTGAAAACTTTTCAAGTTCATATATGATCCTTGTTAGTGTATATCCAGACACTCTTGTATTGTTGCATAGTTTCATGCCCTGGGCTTTAAGAATCATTCAGACACTGAGCTCTTTATAGCAGCATCTACCTTGCAGGTACAATGCAAGAAATGGATCCTTAGGTCTTAGGTGGTCATGTCATTTCAGCAGCTGGGAGTTTGCTGCTTAAATCACTCATAGATAGAAGCGTTTAAAGACAGCATGTTCATGTTCATAAGTTTGATGTAATTGTTCAGAACTAACCCTCTTGTTAAACAACCAAACTTTCTGTTTATTGACATGCCCTCCATAAATGCATCTAAGCAAACATAGAGAAATAGATCTCAAAATTGTCAAGTCAGGTGCTCTAGGGTAAGCAAAGAACACAAAGATGTCCTAATAGGCAGAAGACCTAGGCCATAACTAAGTTTAAAAGAGGATGTAATATCATTTAAAATGGGATCTTGATGGCCTTATTGAAGTACATAATGATGCTCACTTTTTTTTTTTTAAGATCTTTATTGGAGTATAATTGCTTTACAATGGTGTGTTAGTTTCTGCTTTATAACAAAGTGAATCAGTTATACATATACATATGTTCCCATATCTCTTTCCTCTTGCGTCTCCCTCCCTCTCACCCTCCCTACCCACCCCTCTAGGTGGCCACAAAGTACGGAGCTGATCTCCCTGTGCTATGCGGCTGCTTCCCACTAGCTATCTATTTTACATTTGGTAGTGTATATATGTCCATGCCACTCTCTCACTTTGTCCCAGCTTCCCCTTCCCCTTCCCCATATCCTCAAGTCCATTCTCTAGTAGGTCTGTGTCTTTATTCCCATCTTCCCCTAGGTTCTTCATGACCTTTAATTTTTTTTTTCTTAGATTCCATATATATGTGTTAGCATTTGGTATTTGTTTTTCTCTTTCTGACTTACTTCACTCTGTATGACAGTCTCTAGGTCCATCTACCTCACTACAAATAACTCAGTTTTGTTCCTTTTTATGGCTGAGTAATATTCCATTGTATTATGTGCCACATCTTCTTTATCCATTCATCTCTTGATGGACACTTAGGTTGCTTCCATGTCCTGGCTATTGTAAATAGAGCGGCAATGAACATTGTGGTACATGATTTTTTTTGAATTATGGTTTTCTCAGGGTATATGCCAAGTAGTGGGATTGCTGTGTCATATGGTAGTTCTATTTTTAGTTTTTTAAGGAACCTCCATACTGTTCTCCATAGTGGCTTTAGCAATTCACATTCCCACCAACAGTGCAAGAGGGTTCCCTTTTCTCCACACCCTCTCCAGCATTTATTGTGTGTAGATTTTTTGATGATGGCCATTCTGACCAGTGTGAGATGATATCTCATTGTAGTTTTGATTTGCATTTCTCTAATGATTAGTGATGTTGAGCATCCTTTCATGTGTTTGTTGGCAATCTGTATATCTTCTTTGGAGAAATGTCTATTTAGGTCTTCTGCTCATTTTTGGATTGGGTTGTTTGTTTTTTTGATATTGAGCTGCATGAGCTGCTTGTAAATTTTGGAGATTAATCCTTTGTCAGTTGCTTCATTTGCAAATATTTTCTCCCATTCTGAGGGTTGTCTTTTGGTCTTGTTTATGGTTTCCCTTGCTGTGCAAAAGCTTTTAAGTTTCATTAGGTCCCATTTGTTTATTTTTGTTTTTATTTCCATTTCTCTAGGAGGTGGGTCAAAAAGGATCTTGCTGTGATTTATGTCATAGAGTGTTCTTCCTATGTTTTCCTCTAAGAGTTTAATAGTGTCTGGCCTTACATTTAGGTCTTTAATCCATTTTGAGTTTATTTTTGTGTATGGTGTTAGGGAGTGTTCTAATTTCATTCTTTTACATGTACCTGTCCAGGTTTCCCAGCACCACTTATTGAAGAGGCTGTCTTTTCTCCACTGTATATTCTTGCCTCCTTTATCAAAGATAAGGTGACCATATGAGCGTGGGTTTATCTCTGGGCTTTCTATCCTGTTCCATTGATCTATATTTCTGTTTTTGTGCCAGTACCATACTGTCTTGATTACTGTAGGATGCTCACTTTTAAGTGAAGATTTGTTTTATAGTATTAATATTACTAATGCAGACAAAGTGTTCCAAAGATCTAGCCGTCAAGAATGGCAAGGTTCTAAATTCTAATGACTTGATCTTAAAATTCAGTTTAAAAAAATCAATGATTTTCATTAACTTTGGGAGAGCAGGCCCTCAAATGTGTCTTCTAAATTCTATTGCTGAGCAGTTGAAATTCTGTTGATGTCTCATCTTGACATCAGAATTGTCCTTCATACATTTTTGTTCCTTCCCATCCTAATATACTAAAATTAATAAAAAAAAAAAAAGGAAAACTGAAGAAATGACACTGAATCAACAAGTCTGCTACATCATGTCACTTTCTTTTTTTTTATTTTTATTTATTTATTTATTCATTTATGGCTGTGTTGGGTCTTCGTCTCTGTGCGTGGTCTTTCTCTAGTTGCGGCAAGCGGGGGCCACTCTTCATTGCAGTGCGCGGGCCTCTCATTATCGCGGCCTCTGTTGTTGGGGAGTACAGGCTCCAGACGCGCAGGCTCAGTAATTGTGGCTCACGGGCCTAGTTGCTCCGCGGCATGTGGGATCTTCCCAGACCAGGGCTCGAACCCATGTCCCCTGCATTGGCAGGCAGATTCTCAACCACTGCACCACCAGGGAAGCCCCATGTCACTTTCTTAATTGAGAAACCAGCAGCTGGTACTATTGCCTTTCATGGGAAGATCAGGAGGCTGAGGTACAAATTTACATTCAAATATAGTCTTCTGAAATAAAAGTGCGATCATTTTTAACTTAATAAATTGTATATTGGCTGAATAAAAGGAATATTGGTAGCTAATCAGTACTTTAAATCATGCCAGTACTATGAAAAAGCTGAAGAAATTATGTGAATTTAAGAAAACCAAACTTTAACTTATGGTTTATTCCTGTAAGGATGGAAATTACTGCTGTATTTCTGAAATAAAGGAAAAGGGAATTCTCTTCCTACTTTTGGAAGATGTAGTGGCTCCCACCAGTTGTAGGTAGTGTAGACTGTCTGGTGGGTGTCAGGCATGGCGCTGACTTGTTCCAGATGCTTATCGTGTTGTTCAGACTGTGTCAGAAGGTCAGACCCATGGAATCCTTTTGATCATTGTATTATTTTTGTATTGTCACTGTAACAAAATACCACCAACTTAGTGTGTTAAAACAATACACATTTACTCTCTTACATTTCTGGAGGCCAGAAGTCTGAAATCACTATCACTAGCCCCAAATTGAGGTGTTGGCAGGGCTGCACTCCCTCCAGAAGCTGATGGAATCTGTTTCCTTGACTTTTCCAGCTTCTAGAGTGGCATGGCTTGCATTCCTTGCCTCATGGTCCTTTCCTCTGTCTTCAAAGCCCACGGAGTAGCGTCTTTAAATCTCTCTCTCTCTCTCTTTGCTGAGGTTGTCACATTGCCTTCTCTCATAGTATAATCTCCCTCTGCCTGTCTCTTGTAAGGATGCATGTGATTATATTTAGGGCCCACCTGGATAACACAAGCTAATCTCCACATTTCAAGATTCTTATCTTAATTACATCTGCAAAGTTCCTGTTACCATATAAGGTGACATTCATAGGTTCAAGGGATTAGGGCCTGGATATCTTTGGGTGCCATTATTAGCCTACCATAGTCACAGATCCCCTTTTGTTCTTCCTTTCCTTGAGTGCCTATAATGTGTCCAATGCTGTGATGGTCCCTAAAGGTATGTATTGGATTGGCCAAAATTTCGTTCGGGTTTTTCTGTACCATCTTACAAAAGCCTGAACAAACTTTTTGGCCAACTGAATAGATCAATGAGAATTTACCTCTACCCTCAAGAAACTCAGTTTAGATGGGGAGACATATATGCATATAATAATGACTGTAATGCATAGGCACCCCAAGAGAGGTTTACAAACAGGGTTTTCACGTTATTGAGGAGAGACGATTAATTCTTACTGAGAAACTGAGAAAACCTTAGAGATATGTCATATGAGAATATTTTAAGCTGAACATTAGCACTGCAATCAAGAGAAAAGTGATGAAGATGGTAAGGAATCTGGAAACTGCCATCTGAGGAAACATTAAGTAGCCTAGAGAGAAGAAAACTTGTTAGAGGATATTTATGGAACAAGAACTATTCTCCCTTTCAGTTGCATAGGTGAGAAGAACTAAGATTAATAGGTAGAAATAATAGGGAAGCAGATTTGTCCCCACATAAGAAAGTGCTTCACAATACTTCTTCACAAGATAGTGCGTGCCCATCACTGAGCGTGGATAGACAGGACAGAATGGTTGTCTGCTGGGACTGGGGCAGAGATCATTTCTGTTTCTTAAGGGACTTTGGGATAGATATCTTCCAAGGAAGATTTCTGACTTACACAAGTCAAGAAGATTTCAACATAACTTGGAGAATTGATAGGAATACTAAATCAGTCATGACATGCTATTCAACGCTACGGTAACAAAAACACCACTAAATAGGTTTATTTCTTGCTCGTGTTACATATCCATTTCAGGTTGATAAGGGGCTCTGTCTTATATTGTCCCCACTGAGGAACCCAAGCTGACAGAGGCTCCATTTGGAAGTTGCCAGGTGCTGAAGCAGGGAAGGGGGTTGTATAGTGTCTCACACTGGCAAGTAATTAAATACTCCATCCCCCAAATCATTTCCCTATATTTCATATGCCCCCAAATTATTGTCTATAACCATCACATAGTCAGTTCTACCATATATCTTGAAGGAGGAAAGCTAGATATATAGTTTCCTTTATAAAATAAAACTAATGTGCACTACAGCCCACTTTCCAGACACTACATATTTGGTTCACTCTTCTCCCGCAACATATAATGCCTCCATCCCTTCCACAAGGGGGATGACCCCCAAACCAAGGGTCTGTAGGTGAAGATGAGAGTCTCTGCGTGTAGTCCATGTGTGGCTCTTGATTGTGAGATTTATGAACTAAAAAGACAAGTTGTCTTCCTACTGCTCCCTGCAACTCAACCTGTGTCCAATGGTGGGATGGGAATAGGATACCACAGCAAACGTTTCCATTCTGAAAGTGGAAAAAATGGAACAGTAGACACTGATCTGTAGCAATTCTGAAATCCACCTAGCTAGATATTTTTGAAAGCCCTTTACCTGTGATGGTCCCTAAAGATACACAGATGAATAAGAATTTGCACCTACCCTCAAGAAACTCAGTTTAGATAAGGACATCCATGCATATAGATGAGTGTAATGCAAGAGAGGTTCAAAAATAATGTTTTCACAGCATCCAGGAGGGATGGTTAATTCTCAGTGAGAAACTTGGGAAAGCTTTAGAGATCTGTCTTATGAGAGTATTTTAAGTGGAATATTTTTAGATTAGGCTCCCATTGGGCTCTCTGAGAGGGCTCTGTAGTCCAGTCACTGTAGTTCTATGCTTCACTCTCAGGGAAGGTTCTTCCCTTGATATTAGTCTCATTGGCCACAAATGAAGTGAAACATTGGGAAAAGGTATGAACAGTCTTCTTGGACTCTTTTCTATATGTAAATATTTACAGTCTAAGGGTTTTTTTGTTTGTTTGTTTGTTTGTTTAGTTTTGAGCAGTTGGAGACTTAGTCCAAGCCCGTGCTTCCTTTGGTAGTTCAGGTATCTCAGAAACTTAGTAGCCTCTTTATCAATTTGATTAAAATCAATTTCATGTGCCAAATAGTCCTATCCAAAGTTTTTTTTAATTAAATAGTTCTCAGATTTTCTGTGTTTGCTTTCTCATCCTGATCTCTCTCTTGACTTAATTGCAATTGCATACACCTTGAGTTTATTGGATTTCAATGAGAGAACCACACTTTTAGCACCTTTTTCTATGAGTTATTTTGTCTAATTGCCTTAATCCATTCATAGGTGTTAACTCTCAGTATGTCTGTTGGTGCACTTCAAGCCTGATTTTAAGTAAGTTTTGTTTCTCAAATTTATCTTTACTATTAGAGTTGAGAAACAGTTGCCTTTTCCAATCCTGCTAGACCCCATACCTTTTGTTCCAGTTTGCAAAAAACAAACACACAAACAAAAACTTGCTCTCTTATGAGCTCATCTCTTTTTTGCAATTCTTTGACAAATGCAGCAATAAACACATACAACTCTTGTTCTGTTTTCAAATTATATATACAAGTTCAATGATAACATGATTGCCTCCCAAGTTACTGATAGCTACAGTTTTACCAAAAGATTTGCCATTAGGTAACTTGAGTTGCCATCTTTCCAGTCTCCATTATCAGCTTCCTCACTTCCCACTGCATAATCTTTTAGCCAAGGCAACAGATTTTAGATTATTTTTTAGTAATATCCCTTATCCCTTCTGTTATCATTAACTGCACCAGTCAGAATAGGTTAGATTGTATTACAGCAATACATAACCCACAAATCTCTGTGGCTTAAATTGATAAAGGTTTATTTTTTGCTCTAGCAGAGTCCATTGTGGGTTGGGAAACTCTCTGGAATATCTGTCTTCCATATGACATTTCAGCATTTTACCTCCATATCAACATTTGCTTCTGTGATTATTCCAACAGTGGGACAATAGGATGGAGTATTGAGGCTCAGCAATTAAAGGCTTCTATGTGGAATTAAAATGTGTGACTTCTAATTTCTTTGGCTAGAGTAAGTCACATCTCACCTTAAGAAACTCAATAGGCCTGAAAGAAAAATAATTAGACATCCCCGATATCCACCACAGATGTTAACTTTATTTTGTCAGGTAAGGATATTACACACATACACACACACACACATGCACACACACGCGCACAGACACAGACACCAACACACGCATGCACAGCATGCTATCCTCTAAAATCACCGTCATGTCTTTAAAGAAATTACATTTTAACATTACGTACAGAATCATCTGTTGAAAATTCAGTATTATTTATTCTTTTCTATGTTCTTCCCTGTATCTCAGGGGCTGGAATGACATTTTTTCAGAATACGTGTCAGTAGGATTCTTGGTTATATTGTTTCAGTGAATGGCATTCACATGTGATTTGGAAGGCAAACAAAAACTTTTATTGCTCCTAGGGCAGTGGTGAGCAGAGGGTAGGCTTTGGTGAACAGCAGATATGTTCTCAGAGGCCTCCTGAAAATCATTCTACTTAGTGCTCTAGATATCTGAGATTGTTAGTGGTAGCTTCCTGGGATTCCTGTACTTTCAGGACCACCATTTCTACATTTTGGAAAGGCTCTAAGTCTAAGATGTATCCCTTCTTGCTTGAAATACGTAGAGGGACATTTCTGACAAAGTATATGACACTAAGAAACACACTCTCAAATATGGGGATCAAACCTGGTTAGATTTGGATTTCATCCATTGGAGACAAACAGATACTGGTAGGCCATGGCATATAGTGGCGAAAGAGCTACTGAAATTACCACTTACAGTTGCGCAGAATAAGACGACCATTGAAGGTAAGGCTTTGGGGGACAAAGTGCTGCTTTAATAGAGTATTTTAATAGATATGAGGACCATAAGGACTATTGGGTGGGATAACTGCAACTGACTGCATTGGAGAAGATTCAAAAGAAAAAAAAAAAGACTCAGGACAAATTTCTTGGCTCAAAGCACAGTCAGAAAACCAGAGAGCTTTTATGACTGCCTTAAAAGAAACTTTTATGTCTTACAGTCATAGCCATAGTTGATGTATCCAAAAAATCAGACCCAAAATTTGATGCTGTAGATGGCAGAATTAGAGCAAATTTGGATTCATGGCTCACCAGAGCTTTTTGTAAAAGTTGGGACATTGACTGGAAAGAATGGGATGCTAAGAACTGGAAGAGAAACATCTAGGTGGATTTCAGTGTCTGGATTCTTGTAATAACCTCCCTTGCCTGAAGTCTCTGTAACGACCTAACTAAGGTAATTTCAAAGGGATTGCAAAGGGATGCTTATTCACCCCAAGACTCATCCTAACACCTTTTATTACCTCCAGACCCATAATCAGAGTAGGCCCCAGGGGACAGGTAAAAACGTCTGACGTTGTAGGAGAATTACAAGGTTTTGCCAATTTATATCAGCCTGTAGAAGGGATGCAGTCCTGATGAAACCTTTTTTTAAAAAAAAAAATTCAATTGTTTATTTGGTTGCACTGGGTCTTAGTTATGACAGGTGGCCTCCTTAGTTGTGACATGCAAACTCTTAGCTGCTGCATGCATGTGGGATCTAGTTCCCCGACCAGGGACCGAACCCAGGCCCCCTGCATTGGGAGCATGGAATCCCATCCACTGCACCACCAGGGAAGTCCCAGTCCTTCTGAAACCTTGATTGTAGCCCTATAAAACCCATTTTCAGGCTTCTGTCCCACAGAAATATAATAAATTTGTGTTATTTTAAGCCACTAAGTTTGTGGTAATTTGTCACAGCAGCAATAGGAAACTAATACAGTGACCTACTAAGTTACTTAGTAGTAAAGTAAAGTAAAGTAAAGTAAAGTAAAGTTTTACTTACTCTGTATAATAAAAAATTCTAGGTCTGGTGAATAGGGAAATGTTTGAGTAGTCAGTATATCGCCTAAGTCTAAGACCTAAGCCAGGTCTCAGAAAGGAGCCTTTGAATGAAGTGAAGGACACATCCTCTTGAGGAAGGATCCTGTGGCCACCCACAAGTACGTACTGTAAATCTTTCTCCTAGTCTTTCCTAAAAGGTTAATGAACTGGGAAGTGGAAAATACCTAAACTTTCTTGGGTTATTGTACAGCAACACTGACTTGACATTAATCCCTGATGACTCAAGTTGCTACCATGGTCTAACTGTCAGAGTAGGGGTTTATAGATGCCAGGTGATGCAGTTTCACCTGAGTTCAGATTACAGTGGTTTTATTGATTTTCTATTGCTGCATAACAAATTACCAAAAATTTAGTAGCTTAAAACAACATCCATTGATGTTGTTTGGGCTGGCTTGCGATCTCTGCTTGGGGTCTTCCAAGGCCAAAGTCAAGTTGTCTGGTGGGCTGGACTCTTATCTAGAGGCTCTAGGGATGAATTTACTTCCAAGCTCATTCAGGTTGTTGGCAGAATGCAGTTCCTTGTGGTTGTAGGATGAGGTCTCAGTTTCCTTGCTGACTATTGGTTGGGGAGGTTCTCCTCTGTTCCTAGAGGTTGCCCGCATTCCTTTGCATATGACTGCCCCACCCACCATATTCAAAGCCAGGAATGGCATATCAAGTTCTTCTCATGCAATGAATCTATCTTTCCCTTTTTCCCTTATGCCAGCAGGTGGAGAAAGTTCTCAGCTGTTAAGGGCTCGTATGATTAGATCACACTCATACATTACTTTGCTACAAGGATTTTATGACCAGCTGGTCTAGTGATGTCCAAAGTATCTGGCAGAGATCTTGGTGCACACACACACACACCCCAACACACACAGCAAAGGGTATACATATATACATTATAATATATAATGTTAAATATTATACTGCATTATAATATATAATGTTATATGTTATACTACATTATAATATATACATTATATACACATTATTTTATATATATATAAAATTAGGCTTGAACAAGCATTAAAAGTACAAATAAATTGTGCAAGCAAGTAGCTCAGACTCTTGGGGAGTTCCCACTGACCAATTAATGAATGATGGAGAAAAAACTGGTTTAAAGAGTGTTCCACATGATATGCTGGCACCAGCTATGGCATCATAGCCCCACTCATGGGTGGCTCTGAAAACAGTATGGAAAGAATGGTCTATTGTTTACTTAAGTATGTGCCCACTGGACGACAACTCCTGGTAGATCGGGGTGCTGTCCTACAAGATGTGGTATATGCTCTGAGCCAGCAGGTTATGTAAGGTTCTTCCTTCCATTTTCTCCCATTATCCCATTCTCCACCAAGGGGAAGAGTGGCCTGGCTTCTCTCTCTGCTGTACCTAATAACCCACTCACATATGTTTTGCTTCTCATTTCTGCAACTTTGGGCTCTGCTGAATTAGAAGTATTAGTTTCCAATGGAGGCTTACTTCTACTAGTGGACACAAAATGGTTCAACTAACCTGGAAGTTGAAAGTGCCACTTGGTCACTTTGGATTTCTCATGTAACTGAAAAAACAGCCAAAGAAGGGGCTTACTGTACTGTATGGAGTTGCTGATCCTGGTTTTCAAGGGAAAATAGGGCTGTTGTTACACAATGTGGGTAAGGAGGAGTATGTCAGGAACCTAAGAGATTCTCTAGAGTGTCTCCTCATGTCTCCACGACCAGTGGTAAAAGTTAATGGCATACTATAGCAACCCAATACAGCCTAGTGATTCAGACTCTTCAGGAATGAAATTTTGAATTACCCTATTAGATCAAGAGACATTTCTAGATGAGGGGATGACTGAGGGCAATGGAACATGGAATGGGTAGTGGAAGAAGGAAGTTATAGATACCTATGATGGACTAGTTGTAGAAACAAGGATTGTAGAAGCTATGGATATTTTCTTCTGAAGAACCTCCAAAGTAGCTTCCATATCAGTTTCACTTTACAGATTAAAGAAACCAAGGTAAATAGAAGTTAAGTAACTTGCTTAAATCCACACAGCTGTCAAGTGGCAGGGCCAAGCTCAAACCAGTTCTGTCAGACTTCAAAGCTCATGTTTCTTCAATTATACTCCAAAGAAGACAAAGCAGGAATGTAATTTAAAATAAGGTAGATAAATGATTGGTATAAGGAAAATGGTTCATGTAGAGTTTCAGTTACCTAAAAAAAAAAAAAAACTCAGTAGGATAATTTCGCCATAATTTCAAATCCTGTCGCAGTGAGCACAGAAGGACTGCATGGAAAGGAGACTTTTAGTCAAGGAGCCTTCTGGTGTGAAGGGCAAGTGCACACCCCCCACCCCTCCCAAGCAAACCATTTCTGTGTTTGTGATTGTTAGGGAGATAATACCATCATCAAGCCCAGAACTAAATGCACAGAAAAATAAAGCCATGTGTCTTTCATGCACTTTGCAATTCTCAAGTGCCATGCCATTGCTAAGTTAGTGGGAGGCTAAGTGCTTACTTAGGACATTGTGGGGCAAGACTTCAAGAGAATCTGTTAGGCTAAATTTTGAATTCTCTTCAATCTGGGATGGTGCTCGAAAGGATCCAAGACCACAAAGAGCATTTTTGGGTCTCAGCCCGCTATTGTTTGGAATCTGGGGCTACTCCTGGTGTTCTGGAGGATCCGGAGGGCACATCTGGAGGGTTGCCTAGACTGTTCAAAGTGCCCAAGAAAGCTTTTCCATTTCATCTTCTCATTGTGCTGCAGAAGGATTTCCCAAGCTTATGTGTGAATGGAGTGTTAATTCAAACCTTTATCCCTTTGGGACAGCAGAAATCTTGAAGCCCTCTTTAAAAGCACAGCATTCAGAGTGGAGGAACAGAAAAGTTTAAAAAAGGGGCAGGGGAAGTCCTCACAAAAAGTTTCTTTCGGAATGGGAGATGCTGCTTAGTAACAGTACTGAGATGACCTCGTCAAACTCCTGTTGCTCTGTGCAAGGCTGTGTTTTGATAGGTGCTCAGAGAACTGGACAGAAGGAAGACAAGTGTAAAAGGGAAAGTTCTGAGCTGGAAGAGAGTGGCACCACTGCTGTCTCCAGCTCTTCTGGGGTTTGCCTTACAAATTGCTCCTGGGTTTTCAACTGGGCAGGGGAGATGCCACCACTAAATATAGCCATCATTAGGGCAGGGTTCCTTCAGGGTTCTCTTGGATGACCTGCATCAGGGTCACTTGGAGTGACACTAAAAATGCAGATTCCTCATATCTAATCCAGACTCCCCTGACATCTGTATTTAGAGGAGATTCCCTTGGTGATTCTTACACACTGAAGTTGAGACCCACTTCTGCAGGAGCTTCTTCTTGTTACCCAGTGGTAACATCTACTGAATTCTAGTTATGTACCAGGCATTATTCTAAGAGCTTTATCTCTATTATTTCATTTAATCTTGACACTATTCCCTGAAGTAAGAACTATTATTATCTCCAGAATTTTTACAGAAGCTGGACCTGGGGCACAGGGGAAAATATATAACTTGTTCTAGGTCACAGAATAATTAGTAGAGCTAGGATTTGAGTTCAGGTAGTCTAACTACAGAAAGCATGTTCTTAGTCACTATGTTATACCCTGTGAATTTATCCTTCTTTTTCTTACTTTGGCCAAGACAAAAGAATTTATCCTAAGAGATGAAGGGAAATTACGTTTTCAGAGGAGCATTGCTTTAACCCTACATCACAAGATGTCTGGGCATGGTTGGTTTGGTTGGCATAGCTTCCCCGGCACAAAGTCCTCATCCTCTTCCTGTCTCTAACTTGTGAGGAGTCACGTTGCCCTGACTCTGCTCCAACCTGCATTCCAACCCTACTTTCTGCTCCCTGTCAGGAACCTGGCTCCTTGTTGGCAGATCTATGTACTTCCTCATACCTACATCTTGGCCCAGTGTGGATGCTCTGGTCTTCCCCCCTGGTGAAGGACAAATGTAGTCTCATACAATCTTAAAGACCAGCCAGCTCAAATCCTCCTTTCTCAGAAACTACCAGGAAACCCACGAAGAACCTTCTCCTGCAAGGTCTCAGCCTTACTTTTCAGCCCTGGGTCAGCTTTCTGCGTTCTTTTCTTTCCTGTAGCAGGTGGCAGTACTGAGCTACCTCTCCTCTTGAAGCTTCTCTAACTGGGGGGGTTCTGTTCTGTTTATGACAAATGGAGTGTGGAACCCACTTACCTCATTGTTCTAAAGGGAGATATACAGCCTTTTTCATCTGAAGGGTTTTGATGCCGTTCATTATGCAAGCATGGCAAATTAAGCAATTTAAGGAACTTTATTTTTGTTGTTGTGCCTGGTGCACAGCTCTTTTTTCTTTAATTTAATTTCATTAAAAAAATTTTTTAAACATCTTTATTGGAGTATAATTGCTTTACAATGGTGTGTTAGTTTCTGCTTTATAACAAAGTGAATCGGTTATACATATACATATATCCCCATATCTCTCCCCTCTTGTGTCTCCCTCCCTCCCACCCTCCCTATCCCACCCCTCTAGGTGGTCACAAAGCACGGAACTGATCTCCCTGTGCTATGCGGCTGCTTCCCACTAGCTATCGGTTTTACATTTGGTAGTGTATATATGTCCATGCCACTCTCTCACTTCATCCCAGCTTACCCTTCCCCCTCCCTGTGTCCTAAAGTCCATTCTCTACGTCTGCATCTTTATTCCTATCCTGCCCCTAGGTTCATCAGAACCATTTATTTTTTTAGATTCCATATATATGTGTTAGCATATGGTATTTGTTTTTCTCTTTCTGACTTACTTCCCTCTGTATGACAGACTCTAGGTCCATCCACCTCACTACAAATAACTCAGTTTCGTTCCTTTTTATGGCTGAGTAATATTCCATTGTATATATGTGCCACATCTTCTTTATCCATTCATCTGTCGATGGACGCTTAGGTTGCTTCCATGTTCTGGCTATTGTAAATAGTGCTGCAGTGAACATTGTGATACATGTCTCTTATTGAATTATGGTTTTCTCAGAGGATATGCCCAGTAGTGGGATTGCTGGGTCGTATGGTAGTTCTATTTTTATTATTTTAAGGAACCTCCATACTGTTCTCCATGGTGGCTGTATCAATTTACATTCCCACCACCAGTGCAAGAGGGTTCCCTTTTCTCCACACCCTCTCCAGCTTTTATTGTTTGTAGATTTTTAAAATATGGCCATTCTGACCGGTGGGAGGTGATACCTCATGGTAGTTTTGACTTGCATTTCTCTAATGATTAGAGATGTTGAACATTCTTTCATGTGTTTGTTGGCAATCTGTATATTTTCCCTGGAGAAATGTCTATTTAGATCTTCTGCCCATTTTTGGATTGGGTTGTTTGTTTTTTTGATATCGAGCTGCATGTGTTACTTGTAAATTTTGGAGATTGATCCTTTGTCAGTTGCTTCATTTTCTCCCATTCTGAGGGTTGTCTTTTTGTCTTGTTTATGGTTTCTTTTGCTGTGCAAAAGCTTTTAAGTTTCACTAGGTCCCATTTGTTTATTTTTGTTTTTATTTCCATTTCTCTAGGAGGTGGGTCAAAAAGTATCTTGCTGTGATTTATGTCATAGAGTGTTCTGCCTATGTTTTCCTCTAAGAGTTTTATAGTGTCCAGTCTTACATTTAGGTCTTTAATGCATTTTGAGTTTATTTTTGTGTATGGTGTCAGGGAGTGTTCTAATTTCATACTTTTACATGTAGCTGTCCAGTTTTCCCAGCACCACTTATTGAAGAGGCTGTCTTTTCTCCATTGCATATTCTTGCCTCCTTTATCAAAAATAAGGTGACCATATGCGTGGGTTTATCTCTAGGCCTTCTATCCTATTCCATTGATCTGTATTTCTGTTTTTGTGCCAGTACCATACTGTCTTGATTACTGTAGCTTTGTAGTATAGTCTGAAGTCTGGGAGCCTGATTCCTCCAGCTCCGTTTTTCTTTCTCAAGATTGCTTTGGCTATTTGGGGTCTTTTGTGTTTCCATACAAATTGTGAAATTTTTAGTTCTATTTTTATGAAAAATGCAAGTGGTAGTTTGATAGGGATTGCATTGAATCTGTAGATTGCTTTGGGTAGTATAGGCATTTTCACAATGTTGATTCTTCCAATCCAAGAACATGGTATATCTCTCCATCTGTTTGTATCATTTTTAATTGCTTTCTTCAGTGTCTTGTAGTTTTCTGTATACAGATCTTTTGTCTCCTTGGGTAGGTTTATTCCTAGGTATTTTATTCTTTTTGTTGCAATGTAAATGGGAGTGTTTACTTAATTTCTCTTTCAGATTTTTCATCATTAGTGTATAGGAATGCAAGAGATTTCTGTGCATTAATTTTGTATCCTGCTACTTTACCAGATTCATTGATTAGCTCTAGCAGTTTTCTGGTAGCATCTTTATGATTCTCTACGTATAGTATCATGTCATCTGCAAACAGTGACAGTTTTACTTCTTCTTTTCCAATTTGTATTCCTTTTATTTATTTTTCTTCTCTGATTGCTGTGGTTAACACTTCCAAAACTATGTTGAATAATAGTGGTGAGAGTGGACAACCTTGTCTTGTTCCTGATCTTAGTGGAAATGGTTTCAGTTTTTCACCATTGAGAATGATGTTGGCTGTGAGTTTGTCATATATGGCCTTTATTGTGTTGAGGTAAGTTCCCTTTATGCCTACTTTCTGAAGGGTTTTTATCATAAATGGGAGTTGAATTTTGTCAAAAGCTTTTTCTGCATCTATTGAGATGATCATATGGTTCTTATTCTTCAATTTGTTAATACGGTGTATCACATTGATTGATTTGCATATATTGAAGAATCCTTGCATTCCTGGGATAAACCCCACTTGATCATGGTGTATGATCCTTTTAATGTGCTGTTGGATTCTGTTTGCTAGTATTTTGTTGAGGATGTTTGCATCTATGTTCATCAGTGTATTGGCCTGTAATTTTTTTTCATTGTGACATCTTTGTCTGGTTTTGGTATTAGGGTGATGGTGGCCTCGTAGAATGAGTTGGGGAGTGTTCCTCCCTCTGCAATATTTTGGAAGAGTTTGAGAAGGATAGGTGTTAGCTCTTCTCTAAATGTTTGATAGAATTCACCTGTGAAGCCATCTGGTCCTGGGCTTTAGTTTGTTGGAAGATTTTTCGTCACAGTCTCAGTTTCAGTGCTTTTGATTGGTCTGTTTATTTTTTCTGTTTCTTCCTGGTTCAGTCTCAGAAGATTGTGCTTTTCTAAGAATTTGTCCATTTCTTCCAGGTTGTCCATTTTATTTGCATATAGTTGCTTGTAGTAATCTCTCATGATTCATTGTATTTCTTCAGTGTCAGTTGTTACTTCTCCTTTTTCATTTCTAATTCTATTGATTTGAATCTTCTCCCTTTTTTTCTTGATGAGTCTGGCTAATGGTTTATCAATTTTGTTTATCTTCTCAAAGAACCAGCTTTTAGTTTTATTGATCTTTGCTATTGTTTCCTTCATTTCTTTTTCATTTATTTCTGATCTGATCTTTATGATTTCTTTCCTTCTGCTAACTTTGGGTTTTTTTTTGTTCTTCTTTCTCTAATTGCTTTAGGTGTAAGGTTAGATTGTTTATTTGAGATGTTTCTGGTTTCTTGAGGTAGGAGTGTACTGCTATAAACTTCCCTCTTAGAACTGCTTTTGCTGCATCCCATAGGTTTTGGGTTGTTGTGTTTTCATTGTCATTTGTTTCTAGGTATTTTTTGATTTCCTCTTTGATTTCTTCAGTGATCTCTTGGTTATTAAGTAGTGCATTGTTTCGCTTCCACGTGTTTGTATTTTTTACAGTTTTTTTTCTTTTACTGTAATTGATATCTAGTGTCATAGCATTGTGGTCGGAAAAGATACTTGATACGATTTCAATTTTCTTAAATTTACCAAGGCTTGATTTGTGACCCAAGATATGATCTATCCTGGAGAATGTTCCATGAGCACTTGGGAAGAAAGTGTATTCTGTTGTTTTTGGAAGGAATGTCCCATAAATATCAGTTAAGTCCATGTTGTTTAATGTATCATTTAAAGCTTGTGTTTCCTTATTTATTTTCATTTTGGATGATCTGTCCATTGGTGAAAGTGGGGTGTTAAAGTCCCCTACTATGATTGTCTTACTGTCGATTTCCCCTTTTATGGCTGTTAGCATTTGCCTTATATATTGAGGTGCTTCTATGTTGGGTGCAAAAATATTTACAATTGTTATATCTTCGTCTTGGATTGATACCTTGATCATTATGTAGTGTCCTTCTTTGTCTCTTGTAATAGTCTTTATTTTAAAGTCTATTCTGTCTGATATGAGAATTGTTACTCTAGCTTTGTTTTGATTTCCATTTGCATGTAATATCTTTTTCCATCCCCTCACTTTCAGTCTGTATGTGTCCCTAGGTCTGAAGTGGGTCTCTTGTAGACAGGATATATATGGGATCTTATTGTTGTATCCATTCAGCCAGCCTGTGTCTTTCGGTGGGAGCATTTAATCCATTTATATTTAAGGTAATTATCGATATATATGTTCCTATTACCATTTTTTAAATTGTTTTGTGTTTTGTTATTGTAGGCCTTTTCTTTCTCTTGTGTTTCCTGCCTAGAGAAGTTCCTTTAGCATTTGTTGTAAAGCTGGTTTGGTGGTGCTGAATTCTCTTAGCTTTTGCTTGTCTGTAAAGGTTTTAATTTCTCTGTCGAATCTGAATGAGATCCTTGCTGGGTAGAGTAATCCTGGCTGTAGGTTTTTCCCTTTCATCACTTTAAGTATGTTCTGCCACTCCCTTCTGGCTTGCAGAATTTCTGCTGAAAGATCAGCTGTTAACCTTATGCGGATTCCCTTGTATGTTATTTTTTGTTTTTCCCTTGCTGTTTTTAATATTTTTCTTTCTATTTAATTTTTGATAGTTTGATTAATATGTGTCCTGGCAAGTTTCTCCTTAGATTTATCCTGTATGGGACTCTCTGTGCATCCTGGACTTGATTAGCTATTTCCTTTCCCATATTAGGGAAGTTTTCAACTATAATCTCTTCAAATATTTTCCCAATCCCTTTCTTTTTCTCTTCTTCTTCTGGGACCCCAATAATTCGAATATTGGCACGTTTAATGTTGTCCCATGGGTCTCTGAGACTGTCCTCAACTTTTTTCATTTTTTTTTCTTTATTCTGCTCTGCAGTAGTTATTTCCACTCTTTTCTCTTCCAGGTCACTTATCCGTTCTTCTGCCTCATTTATTCTGCTATTGATTCCTTCTAGAGAATTTTTAATTTCATTGATTGTGTTGTTCATCCTTGTTTGTTTGCTCTTTAGTTCTTATAGGTCCTTGCTAATCGTTTCTTGTATTTTCTCCATTCTATTTCCAAGATTTTGGATCTCTTTACTATCATTACTCTGAATTCTTTTTCGGGTAGACTGCCTATTTCCTCTTAATTTGTTTGCTCTGGTGGGTTTTTATCTTGCTCCTTCATCTGCTGTGTGTTTCTCTGTCTTCTCATTTTGCTTAACTTACTGTGTTTGGGGTTTCCTTTCTGCAGGCTGCAGGTTCATAGTTCCTGTTGTTTTTGGTGTCTGTCCCCAGTGGCTAAGATTGGTTCAGTGGGTTGTGTAGGCTTCCTGGTTGAGGGGACTAGTGCCTGTGTTCTGGTGGATGAAGCTGAATCTTGTCTTTCTTGTGGGCAGGACCACATCCGCTGGTGTGTTTTGGTGTGTCTGTCACCTTGTTATGATTTTAGGCAACCTCTCTGCTAATGGGTGGAGTTGTGTTCCTGTCTTGCTAGTTGTTTGGCGTAGGGTGTCCAGCACTGTAGCTTGCTGGTTGTTGAGTGGAGCTGGGTCTTAGCATTGAGATGGAGATCTCTGAGAGAGCTTTCCCCATTTGATATTACATGGAGCTGGGAGGTCTCTGGTGGACCAATGTCCTGAATTCCGCTCTCCCACCTCAGAGGCACAGGCCTGACACCCGGCCGGAGCACCAAGACCCTTTTGGAAAGTCTGAGGGCTTCTGCCTGCGTTCAGTAGGTGTTCTATAGGGGTTGTCCACATGTAGATGTATTTCTGATGTAATTGTGGGAAGGAAGGTGATCTCCATGTCTTACTCCTCTGCCATCTTGAAGATCTCCCCCTGGACTGTGTGTGTTTACGATTATCAATTTAATTTCTTGTGCAGTTATAAGAATAGTCAGATTTTCTATTTCTTCTTGGTTCATTTTATTTAAGCTGTATATTTTTAAAATATTTGTCCCTTTTATTTAAAATTTCAAACTCTTGGTGGATAATTGTTCATAATATCTTATCTTTTAATTGTCTACACCATTTCTGACATTTTTATTTGCTCTTTCAATTTTTTTCTATCAGTCTTGTCAGAAGTTATGGCTTTTATTAGTTTTTTCTTTTTAATTAACTTTTATTTTAAATACCTATTTTCTAACTTTCTAATTTATTTGGTGTAT
Source organism: Balaenoptera borealis (assembly GCF_965194805.1). Classification (NCBI taxonomy): domain Eukaryota; kingdom Metazoa; phylum Chordata; class Mammalia; order Artiodactyla; family Balaenopteridae; genus Balaenoptera; species Balaenoptera borealis. Next base: position 66,564,798 of record NC_138871.1, read on the forward strand.
TTTGCTGTTTCTATTTTTGTTTCTTGACATAAATTCGTAGCTCATTATTTTAAGACTTTCTTTTTTAAATATATGCATTTAAGATTATACATTTTTTCTACTGTTTTAGCTTCACTGTGCAAATTTTAGTATATAGTATTTTTATCATTCAAATGAAAATTATTTTGATCACTTATACTTTTACCTCTTAATTGTTTTTTTCTTTGACCCATGGTTAATTAGAAGTATATTTATTAGTTTCCAAACATATGGGGATTTTAGTTTCTTTTTGTTATTGATTCAGAACCCAATTTCATGGTCATCAGATAACAGAATTCATATAGTTTCAATATTGAAACTTTTTTTAGATTTGCCTTATGGCTTAGTGTGCTTGAAATAATGTGTATTCTGAAGTATTCCATATGTATTTATTAAGAACGTATTCATATCTTCTTTACAGAATTTTGTCTGCTTATTCTAACAATTACTGAAATACTGAGAGAGGTGTTAAAGTAGGTCTTTGTGATCTGAATATATTGTTTTCTCCTTGTACTATGGTCAAATATATATATATCTGGATTTGTTATATCTTCTTGGTGAATTCAACTTTCACCATTATGAGGTGATCCTTCTGATATCTAGTAATCATTGTAATATTAGAGTCTTTTTTCTCAAACAGGAAAACAGCAATGTCAGTTTCATTTTCCTCTGTATTTGCAAGGTGTATATTTTCTAATCATTTTGCTTTCAATCATTCTATATCCTTATGTTTAAATGTGGGTCTTTTAAAATCATATAATTGAGTTTTAAAACCCAGTCTGACAATTTTTGTTTTTGGAACACTTTGTCCAATTACATATTATATGATTCCTGGTATATTTTGCTAAAATTGTCTTCTAACTTTTTATTTGTACTGATTGTTCTACACCTCTTTTTTTTTTAAATCTTCGTTTAGATTATATTTTTGTTCTTTGTATTTTTAAATAATTCTACTTTATCCTTATATTAGTTTGGAATAAGTACACTATATTCTATTCTTTTAGAAGTAACTCAATAATTCCAACATGAATTCTTGATTTATTAATGTGTAATGATAATCTTTACCTTTAAACTCTCCTCTGACAGTGTAAGGAGTTTAGAACACTCAAACCTTATTTATTTCTCTTCTGTGTTATGTGATATTTTTGTGCATTTTAATCATAAATATTTTATTTTTCCATAAGACATTATTACTTTTTTTATACAATGTTTATTTACTTTTACTCATATATTCATCACTTTCTTTGCTTTTTATTCCTTATGGCATCTCTGAACTTCCTTCTGCAATAATTTTCCCTCTGCCTGGAAGCATCTTTAAAGTTCATTTAGTGGTAGTCAACTGGATGTGAACTCTTTTGGTTTATTTATTTATTTAATTTTGTCTAAAAATATATTTATTTTATTATTTAACTTTTATTCTTCCAGAGTATTCTTGCTAGCGTATAATTCTGGGTTGGAAACTATTTCCTTTCAGCACTTCGACAAAATCATTTCACTGTTTTTGACTTCCACTGATGCTGCTGAGAAGTCAGTGTAAATGAACTGTCAATCTAACTGTAACTTTTGAAAAGAATGTCTTTTTTCTCCATATGCTTTAAAAATTTTCTCTTTGTCTTTGGTTTTCTGAAGTTTCAAAGAAATGTGTCTAGTTGTGGGTTTCTTTTAATTTATCTTGCTTGGATTTGTTGGGCTCCTTGATCTGTCGATTGATGAACACATTGATGCCTTTTATCAATCCACAGATCCAAGGAGCTCAGCAAATGATACATTGCTTCATCAAATATTGTACATTCTCCATTCTCTCTTTCCTCTCCTGAGAATTAAATATCTATTAGATCTTCTCACTGTATCTGTATGTCTCATATCTTTTATTTTTCATCATTTTTGTCTCACTCGGTTTTACTCTGTAAGAGTTGCTTCTAACCTATCTTCCTTTATGCTTGTTTTTATTTTTGTAATATTTAATCTGCTGTTAAACCCATTTAACTGAGTTTTTACTGTCAAGTTCAGAATTTCTATTTAATTATTTTCTAATCTACTGTATATCAATTTTAAAATATTTTCTGGTTTTATATTAGTTATCTGCTGTACATAAGAAATTATACTTAAACTTGAACACTTAAAATGACAATTTTTATCACATAGTTTTCGTACATCAGAAAACTGGGTGTAGCTTTGCTGAGTTCCTCTGCTCTATCTTCTCACAAGGTTGCAATCAACATGTTATATGGGGCTGCAGTCATCTCGAGGTTCTACTGAGAGAGGATCCCCCATTCTAAACTCACTCACGTGACTGTTATCAGCCCTTGGGTCTTGGGAGAATGTTGGCCGGAAACATCAGTTCCTTGCCACATGGGTTTCTTCATAAGGTAGTTCGTTACATGGCAGTTTGTTTCTCCAAACCAGGGGCTCTAATTGAAAAAGAGAGGGAGAGGGAGATGGGGGGGGGAGGGGGAGAGGGAGGGAGAGGCTACTCTTCGTTGCAGTGCGTGGGCTTCTCATTGTGGTGGCTTCTCTTGTTGCAGTGCATGGGCTCTAGGGCGCATGGGCTTCAGTAGTTGTGGATCACGGGCTCTAGAGTGCAGGCTCAGTAGTTGTGGCACATGGGCTTAGTTTCTCTGGGGCATGTGGGATCTTCCAGGACCAGGGCTCGAACCCATGTCCCCTGCACTGGCAGGCAGATGCTTAACCACTGTGCTACCAGGGAAGTCCCAGGAAGTGGGGATTTTTGAGAGCCATTTTAGAGGCTATCTATCACAAGTTCCATGCCGAAATCTGAAGCTTGACTAGCTCCATGAACATAGTAAACATGGTTATTGTACGATGTATGGTGATATTCATTTAGAATTTCTGTGGGTCTCTATAAGTTGCCTATTATTTCTACTGCTTCCATCTCATGACATCTTTTCTCCTTATTGTCTAATTATCTTTGATTACGTGGATTACCCTATAATTAAAAAATATTTGTAGAAATAATTTGAGGCCCAGGAAGCTGTTGCCTTCCTCTAAATATGATTTTGAAAGATTGATTTTGTTAGATTATGGTGGTATGGAGGAGAAGTAGCAATTTGGATTCACCTTAATTCTATAGGATTCAGGGTTTGAGATTTTCTGTATTACCCAGGTAATTTAAAGCTGGTTTGCAGTCCATGTAAGGGCTTATTCATTTCTAGTTTATTCTTCCTCCTAAGATGCAGACTTTCAAGTTTTCAGTCCAAGATAGGGGATTGTTTCCCAAAGTCCTCACTCTTTATGTTCTTGGATTCTGACATTTTTACTCCACTCTTTTTTTTTCTTGGCCATGTGTCATGTGGTATCGTAGTTCCCTGATCAGGGATCAAATCCATGCCCCTACAGTGGAAGCGCAGAGTCTTAACCACTGGACTGCCAGGGAAGTCCCTGTACTCTACTCTATAAAGGCTTCTCCAAAGCATGATTACATCTTTCACTTATCACTTCCAGATTGATAAATGTTCCCAGGACAAAAGCAGCCTGAGTTGCAGACCTCACTTTCCTGGGTTTGTTTTTTTCCTAGATCTTGGTCCAGTAATTTTTCTACCATCTTGTTAGCTCTCTGATACCTAAAGAAAAATTAAAAAAAAATTTCACCACTTCTTTTTATCTGTCTTCAGTGGGAGGGATGGTCTAAAAAACCCAGTCCATAATTCAAAAGCTGAAGTCCCAGTTTGCTTTTCTTTATGTTTTACCACACAGGTTTGTATTTTAAATGATATATTAAGTTCCTTTTAAAGTTCCATATAAAAACTTTTCATGTGGTATGTATTGTTCTGAAACTTGCTTTTTCACTCAACATTATGTTTCTTGGTGTCATCCATGTTGATGTGTATAGCTCTAGTTTACTCATTTCCACCCAGATATAGAATTTCATTGTATGAATATATCATTCTTTATTAGTTCTCCTGTCAATGAATATTTGGGTTATTTTCAATTTTTGCTATTATGAATAGCGTTATAATTAAATTTATCATATTTAATGAAAATATTTGAAAGAAGATATAAGTAAATGAAGAGATATGCCATGTTTATGGATAAGGAGACTCCATATTGCAAACATGTCAGTTTGCCCTGAAATGATTTATAGAATCAGTTTACCTCTAAAAAAATACCCAAACACCTCAACATATTGCATTCCAGTGAAATAATTTTTGCATTTAGTCAAAGATTATTGGTGGATATAAAACCATTATGTGAAAGTTGTTTAGTAACAGGATATTTACACAGTGCCAAGGTATCATGCCACAGCTTACTTACTAATTGCAAAGAAAAATATGTACTTTTACAATGGAGAGAACTGGCAGTCACTCTCTTAACCAGGGAGCAAACTCAGATTCATAATGATGGGATGATTTGTCATGATGTGACTTGTGATGTGACACAGTATAAAGTACCCACCATTAACTATGAAGTATTTGTGCCCTAAGTATTTAACCTGAATTTAGCCAAGTTTTCTAGCCAAATTTCCTATTTATAGGGAATACAAGAGATTGAGGATAATGTTAAGTAACGCTATCCAGAAGTAATCAGACAAATCCAGAAGTTGTGGGACAGTCTATAGGACACCTAACCTGATAGCTACAAAAAGTCATGTCATGAAAAAAAATTGGTGAGGAGCCTCTTCTAGAACACAAAAGACTTAAGAGTTGTAACAATCAAATAGGATGTGTGCAGCTTGATTTGACCCTGGTACAAAAAATACTAATGTATAAACACATTCTTGGATAATTGTGGAAATTTAAGTGTGGACTGAATATGAGATGATTACAGGGAATTTTTAATTTTCTTAGATATGATAATGGCATTATAGTTATGGAGGAGGAGGCTCTTATTTTTAGAAAATTAACACAAATATTTAAGAGTAAAATGCAAAATGCCTATTATTTTTAAATGTTTAGAAATCAAGTAGCCTTTACGAATATATCTACATATATAAGTAAAGCAAATATGGCACATATTAAAAAGTACTGAACCTGGGTTGTGATTATACAGGTGGTCATTATACTATTTTTCCTGTATACTTGAAAATTTCACAAAAATCACAGCAAAATATATCAAGTTAGATTATGAAAATTCCAGTGGTATTTTCATAGAATTTATCAAAATTTATACGGAAGGAATGGCCAAAAAAAAGTCTTTTTCTTGGAAAAGGGCCAAGAATAGTCAAAACTGTGTGAGGTAGAACTAGGCGGGGGCATTTATTACGAGGTATGGTAACTAGAACAGTTTGGTGTCAGTGAGTGACAGAAAAACAAACCAAAGATAAGTTTAGAGAGCACAGAACGTGGTCCTTACATTGATGTAAACTTCAGATATGACAAAGATGGCACTGCAGATCAATGTGCAAAGGGTAAACGTCAATAAATGGGCTGGGACAATTGGATACCTATATGGAGGGAAACGAAATTAGATCTCTACATCACATTACTCATACAAATCAATTCCAGATAGATTAAAAGTTTAAATGTGAAGGTCAAGCTTATAACAGAGTACAGGAGGATATATGACTTCAGGATAGGAAAGGCTTTCTTTAAAAAGATACAAAATCATTAACAAAAACAAAAGACTGAAATATGACTGTGTTATTTAGGAATCTCTGTACATAAAAAATCATTAAAAAATGAAGAGACAAAACATAAACTGGGAGAACTTATTTCCATACATATAACAAAATTAAAGGATAACAAAAACAAAATTTAAAAAATTCTAAAAATCAGTAAGAAAAAGTTCAACAATGCAACAAAAAGCAGGTGAAAGATGTGACTATTTGATAGAGAGATTGAAAGAGGTTGAATGAACATTTATTTATTCCACAAATTTTTATTGAGTATCTCTGTTCGGAGCCAACCATGAGGTTGCAGTAGTAAACAAAACAGACGAATAGCCTTGCCCTTGAGTGACTAACATTTTAGTGTGTAGCACTGGTAAAGAGAAATAAGAATTCACGACTGCAAAAGAAACTGTGAGTCAGTATAGTCTGGTGGAATGGAGCGCAGGCTCTGTAGTCCAGCTCCTGAGTACGATACCAGCTTTTCCTCCAACTAACTCTGGCGCCTTGGGCACGTTCTTCAATTCTCTAAGCTTCTATTTCCTCTTCTGGAAAATGGGAATAACAATAGTATCCACCCCATATGGTTGCTGAGAAAATCTAATGAGATGATGATACATGTAAAGCACTTAGCATGATGCCTGGTGAAAAGGAAAAAAAACCACAAAACCCTCAGTTTTTTTCTTTCTGTGGAGGGAAAAACGCAGTTCTTCCCTACTGTGTTTCTCCCCTGTGTGTCTCCTTTATTTTTACATAGAACACTTCATTTCTGGTCACCAAATGTGTGGAAGTTTTTCTCCACATCAAGCAATTCTCTGTGACACCAGCTGGGTGTCCTGCAATTTAGCTCAATTCTGACACTATCTACCTGGAGACAGCATCAGATCCCACAGGTTAAGGGCTCATTCCCACAAGACTGCCCTCCCCGCCCCCAACCCTGCTTCAGACATCATTTGCAAGCCCAGGTTATCACCTGAGCTGATTCACTGGCTATAGAACCTTTCCTCAGGTTTGATTAATTTGCTAGAGTGGCTCACAGAAGTCAGGGAAATACTTACTTACATTAACCAGTTGATTAAAGGATATGGTAAGGACACAGATGGACAGTCATATAGAGAGTACATAGGGTGAGGTCTGGGAAGGTCCTGAGCACAGGAGATTCTGTCCCCATGGAGTTGAAGTGCATCCCTCTCCTGGTGTGGATGTGTTCCCAGCGTGGAAGCTCTCTGAACCCACTACTATTGGGATTTTATAGAGGCTTCCTCATGTGGGCACGATCAATTATTGACTCCCATTCCAGCCCCTCTCCCCTCTTTTGAGGAGGTGGGGTGGAACTGAAAATTCCAAGCTTCTAATCATGGCTTGGTCTCTCTGGTGACCAGCCCCCATCCAGGAGCCATCCAAGAGCCTACCCAAGTCACCTCATTAGAGCAAAAGATGCTTCTAGTGCTCTTATCATTTTGGAATTTAGAAGGGTTTCAGGAGCCTTGTGTCAGGGATGGGGTGAAAGACAGGTATTCGAACAATAGATGCTCCTGGTGTTCTTATCACTTAGGAAATTATGAAGATTTTAAGAGCTCTGTGCCAGCAATGGGGGGGCAGGCAGGGACCAATATATATATTTTATTTCACACCTGGTATATAATAATCACTCATTACATATTAGATCTTCTTCTTAATCTTCTATTATTATTAATAATCCACATAATGAGTAAAACTCAGTTAAATTATGAAGCCATCACTTCAGAACATTGGATCACACTTTGTACCACCAGTGCTGGCTACTCTGGACTCTGGATCCTGCCTCTGCCTTGACTGTCCCTGGAAATTCAACTGGTGCAATGTCAATTTCAGTTACTTGGGAAGAAAACCAAACATCTACTGATAGAGAAGGAAATTGATGAGCTCACTAGTGAGGACATATAGAATGAGAAGAAAACGTAGAGGAGAAAATGTCTCCAAGAACGTCAAGGATGAACAGAGGCAGTGAATCCCACAGAAGACATTGAAAAACAGCAGCAAAGAGCCGGGGAGACAACTAATAGTGTAATGATTTGGAAAGTAAGGGAAGAAAGAGCTTCAAGGAGGGGGCGGTTAACAGTGCCCTGTGCTGCTGAGAGTTGAAGTAGGACGCACACATGTCTTCTGGGTTTAGCAAGAAGGAGGTTGTTGGTGACACTGCTGCAAATAGTTTGCAAGGTTGAGATGAGGGAAGAAGGGGAACAGAAGCCAAGATTACCACGGGCTGTGGAATTGGTGGGAGGCAGGATGGAGGCAATGAGTGTAGACAGCTCCCTCTACAACGATGGTCTGGAGGGGAAAGAGGGAACCAGAAGGACGTGGACTAAAGATGCCCAGGAAGTTTGTTTTCTTTTGCTTAAAGACAGGAGAGATTGGAGGATATTTAAATGCAGATGTGAAAGAACCCGAAGTAATGGAAAAGTTGAGGAATGGGTGCAAGAGAAGTTACTAAGAAAGAGGATGGAATGTTTATGGAGAATCTACTGCACTTTAGGCACCTAGAGACACACCAAAAAAGGATAGTCTCTGATGTCCACAAAATACCAAGTCAAAGCAAATTGTTTTCTCTCTCTCTCTCTTTATCTTCCACTCTCTCCTCTTTGCCCAAAGTAGTAACTTTTTGCAATTGGAAAAAATAGAACTGAATTTAATAAATATTTTCAACTCGAAGCAGGTGTTATGCTATGAAGTATAAAGTATTAAGAATGTTCTAAACGTTCTAAATCTTGAACACTTTCATCTGAGAATTACACTCCCAATGGTAGCAAACAGTCATGAACAGAATTAGGGAGGGGCACACAGGAGACCGCAAAGCTAATAAGAATGCCGTTTTTCTGACAGTGGATGATAGGCGCAGAGAAGCTAGTTGTATCATTTTTCATTACAGTTATTCTACTGTATGTGCCCAATATTTAATGAAAGCACTTTAAAAAACTGCTTTATAATAGAGCAGAAGATGTGTCCAGCAGATTACATTGCAGTTCTTAGGTTGGGTGGTGGGCTTATGAGTGTTTGTTTTATATGCATACACATTATACTCACATCTATACTTTCGTATGTATCAAATCTTACAAAATACATCATTTAAAAAGAACAGAGAAGGGCGTATCTTCTGTAAACTTGGTAAAGATTATCAACCTGGAAATCTTAATTAGGAAATTCCTTGTCCTGTGTGGGGGTGGCTTTAGGGAGATCAGAAGGAATGAGTGGGAGGAGGTATTTGCTTCAGAGTTAAGCAGCCTGTTCATTGGCCTTTGTGCTTCACCCTTGGTTGCCACAGGTGAGGCCATGTAAGCCTTGGGTCAAGTGCTCGGGGCTTCTGTATCTAGATGACAGGTGGAGTCAAAGGTTGATGTCACTTACATGGTTCTTACCAGGTCTCTCTCCTTGTTGTGCTCATTACCTCCCAGGAAACTTCAAGGCCCTTTTAGGCCCCAGGGCTGCTTTTTGGATGCCACCTACCTGCTCAGAGGCCCCTAGTCTGTCTTCCTGCAGACCTGGGAGACCAGCCTACTTTCTTCTTCTCTTACACAGCTCCCACCTTTTCTACTCCTTGATGTACCCTGCCCTGAAGATGGACTATGAAATGGGATGGGTTTCTCCAACTTCTTCCAAGATAACTTCCAAGTTCCCTTTTATTTTCAGCCTTTTCTTTCCTAATCACTACAGGCAAACAGGCAGGGGAGAGCCCAAATTCCAAGAATGGGAAGCAGAGAATCTCAAAATCTTGCAGCCTTCTTTTAGAGCCAGCTCCTGGTCTGTAGTTCCTGACTTCCCTCCGAAATGCTCTGTTTTCTATCTTAAGTTGAGATATGGTAGGTGGGGTTGATCTCCCACATCTTGATTCTCCACGAAGGCCCAGGTGGCTGCCATAAAAATGGCATGCGCAGATCCCCTCATGAAGCATAACTGACCGAAGGCCCCGGCTGTTGGCCCTGAGGCCTACCACTGCTGCAGAGCTCACGTTTCCTGCAGCCTCCTCTCTGTCGATGACTGCTTCATGGTGGGGTTACTAAGGCCAGCCCATTCTGGGGAGATGAGGCTCCATCCATGACTCTGGTTCAAGGATTCCCTACTGACTTTGCCAAACCTTTCTTGGAACTGCTCTGTAGTCTGAAACTCTTCCTACCCAGCCCTCCTCCCTTGCCTTTGTCCTTCTATGGGTGTCAGACTTGCAGCTCGGCCTGAGGCTCTCCTCACCTCCTTGTGCTCCTTCCTCCCCTTACTCTCTTGCATTTCTAATCCCATCTTGATGTCTGATTCTTGGCAAACATGAATGAATGAATTAATGCAACCCTCTTTTGTAGCACAGAGGCCTATAGGATCAAGATATTTCCTCTAAAATTTAGGTCTCTGAGATGCTTCAGTGTGGGGCATACCTATCCCCATGAGCTCAGGTGGTGATGCCCTACCCTGGGGACTTTATCATACCTCTCTATGTATCTAGGCCTTAAAACTATACCTCAACACTATCCCTCAGAGACCTTGAGACTAGAGGCTGGTGCTGGAAGTGGCATCATGGGCAGGTGTGGGAAGAAGCCCAGGCAGGTGTAGCTCCATCTCTGGGGAAGCTGGGGCATGGAGATCTGCCCAGAGAGAGGTTGGATGTGCAGGTTGGCAGACAGAGGAATTCAGCAACTAAGCAGTATGCAGAGGTCTGGGCTGGTGGAAGATGGCTGAAGTGAGGGGTGTAACACACTGTGACCTCACCCTAGGGGATGGGGTCAAACCCAAGACTTTAATCTCTGAAGCCAGAGACAGGGTCGGTCCCTGGTCCCAGATGAACTGGACCATAACTGGAAGAAACCGGACACAGATTGGAGCAGGATGCTGCTTGTGGTGCATCACTGGCCTTGCTGCACTAAGGCAGGGCTCCTTGCAGCGCTCCTGACTTGGACAGACGAAATCAGAGCCTAGGGTAGAAGGGAACCTGAGAGTGGGGTCAGCTGGAGAAGGGAGGGCGGGCCCCAGGAGCAGAGGGTCACTACAGGAGCAGAGAGGGTGGCCGGCTGGTTAGGTACCTGGCTGTGCTGTGAGCCATGTGGGAGGCTACAGCAGGGCCATGTACCATGTTCATGGGGGGCACAGTGGGAGCCACTGGGCAGGCTTAATCTGGGGTATGTGCTACTTCTTGACAGTCACCCACATAAGGTCTGTGTTTGACAGGTGTGACAGGCATATGAACATTTTCCAAAGTGCCACATAAGGTCTGTGTTTGACAGGTGTGACAGGCATATGAACATTTTCCAAAGTGCAATGATTGGTTCAATCAGCCCTCTAGCAGTACTGTGAGCTGGAGAAGATTGAAGGGCCCCTGACAGTTGTTGAAATTCCCTGGTAATGGTATTAATGGAAAATGAGGAGATTTGATAACTGATTGTGTAACAGAGAAGAACAAACCTGACTCCATATTGGATCTATTCCTTTCGCTCTAACCTTTGTGCTCTGTTGCCTGTGCTCTGTACCTTTGTAAAAGAATGTTGCCTATACCCTGAAATATACATCATAGCCCATTCTCAAGGCTCTGCCTCCCAGACTGACCTTTAAAGGTATAACACTTTTCCATTCATATAGAGATAAAAAGATGCATAACAGAGAATAACGTTTGTCTTGCTGGAGGTGTATAGGAGCATCATGACCAGACCTATGTGGACAGCTGCAAGAACAAAGGATTATCACATATTCTCTGGAATCTGGCCGGCACCAAGAAGTGTGCAACAACAAGCAGCCACACGCCCTCCCCTTTTAGTATAAAAGAAGCCTGAATTCTAACTTGGGTAAGATGGTTCTTTGGGACAGTAGTCCACCATCTTCTCAGTCTGCTGGCTTTCCAAATAAGGTCACTATTCCTTGCCTCAACACCTTGTCTCTTGATTTATTGGCCTGTCAAGCAAGGAGCAGTGTGAGCTTGAACTTGGTACCAACTGCTTTCCTTAGCCTTTAATTCCAGTCTCCTTTCCAAATCCATCTTCAACCCAAACTGCTACAAATGGGAAACTGACACGCTGAGCTTCTTCCTGGACTCAGGCTTCACAGAGGTACACACAGTCAGAAATCTCTAGAGGGGATGAAGGAGTAGCCACATCTTCATAATACAGATGCTGCAATGTCAATCCCCAAATATACAGAGCTGGCTGAGAAGCAGCAGAATTGATACAGGAACTGAGCCAATTCCAGGCAGCACACAGGGGCCAGGGGCAGGCAGCACAGCCGGCAGCCACCTCAGACCAGAGAATGAAGAAATAGGTGGTTGGGAGTTCAAGAGGAACTGTATCAAGTGCTGTTTCTCAGATTTGCCTCTTTGGAATAACCACTCCCCCAGGGTTTGGGGATGTATGTGCTAGTTAAATATTCAGATCCCCGTGTCTCTCTCCAGACTTGCTGCTTTATAATCTCCAGATGATGACTTAGGTTTTTTTTTTTTTTTTTTTTTTTTTTAATTTCTAGTTTGCCTTTATTCCTGGAGGATATTATTATTAGGGGTCCCAAGTGAACACTTGAAGTCTTTTTTTTTTTTTTTCATTTTTATTTATTTATTTATTTATTTATGGCTGTGTTGGGTCTTCGTTTCTGTGCGAGGGCTTCCTCTAGTTGCGGCAAGTGGGGGCCCCTCTTCATCGCGGTGCGCAGGCCTCTCATTACCGCGGCCTCTCTTGTTGCGGAGCACAGGCTCCAGACGCGCAGGCTCAGTAACTGTGGCTCACGGGCCCAGTTGCTCCGCGGCATGTGGGATCTTCCCAGACCAGGGCTCGAACCCGTGTCCCCTGCATTGGCAGGCAGATTCTCAACCACTGGTGATTTCCATCCATGCTATGATTGCAGACTCTTTGGTAACATGTGGAGACCTTGCTTTGGTGGAAACATAGAACGTTATAACACAAAAGGACCCTTTCAAGAGTCAGGAAACAGGGCATCAAGTACCAACTATTTTCTAGATATTGTGCTGGGCATTTTTACATGCATTATCTCATTGATTTCCTCAGAGCAACCTTAGGTAGGTAATTTTTATTCCTTTTCCCATAGGAGAAAAATAAGCTCGCATAGGTCAAGTAATTTGTCCCAAATTATGAATTTAAAAGGGGGCAGAGCTAAGGTTTACTTGAACACTCTTTGGTTGACATGGAAACCCTAACCTTTCCTCTAGAAAAGAAAGGTTATATTGCCTTTGAGATCAGCAAGACACTTCATTTTGAGTAGGAGGAGGCTGAAGTATAGAGGCATAAAGTGACTTGCTGAAAGTCACAAGGAGAGTTATGGATGGGCTCCCAGGCCCCCTAGGTCCTGCTCTGGGGCCCTTTCTATGAAGCCACGCAGGTGCTTGACGGTGGTCAGAAACCCTGATCCTCTGAGACCCACTAAGGTCTCCAGCACAGAGTTCAAGCTGGCAGAAGTGCCCCTTGTGGAGTTTGCACCCTGGACTGTGTTATGCACTTCTGGGCCTGCTTCACTGACCAAACTCAAGCCTGTGTCTCCAAGATCTCAGACCTTTATATTAGTTGTCTCTCATTTGCTATTTCCCATATATGAGAATAACTAAGAAAACTACATCAAAGCAAATGTTCTTAAGAGTCAGCTCTTTTAGATGAGCTTTTAAGAAAAGTTTCCCTTGAAATAGAAGGCAGGTTTTTTGTTTTAATGGTTGCCTGGGAAAACTTACCTTGTCCTCATTAATAAAGCAAAAGAGGAAGGTTGCCAGGTGAGGGCAGAGAATGTGGAGAGGTGACCACAGGTGACAAATGACTCAGTGGGCAGCAGGCTGTGTTCTTTGACCTGGTAAACAAAAGAGACTCCCTCTGGGTCATGGTCTGTGCTCAGCAGCCGCAGGACACAGGGGCAGGGGGCCGGGTAGCATGGACCTGCACAGTCCTCCCCCCTCCTCCTCACTCCCATTCCACAGCCTCTCAGTGTTCTGGGAATACGCTCTAAGCATTCTTCTTTCCACATCTTCTCTCATGAAGTTCCCTCTGTCCGGGATGCTCTTCTTTTTTTTTTTTTTTTAAAGATTTAATTTTATTTATTTTTGGCTGTGTTGGGTCTTCATTGCTGCACGCGGGCTTTCTCTAGTTGTGGCGAGCAGGGGCTACCCTTTGTTGCAGTGCACGGGCTTCTCCTTGCAGTGGCTTCTCTCTCTCTCTCTTTTTTTTTATTTTAATTTTTGTTTATTTATTTTTGGCTGTGTTGGGTCTTCATTGCTGCGCGCAGGCTTTCTCTAGTTGCGGTGAGCAGGAGCTACTCTTCGTTGCGGTGCGTGGGCTTCTCACTGCGGTGACTTCCCTTGCAGCATGTGGGATCTTCCCGGACCAGGGCTCGAACCTGTGTCCCCTGTATTGGCAGATGGATTCTTAACCACTGTGCCACCAGGGAAGTCCTGGGATGCTCTTCTTGATTTTCTCTCTGATCAATTCCTATTCCTTCTCTAGAGCCAAGTTCAAATTCTGTCTGCTTCATAAAGTTTCTCATTCCTCACATAAAGATAACTGCTCTCCCACTTCAGACCTTTCAGTGCTTGCCGTCTCATACTGTTCCACTAAATGTTGCCCTGTTTTGCACTGACTTCCATTTCTGTCTTAGCTGCAAGATCCTTAAGGGCAGGGAATCCTGTCTTTCTCATCTTGCTCTCCTTCAGTGCCTTGCACAGTGCCTTCCAGGGCAACATCAACGATTAAGGAACACCATACAGAACGCCCACAAACTGGATCTCCAAACATGGGGCCCACAGACAAACACCTGGATGGGTTTCCACCACCTAATTTCTGAGTGCCTTCTACCTGAAGAATCTTACAGTTACTTTTCTCACAGCCCTCAGCTTCTTCCCTTCTTTCTGTGGCTCTGCTTGGGGGAGAACCCTTTCAGCTATGGTCATTTTAGAACACATGGCTGGGTGTTGGGTTATAAAGAAATCCCATTTCTTTCTTGGTTAAGATCCATCTGGAATCCTGAAAGAGTATCTCCTGTCCTCTGTTGACTTCACTGGGGACTTGGATTTCACTGGGGTTGAAAGATACTGTATATTTCTGTGTCTGAAGCTGGGGAACTGGCCAACCTGAAGAGGAAGCAAAGGTAATAGAAGGAAGCCCCAGGGAGAGGGGAAAGGGAGGGTCCCTGGGAGGAAGGCTAGGTGCTTCCCCAGCTCTCCTCCCCTGAGGACATCAGATGCCTTAATGGAGTCTTTGGGGAGATGGTTGCAAGGAGGTGTGAAGAAATGGAAAGGACTTTAAGAGAAATTTGGGGGCAGGCTAGGATAAAGGAGCTGACACCATAGTGGTTTTCAGAGAAGGGTAGTTTGGAGCAACCGAAACTGGAGGTTAGCAGTCAGAGATTTGATAATTTTTAGAGTGGAAAGTGGTGCAACCACTGAGCTTGCCTTCAAAGAGAGTCACTGAGACCCAGGCAGAAAAAGCTTGACTTTCCGAGAGACAGAGAGGACTAATGAGAACGTTTTGGCTTTGGACTGGAGGGTGACCTGGAAATGGGAAGCGCCATATAAGGTTATAACCTTGAACTCTGAATTTACCTAATTCAAAGTAGTTTTTACACCCGGTCATTTCCTAACAAAGCTGTGAAGTAACTTGTAGACGGCACAGTTGATTGCTGGAAAGAGCATGATGAAGGTAGAACTGAGGGAGACAAACACCCTGCAACTCTCACTGATGCAGACAGAATGTCACCCACACAGGAGGTGAAGTGACTTCAGGGCTGTCTGCATCTTGTCTCTGGGTGGGCAGCGTCAGGGCCAGAGCCGGCTGTGCTGGAATGAGATGAGCTCTTGAGGATCTGAACTGGAACCGTCACCGACCTTCTCCAGTAAGGGTCCTTCTGCCCAGTGTCGTTGGAGCCAAAAGAAAGAGACGAGTTTTTCGGAAGCAAAGGAGTTTTATTCTTCCATCTGAGAATGGAGAGGTGCCAGCACACGCTCTGGAGTACCGGCTCTTTGCGGGGCGGGGCTGGGGGTGGGCGCGGCTTGGGGTGGGCGCAGACGCACTGCTCACAGCTGCAGATCCCAGAGCCTGGCGTAGCGTCTCTGTACGCGGCCGGCCGCCGCCATCTTGAAAGGAGGTGTCGTTCGGGGCGCTTCTGCCCCGCGGAGCTGAGGTGTGGGTGCTGCCACTTTGCACTAGGAGGACTGGTCTGAAGTGCGGGTGCGAGGCCTCTGCACACGGTTCCCTGTGAGCAAGTGACGCTAGACTAAGCACAAAGGAAAAGGAAAAAAAAAAAGGTTAGACTTTCTTTTATTACCCAGAATCTATTTTTATTTCCCATGAATTGTTAATGGGCTTTACCGGTGACAGAACCATCTAGTTGTGTTGCGGCCCGCACCATCCTCTTTCCCACCTTTGTCCCTGAAAATCACCTGAAATTGTCAATGGAGTTTGAAGATCAGGATTAAGGTATTTATTAGAGCTTTTTCCATGGTTTTGAGTGGATGGACCCCGCCTGTGCTTTCTTTCCCCAGCAGCGCCTGGTGGAGCCCAGCACTTGTCCGGGACCCCACGGGTGCTCCGTGTGGGACCCCTCAGCCCAGGTTACAGTCAGATTAGACCCGTGGCCTTCCGCAGCCTTCTGGAAGGAGGAAAGAGGGAAGCACAGTTATCCCTGTGAGTGAGGAGGGAAAACTAGAGGTAATGGTGGAGGTGGGGCGTAGATGAGATTGTCTTTATCATGTGTGGGAATGCCGATAGGTGTGCTTATGAAAAGTTAGCCCTAAAGCAAACTTTTGGAATTGGAAATATTTTCCTGTTAATTTTCATAATTAAACGGAAATTTTTTTTTAACAGGAAAATTTAATCCTAAAATGGTTCAAATTGCATTTTCTAAAAGTAACCCCTTAAAAAAATCAGACACGAGAAGGGAAAATATGTTTTCTTTTTAAAAATTAATTAATTAATTAATTTTATTTATTTATTTTTGTCTGCGTTGGGTCTTCGTTGCTGCGGGCGGACTTTCTCTATGTGGCGAGTGGGGACCACTCCTCGCTGCGGTGCGTGGGCTCCTCACTGCGGTGGCTTCTCCTGCTGCAGAGCATGGGCTCTAGGCGAGTGGGCCTCGGTAGTTGTGGCTCGCGGGCTCAGTAGCTGTGGTGCACGGGCTCAGCCGCTCCGTGACATGTGGGACCTTCCTGGACCAGGGCTCAAACCCGTGTTCCCTGCACTGGCAGGCTGATTCCCAACCACTGCGCCACCAGGGAAGTCCTGGGAAAATATGTTTTGATAAGCTATCAATGATAATTGGAAGTCAAAACCTATGCATCTGATGATGAATGGAACTCGTAGTTTTAGACTGGTCGCCAGACTCCCCTGTGATCTCATAGTGCCTTTCTTGGCATCCTGGAGAATGTAGTGAAAAGAAGGACTAATTGGGCCTGTATAGTCTAAGGAAACTTAACTGACCCGGGTGTGCTAGTATAGCATGGCGCCCTCTGTGGAGTATTCTCCTTTCTTCTTTTCAGTACAATTATAATATACAGGCACTTCTCACCGTGCATGGTTCCGGTATGCACGAATTTCCATGAACGTGATTTAGTTAAATAACAGCAGCCTCCAAACACGAGTTCAAATTTCAGTTACCACGTATAGTCATTGAGAGTAATTATATAAAATACAAACTTCGGGCTAAGTATACAGTCCACAAATCATTTCATAAAAAGCAAATTCACATCAGGAGCACTGACCAATTACATCACTTTTTTCAAAGTCTGTGGATGATTGGTCACTGAGCACCTGTCACTCAGGTTATACAAGGACAAGAGAGTATTCTGTAATTGTTCCCAATAATAAACCCATCTGCCATTATTTTTTTTAATTGAAAAATATTAACAATTGGAATGAACTTCAATGAAAATTGAAAGACAGAATTGCCCAACAAAGATGAAAGTGCCAAAAAGAATCACGAAGTGTTAAAACTGGAAGTGAAATTTGAATTGAATATAAATGGAGTTCTAGAAGAAATAGCGGACTGTTGTTGACACTTCCACTGTTCCAGAGACTCTAGATATGAGTCATGCCTTCACCAAGGCATAGAAAAGAATCTTGCTCTGTATCAAAGTCATACAACAAGAAGGCAAGCACTGTTTGAACTACACTTGATAACGTTTTTTTAAACAAAGAAAGCACTTCTCAATGTTTCTAATGTGGTAAATTAGAGTGTACTAAATAAATATTAGCGTTACTGTGTTTCATTTCCTTATACATTTATAACCAACAGTAAGAGTATTTAATGTTTTGACAACATTTTTAAAGCTCATAGAACAATTGCAATTTTCCCATTGATTATTAGAATCATTTTGCGTGGTTTCAGCTTGCATAGTAATTTTTTTTAACATCTTTATTGGAGTATAATTGCTTTACAATGGTGTGTTAGTTTCTGCTTTATAACAAAGTGAATCAGTTATACATATACATATGTTCCCATATCTCTTCCCTCTTGCATCTCCCTCCCTCCCACCCTCCCTATCCCACCCCTCTAGGTGGTCACAAAGCACCGAGCTGATCTCCCTGTGCTATTGCATAGTAATTTTTAAGGTCCTATACTACTGGGCAAAGTGAGAACTGCTCATTCACACACACACACACACACACACACACACACACACACACACACACACGGTTGACTTTGATTTGCTAATATTTTGGGGGGGATTTTTTTGCATTTATGTATTTACATGAGAGATTGGCTTATAGGTTTTGTTGTTGTTGTAATGACCTTATTAGGTTTTATAACTCACAAGTTGGAAAATGTCTCCCCTTTTCTATTTTCTGGAAGCGATTGTGTATAAGATTGGTATTGTTTCTGAAATATTTGGAAGAATTTACCAGTGAGGCCATCTTGTCCTAGAGATTTCTCTGTGGGAGGTTTGGAATTAACAGTTCAATTTCCTTAAGAGATACTAGATTTTCTTTTTCTTCTTGTTTCAATTGTAGTAAGTTTTGCTTTTCTAGGAGTTTTTCATGTCATCTAAAAATGTAAATTTATTGATATAAGCTTATTTATAATATCTTCTTACTATTATTTTGATATTTGTAGGAACTCCAGAGGTATCTCCTTTTATATTCATGATATTGGTAACTGTGCCTTTTTTTTTTTCGTAAGTGTTGCTAGAGGTCTATCAATTTTATTAAATTCCTCCAAAAAATTTTTGGCTTTATTCTTTTCCTTCGTAGGATTGTATTATATTTCATTAATGTCTAATCTTATCTTTGGAAATTTCTTTTTATTCTTTTGGTTTAAATTTGCTCTGTTTTGCTAATTTATTGAGTTTGATACTTTAATAATTTATTTTCAGCTTTTCTTCTTAAGTAACATATACATTTAATGTTATAGAGTCTCATTAAGCACTGCTTTAGCTATGTTTGCACGTTTTGATGGTACTATGTAGCTCAAAATAATTTCTAATTTCCTTTGTGTTTTCCGCTTTCACCCATGGGTCGTTAGAAATATTACTGCTTAAATTTCAAGTATTTGGAGGTTTTCTAGCTTCATTTCACTATAGTTAGTGTGCTGAGTAATTTCTCTCCTTTCAAATTTGTTGAGACTTGCTGTTATGGGTTGAATTGTGCCTCCCAAAAGATTTTGAAGTCCTAATCCTCAGTACCTATGAATGTGACCTTATTTTGGAAATTTTAGCAGATTGCCAAGTTAAGATGAAGTCAATGGGGGGGGGGGGCCCTAATCCAAAATGACTGTGTCCTTATGAAAAGGGGAAATTTGGATACAGACACAGAAACATACCAGGACAACGCCATGTGAAGATGAAGGCAGAGATTGGGGTAATGCATCTTCATGCCAAGGGACACCAAAGATTGCCAGCAAACCACCAGATGCTAGGAGAGAGGAATGGAACAAATTCTCCCTTACAGACCACATAAAGAATCAATCCTGCCAACACCTTGATCTCAGACTTCTAACCTCCACAACTGTGAGGTAATAAATTTCTGTTGTTTAAGTCATCCAGTTTATGATACTTTGTTATGGCAGCCCTAGAAAACTAATATACGTGCTTCACAATTCAGCAAATGTTCAACTTTGCCAAATGTTCCGTGTATACTTGAAAAGTTGTGTTTAATGCCATTGTTGGCTGTAATATTCTATATACTAATGAGGTTAAATTTGTTAATTGTGTTCTGTGAGTCTTCTATAACCTTACTGATTTCTTGTATGCTTGTTTTGTCAGTTAGCAAGAGACGTATGTTGAAGTATCTCTTTATGATTTTAGATCTGTCTGCTTCTGTTTTTAATTCTGTAAATTTTTGCCTCATATATTTTAAGCTATATTATTGGGTACCTATATACTTAAGATTGTTATATCTTCTCAGTGAATTGGTCTCCTGATCATCATGAAATGTTCCTTTTTTCCCTAGTAATATTTTTTGTCTTCCAGTATATTGCATCTGATATTAGCACTGTTACACCAACATTTTGGGGGTGTTTGCATAGTATATCTTTTTCCAACCTGCCACTTTCAATCTTTCTGTGACCCTATAGATAAGAAATATCTCTTATAAGTAGTTATAGGTTTTAAAAAAATCCAGTGTGATTTTTTTTTTTCTTTTTGTCTTTTAATTGGAGATTTAGTAAATTTACAGATAATAGAATTACGGGCAAATTTGGGTTGATGTCTACCATATCACTATTTGTTTTCTATTTGACCTACTTGTTTTCATGTTCTTTATTTCCTTTCTTGTCTTTTGGATTAGTCACAAAAATTTATTATTTCACCCCCATCCTCTTTATTAATTTGTTAGTTATGTGTTCTTTTACTATTCTTTTAGTGGTTACCATAGAGATTACAACATGCATCCTTAACTTATTACACTCTAAAATAAATGATTACTTTTACCATTTTCTCAAAAAAAAATAGTCTTGAAATACTTAATTTGATGTAACCCCTTCCTGCTTTTGCATTGTTGTTGTCATATACCTTATTTCTCTCTATATTTTAAACCTCACAAGTTCAAATCTTAGTTAGTAAGGACTTTTTTCACTTTAGCTCCAGAAATTCTACTTTGAGAATTAAAATTTAGCAAGGATATAGGTGTCATTTCCTTGATTTGGTACACCTCCATTGTCCTGAAAACTGGCATATAATTTTAAAATAAAGCGCTTATCAGAGACAGCAGTTGCTGGAACAGAAATGTAATATAAGCAGTCCAGTGCTGTGAGTGCTTCTTTATACTTCTCCTTACTGATCATCACAAAAGTTAAGGAGTTGGAGGGCCTGGGCCACTATTTTGTTCTTGGATCACTTTCCTGAGGGATGTCCTAGTTTCTGCCCATATCACAGAAGGGCCCATATCATTGAAGGGTTTTGCTATTCTGAAATATCAAGAATTTCTCTAATCCCCTAAAATTTGGGGGGATTAACCAATTTACAAAAGTAGAGATTTTTCAAGGCCTGTGCTTATCCCGTATTATAATACTATACATCTAATATATTTTATTGAGGGCTGAAGGAATTGTCTTTTGTCAAGGAATAATTTCCAGCCTGTGTTTTCCAGATGATCCCAAAATTTGAGGAGCTGCTATTTGTGCTTCTTCAGGGTCTCCCCAAATACAGCTCTGTCATCCAGATAAACTAGTACCTTTAGGTAATTTGTGAATCTGTCATTTCTTTCATTAGCTGCTTGGATGTTATGAGCTCACAACATGCCTAAGGACATCTGTTCAAATTGGTACAACCACACCAGACAGATAAAATATGTTTCCTGTTTTAGCCAAAGGACTTTGTTTGTGTGCTCTCTCAAATCCAGGGTTAAAGACACCTGATATTCCACTAGGCATCCTGTGCACAGACATGTAGTGTTGGTTTAGTTTAGTTCATCTATTTAGAATCAAGAATTCCATGAATTTCAATTTTTTGGACATTTTTTTCATTATAAAAAAGAGGAAGCATGTGGGCTATGGGATTCAGAGATCATGCCATTGACAAACAGTTCTTTGATGTCTCCTATTACATCATTAATCTTGTTCAGGGAATCTTAGACTACTTTCTAAATGACTTGGGACCTATGGATGTTTCTGATGCTGCTCCCCACACTTGGAGGGTGAAGACTTTACTCCATGGTTACATTGCCTCTCGAACCTCCTCTCCCACTCTTTTGGAGAATCTCCAAAATTAAACTTTAAACTCAGATTCTCCCACAGCACTCTCAGGTTGAGGGAATGGGGCTCAGGGTTTTCCCCCTTTCCTCTCTGACTCTGTCTTCTTGAGACATTATGATATATGTAGAGATATTGTGTGATTTATCATCAAAACCAATTTTGAGAGTTAAAAGAAGTCCTCTCAGTCATTAATCCAGGACAATAAGTGTAAACTGGGGATTTATTAGCATTTGGCCTCCCCAGGCACAAGGCATATGTCAGGTGAATAGCTTGAGTAACCATCTCAAGCTTCTGTGCCAAAACCTGAAAGGGGCCAGACTTATTCCTAATAAAAACCAATATTCCTGACATGCCTGTACAGTGAGGAAAGGCCCCATGTGGTACCCACTTCCTCCTATATCCCTCAGCAACCACAGGGGCCCCAAATCTACCATAAAAAACCCAAAATATGGCTAGAGTAAGCTTTGTTATCAAAACCACAGCGATCCAACCCTGTTAAATTTTTCAGGGGATATGTATCAGATTTTTAAAAATTTGAAAATTACAGTAATTTGGTACTTACTGTTCTGAACCACAGAATATGATCTATTATTTTGATTACACATTTTATTGAGCCTCTATTTATCACCAGATAAGGGATTTTAATATGATGGTTAATTCTAATCCTCCCAGGAAATGGGTTGATGATTTTATTTTATTTTTATTATTTATTTATTTATTTATTTATTTATTTATTTATTTATTTATTTATTTATTTATGGCTGCATTGGGTCTTCATTGCTGCATGTGGGCTTTCTCCAGTCACAGTGAGCGGGGGCTACTCTTCGTTGCGGTGCTTGGGCTTCTCGTTGCGATGGCGTCTCTCATTGTGGAGCACGGGCTCTAGGCACATGGGCTTCAGCAGTTGTGGCACGTGGGCTCAGTAGTTGTGGCTTGCGGGCTCCAGAGCGCAGGCTCAGTAGTTGTGGTGCATGTGCTTAGCCGCTCCATGGCATGTGAGATCCTCCTGGACCGGGCTCGAACCTGTGTCCCCTGCATTGGCAGGTGGATTCCTAACCACTACACCACCAGGGAAATCCCGGGTTGACTATTTTATAGTCTTAGAGCTGTTGCTTTTCCCCAGCCTGACTGTAGGGCTAAACCCTGGTCACCAGAGAATGATTTCCCCAGCAGCTACACCTGGCCCCAAGTTCACAAGGTAATTTTTTGTTAGTTTGCAAAAGTAGCATTTATACCACTAGCTCCCTGACCAATTATTTCACTCTTGGAAGATTATCTCCCACCCCACAAGAGCCAAAAGGTCTAATCTCTGGAAAAACTGAATCAGAGAGTCTCTCAACTTGAAGACGTGAAGCAAAGTGGAAGTTCCAAACAGAAAGAAGGATGAGGAATGAGTATCTGATTCCTAAATGGTGAGACTAACATTCCTTTTGTTTTTTTTAAGTTGGCTCACAGAAAGCACCCCCCGGCAAGAGTTTTGAAGATACCTCTCTGGAAATACTAATATTTTCAGAGGCAATATCTACCAATACTGACATACTGACCCATGAAAATTTTCAGTGAAAAAGTGGGCTAATTACATGATCATTTCACAGGCAGGGAAGAATTCCAACAGTCATGTCCTGCTCACGCACACAAGAACTCTTATTTACATTTTCTACTGTGCATCTCTTATGTGTAAATGGAAATAAAAGAATCACCAGACATTAAAAAAAAGAACTTAATATGAAGGAGAGCAAAACAAGAAAGTAACAACAACAAAAATAATGAACAGAAAAAGGATCTAGAGGAAAAGCAATAATGCAAGGAACAAAATCAAAATTCAAAGAAACTATAATAAATATTATTAAAGAGATACCAGAAGATGTTGCAATAATAAGCAAGAACAGGATGCTACATAAAAGCCTAATCAGAGATCAAGAAGAGTTGCTGGAAGATAAAAATAGGATAACTAAAATAAAACATTCAATGAAAAGGTTGGAGGATGAAATTGAGGAACTATCACAGAGATAGAACAATGAGACAAAGAGAAGGAAAACATGATAGAAAAACTAAGTAAATTAGAGGATTAAATTATGAGGTCCAATATCTGATACAGGAGTTGCAGAAAATGAACCTCTAAGTTAAGTTGAGGGAGAAGAAATTATTTAAAAATGTGGGAAAGAATTTCATAATTGATGAATATGTGTCCAGATTTAAATGACTGAATGGCCCTATAAGCAATAAAAAATGTTGGAACACGAGAAACATCATTATGAAATTTCAGAGTATTAGTCTAGGTGATGGTTCTAAAATCTTCCAGAGAAAATAAACAGTCACATGCAGGAGATAATGAATAAGAATAGAATCTTATTCTTAACCTCTTAGTCTGTTTCTTAGCCTCAACATTTGCCAGCTAGATGACAGTGGAAAAATGTAATTCTGAATGAAAATTATTTTTAACCTAGAATTTTCTATTTGATCAAAGTGTGAAGCTAGACTGAAGCTAAAATTTTTTTTAAATTTAATTTTATATGCAAGTTCTCAAAAATTTTACCTACCATGTACATTTTATCAGTAACTTACCAGAGAATGTGCTCCACCAAAACAAAGGAACTAAACCAAGAAAAGGGAGATACAGTATCCAGGAACAAGAGGATCCAATTTAGAATGGCACTATTGGGAACTCCCCAAAAGATAACTGTGCAGCAGTCCTAGAAAAGCAACCTCTGCAGAGAGAAAAGAGTTTGGGAGGCTCTGGAAGGGTCGGGTGACCTTGAGAGAGAGTGATATATTTATAAGAAAGGCAAGGAAGAAAAACCAAACTTGAAGCAAAACTAAGAAGTAAAAATTATAATTCAAGAAAAATCTCCTGAAATAAAAGAAAACATATTTACATATTGAAAGGAACACCATGACTTTGGGAAAATTTTTCCACTATAGTTATCTCTAGACATGTCCTAATAAAACTATTGTATTTTAAAAATAAAGAAAAAAAAATCCTCTGAGCCTCCAGGTAAAAAAACCAAGTCACTTATTCAATACAAAGGGAAGAATACTGGAGCTTCATCAGACTTTCCAATAGCCACATTTAACGTAGAAAGTTGTTGAGGAACTTCTGCAGGATACATAAAGAGAAAATAAGCCAATGATTTTATATCGATCCATTTTATTCTTCAAGCAGTGAGGGTACATAAAAGCTGTTTTGAATGTGCAAGTATTTGTTAGCTCATCCTTTGCAATCTGCTAGAAGATAAGCTTCAGCCAACCAAGAGATGATTGGAGAAACTTAGGCCAAAGAACGAATGGCGAGCATTGGATACATTCAAATGTAGACCTAAGGCTAAATCAAAGCAGAAAATAAGTGTGGAAGAATAATATCTAAATGTAATGTATATGATAAAGTATAAAAAAATCAAAACTATAGGGACTTCCCTGGTGGTCCAGTGGGTAAGGCTCCACGCTCCCAACGCAGGGGGCCCAGGTTTGATCCTTGGTCAGGGAAGTAGATCCTGAATGCATGCCGCAACTAAGAGTCTGCATGCTGCAACTAAAGATCCCACATGCCCCAGCGAAGATCCTGTGTGCCACAACTAAGACCTGGCACAGCCAAAATAAATAAATCAAACAAAAACAAAAAACTAACAGCCTTTGCTCCTAAAAAAAAAAAAAAAAATCAAAACTATAAAAATAAAGGGGAAAGAAGAAAGGAGGAAGAAAATACAACAAGTTAAATGATTGCCACATAGGTGGAATTAAAGGATATAATGTAAAGCTGACAAATCCAGTAGTAAAAGCCAAAAAAAAGTTAAACATGCTAAGATATGTACTAAAAATATTATTTAATGACATCCTAGTAGCAGAGTACCCTTAGTGGCCAGATTTTGGTTTATCAATACCATTTCTCACAGAGAGGAACAGGACATCTAAAACTGTGGGTTAAATCTATTTCACCTGCCTTCACTAATCAAGGTCGTTTTAAGACTTGTATGTCCTCCAAGTGTGGCATAGCCTAAACAATAAGATGTTTGCCCATGTTGTTTTCTAGAAAAACATGAGTCAGCTGTGCCTAGTTCAGCTGAGCTGGTTAAGACTGATTGGGACCACCAACTCTTCAACTGGGCATGTGTGAGTGTCGGTCGGTGACCCTTTGAATGTTCAGAGGTTACACCTGCACAGAATGATGATTAGTGCACCTTTTCCCAGTCACCTTTCCTGACGCTCCCCATGCCTCAGACCACTCTGCTTATTTGTTATCCCATTAAATACCCCAAGCCCTCTGCCTTTGGGGAGGCGGATTTGAGATTCATTGTCCTGTGTACTCACTTGGCAGCCTTGAAAATAAATCCTTTCCTTGCTGCAAACCTTGGTGTCTCAGTGTCTTGGCTTGCTGTGTATTGGGCAAAATGAACCTGGTTAGGTAACACACTTTGGGGAAATGGCTGGTTTCAAGTCTGGGGAACAGGATGTATAAGAAGAGCCTGGAATAACTTGTTTTGCAGAAGGCAAGTAAGCACTCAAAGAGGAGTGGGATCATGTCAAAAGGACACAGGAACCAGCTTGGAGGGCTCACACTGGGCAAAGTTGAGACAACCTGAGGATCAAAAAGAACAATGACTAAAGATGATTAAAACATATTAAACGTATGAAAGTTAGTTAATCTCTAATGATATTGAGAAAAATCCTAAACAGAGCCAAACCTTGTTTACTAAATATTGAGGGTGACTACTACAGCAGCTTCTTACTCTTGATATTAGTAATTAAAGGGAAAGAATCAAACACACAGTAGGGACTTATATCAAGACAACTGCATTGGGGCTTCCCTGGCAGCGCAGTGGTTGGGAATCTGCCTGCCAACGCAGGGGACACGGGTTGAAGCCCTGGTCCAGGAAGATCCCACATGCCGCGGAGCAACTAAGCCCGTGCGCCACAACTACTGAGCCTGCACTCTAGAGCTCGTGAGCCACAACTACTGAGCCCGCGTGCCACAACTACGAAAGCCTATGTGCCACAACTACTGAAGCCCACATGCCTAGAGCCCATGCTCCGCAACAAGAGAAGGCACCACAACGAGAAGCCCGGGCACTGCAACGAATAGTAGCCCCCGCTCACCGCAACTAGAGAAAGCCCGCGCACAGCAACGAAGACCCAACACAGCCAAAAATAAATAAGTTAACTTAAAAAAAAAAAAAAGACAACTGCATTGTTTTGGTTTTTAAGCAAAAGCTCTTCTTTACTGAAGAATGCCCGCTAAAAACAAAAAAGAGTTGGGAACTGGATAGTCACAAAATATCACTGCCCAGACCCCAGAGTTGGTCCCAAGGGGAAAAATAAGAATTTACAGTGGAGAGATCTGGTAATCACCACCTTACCCCAAGAATCAAATCAATATCCCAGTGGTGGGATAACCAGATGCCAAGTGCTGTCTCCAGATTGGATGCAAGGTGACACAAACAGCATCACCTACAAGGTATTCTTGCTTAAAATGTTTAACCAGAATCTAATTAAGCCTTTAGATATAACTTCAGTTTGTAAGAAATACAGAGGACACAGGAAAAAATTAAAACCACAAGGAAACAAATAGACATACCCAGACTGTGGCTGTTCTATAAGACAGTTACTTTGGTCTCTTCAGTAAGAGGGGGAAAAAAAAGGAGGGTGTGGCTGCTCTCACTGAAAAGAGACTTCAGAGGCACATTCGCCAAATGTAGGGTATGGTGCTCAATCAGACGCTGGTTTGAATAAACCAGCTATAAAAGGTATCTTGGGGAAGGGGTTAACTAGGAAATTTGAATATAGACTAGGTAGTAGGTGATATTAGAAGACTATTATGAATTTTGTTAGGTGTGAAAAATGCTATTGTGATCATGTAGAAACAGGTCCTTACTTTTCAGAAGTGCAAACTGAAATATGTAGGGGTGAGATATTGTAAAGTCTGATATTTACTCTAGAATACTTTAGCAGAAGAAAACTAAAAGAAGCAAATATGGCAAAATAGTAACAATTTTAAAACCTAGGTGATGGATATGAGTGTTCATGATACCATTTTTCCTGCTCTTCTCTAGGTTTGAAAGTTTCAGTAATAAAAAATTTTATTTTTTGTGTATTTATTTTTTTACCATTTTATTTATTTATTTATTTTTAATTAATTAATTAATTTATTTTTGGCTGTGTTGGGTCTTCGTTTCTGTGCGAGGGCTTTCTCTAGTTGCGGCAAGCGGGAGCCACTCTTCATTGCAGTGCGCGGGCCTCTCACTAGCGCGGCCTCTCTTGTTGCAGAGCACAGGCTCCAGATGCGCAGGCTCAGTAGTTGTGGCTCACGGGCCTAGTTGCTCCGCAGCATGTGGGATCTTCCCAGACCAGGGCTCGAACCTGTGTCCCCTGCATTAGCAGGCAGATTCTCAACCACTGCGCCACCAGGGAAGCCCTGATAGCCATTCTAATAAGTGTGAGGTGATACCTCATTGTGGTTTTGATTTGCATTTTCATGACGATTAGTGATGTTGAGCATCTTTTCATGTGCCTGTTGGCCATTTTGATGTCCTCTTTGGTGAAATGTCTATTTAGTTCTTCTGCCCACTTTTTAATTGGATTGTTTGTTGTTTGTTGTTGTGTTCTTTGTATATGTTGGATATTAACCCTTTATCTAATATATGATTTGCAAAAATGTTCTTTCATTCTGTAGGCTGCCATTTTGTTTTGCTGATTGCTTCTTTTGCTATGCAGAGCTTTTGTGTTTGATGTAGTTCCATTTGTTGATTTTTGCTTTTGTTGTTTGTGCTTTTAGCACCATGTCCAAAAAATCCTTGCCAAGACCGATATCAATGAGCTTCTTCCCGCTGTTTCTTTCTAGGAATTTTATGGTATCTAGTCTTATGTTTAAGTCTTTGATCTATTTCATAAACTCTGTTTTAACTTATCATACTTCCTATTCAGTGGCTACAAATTCTTTGCCTCTATCCAGACCCTTCCCTGGTGCAATGATAAATTTTTTAGATGTCCCTACTCTATGCATACTCTATGCACTGTGCAACCTACTTCAATTAAAGGACCAGTTTGTGCTTTACTTGGAAAGTCAGGGTTGTCACAGCACTAAACAGTAACACAGGGCAGCATATGCAGAGAGCAAATGGTCATGACTGCTGATATGCGAGGATGCTTCTGGAAAAAGATGAGGCTGGTTGAGCCTTCAGGTGGTTTTTTGGTGTGATCCTCAAATTGTAGTCAGTATTCTGGTGCAAGAAACTAGTTTTGTCTGTGTTTCCAGAGAGCACAAGACTTTCTAGGCCCAATCCACCCAAGTGAAATTCACAAGAGATTTCTATGTAAACCAGAAAGCCAATTTTTTTAGTTTTAGAGGAGGACATGCTTGTCCAGAGGCCTAAGTATTTGTGTCTGTATTGAGGGCATGCTCTCTTCCCGAGGGACAGAGAATCGAAACCATCCCAGCATTTTGCCTGGTGAATTTTGAATCAGAGCAAAGGATGTTGGGTATGGGAGGGAAGATTACCTTAACGTGACCAAAGCATCAACCCATCCAGTTCAGTGTCTTCACTCTATCTCCTTTGGACCAGGTGGGATTAACATTTGCCAAAGCTTGTTCTTTGATTCCTTTTGTTCACATATGTTATTACAATCAATTAGATAACAGGTTTTTTTCCCCCTTAAGTTTATTCATACCTTGATTTGATTCCTAATTCATTCTTCCTACTTTGATCAAGCAATCATCATGCCCCTTTAGGTAAAGATATCATTCATTTCATGAGACTTTTCCTAGTTCAGCTTCTAGATGGTAACTTAGTTCAAAGTCCCAAGGGCATTCCATTGTAGTTACCAGCTGGGAGCCAAACAAATGGGAAGGGCTCTAGGCCCGTGGTTCCTAGACAGGGAACCCAACTGGAGCTATAACTATAAGAAAGTTTTCCCTGGTCAGAAGTCACATAGGAAGCTCTGCTTAAGGCTATGATAGCTCTGTCAGTCATTTCTCCATAGCATTGCCAGTGCCTCTGTCTCTGAAAGACCATTTTGAATAGGATTCCCATGTCACCCATCATCTTGGTGTTGTCTCCTTTCTAGGAGACTATGTGGAGTAAAACATCCATAAAAGGCACATATAATGGCATGCACACTTGGAGCAATGGCTACACCACAAGTGGGCTTCTAGGGTTATTACTCCTATCTCCCAGACAGCAAACTTGAGGCACATGATGTGAGGTGAGGTGAGATGATGGGAGGTGATAATACCCAAATATATCACAAATCAGTGGAAGAACTTACACTAGAATTTAGAAACATATGCTAGCAGGTTTTCAGCTCCAAATCACATTCCCAGAAGCTGGAAATAGGTTAGAACTTCTTATGGTTATGTTATATTCAGGACAACCAAGTTGAGGGCCAAAGGAGACCCATGTGATCTCAACTAAATAAACACCTGGGGAAGAGGTAAAACACCTTGACTGTGGCTCTACAATGGGTCCCCCTTGTCTTTCTCATCCTGGTGCCCAGTACCATGGTCCACCTGGCCTCTCAGAGGTATGCTGAAACCTCTGTTGGGCTGACCGGCTCTCAAGCAGGTACAATGAGATGCCTAAGTGTGTTTGAAACCCAGCAACAGCTTGTGGCCTCCATAGATGCTCTCCCTAACTTGTCTCTCCCACCAGTCCACTGGCTACAGTTTGAAATCTTGTTTCCTGAGAGAAATACACTATGAAACAGTAGCTGCCTTTGTGCTTTGTACATACATTTCCCCTGGGTCTAAGCCAGGCTCTGTCTTTGGGGATAGGAGGAGGGTGTGAGTTACTTTCTAGGTAAGAACCATCTGATGTCAAGCCCTTCTCTGTCAGGTTCTGCTTGAGGTTTGAACTCACCTTGGCACCACAAGTTCTGATTAACATCAAAGGTAGGAGGGAGGTTTAAGGAAAGGTTTATTAGAGAAACAATGAGGCTCACTGTTGAGGTCCAAAATAGCCACAGGCTTTTGTTGAAGAAGTCATAAAGACCTCATCTGATGAGAAAGCTCATCCAGATTTCCTATGTCTAACATGGCCCTGGGGCAATGAGCCCAGAGTTGAACTTGGTTCTGGAACAGAGGTTCCAGCCGCTCACTCCCAGGACTGTGCTGCCAGCCCATGGCAATGTTTTCACTGGGGTTCATGCGGTGTCAGTGTCAGGTCATCAACTGTTCTTTACAGAATGGGAAAGACTCGCTTTTATTCTGTAATTATATTTTTCTACTATTTTGATATCAAAATATTTTCTTGTATGAAATTAATATAATGGCACATACTAGTTTAAAAAATTGTATTCAATCAGCAAATTAAAAGGTTGGCAGTTCTTGGGTCCCAGTTTTTAGAAATTAAGTGTAGTCTGTGAAATTTCAAAGTGTAGGAACCACTGTTTTCGGTGTTCCAAGGAAAAATAGGTTTCCCAGAGGCATGGGACTGGGAAGGAGTATTTTTTTAGAATAGGTGTGTTTAAAGCTCCTTGCTTCTAGATTCATTCAGCTCCTACTCCCCACATGCACTGTTCCTTTTTAGACCTCATCTGCCCTTAGATTGACCCAGTTTTCTCCTTATGTGGACCTGCTTCTCCAAGAACACAGTGAACTTGGCCCAGCAGAGCTGTGGTCTGTGTCCATCCTCATAGCTTATGTCCTTTGATGTTTGCACTTCCTCCAGACTAATGGCCTGTCCATTCTCCTTCAAGACACAGAAGGGATATCTCCTGCTCTTCCTAATGATATTTTTGGCTGAGTAGTAGGGAAAAGGATCACACATCTTCTTTATCCATTCCTCTGTCGATGGACATTTAGGTTGCTTCCATGTCTTGGCTATTGTTAACAGTGCTGCAGTGAACACTGGGGTGTGTGTATCCTTTCCAACCATGTTTTTCTCTGGATATATGCCCAGGAGTGAAATTGCTGGATCATATGGTAGCTCTATTTTTAGTTTCTTAAGTAACTTCCATACTGTTCTCCATAGTGGCTGTAGCAATTTACATTCCCATCATCAGTGTAGGAGGGTTCCCTTTTCTCCACACCCTCTCCAGCATTTATTGTTTGTAGGTTTTTTGATGAGAGCCATTCTTTTTTTTTTTTTTTAAATTTATTTTTGGCTGCGTTGGGTCTTCATTGCTGTGCAAGGGCTTTCTCTAGTTGTGGCGAGCGGGGACTACTCTTCATTGTGGAGCACTGTCTGTAGGGCATGTGGGCTTCAGTAGTTGTAGCATGTGGGCTCAGTAGTTGTGGCTCATAGGCTCTAGAGTGCATGCTCAGTAGTTGTGGCACACGGGCTTAGTTGCTCCGCGGCATGTGGGATCTTCTCAGACCAGGGCTCGAATCCGTGTCCCCTGCATTGGCAGGGGGATTCTTTTTTCTTTTTCTATTTTTTTTTTTTTTGAATTTTTGAATTTTTTTAAATTTATTTTTTTATACAGCAGGTTCTTATTACTTATCCATTTTATACATATTAGTGTATATATGTCAGTCTCAGTCTCCCAATTCATCTCACCCCGACCCCCAACCCCCACCACTTTCCCCCCTTGGTGTCCATACATTTCTTCTCTACATCTGTGTCTCAATTTCTGCCCTGCAAACTGGTTCATCTGTACCCATATTCTAGGTTCCAAATATATGCATTAATATACGATATTTGTTTTTCTCTTTCTGACATACTTCACTGTATGACAGTCTCTAGATTCATCCACGTCTCTACAAATGAGCCAATTTTGTTCCTTTTTATGGCTGAGTAAAATTCCATTGTATATATGTACCACATCTTCTTTATCCATTTGTCTGTCGATGGGCATTTAGGTTGCTTTCATGACCTGGTTGTTGTAAACAGTGCTGCAAAGAACATTGGGGTACATGTGTCTTTTTGAATTATGGTTTTCTCTGGGTATATGCCCAGCAGTGGGATTTCTGGATCATATGGTAATTCTATTTTTAGTTTTTAAAGGAACCTCCATACTGTTCTCCATAGTGGCTCTATCAATGTACATTCCCACCAACAGTGCAAGAGGGTTCCCTTTTCTCCACACCCTCTCCAGCATTTGTTGTTTGTAGATTTTCTGATGATGCCCATTCTAACTGGTGTGAGGTGACAACTCATTGTAGTTTTGATTTGCATTTCTCTAATAATTAGTGATGTTGAACAGCTTTTCATGTGCTTCTTGGCCATCTGTATATCTTCTTTGGAGAAATGTCTATTTAGGTCTTCTGCCCATTTTTTGATAGGGTTGTTTGTTTTTTTAATATTGAGCTGCATGAGCTGTTAATATATTTTGGAGATTAATCCTTTGTCTGTTGATTCGTTTGCAAATATTTTCTCCCATTCTGAGGGTTGTCTTTTTGTCTTGTTTGTAGTTTCCTTTGCTTTGCAAAAGCTTTTAAGTTTCACTAGGTCCCATTTGTTTACTTTTGTTTTTATTTCCATTTCTCTAGGAGGTGGATCAAAAAAGATCTTGCTGTGATTTATGTCAAAGAGTGTTCTTTCCTTTGTTTTCCTCTAAGAATTTTATAGTGTCTGGTCTTACATTTAGGTCTAATTCATTTTGAGTTTATTTTTGTGGATGGTGTTAGAGAGTGTTCTAATTTCATTCTTTTACATGTAGCTGTCCAGTTTTCCCAGCACCACTTATTGAAGAGACTGTCTTTTCTGCACTGTATATCCTTGCCTCCTTTGTCATAGATTAGTTGACCATAGGTGTGTGGGTTTATCTCTGGGCTTTCTATCCTGTTCCATTGATCTATATTTCTGTTTTTGTGCCAGTACCATATTGTCTTGATGACTGTAGCTTTGAAGTATAGTCTGAAGTCAGGGAGTCTGATTCCTCCAGCTCCGTTTTATTTCCCCAAGACTGCTTTGGCTATTCGGGGTCTTTTATGTTTCCATACAAATTTTAACATTTTTTGTTCTAGTTCTGTAAAAAATGCCATTGGTAATTTGATAGGGATTGCATTGAATCTGTAGATTGCTTTGGGTAGTATAGTCATTTTCACAATGTTGATTCTTCCAGTCCAAGAACATGGTCTATCTCTCCATCTGTTGGTATCATCTTTAATTTCTTTCAACAGTGTCTTATAGTTTTCTGCATACAGGTCTTTTATCTCCCTAGGTAGGTTTATTCCTAGATATTTTATTCTTTTTGTTGCAATGGTAAATGGGAGTGTTTCCTTAATTTCTCTTCCAGATTTTTCATCATTAGTGTATAAGAATGCAAGAGATTTCTGAGCATTAATTTTCTATCCTGCAACTTTACCAAATTCATTGATTAGCTCTAGTAGTTTTCTGGTGGCATCTTTAGGATTCTCTATGTATAGTATCATGTCATCTGTGAACAGTGACAGTTTTACTTCTTCTTTTCCAATTTGTATTTCTTTTTCTTCTCTGATTGCCATGGCTAGGACTTCCAAAACTGTGTTGAATAATAGTGGCAAGAGTGGACATCCTTGTGTTGTTCCTGATCTTAGAGGAAATGCTTTCAGTTTTTCACCATTGAGAATGATGTTTGCTGTGGGTTTGTCATATATGGCCTTTATTATGTTGAGGTAGGTTCCCTCTATGCCCACTTTCTGGAGAGTTTTTATCATAAATCGGTGTTGAATTTTGTCAAAAGCTCTTTCTGCATCTATTGAGATGGTCATATGGTTTTTATTCTTCAAGTTGTTAATATGGTGTAGCACATTGATTGATTTGCGTATATTGAAGAATCCTTGCATTCCTGGGATAAACCCCACTTGATCATGATGTTTGATCCTTTTAATGTGCTGTTGGATTCTGTTTGCTAGTATTTTGTTGAGGATTTTTGCATCTATATTCATCAGTGATATTGGTCTGTAATTTTCTTTTTTTGTAGTATCTTTGTCTGGTTTTGGTATCAGGGTGTTGGTGGCCTCAGAGAATGTTTGGGAGTGTTCCTTCCTCTGCAATTTTTTGGAAGAGTTTGAGAAGGATGGGTGTTAGCTCTTCTCTAAATGTTTGATAGAATTCACCTGTGAAGCCATCTGGTCCTGGACTTTTGTTTGTTGGAATATTTTTAATCACAGTTTGAATTTCATTACTTGTGATTGGTCTGTTCATATTTTCTGTTTCTTCCTGGTTCAGTCTTGGAAGGTTATACCTTTCTAAGAATTTGTCCATTTCTTACACGTTGTCCATTTTATTGGCATACGGTTGCTTGTAGTAGTCTCTTAGGATGCTTTGTAACTTCTCCTTCTTCATTTCTAATTTTATTGATTTGAGTACTCTCCTTCCTCTTCTTGATGAGTCTGGCTAATGGTTTATCAATTTTGTTTATCTTCTTAAAGAACCAGCTTTTAGTTTTATTGATCATTGCTATTGTTTTCTTTGTTTCTATTTCATTTATTTCTGCTCTGATCTTTATGATTTCTTTCCTTCTACTAACTTTGGGTTTTGTGTTTTCCTCTTTCTCTAGTTCCTTTAGGTGTAAGGTTAGATTGTTTATTTGAGATTTTTCTTGTTTCTTGAGGTAGGGTTGTATAGCTGTAGACTTCCCTCTTAGAACTGCTTTTGCTGCATCCCATAGGTTTTGGATTGTCGTGTTTTCATTGTCGTTTGTCTCTAGGTATTTTTTGATTTCCTCTTTGATTTCTTCATTGATTTATTGGTTATTTAGTAATGTATTGTTTAGCCTCCATGTGTTTGTGTTTTTTATGTCTTTTCCGCTGTAATTGGTTTTTAATCTTATTGTGGTCAGAAAAGATGCTTGATTTGTGACCCAAGATGTGATCTCTCCTGGAGAATGTTCCATGTGCACTGAAAAGAAAGTGTAATCTGCTGTTTTTGGATGGAATGTCCTATAAATATCAATTAAATCTATCTGGTCTATTGTGTCATTAAAAGCTTGTGTTTCCTTATTAATTTTCATTTTGGGTGATCTGTCCATTGGTGTAAGTGAGGTGTTAAAGTCCCTACTATTATTGTGTTACTGTCGATTTCCTGTTTTATAGCTGTTAGCAGTTGCCTTATGTATTGTGGTGCTCCTATGTTGCGTACATATATATTTATAATATTTATACCTTCTTCGTGGATTGATCCCTTGATCATTATGTAGTGTCCTTCCTTGTCTCTTGTAACATTCTTTATTTTAAAGTCTATTTTATCTGATATGAGTATTGCTACTCCAGCTTTCTTTTGATTTCCATTTGCATGGAATATCTTTTTCCATCCCCTCACTTTCAGTCTGAATGTGTTCCTAGGTCTGAAGTGGGTCTCTTGTAGAAAGCGTATATATGGGTCTTGTTTTTGTATCCATTCAGCGAGCCTGGGTCTTTTGGTCGGAGCATTTAATCCATTAACGTTTAAGGTAATTATCAATATGTATGTTCCTATGACCGTTTTCTTAATTGTTTTGGGTTTGTTTTTGTAGGTCGTTTTCTTCTCTTGTGTTTCCCACTTAGGGAAGTTCCTCTAGCATTTGCTGTAGAGCTGGTTTGGTGATGCTGAATTCTCTTAGCTTTTACTTGTCTGTAAAGCTTTTGATTTCTCCGTTGAATCTGAATGAGATCCTTGCAGGGTAGAGTAATCTTGGTTGTGCGTTCTTCCCTTTCATCACTTTAAGTATATCATGCCACTGCCTTCTGGCTTGTAGAGGTTCTGCTGAGAAATCAGCTGTTAACCTTATGGGAGTTCCCTTGTATGTTATTTGTCCTTTTTCCCTTGCTGCTTTCAATAATTTTTCTTTGCCTTTAATTTTTGCCAATTTGATTACAATGTGTCTCGGTGTGTTTCTCCTTGGGTTTATCTTGTATGGGACTCTCTGTGCTTTCTGGAATTGGGTGGCTATTTCCTTTCCCATGTTAGGGAAGTTTTCGACTAAGCAGGCAGATTCTTAACCACTGCGCCACCAGAGAAGACCAATGATGGCCATTCTGACTGGTGTGAGGTGATATCTCATTGTAGTTTTGATTTGCATTTCTCTAATAATTAGTGATGTTAAACATCTTTTCATGTGCCTCTTGGCCATTTGTATGCCTTCTTTGTAGAATGTCTGTTTAGGTCTTCTGCCCATTTTTTTCTATTGGTTTTTTTTTTTTTATTGATATTGAGCCGCATGAGCTGTTTGTAAATTTTGTCGACTAATCCCTCGTCTGTCGCATCATTTGCAAATATTTTCTCCTGTTCTTTAGGTTGTCTTTTCGTTTTGTTTATGGTTTCATTTGCTGTGCAAAAGCTTTTGACTTTAATTAGGTCCCATTTGTTTACTTTTATTTTTATTTCCACTACCCTAGGAGACAGCTTTGGAAAGATATTGCTGCAATTTATGTCTAAGAGTGTTCTATGTTTTCCTCAAAGAATTTTATAGTATCCAGTCTTATATTTAGGTCTTTAATCCATTTTGAGTTTATTGTTGTGTATGGTGTTAAAGAATGTTTTAATTTCATTTTTTTACATGTAGCTGTCCAGTTTCCCCGGTAGCATTTATTATTACTGTCTTTTCTCCATTGAATAGTCTTGCCTTCTTTGTCATGGATTAATTGACCAAAGGTGCGTGGGTTTATTTCTGGCCTTTCTGTCCTGTTCAATTGATGTATATTTCTGTTTTTGTGCCAATACCATACTCTTTTGATGGTTGTAGCTTTGTAGTATAGTCTTAAGTCAGGGAGCCTGATTCCTCCAGCTCAGTTTCCTTTCTCAAGATTGCTTTGGTTATTCGGGGTCTTTTGTGTCACCATACAGATTTTAAGATTTTTTGTTCTAGTTCTGTGAAAATGCCCTTGGTAATTTGATAGGGATTGCATTGAATCTGTAGATTGCCTTGGGTAGTATAGTCATTTTGACAGTATTGATTCTTCCAATCCAAGAACAGGGTATATCTTTCCATTTGTGCCATCTTTGATTTCTTTCATCAGCATCTTATAGTTTTTGGAGTACAGGTCTTTTGTATCCTTAGGTAGGTTTATTCCTTGGTATTTTATTTTATTCTATTTATTTATTTATTTATTTATTTATTTATTTATGGCTGTGTTGGGTCTTCATTGCTGTGCGTGGGCTTTCTTTTTAGTTGTGTCGAGAGAGGGCTACTCCTTGCTTCAGTGCACAGGCCTCTCATTAAGGTGGCCTCTCTTTTTGCGGAACACAGGCTCTAGGTGCATGGGCTTCAGTAGTTGTGGCACACGTGCTCAGCAGTTGTGGCTCGAGGCCTGTAGAGCACAGGCTCAGTAGTTGTGGCACATGGGCCCTTTTGCTCCGTGGCATGTGGGAGCCTCCTGGACCAGGGCTTGAACCCGTGTCCCCCACATTGGCAGGTTGACTCCTAACCACTGCATCACCAGGGAAGCCCAGTATTTTATTCTTTTTGATGCAGTGGTTAATGGGATTGTTTCTTTAATTTCTCTTTCTGGTCTTTTGTTGTTAGTGTATAGAAATGCAAGAGATTTCTGTGTATTAATTTTGTATCCTGCAACTTTACTGAATTCATTGATGAGCTCTAGTAGTTTTCTGGTAGCATCTTTAGGATTTTCTATCTATAGTATCATGTCATCTGCAAACAGTGACAGTTTTACTTCTTCTTTTCCAATCTGGATTCCTTTAATTATTTTTCTTCTCTGATTGCAGATTGTTTTTTTAAATTTAAAATAGGTTTCTTGTATACAACATATAGTTGGGACTTGCTTTTATTTACTCTGCAATCTCTGTTTTTAGGCCATTTACACATCAGTGGCTAATGGTTGGATTTGCTCTTTTATCTGATATTTGTTTTCTATTTCTTTCATATCTTTTTTTGTTTAATTTTTCCTTATTTTTATCCAGTTTGGATCTATTGTTTCTTTAATTATTCCATTTAATGTACACTCCTAGCTTTATATTTATACCTCTTTAATCTTTTTTGGTGTGGTTGTGCTATAGAATTTACAATACATATTCTTGAATCATCACAGCCTACCTTCCTGTATAGTGTAAGCAGTTTACAATAATATACTTCCAATGTCTCCATACTTTCAATTTCTACATATAAGAAATTAAATCCACTATATATAGTACCATTTTTACTTTAGACAGTTAAAATTCAGAACAAATGTTCTCATTTATATTATCATCTTTTAAACCACATCTGGAACATTTGTGTAAACCTAAGTTTCTGTCTTATATAATATTTCTTCTGCCTGAAGAGCTTTCTTTCATATTTCTTTAATGTAAGTCAGCTGGAAATGAATCATCTCATCTTTGAAGGTTGAAAAAATGTTATTTTGCATTAACTTTCTAGAGATATTTCACTGGGTATAGTGTTCTGGACTAATAGTTTTTATTTACCTACTTCAGAGATACTACTCCATCATTTTCTTGCTTGAGCAGTTTCTGACAAGTAGTCTGCTCCTTTTTAGATATGATTTAAAAAATCCTGTCTGCCTTTGAGATTTTATCTTTATTTTTGATTTTCAGTGGTTTGACTATAATTGTGTGTGTGTACACCCACATGTTTGGCATTTGTTTTGACTCTGGTTTTCTGAGCTTATTGGAAGTGAGTTTTGATATGTTTCATTATTTCTGCAAAATTTTCAGCCACTATGTCTTCAGATTTTTTTTGCCTCATGCTCCCTCTCTTCCCTTTCCAAGATTCTAGTTAAATGTATAATAGATCATTTGATATTATCCCACAGCTTTTGATATCTGTTTCTTTTTCTTTTAACCTTATTTTTTTTACATTGTGTTTCAGCTTCTGTAATTGATTTGTCTTCAGCTCAATGATACTTTTTTATTATCTGAGTTTAAGGTGTATAGCATTATATTTGACATCCATATACTCTTAAAAGTAATCACCACAAGACTAGTTATCATCCATTACCAAACAGTTGACCCCCTTCACCCATTTTGCCTACACCCCAACGCCTTTTCCCTCTAGTAACCACTAATCTGATCTCTGTATCTATGAGATTGTTTTTGTTTTATTTTGTTTGGTCATTTGTTTGCTTTTTAAGGTACCACGTATGAGTGAAATCATATGGTGTTTGTCTTTCTCTGTTTGACCTATTTTAACCTAGCATAATGACTTCAAGGTCCATCCATGTTGTCTCAAATGGCAGAATTTCATTCTTTTTTATGGCTGAGTAGTATTACATTGTGTATTTATATACCACATCATCTTTATGCATTCATTTATTGATGGACACTTAAGCTGTTTCCACATCTTGGCTATTGTAAATAATGCTACAGTAAACATAGTGGTATATCTATCTTTCAAATTGGTGTTTTTGTGTTCTTTGGATAAATACCCACATATGGAACAGCTTGGTCATATGGAAGTTCAATTCTTAATTTTTTGAGGAATTTTCATACTGTTTTCCATAGTGGCTGCACCAATTTACATTCCCACCAATGGTGTACAAGGGTTCCCTTTTCTCCAACATTTGTTATTTCTTCTATTTTTATTTTACTTTTATTATTATTATTATTTATTACTATTATTATTATTTCTTCTTTTTTTGATAATAACCATTCAAGCAGGTGTGAGATGATATCTCACTGTGGTTTTCACTTGCATTTCCCTGATGAATAGTGATGTTGAACATCTTTTCGTGTGCCTGTTGGCCAGCTATATGTCTTCTTTGGAAAAGTGACCATTCAGATCCTCTGCCTAGTTTTTAAATTGGCTTATTTGTTGTTATTGTTGTTGTTTAGTTGTATAAGGTCTTTATATATTTTAGATGTTAACTGCTACTGGATATATAATTTTCAAATATCTTCTCTCGTGCAGTAGGTTGCTTTTTTGTTTTGTTTTGTTTATCCTTTTTAAAAAATTTTTTTATTGGAGTATAGTTGATTTACAATGTTGTGTTAGTTTCTGCTGTACAGCAAAGTGAATCAGTTATACATACACATATATCCACTCTTTTTTCGATTCTTTTCCCATATAAGCCATTACAGAGTACTGAGTCGAGTTCCCTGTGCTATACAGTAGGTCCTTATTAGTTATCTATTTTATATATATAGTAGTGTGTATATATCAATAGCAATCTCCCAATTTATCCCTCTCCACCCTTTCCCCCTGGTAACCATAAGTTTGTTTTCTACATCTGTAACTCTATTTCTGTTTTGTAAATAAGTTCATTTGTATCATTTTTTTAGATTCCACATATAAGCGATATCATATGATATTTGTCTTTCTCTGTCTTACTGACTTCACTTAGTATGGTAATCTGTAGGTCCATCCATGTTGCTACAAATGGCATTATTTCATTCTGTTTAATGGCTGAGTAATATTCCATTGTGTATAAGTACCACATCTTCTTTATCCATTCATCTGTAGATGCACATAGTTGCTTTTTCATTTTGATAATAGTTTACTTTGCTGTGTAGAAATCTTTTACTTTGATGTGGTCCTATTTGTTTATTGTTGGTTTTGTTTCCCTTGCT
This sequence comes from Balaenoptera borealis, assembly GCF_965194805.1. Lineage (NCBI taxonomy): Eukaryota > Metazoa > Chordata > Mammalia > Artiodactyla > Balaenopteridae > Balaenoptera > Balaenoptera borealis. The sequence goes on from NC_138871.1 coordinate 66,605,847, forward strand.
TTTGGAGTCAGATCCACAAAAACATTGCTAAGAATGATGTAATTGAGGTTATCACCTGTGTTTTCTTCTAGGAATTTTTGGTTTCAAGTCTTCATTCAAGTCTTTAATTCATTTTGATTTAGTTTTTGTGTATGGTGTAAGTTGCTAGTCTAGTTTCTTTCTTTTGCATGTGACTGTTCAGTTTTCCAAACCCCATTTTTTTGGAGAAACTATGCTTTCTCCATTGTATATTCTTTGCTCACTTGTTGTAAATTAATTATCCATATATGTTTTGGTTCATTTCTGGATTCTCAATTCTGTTACATTGATCTATGTGTCTTTTTTTGGTGTGCCAGTGCTATACTGCTTTATTTACTATAGCTTTGTAGTACAGTTTGAAATCAGGGAGCATGATACCTCCAGCTTTGCCCTTCTTTCTTAAGATTGTTTTGGCTATTCAGAATTGTTTGTGGTTCTATACAAATTTTAGAATTATTTGTTCAACTTCTGTGAAATGTACCATTGGAAATTTGATAGAGATTGCATTGAATCTGTAGATTTCTTTGGGTAGTATGGACATTTTAATAATATTAAGTCCTCTAATCCATGAACACAGCATATCTTTCCATTTGTTTGTGTCTTATTAAATTTCTTTCATCAATGTCTTATAGTTTTCAGTGTACAGGTGTTTCATCTCCTTGGTTAATTTTATTCTAGGTATTTTACTCTTTTGATGCAATTGTAATGGGATTGTTTACCTAATTTTTCTTTCTGATAGTTTATTATTATAGTATAGAAACAGCACAGATTCAATATATGGATTTTGTATCCTGTAACTTTACTGAACTTCTTTATTAGTTTTATTAGTTTTTTTTGATTTTTTTTTTTAGTCATTAGTGTACTCTATGTATATGTATAGTATATGTGTATGTATAGTATTATGTGACAGTTATATTTCTTCCCTTCCTTCCAATTTGGATACACTTTATTTCTTAATCTTGCATGATTGCAGTGGGTAGGACTTCCAATATTGTGTTGGGTAAAAGTGGCAAGAGTGCACATCCTTATCTTGTTCCTGATCTAAGAGAAAATGCTTTCAGCTTTTCACCATTGAGAATATGATGTTAGCTGTGGGTTTGTCATATATGGGCTTTAATATGTTGAGGTACATTTTTTCTACATTCACTTTGCTGATAATTTTTATCATAAGTGGCTGTTGAATCTTGTTAAATGTTTTTTTTTCATCTATTGAGATGATCTTATGATTTTTATCCTTCATTTTGTTACTGTGATGTACCACATTGATTGATCTGCAGATGTTGAACCATCTTTGCATCCCAGGGATAAATCCCACTTGACCATGGTGTATAATTCTTTTAATATGTTGTTGGATTTGTTTTGCTAATATTTAGTTGAGGATTTTTGTGACTTTCTTTTTTTGTGTTGTCCTTGTCTGGTTTTGGTATCAGGGTAACGCTGGCTTTGTAAAATGTGTTTGGAAGGTTTCCCACCTCTTCTATTTTTTGGAAGAGTTTGAGAAGGATAGGTATTAAATTTTTGAATATTTTATAGAATTTGCCAGTGTTTGTTTTTCTTCCAATCCAAGAGCATGGGATATCTTTCCATTTCTTTGAAGCAGCTTCAATCTTCTTCAATGGTGTTTTATAGTTGTCAGAATATAGATCTTTTACTTCTTTGGTTAAGTTTATCTCTGGGTATTTTATTTATTTTCTGATATGAGTTTTACACAGGATTTTTTTTTTTTAACTTTGGGTTTGTTTATTTATTTATTTATGGCTGTGTTGGGTCTTTGTTTCTGTGCGAGGGCTTTCTCTAGTTGCGGCGAGCGGGGGCCACTCTTCATCACGGTGCGCGGGCCTCTCACTATCGCGGCCTCTCTTGTTGCGGAGCACAGGCTCCAGACGCGCAGGCTCAGTAGTTGTGGCACACGGGCCTAGTTGCTCCGCGGCATGTGGGATCTTCCCAGACCAGAGCTCGAACCTGTGTCCCCTGCATTGGCAGGCAGATTCTCAACCACTGCGCCACAAGGGAAGCCCCCACAGGATTGTTTTTTAACTTTCTTTGATATTTCATTATTAGTGTATAGAAGTACAACAGATTTCTATATATTAATCTTGTATCCTGCAACCTTACTGAATTCATTTATTCGTTATAATAGTTTTTGGGTGAAGACTTTAGGGTTCTCAATGGAGTGTCATGTCATCTGCATATAGTGATAGTTTTACCTCTTCCCTTCCAATTTGGATACGTTTTATTCCTTTTTCTTGTCTGATGGCTATGGCTAGGACTTCCAATACAATGTTAAATAGAAGACAGAGAGGGCATCATTGTCTATTGTATGTTTTAGATTTGTGGTTACCGTGGGTTTCATATATGTTGACCCATAATTATAACTACTTACTTTATTATATTTTTATTTTTAAAAATTAATTTTATTTTATTTTTGGCTGTGTTGGGTCTTAGTTGTGGGATCTTTGTTGCAGCATGTGGGATCTTTCATTGTGGCACGTGGGCTTCTCTCTAGTTGTGGCACGCAGGCTCTCTAGTTGTGGTGCATGGGCTCAGTAGTTGTGGTGCGTGGGCTTAGTTGCCCCACAACATGTGGGATCTTAGTTTCCCAACCAGGGATCTAACCCATGTCCCCTGCATTGGAAGGCAGATTCTTAACCACTGGACAACCAGGGAAGTCCCTATGTTTACTTACTTTAAACTGATAATTATTAAGTTCAAACACATTTTAAAAGATCTACATCTTTTTACTCCTCTCCCCACATTTTGTGGTTTTTATGTCATATTTTACATCTTTATGCTTATCCCTTTCCTGTTTATTGTAGTTATATTTGCTTTTACATTCTTCTGTTTTGTTTTTTTTAATCTATGTGCTGAATTACTTAACTGATTGTCAATCATTATTATATATTTGCCTTTCTTATTGGAATTATCCCTTTCCTACAGATTCTTGCTTCTTTTCCATTTAGAGAAGACACTTCAACATTTCTTTTAGTTTGGTATTGCTGAATTCTTTTAATTTTTGTTGTCTAAAACATTCTTTATCTTTCCTTCTATTCTAAATGATAATTTTGCTGGGTAGAGTATCCTACTTTGCAGGTTTTTCCCTTTCAAGACTTTGAATATGTCATGCCACTCCTTTCTGGCCTGCAAAGTTTCTGCAGAGAAATCAGCTGATAGCCTTTTGGGGGTTCCATTGTATATGACTCTTTGTTTTTCTCTTGCTGCCTTTAGAATTTTCTTTAACTTTTGCCATTTTAAGTATGTTTTGTTGTGGATCTGTTTTGTTTCATCTTGTTTGGGATCCTCTGTGCTTCCTGTATCTGGATACCTGTTTCCTTCTTTAAGTTTGGGAACTTTTCAGCCATAATTTATTCAAACACATTTTTGATGTTCTCTCTCTCTCTTCTCCTTCTGGAACCCTTATTATGCATATGTTGGTACGTTTTATATTATCCCATAGATCTCATATGTTGCTTTCATTGTTTTTTCATTTGTCTTTTTGACTGCTGTTCTGATTGAGTGATTTCCATTATTCTATCTTTCAGATCACTTATGCATTCTTCTGTGTCATTTAGTCAGCTATTTATTGCTTCTAGAGTGCTTTTATCTCAGAAATTGAATTATCTATTATTGATTGGGTCTTCTTTATAGTTTCTAGTTCCTTGTTAAAATGAGCTTTGTGTCTATTGATACTCTTTCTTAATTCAGTTTGCAGTATTTTTTAACCAACTTTTTGAATTCAGTTTCTGGTAGACAGATTATGTGTTTCATTATTTTTTTCAGGGGTTTTCTCTTGCTCTTTCAGTTGGGAGTAGTTCCTCTGCCTTTTCATTTTACTTAACTTTCTCTGTCTCTATGAATTTAGTTGAAACAGTTAACAACATCTATTGTGGTCTTGAAGGGGTGTTTTTAAGTGTGAGTGTCCCTATGTAGACTGTGTGTGCTCACTGTCTTTGCCACGAGGGCTGGGGATTTGATCTGGAAGCCAGGCACATATTTCTTCAGGGTGTGTTGGTCACTGTCACCTTGATAGGGGGTGTGGCTGGTGTTAAAGCCTTCATAGGGTGTGAGGTGGGACTTCCTCTCTGCTCAGTGGCAGATGCTGACATGTCAGAGGGAAGGTCTGTCCCCAAGTTGCTAGAGTAGAAGCCCTGAGGTTTGGGCTCACTCAGGCTCTGTTCCCCTTAAGTGTGTGTCTTTCCTTCTTCCTGCATTGGGAATTTTGCTCCAAAGGAGGGGAGTGCTAAAGTAAGGGAGGCTTGTGAGCTTACAGAGCTCTGATATGCTGCCTTTGTAGGTGTCTGCAGCTCTCCTCAGTCACAGCCCAAGGTAATGTCTTTCCCCCTGTTGTGCTTAACCCAGATTTAGTGCAAGGTTGTGCTGTGCAGTGAGCAGGGTGGAGTGTTTGCTTAGCTGGGACTAGGGATTGTGACATTGTGCTTGCAGAAACTGAAGTGGTTGCACTGCCATCAGAGTTCTGGGCTGCTTCTGTGGTGCTTTTTGAGTAAGTGCCAACAGTGACTGCTGCTGCCCCACTTGGACCACATCCCAGGTCTCCAGGCTGTCTCTGTATCCCCAGATCAAGTCCCCTCCCAGGACCTGGCTATACTAGATCCAGTGCCAAGCTGTGGCATGGAGTGAGTGGGGCTGGGGTGGTATCCCCTTGCACTGGGGAGTGAGGTGAGGTGGTATTCACTAAGGCAGACTTCTCTCCACCCTGCCTGGTGGCAAGCAAGCACCTGCTTACTTCTCCTGATAGAGTGTAGGCTTCTCCAGCCATTCTGTCTGTCCCAGCAGTTTTTCAAGCAGCCAAGGATGCTTGTCCTCTGCATGTAGGACCCCAGGACTGGGATGTGCAGTCTGTGGCTTAATCTGCTCACTCCCCAGGGTAAATGTCTTTCCATGTGATCTTTCTTTTCTCTTAGTCCCTTCCCAGGGGCACAGGTCCCAACCTGATGCTTCTCTTACTGTCTCACCTGATTATGTGGGAATCTTTCTTGCAGCCTTGGTTGTAAAAGAGTTCTTCTGCCAGTTTCCAGTTAGTTTGCCATGAGAATTGTTTCACAAGTAAATGTATTTTTGATGCATTTGTGTTTGTGTATTTAGGTGCTCCCATGTTGGGTGCATATATATTTACAATTGTTGTATCTTCTTCTTGGATTGACCCCTAGATCATTATGTAATATCTTTGTCTGTCTCTTGTTATTCTTTGTTTTAAAGTCTATTTTGTATGATATAAGTGTTGCTACTCCAGATTTCTTTTCATTTCCATTTGCACGGAATACCTTTTCCATCCTCACTTTCAGTCTATGGGTGTCTTTAGATCTGAAGTGAGTCTCTTGTAGGCAGCATATATATACAACTTGTTTTTGTATTCATTCAGTCACTGTATATCTTTTGATTGGAGCATTTGGTCCATTTATAATTAAAGTAATTATTGATAGGTATGCACTTATTGCAATTAAAAATTGTTTTGGAGTTGTTTTGTAGTTCTTCTTTGTTCCTTTCTTCTTCTTTTGCTCTCTTCTCTTGTGGTTTGATGACTGTCTTTAATGTTATGTTTGGATTCCTTTCTCTTTTTGTGTGTGTATGTATTATAAATATTTGGTTTGTGGTTATATATATGGTTATTTTAAGTCAATGATCTCTTAAGTTCAAATGCTTTTTAACAACCCTGTATTTTCACTCCAACCCCACACGTTTATTGTTTTTGACATCATATTTTACATCTTTTTGTTTTGTGTATTCCTTAACTACTTATTGTGGATATAGATGATTTTGCTACTTTTGTCTTTTAACCTTATTACTAGCTTTATAAATGGTTGATCTACTACAAGTAAGATTTTTCCTTTTATAATTTTCATATTTCTAGTTGTGGCCTTTTATTTTCCACTTAGAGGAGTCCCTTTATGATTTCATGTAAAACCAGTTTCATGGTGCTGAACTCTTTTACCTTTTGCTTGTCTGTAAAACTTTTGATCTGTCCTTCAAATCTGAATGATAGACTTGTCAGGTAGAGTATTCTCAGTTGTAGGTTTTTCCTTTTGTCAATTTAAATATTTTGTGCCACTCTCTTCTGGCCTTCAGAGTTTATGCTGAAAAGTCAACTGTTAGTCTTATGGGAGTTCCCTTGTAAGTAACTAGGTGCTTTTCCCTTGCTGTTTTTAATATTTTCTCTCTATCTTTAACTTTTGCCACTTTACTTACAATGCATCTTGGTGTGGACTTCTTTGGGTTCTTCTTGTTTTGAACTCTCTGTGCTTCCTGGAAATGGATGTCTGTTTTCTTTCCTAGGTTAGGGAAGTTTTCAGCTACTTTGTCTTCAAATATGTTCTCCATCCCTTTATCTCTCTTTCCTCCTTCTGGGACTTCTATAATACCAATGTTAGTATGCTTGATGTTGTCTCAGGGGTCTCTTAAACTGTCCTCATTTAAAATATTTTTTTTTCTGTTCAGCTTGATTGATTTTCACTACCCTGTCTTCCAGTTTGCTGATCTGTTCCTCTGCATCATCTTATCTACTCTTGATTTCTTCCAGTGTATTTTTTATATCAGTTATTGTATTCTTCAGCTCTGTTTGGTTCTTCTTTATATTTTCTAACTCTTTTTTAGACTTCTCACAGTGTTCATCCATTTTTATCCTGAGTTCATTGAGCATCTTTGTGATCATTACTTGAACTCTTTATTAGGTAGATTGTTTATCTCCATTTCACTTTGTTCTTCTGGGCTTTTGTCTTATTCCTTTATTTGGAACTGTCACCCCATTTTACGTAATTCTCTGTTTTTATTTCTATGTATTAGGAAGGTCAGTTATATTTCCTCATCTTGGCAACATGGCCTTATGTAGGAGACATCCTCTGGGCCCAGCAACACACTCCCTTCTGGTCACCAGAGCTATATGCTCTAAGAGTGCCCTCTATGTTGTCTGCCTTTCTGTTGTGGTGAGCTGACTTCTGTTGGTGGGCTGGTAGATGTAACAGGACCCTGGTCTGGTTGGTTGCCAGGCCCTGCCTAGTGCAGAGGCTGCCAGTCACTGGTGGGCAGATCTGGGTTCTGGAGTGGCTGGCTGCATGGCTGGGAGGTCAGTATCTTGGTGCTGCTTGCTGGTGGGTAGGGCCAGGTAATAGAGGTGGCTGGCTTCAGGTGCCAGGGCCCTGGGGCTGGTGCCAACCTGCTGGTGGGCGGATTTAGTCCTGAGGTGGCTGTCTGTGGAGCTGTGAGGGTCCCATGGCTGGTTTGGCCTGCTAGTGGGAGAGGCTGGGATGGATGGGGTTTCCAGGATGGTGCTAGTCTGCTGGTGGGTGGAACTGGGTTTTTGTGTGGCTGGCTGTGGGGCTCAGGGGTCCTGGGGCTGGTCCCCTCCTCTGGGAACAGGCCTAGGGTTCCCAGGGCTGGTGCTGGCCAGCTGATGGATGGTCCAGGTCCAGACAGGGCTAGCTGTGGTGCCATGGTAGTCCCAGGGCTGGTATTGGCCTGCTGGTGGACACAGCCACAACTGGGATGGCTGGCTGTGAAGCTGGGGGGTCCTGGAGCTGGTGCCTGCTTACTGGTGTGTGAAACCAGGTCCTGTAACTAATGCTGGTCCACTGTTGGGTGGAGCTGAGTCCCTGAGTCTTTAGTTGCAGGCTCAGGGGTCTCCAATTTGATGTCACCTTGCTGGTGGGCTGCACTGTGTCCTTGGGCCTCTGGTGGGTGGGGCCATGTCCCAGGGCAACTGGGGGGTTCAGGGGGGCCTATGGCAGCCAGCCTGATGGTGGGTGGGGCTGTGTCCCTGCTTGGGTAGCTCCTGAGTCCTAGGACTGGTGCCAAGCACCTGGTGAATGAGGTCATGTCCTGGCACTAATAAGCTAGAGGGAGGACTCCAAAATGGTGCTTGCCCACACCAGTGTCCTTCCTTGTGGTAGAATGAGCTCCCCAAAATGGCTGCTTCCAGCCTCTGTGTTCCAGTTGCCTTCTGCCTCTCTTGGAGGCTCTCCAAGATCAGCAAGTAGGTCCAACCCAGGCTCCTTCAAATTACTGCTTCTACCCTGGGTCTTGGACTGTGTGAGATTTTGTGTGCATCCCTTAAGAGCAGAGTCTCTGTTTCCTCAGCCCTTTTGCTCTGCTGGCCTTCAAAGCCAGATGTGCTGGGGGCTCTTATTCCTGGTGCAGGTCCCCCAGGCTGGGGAGCCTGTTGTGGGCTTGAACCCCTCACTCCTTGGGGAAGAATCTTGCAATTGTGATTATCCTCCAATTTTGGGCTTGACTGGGGGTGTGGGTCTTAACAATACTGTTTCCAACTCTCCTACGTATCTCACTGTTATTCCTTCTTTATATCTTTAGTTGTAGGTGATCTTTTCTGCTAGTCTGCAGGTCATTTTCATCGATAGCTGTTCTGTAAATAGTTCTAATTTTGGTGTGCCCATGGGAGAAGGTGAGCTCAGGGTCTTCCTTCTCTGCCATCTTGGTCACTCCTCCTGATTCTGTGTGTTTTGATTGTTGAATTTAGTCTTTTACATTTACAGTATTTATTGATAGGTATGTGCTTATTGCCATTTTGTTAATTTTTCTCTGGCTGTTTTTGTAGTTCCTCTCTGTTCCTTTCTTGTGCTCTTTCTCTCTTCCATTGTGTTATGGTGGTTTTCTTTAGTGTTATGTTTAGACTCCTTTCTCATTTTCTTTTGTATATTTACTATAAATTTTTCCTTGTGGTTACATGAGGTTCACTTATGACATCCTATTTAAGTAGTAGTTTGTTTTAAATTGGTAGAAACTTAAATTTGAACACATTCCAAAGCTTTATCTTTTTATGCCACCTCCCTTTTGATGACACAGTTTATATCTTTATATTATGTATCCCTTAGTTAATTATTATAATTTTAGTTACTTGTACTAGTTTTCTCTTTTATCTTTATACTTGCTTTATAAGGGATTGATCTACTGCCTTTATCATATCTTTACTTTTTCCAGTGAGGGTTTTAGTTTTGTATGTTTTCTTATTCTTAATTAGTGCCATTTCTTTTCAGCTTAAAGAAGTCTTTTTACTGGTTCTTGTAGGGCTGGTTTAGTGGTGGTGAACTCCTTAAGCTTTTACTGACCTGGGAAGTTCTTGATCTTCCTTCACTTTTGAATGATAACCTTGCTGGTTAGAGAATTCTTGGTTGGAAGTTTATTCCTTTCAGCACTTTGACTATGTCATGCCACTCTCTTCTGTCCTATAACATTTCTTCTAAAAAAATCTACTAATAGCCTTATGGGTTTTCCCCTGTATGTAACTGGTTTGTTTTTCTCTTGCTGCTTTTAGGATTCTCTCTTTATCCTTAACTTTTACCATTTTAAATATAATGTGTCTTGGTGTGTGTCTTTTTGGGTTTATCTTTTTCTGAACTCTCTAGGCTTCCTGGACCTGGATGTTTGTTTTCTTCCCTAGATTAGGGAGATTTTTCAGCCACTATTTCTTCAATTTTTCTGGTGCCCTTTCTCTATCACCTCCTTCTGGGACCCCTATAATGTGAATGTTATTCCACTTGATGTTGTCCCCAGAGTCCCTTAAAATATCCTCACTTAAATTTTTTTTTCATTTTGTTGCGCTGTCTGGGTGAGTTCTTTTGTTTTGTTTTCCACCTCACTGATTCATTCTTCTGCATCATCTGGTCTGCTGTTAAACCCTTCTGGTGTATTTTTCAGTTCACTTATAAGCTCTGTTTAGTATTTTCTTATATTTTCTATCTCTTTATTGAAATTATCACAATGTTCGTCAATTCTTCTTTAGAGTACAGTGAGTATTTTTATGACCATTACTTTGAACGCTTTATCAGGTAGATTTCTTATCTCCATTTCATTTACCCCTTTTTCTGAGGTTTTGTCTTATTTTTTTAAATTAATTAATTAATTAATTAATTTTTATATTTATTTTTGGCTGTGTTCGGTCTTTGTTTCTGTGCGAGGGCTTTTTCTAGTTGCGGCAAGCAGGGACCACTCTTCATCGCGGTGCGCGGGCCTCTTCACTACCGCGGCCTCTCTTGTTGCGGCGCACAGGCTCCAGATGCGCAGGCTCAGTAGTTGTGGCTCACGGGCCTAGTTGCTCCGCAGCATGTGGGATCCTCCCAGACCGGGGCCCGAACCCGTGTTCCCTGCATTAGCAGGCAGATTCTCAACCACTGCGCCACCCAGGAAGCCCTGTCTTATTCTTTTTAATGGAACATATGTCTCTGTATTCTCATTTTGTCAGATTCTCTGTGTTTGTTTCTATGTATTAGGTATATCAGCTTTTCTGTCGGTCTTAAAGCAGTAGCCTTATTTAGGAGATGTATTGTGGGGCTCAGAGGTGCAATCCCGCCTGGCCACCAGAGCCAGGTGCTCAAGGAGTGTCCCTAACATGTGCTGCATGTGCCTTTATGTTGTGTTGGGGCGTGGCTGCTGCTGTGGTGCATTGGTGGGGCTGTTCCTAGGATGGCTGTTGGGGCCCACAGTCACAGCTGCTGTGGTGTACTGGTGGGTGGAGCTCTCCCCTGGACCAGGTGCAGGACTTGGTCATGGCCGCTGCATTGTGCTGATGGGTGGGGCTGGCCCCTGGACTAGCTGTGGGGCCTGTGCTTGACTGCTGTGTGTGCTGGTGGGCCTATCAATTGGCTTGCTGTAACATACAAACAAGGCCCAGATGTGGGCAGGGCTCTCAATGGGGTGCACCCACTCACACTGACAGGTTAGAGGGAGAATGACTGTTCTATTGTTAGCAAAATAGCCTGAGATTGCAAACATGGCTCCTGTCAGTGTCTCAGTCTCCAAGGATCATTTCAACTGATTTCTACCACCCTGGCTGATGTTTCAAGATTACTAAGTGGGTGTCCTTTACCTATGGTCCATGTGCTTTTCAATCAGGTGTTATTGCACTGGTTTTGGGGTTGAGTGAGTTTGCATATGAGCCATTTAAGAGTGGGCTTTTCCATTCCCTGCAATTTTTTAATTTTCCTGGGTGCATTCCCCATTGGTTTTCAAAGCCAAGTGTTTTGGGGGCTTGTCTCTCCTGTGCATGCTGTAGAGCTTAGGGTGCATGATGTGGAGCTTGAATCCCTCACTCCTCAGGGAAGAGATCCATACCTTTGTGATCAATTTGATTGTCAATAACCACAGCTGGGGTAAGCCTTCTCCTTGGTGAGACCATCCCTCTGCTTCTCCTACCTGTCTCAGTTCTGTCCTTTTATACTTTGTGGAGAAAGCTCTCTGTTCATCCAGTTTTCACGTCTACTTCCAAGGGAATTATTCCATATGTAGTTATAGATTGGTTGTGTCCATGGAAGGGGGTGAGTTCAGGATCTTCCTACATTGCCATCTTGAGCCCTCCCCTTAGTGATTCTTTTCTTGGAAATAATCCAGTCTAATTATAAGCCTGTCAAAACAATTCTTCATTTCTATTATCGTGTGTTTTATTTGTAGCATTTCCATTTAACTTTCTTGTAGTTTTTATCTCTCTTCTGATATTTCCCTATTCATGCATATTGTTCACCTTTTCCACTACAGTTGTTAGTATATTAATTATAGTTGTTAAATTCCTTGCCTGTTCCTTCCAACATCCGAGTCATTTCTGGGTCTGTTTCTGTTGATTGCTCTATCTCTTGTCATGTGTTGTTTATATCTTGCTTTTTTGTGTCTCACATTTTTGAATCAATGTTTGACATTGTATATAGAATAGTAGAAACTGAGGTAAATAGTATTTATTTCTGGAAATGAGAATATATCTTATTCTGGTTGACTGTTCATGTGTATGGCATTGAGTCATCTAGTCAAAAATTGAGATTCCTTTAGTGCATGACTATTTTCAATTTCCTCTGTGTTATCCTGTTTTGGGTGAAGGCTAGGATGTGAGCAAGTTTATTTCAGTATTTCTGGTCCAGTCTAAGCTTTTGGACTTTCCCATATGCTTGTACCACAGAGGGTATTTCTTTATACACTCTTGCCCTTTCTCCATTAGTAGACTGCTATTGCTTATTATTCAATGTTTGCTAGATTGGTGTTGGCAGCAATGTTGTTTTCTACTGTCCTGGCCCAGCATCAGTCTAGCTTAAAGTTTCACAATATGGTTTCTAATTTGATTTTAAACTGGGAGTGGAATATCACACATTTAAGAACTGTATATAATTTAAATTTTGAGACTAATATTATTTAATACTAATAAATCCCTTGTTATGTGTCAAGCCCAGTTCTAAGTGCTTTACATATGTTAATTCATTTAATTCTTAATGTGATCCTATGAGCCTAAGGTCCTTCTCTCAATGCAAGTAAATTTACTGAAATTATGTACTTTAGATTTTTCAAGTATAGACTTACCTTACATAACAACTGTTCGGTTAAGGACCTTGGGACATAACTGTTTAAAAAATATATCACTTTTTGGACATTTTTTGGTACAGCTTTTCACCATGAAACAAATTAAATAAATGCCACAAAGAAGTAATACTTCAACATTATGATTTTAGGCAAAGACTCATCAATTCACTTGACAGAACAGTTTTTAATCAGTAAATAGCACATGGAAGAGATTTGAACTGTACAATATGTTTGGATGAGCCTCAGATATTTTGCTTTCTGTACATATACTAAGCAAGAGTAGCAAGAAGAAGTAGCATGATTCTTTAGTCTGATGTATGTGTGCATGATTCCATATGTTTCAAAATGTTCTTATACTGAGCTTCTGTTTTGTTTCAATTATTTTTTTCTTTTCACTGTTGAGTGCATTTTGAATGTAAGATAGCCACAATCCACCAAATGCTGAAATATTTATGAACATAATGGTACAGAAGGAAAACCGTGCCTTCCAAACTACACCAACTACCAGCTACACCAACTGCCACGTATTATCAGTTTTTCTTTCTTTTCTTTAGTGAGTACAATAAACTTTCTTTAAATTACATTGTAAGTACAAATTTTATTTATTTGTTCTTTTAAAAATTGCTATAGGGCTTCCCTTGTGGCACAGTGGTTAAGAATCCACCTGCCAATGCAGGAGACATAGGTTTGAGCCCTGGTCTGGGCAGGTCCCACATGCCACGGAGCAACTAAGCCTATGCGCCGTAACTACTGAGCCTGTGCTCTAAGCCCATGAGCCACAACTACTGAGCCCACGTGCCACAACTACTGAAGCCCGTACACCTAGAGCCTGTGTTCCACAACAAAGAGAAGCCACCACAATGAGAAGCATGTGCACCATAATGAAGAGTAGCCCTCACTCGCCATAACTAGAGAAAGCCTGTGCACAGCAATGAAGACCCAACGCAGCCAAAAATAAATAAATAAAATTTAAAAATTGCTATATATTATGTATATGAAATTATTTCAGTGTTAATTGACACTTTTTTGTAAAATTGTTTGGGTATTTTGAAATTCATCTTGATTTTTCTCATTGAACTTAAAGAATGTCTACCCATTTAACATTTTCTCACTTAGCAGGTTTTTGAGGAATGAATTAAAGTTGTTAGGTCCCCAGTGTTCATTGCAGCACTATTTACAATAGCCAGATCATGGAAGCAACCTAAGTGTCCATCGACAGATGAATGGATAAAGAAGATATGGTACATATATACAATGGAGTATTAATCAGCCATAAAAAGGAACGAAATTGGATCATTTGTAGAGACGTGGATGGATCTAGAGACTGTCATACAGAGTGAAGTAAGTCAGAAAGAGAAGAACAAATATCGTATATTAACGCATATATGTGGAATCTAGAAAAATGGTACAGATGAACCGGTTTGCAAGGCAGAAATAGAGACACAGATGTAGAGAACAAACGTATGGACACCAAGGGGGGAAAGTTGGGGGTGGTGGTGGTGAGATGAATTGGGAGATTGGGATTGACATATATACACTAATGTGTATTAAATAGATAACTAACAAGAACCTGCTGTATAAAAAATATAAGTAAATAAAAATAAAAATAAAGTCATTAGGTGACAGATAGATACTGTATAACAATAATCATGGGAACTAAGAAGTGAACTCGTCCCTCGACCTGTAAATACTTAAAGAAATTAGAATTACACGTGGAAAAAATTGGTAGTTATGATTTATATGTCAGTTGGTCCAGTGTAAAACTGCAAAATGTGTATTAAAATAGATATTTAAAACCAGTTATCTGATTTGTTAGTTTTGGTTGCCAGTGTTCAATATTGTTTGTTGGTGGTCAACATCCAAATCCCTCCCTTCTATGATCTCCTTCCATTCCCAGAACTAGCCTGAGTAACACTCCCTTGCAGTTAGGGTTCTGGACATGATTTAGGTTCTGCCAGTGAGATGCACTCCCTTGAGGCTTAGAAAGTGAAAGGGAGATGGAGGCCAGCCTACTTGCCCTCGTGGTGGCTATGTGAGGGCTCTGCAAAAGTGAGCTTCAGCAGCTGCCAGAGCCTACTTTCCACTGTGTGTTTACCAGCTTCATGGGACATGTTAAAATGCTGACAGCAGTTTCTAGACTTCTACATCTCAATTGCAGTGGTATGACTATGAAGTCAATAGTGAGGTGATTTTGAAGCCCAGCAGCAGTGTCTTGACTTTAACTACTCCAGCCCCTTTGGTAATTCCCTGCATGACAAACTTTTCTGCTCGAAATAGTTTGAGTAGTTTCTATTTTTTGCACTAAACTGTGACTAACTTCCATCCCTGTGTGTGCATACACATCCACACACCCCATGTGAATTTAAAGTTTTATGGGATTATCAATGAAAACTTCCTGGCCACAGGATAGGCACATGATGTACCCCATGAAGCGTACATGGTGTACCTTTGGACAGTGTTTCTTCCAGGAATATGACTTAATCAGGGATAGAGTTCCTTTAGGAGAATGATATCTTCATAGAGGAATCTACTTCTTAGATTGCAAGAACTAAGGCCTGGCTAAACCTGGAGTTGCTGGAATACACTGCCTGAGGATGAAGCAGAAGAAATCACAGTTATTAGATGATGAGTGGGAGAGTCTAGTGATGATGTTTGAACCCGTGGATCCAGCTTTGCCTTAAAGCCACCTTTTGGGCTTCCCAACATGAATGAATATATCTATATCTATATCTATATCTATATCTATATTTATATCTGTATCTATATCTATATATCTATCCTTGCTTAAGCTACTTTCAGATTGGTTTCTATCCCTTATATCTTAAAAACTACTGCCCATTACAGTATTATCATACCCATTTTACCGATGTAGAAAATCAGGCTCAGAAATGTTATCAGATGTTCAAGGTCATACAACTATTAATAGTAGGGGAGAGAACCAGTGTTTAGCTGCAAGCCTATTATCTTAATAGTTATTCTATACAGCTTTTAAGGAGCTCACATTCTAACAGAAGAAATGGCTATGTGAACAGAAACTTGTGAGAACTGTGGCAAGTGATATAGTACAGGCATGCAGAAAGTACCATGAACACATGGAACAGAGAGTAATTAATTCTTTCCGGGAAAGATTCATAGGAGAGGTCAATGTGAGCTAGGTTTTGAAGAATGCTTAGGAGTTTTCCAAGCAGATAAGATGAATTTTGGTGTTATATAAATAAGAACCCCTGAATCTAAAAATTTAGATATTTATGCCATTCATCTATTGGTATAATCTGCCTTTAAAAAATCCCTCTCTCATAAAAACCCTAATAACAATAATAACAACAAAAAATCAAAACATTAGTTTCATTGGTAAAGTTTCCTTGAAGAACACAACCTTGACCTATTAGACTAATACTTTTGAATTGAATTGGCTTACACAAACTAAGATGGAGGAGCTAAAATACCTCAAGTCTTCCCCTCGTTCAACTACAGTGCCAGAGCCTATTTCTATAAGCAACACTGAGAAGAGAGAAGGCAGCTAGCATCACTGTGAGGGCTGCTCTGAAAACAAGAGAGGGGACCCCAGGCTGCATATGCATTTATCCTTCTCCAAATCTCCCCATCAGACATATCACCCCCCCACACACACTTTATGCACTTTTAGTCACACTTTTATGACTAAAATAGAAATTTAGGGAGAGAAAGACCATTGTTTTTCCTAGCCTGGAGTGTTCAAAAATAGAGATTAGTTAATGAGGGGTATGAGTAATGTTTCTAAAGTTTCATGAGAAATGAAGTAGCAGGGAAGACCCAGAGAGAACAAAATCGAATCTGTGCTATATATATACATGTCTCTGTCTAGGAAACTTCTATAGAGCATGTATTAATGGGCCGGAAGTTATTCTAGATTTGAGGGTTTGAAAGGTGAATAAGATGTGGTTCTGAGGGAAACTCATGAACAGTTGTTTTCAATATGATACATTGTCATTTAGGGATCTTTGGATGCAAGCAACAGAAACTGACTAAAAATTTTATTGGTGAAGCTACTAACATGAATAATTCCAGACAAATGTTTCTTTAGAAATTTATAATTAAGGCTAAAGAAAGAAGGTTGTCATTATTGTAAGGGATTTGGGCACTGAAAAAAGAAAACTGATTTCCTGCTAAATTCAGAAGAAAAAATTTAAAAACTCAGATTTTATAATGATTTTCCTTTGAGAGACCTAGAGTTGCTTAAAATATGTTTTGTTTCTTTAACTGATTAATATTCTTTATAGATACTGCCTCTCTATTTCTACTTTAGACACTGCTGCTTTATCACAACTTGCTCTTCTGGTTTGCACAAGAGTTGATAAAATCTATCTATCGATCTACCTACATATCAGTCAATCATCTATCCATCCATCCATCCATCAGCAAATAAATTGGTATAACTTATCTTTCACCAAAGGGGATGAAATGTTCAGATTATAATATCTCCTTAATTAAATGGAGCAAGCTTATAGAGACAATATTAAGTGTTTATATATATGTTAAGTACAAAAAACTCAAATATGTCTAAACTACTGATTCTCAACTGGGAGCAATTTTGTCTCCCCAGGGGACATCTGGTAATATCTGGACATATTTTTGGTTGTCACAACTGGATGTGTGTATGCTACTGATATGTGTTACCTAATATTTTGTGCTTGACTTCTTATGATAATGTTTTTGAGATTCACCCATATTATTGTATGTACTTTGTTTGTTTGTATTGATGAGTAGTGGTTCATGGTATAGTTATACCACAATTTTTTTACCCATTCACCTCTTGGTGAACATTTGGGTTGCTTCCAGTTTTGGACTGTTATGAATAATGTTGCTTTGAACATTCAATTACCTGTTTTGTGTGGACATACGTTTCCTTTCTTCTTGGGCAAATACTCAGATGAGAATTACTGGATCACGTGGTAAATGTGTGTTTAACTTTATAAGGTACTGCATACTGTTTTCCAAATTGGTTGTACTATTTTACATCTCAAGGTACAAAATTTCAAGTTGTTACACATCCTTGTCAACACCTAGGATTTTCACTCTTTTAAATTTTAACCACGCTTTTGGGTATGTAGTAGTATCACATTGTGTTTTAGCTTACATTTTTCTGATGACTAATAATGTGGAGCATATTTTTATGTGCTTATTGGCTATTTGTAGATCTTCTTTATGAAATGTCTATTAAAATATTTTGCCCATTTTGATTTGATTGTAGGTTATCTAATTATTGAATTGTAAAAGTTATTTACATATTCTGGATACAATTCCTTTGTTGAATATATGTGTGGCAAAAATGTTTTCCAAATGTATGGATTGCCATTTAGTCTTTAAAACATTTATTTATTTATTTAATTTATTTATTTGTGGCTGTGTTGGGTCTTCGTTGCTCTGCATGAGCTTTCTCTAGTTGTGGTGAGCAGGGGCTACTTGTCATTGTGGTGCACGGGCTTCTCATTGTGATGTCTATTCTTGTTGCAGTTGCAGAGCACAGGCTATAGTCGCATGGGCTTCAGTAGTTGTGGTGCATGGGCTCAGTAGTTGTGGCTCATGGACTCTAGAGTGCAGGCTCAGTAGTTGTGGCACACAGGCTTAGCTGCTCCATGCATGTGGGATCTTCCCAGACCAGGGCTCGAACCCATGTCCCCTGCATTGGCAGGCGGATTCTTAACCACTGCACCACCAGGGAAGCCTGCCATTTAGTCTTCTTAAGTGTGTCTTTGGAAAAAGAAAAAAGTTTTTAATCTTGATGAAGTTGATATTTATCATTTTTTCTTTTATACTTTGTTCTTTAGAATGTCTTGTTTAAGAAATCTTTATCTAACTCAGTGTCACAAAGATTTTATGCTATGTTCTCTTCTATAATTTTAGTAGTTTTAACTCATACATTTAGATCTATGATCTATTTTTAAAGTTGATTTTGTATGTAGTGGAAGAGTTGGGGTTTATTTTTTCCATAGAGAGATCTAATTTTTCCAGCACCATTTTTTTTCTCCATTGGATAGCTTTGGCAACTTCTGTTGAAAATCAAACTATACTACAAATCTACAGTAATTCAAAAAGTATGGTACTGGCATTAGAATAGACAAATAGACCAATCAAATGGAACAGAGAGCCCAGAAATAATCCTCTGCATATACAGTCAATTAATATTTGACAAGGGTGCCAGAACACTCAATTGGGAAAGGACAGTCTCTTTAATAAACCTTGCTGGTAAAGCTGGATATGCAGAAAAATAAAATTGGACCTCTACCTTATACTGCTCTCAAAAATTAACTTGCAGTGGATTAAAGACTTTAACTTAAGACCTGATACCATAATTCCTAAATGAAAACAAGGAGGAAACTTCTTGATATCAGTCTTGGCAGTTATCTTTTTGATATGACATCCAAAGCACAAGCAACAAAGGAAAAAATTAACAAGTGAGACTACATCAAACTAAAAAGCTTCTGCACAGCAAAAGGAACAATCAACAAAATGAAGGCAATATATGGAATGGAGAAAATATTTGCAAATCATATATTGGATAAGAGGTTAATATCCAAAATATGTAAAGAACTCATACAACTTAACGACAACAACACCAGCGAACAACCCCAATAAAGAATGGGCAGAGGAACTGGATAGATATTTTTCCAAAGAAGAAATACAAATGGCTAATAGGTACATGAGAAAATGCTCAACATCACTAATCATCAGGGAAATGCAAATCAAAACCATGATGAGATATAACCTCACATCTGCTAGAATGGCTATCATCAAGAAAAGAAGAACCCTGAGAAAACCATAATTCAAAAAGAGTCATGTACCAAAATGTTCATTGCAGCTCTATTTACAATAGCCAGAACATGGAAGCAACCTAAGTGTCCATCAACAGATGAATGGGTAAAGAAGATGTGGCACATGTATACAATGGAATATTACTCAGCCATAAAAAGGAACGAAACTGAGTTATTTGTAGTGAGGTGGATGGACCTAGAGACTGTCATACAGAGTGAAGTAAGTCAGAAAGAGAAAAACAAATACTGTATATGGAATCTAAAAAAAAAAAAAAAAGGTCAGAAGAACCTAGGCACAAGACGGGAATAAAGATGCAGACCTACTAGGGAATGGACTTGAGGATACGGGGAGGGGGAAGGGTAATCTGGGACAAAGTGAGAGAGTGGCATGGACATATATACACTACCAAATGTAAAATAGATAGCTAGTGGGAAGCAGCTGCATAGCAGAGGGAGATCAGCTCGGTGCTTTGTGACCACCTAGAGAGGTGGGATAGGGAGGGTGGGAGGGAGGGAGAAGCAAGAGGGAAGAAATATGGGGACATATGTATGTGTATAACTGATTCACTTTGTTATAAAGCAGAAACTGACACACCATTGTAAAGCAATTATACTCTAATAAAGATGTTAAAAAAAAAGAAAGAAAAGAAGAGATAATAAGTGTTGGCAAAGATGTGGAGGAAAGGGAACACTTGTACACTGTTGGTGGGAATGTAAATTAGTTTAGCCACTATGGAAAACTGTATAGAAGTTCCTCAAAAAATTAAGAATAGAACTACCATAAGATCCAGCTTTTGGGTATATATCCAAAGAGTATGGAAACAGGATATCAAAAAGATGTCTGCACTCCTGTGTTTATTACAGCATTATTTTACAGTAGCCAAGATATGAAAACAACCTAAGTGTCTATCAGTGGATGAATGGATTAGGAAGATGTAGTATACATATACAATAGAATATTATTCTGCCACTTGCGACAACATGGATGGACCTTGAGGGTATTATGCTGAGTAAGATAACTGAGACAGAGAAAGCCAAATGTTGCATGATATCACTTATATGTGAAATGTAAAAAGCTGAACTCATAGGAATGGAGAGTAGAATGGTGGTTACCAGGGTCTGGGGTGTGGGGGAATTGGGGAGAAGGTGTTAAAGGGTACAAATGTACAACTAGTAAATAAATAAGTTCTGGAGATCTAATGCACAACATAGTGACTTATCTTTTCCCTTTCTTGATGGTATTACTTACAGAAAAGGTTTTAGTCTCAATGAAGCCAATTTATCTATTTTTCTTTTGTCACTTGTACTTTGTGTCATAGCTAAGAAATCATTGTCTAATATAAGGTCATGAAGATTTACACCTCTGTTTTCTTCTAAGAGTTTTATAGTTTTAACTCTCATTTTATGTGTTTGATCAATTTTGAGTTAATTTTTGTATATGGTGTAAAGTAGGGGTCCAATTTCATTCTTTTGCATGTAGATATCCATTTGTACCAAGACCAGTTGAAAAGGCTACTCCTTTCCCATTGAATGATCTTGGCAGTCTTGTTGAAAATCATTGACCATAGAGGGTATGAACTGATATTTGGACTCTCAGTTCTATTCCATTGGTCTATATGTTATTATGCTGGTACCACACTGTCTTGATAATTGTTTCTTGGTAGTAAGTTTTGAAGTTGGGAAATACTAGTCCTTCCATTTTTTTTCTTCTTTTTAAAGATTGTTTTGTCTATTCTGGGTCCCTTGCATTTCCACGTGGATTTTAGGCTTAACGTTACCATTTCTGAAAAAATCAGTTAAGATTTTGATAGGAATTGAGCCAAATATGTAGATCAGGGGGCTTCCCTGGTGGCGCAGTGGTTGAGAATCCGCCTGCCAATGCAGGGGACACGGGTTCACGCCCTGGTCTGGGAAGATCCCACATGCCGCGGAGCAACTGGGCCCGTGAGCCACAATTACTGAGCCTGCGCGTCTGGAGCCTGTGCTCCGCAACGGGAGAGGCCGCTACAGTGAGAGGCCCACGCACCGCGATGAAGGGTGGCCCCCGCTCGCCGCAACTGGAGAAAGCCCTTGCACAGAAACGAAGACCCAACACAGCCAAAAATAAATAAATAAATAAATTTATTAAAAAAAAAATATGTAGATCAGTTTAGAGAGTGTATTAATCTGCTCAGGTTGCCATAACAAAATATCGTTGACTGGGTGTCTTAAACAGGAATTTGTTTTCACAATTACGAAGATTAGACAGCAAAGATGAAGTTACTAGCAGGGTTGGTGTCTGGCAAGACATCTCTCCCTGGGTTGCAGATGACTGCCTTCTCAATGTGTTCTCACATAGGGTTGTAGGGGGGGGAGAGAGAGAGAGAGAGGGAGAGAGAGAGGGAGGGAGGGAGAGAGAGAGAGAGAGAGAGAGAGAGAGGGAGAGAGAGAGGGAGAGAGAGACTGAGAGATCTTCTTCTTCTCGAAAGGTCACAGTCCTGTATCTGATTAGAGCTCCATACTTATGACCTCATTTAACCTTATCACCTCCTAAAGACCCTATCTTCAGATACAATCACACTGGGGGTTAGGGTTTCAACATATGAATTTTGTGAAAGCACAATTTACTCTATAGCAGAGAGCATGACATCTAAATAATGTTAAGTCTTTAAATCCATGAACTTGGGATATCTTTCCATTTGTTTAAATGTTCTTTAATATCTTTCAACAATGTTTGTAGTTTTCAGTGTACAAGTCCTATTCTTCATTTGTTAAAATTTTACCTTAGTATTTTTTTTTTTGGTGCTATTGTAAAAGAATTGTTTTAGTAATTTCATTTCAGGTTTTCATTGCTAGTTTATAGAAATACAATTGATTTTTGTATACTGATCCTGTATCCTGCAACCTTGCTGAACTCACTTATTTGTTCTAATAGTTTTTAGTAGATTGCTTATCATTTTTATATATAAGATCATGTCATTTGTGAATATAGTTTTACTTCTTTCTTTCCAAACTGTTCCCACCATCTACCTCTTCTATGTTTGTTCTTGTCATTCCTTTCCTGTTCCCTTCCTTTAGAATTATTTGATTTTTTAAAGATTTTATTTTAATTTTCCTGTTGAATTTATAGCTTTTTAAAATTGAGGTATAGTTGACATATAACATTATATTAGTCTCAGGTATACAACATAGTGATTTGATATTTGTATATATTGTGAAATGATCACCACAATAAGTCTAGTTAACATCCATGCCCATATATAGTAGTTATTCTTTATTGCATTTTTATAGGGTTGCCCTGTGGACTTCAATTACATTCATAATTTTCACAGTATAGTTATAGTTCTAGAACTACATATGGTTATATAGAACTATAGTGCAGTTATAGTTTTGTGCTTCACTTAAAAGATGGAAATATTATAGATAAACAACTTATTGAATATAATTCCCTGTGCTGCAGAACTAAAACCTCCCTGTAATAAACCATAATGGAGAAGAATATGAAAAAGAATATATATATATATATATAACTGAATCACTTTGCTATACACCAGAAACTAACACAACATTGTAAATCAACTATATACTTCAATAAAAAAATTTAAAAAAAGAAATCTTGCAAACTTATAAACTCATATCTCTTCACCCTTTATGTTATGATTGTTATATGCGGTATAACAACATACATTAAAACTTCATAAAATAGTGTAATACTTTTAGCTTTTAAACAGTTATATGAATTAAAGAATACTAAGAAGAAAAAGGCAAAAATAGGTTTTTTTTGTTACATTTATCCAGATGTCCATTTCTTTCTTTCTTTCTTTTTCATCAGTGATGTGTTTATTGCTGTGGAAAAATAAAGCTCAGGTTGGGCAAAGAGAACAGGAATTTATCACCAGGGCAAGTATCAGTTCACATAAGAAAGACACTTTTATTTGTCCAGAATGAATTTCTCTGGAATCCACAGCTAGAAATCAGGTTGTGTTAGTGAAGGAAACTGATAAATTGTTCACTGTTTTCAGTAAAGCTGCTTGGTTCAAACATTGGAGGAAATATGGTTTCCCAAACATGCATTTCAGAAAATTACATTTACCCTCCTGATTAACACACAATCATGTATTCATCACAGATGTCATTGTTTTCATTCAGTTTCTTTTTTAAAATTAATTTTTATTGGAATATAGTTGATTTACAATGTTGTATAGATGTCCATTTCTGATGCTCTACATTTTTTTCTGAAGATCCATATTTTAATCAAGTATGTTTTCCCTTCAGCCAAAAGAACTTTCTTTACCATTTATTGTAGTGAAGTTATGAATCTTCATAGTTTTTGTTTATCTGAAAATATTTTACCCTCATTATTGAATAATATTTTTGCTGGATATAGTATTCTGGGCAGATATTATTTTCTTTCAGCATTTTAAAGATCTCTTCTGATTTACATGTTTTCTGATGAGAAGTTAGCTGTTAATCAGATTGTTGCTCCCCTCTCTATAATGTTATTTTTATATTGCTTTTATTATTTGTTCTTTATTTTTGACCTTAACAAGTTAAATATGATTTGCTTCAGCATAGGCTTCTTTGTGTTTTTCTGCTTGTTGCTCATTGAATACCTTGAATCTGTCAATTTCTGTCTTTTATCAATTTTGGGAATATTTCAGCCATTATTTCTTTGCATACTTTTAATGCCCCAATCTGTGTCTCTTGTCCTTGTCTGTTAAGTTGTATAGATTATGGGTTGTATTATTTTTCTCTCATGAATATTATTTCCTTTGTTTTAGATGGTAATTTCCCTGGCTGGTCTTGAACTTCAAACTTTCTTTTGTTTTGTTCAGAACTTTTGTCTTAAGCTGAATTGCTTTGAGTCTTTTCTGCATGTGTGCAGATGAGGGTAGACAGAATTTGGGGATTTCCCTCTCTGGCTCTTTCCTTTCCAGGAATATGGTAGGTTTTTCCCCATGTGTCTATGTTGCTGCTGTGTAGACGATTCAGACTGCACTTAGGCCAGACTAAGAGTCTCAGAAAAGAGGAATTTATGCCTATAGCTGTCCACATCCCCCTTCCATGTGAACATAAACTCCCCATCAGTATCTGTCTGCTGCTGTTTATTCTCCAGTACCTTCAGGTAGGTTTTCTTCCTCTTAGGTTTTTTTTTCTTTTATTTACTTATTTATTTATTTTATTTATTTTTTGGCTGTGTTGGGTCTTTGTTGCTGTGCGTGGGCTTTCTCTAGTTGTGGCGAGTGGGGGCTACTCTCTGTTGCCGTGTGCGGGCTTCTCATTGCGATGGCTTCTCTTGTTGAGGAGCACAGGCTCTAGGTGTGTGGGTTTCAGTAGTTGTGGCTTGCAGGCTATAGAACGCATGCTCAGTAATTGTGGCACACAGGCTTAGTTGCTCCATGGCATGTGGGATCTTCCCAGACCAGGGCTCAAACCCGTGTCCCCTGCATTGGCAGGCAGATTCCCAACCACTGCGCCACCAGGGAAGTCCTGCTTTTAGGTTTTATCATTGCTTTCTGGCGTGTGTGTGTGTGTTTGTGTGTCTGGCAGAATATTAGTCCATCATGATACCTGGTAGCAAATCTCCTTACCTTCATAAAAATGAAGGATATTTTCAATGGATATGAAATTCTTGGTTGAAAAAACTTTTTCTTTCAGCATTTTAAATATTTCATTGTCCTCTGGCTTACATATTTTCTGAGAAATCTGTTGTACTTATTGCCTTTGTTCCTCTACGTCTTTTTTTCCTGGCTACTTAAGATTTTCCCTTTTTTCACTGGTTCTCAGCAATTTGGTTATGAAATACCTTGGTGTGATTTGAGTGTGTGTGTTTATCTTGCTTGAGGTTTATCAAGGTTCTTGAATTTGTAAGATGGAATTCCCATCAAATATGGAAAGTCTTCAAATATTATTTCTTCATTTTTTTTCTGGCACTCTTCCTTCTTTTTATGGGATTCTATCTATTGTTAGACTTTTTGATATTGTCCAGCAGGTCACTGAGTCTCCATTTATTTCCTCCTCCCTCTACAACCCCAATCTCATTTTTCTCTGTGAGAAATCTCATAATTCTTTTAGATTATTTTTATTATGATGTCTTCAAATTTACTAATCTTTTCTTGTGAAATGTCTAGCCTATTATTAATCACATCCAGGGAATTTTTCACTTCCAACTTTTTCATTGTTGTAAGTTCCATTCTTATATTTTCCATTTATCTCACTATGTTAATTTAAAAAAATCCTTAAGCATATTGAGTATACTTAAAATAGATATTTTAGAGTATTTGTCTGTTAATCCAGCATCTCTGTCATTTCTAGGTCTGTTTCTATTGACCGATTTTCCTCTTGGTTATGTGACACATTTTTTTGCTTCTTGACGTGTGTAGTGAAGAATTAAATTTATCCAAAGAGAGGTCTGGTCTTTGTGCCAGTTCCTTGGGGATAGCCTCTAAACCCTTGGGATAAAGAATTTGGTTGGCCCTTTCCCCAGTTCTGGGAAGTGGCCCCTAAATCCTTGAAATTTCCTTAGTGATAGGAATATCTTTGCTGTTCATGGGGGCCCTGATAGTTTATACTAAGTAGATGACTCAGAATGGGGGCTGGCCATGCCAGAATGACCAACTATGTGATTAGAGGGTTGGGATTTGGGCCATGTGATATCAGCCTGACCTCTGAGGAGCAGAGCAGGGCTGGAGATTGAGTTCAACCACATAGCCGGTGATCAATCAATTGTGAATGAAACCTTAATAAAAAATATGGACACTGAAGCTTGGATGAGCTTTCCTGGTAGGCAAGCCACTGCAGTTGTCACACATCGATGTGCTGAGAAGGTAGTGGATCCTGACTCCATGGGGAGAGGACAAGAAAACTTCATGTTTGGGACACCCCCTCAACCTAATCTCTTCTTTTGGCTAGTTCTGATTTATGTCTTTTTGCTATAGTAAAGCTGTAATCATCAATATATTACTTTCCTGAGTTCTGTGAGTTGCTCTAGAGAATTATTGAACCTGAAGGTTTAGTGGGAGCCCTCATATTTGTAGTGAGCTGTTCAGAAGTATGTGTGGCCTGGAGACCCCTGAAGTTACTTGCATCTGAAGTGAGGGCAGTCTTGTGGAGGACTGTGTCCTAAACCTGTGAAGTTTGGCTCAACTTGAGTAATTGGTGTCAGAAGTCAACACAACATGTCTAGTAACTTGGGGGATGTTGGATATTGTGAAGGCTACATTGTTACTTGTCTGTATGTAATTGTCTTCCTTTAAAGAGGGTTGGACATTGTTAAATTACTTGTGAATCATCTTGATCTTTTGGGAGGATTGATTGAACATTTTGTTAGGAAGGTAGTCTTCACTCTAAAAATAAATTATTCCTACCACTAAAGCATGACCTTCTGGGATCACTACTGAATTTCCCAGGTGATCTCTTTCTCTCTCTGACACACACACACACATGCACACACCAGCCATACCCCGATCATCTCTTACATCAAGGTCTTATACTCTGGACCACTATTCGCCTGCCTTAATCACCCCAGTGCCAGGTACCAGACAACTAGAAATAGCCCCTACAACCAACAGCCCAGTGAAAGTATTCAAACTAGCCAATCCTAAGTCTGCTTACCTTACCTTGTCCATTCCTTCCTGCAGAAACCACAATAAAGCTCTTGTCCATGATTTCCTGTCACTCCCTCTGCCTACTGACTGATCCTGATTCTTCCCTGTGTGGTCTTGTGTGGCTTGCTGTGTCTCCCGTTTCTGGGGATCTGTGAGTATAAACTTCCTTCATGATGGTCATTTCCATGTCTGCATGCCTCACCATACTGATTAAAATAAATTTCCAGTACCATTAAAACACACACAAAAAGTAAATACTGTATGATTATATTATGTAAAGTTCAAAAGCTGGCATAACTAACTATGATGTCAGAAGTCAGGGTGGTGGTTATTCTGGGAGGGGATGTAAGGAGGCCTGAGGGGAGCTTCTGGTATGCTAGCAAGCAGTTTCTTGACTTAGGTGCTGGTTGCAAGAATGTGTTCAGGTTGTGCAGATCAATCAAGTTGTATATTTCCAATCTGAGCACTTTCTTTATGCATGTAATTCAGAGCAGTTGCATTACTGGTTCCAATTCTCTACCTCTCCCTGTATCCCTGTCCTTTGCCATGTAACTTTGCAATACTTTCCTATTCTGACTCTGGAATCCACGATGTGACTTGATTTGGACAACGGAAAAAGTACAAAGTAAGAGTGTACTAGTTCTTGGCCTGAGCCTCAAGAGGTCTTTTGTGTTTCTTGTCCTCTTGTGCTTCTGTTATTGAGACTGTATAGATATGGTGGGGCTAGCTCACTTATGCTAGGACCAGAGCCATGTGGAACAGAGCTGTCTCAGCTAAGGTTCTCCATCCAAACCCAGCCTGGAGCAGGCCTCTCAGTTGCTCAACAGATGAATGAGTGAGCATAGTCAAGATCAGCCAAGCCTAGCCTAGGACAGCTGACCTCCATCTGACTCACAGATGCATAATCTGAAGATAACTGACTTTTAGTGTAGTTTGTTATGCAGCAAAAGCTAACTGATACAGTAGTGGAAAAAAGATGACGAGGACCAAAATTGGGCACAGTTGTAAGAAAAGAGAGGAGAGAATTGAGAAAGGAGAAATTTCATTAAAAAAAAAAGTATTCCATCAAGTTGGGTTTGAAATGTCACACTGCCTATTATCCTGATACTGTATGTTATCAAGAAATATAGGGACTTCCCTGGCAGTCCAGTGGTTAAGACTTCACCTTCCAATGCAGGGGGTGCGGGTTCGATCCCTGGTCTGGTAGCTAAGATCCCACATGTCTCATGGCCAAAAACCAAAACATAAAGAAGCAATATTGTAACAAATTCAGTAAAAACTTTAGAAATGGTCCACATCAAAAAAATCTTAAAAAAAAAAGAAATCTAGAATTTCCTGAGTCTGCAAGCCAGCCTCCCAGGGAGGCTATGGCTATTTCGGACAGAGAAGAGGTAACCAAGAACACACAGGGAGGATCTGGGTGTGGGTGGAGGAGAGTGGAGGGGAAGATAAATGGGTTTAGTTTTGGGTAGGGTTGAATTTGAGGTCTCTGAAGGACATCCAAGTAGAGTTGTCCAGCAGGGAGGAAAGGCAGATGAGAAGCTCCAGTCTTTGCTGGAGATCTAGATTTGGGTGTTCTCAACTAGCAAATAGTAAATAAGGAATCTGGGACTGGATCTGGAAAGCCAGTGCAAATACAGCTCTAGGTAGCTGTGAGAGCTGAGCCTGGCCACTCCATGGAGGGTGCTTCAGCCAATATGGGTGGTTCCTACAGGGTGGTCAACTGAAAACTGAAGCCTATTTACAATTTAATTTTTAACCCAACAGGAAAGTGGTGAATACCTCTTCAGCAAGCAGAGGGCATCACCATACACCACCGTGTCCCAGGAATCAGGAAACAACCTCAAACTGGGCAGATGAAACACTATGTACCTTTCATTGGAATAGCCGGTAGGACAGGGCAGGAGTGGATGGAGTAATACTGAGTGGGACTCCTGAGCGGCAGTTAGTGGGAGCAAAGGGCGAAGGATGAAGAAAGCGCCCAAGAAAGGGGAGGGAGAGCAAGGGAAAGATGGGTGAAGCCTGAAGTAGGGACAAGAGAAGAAAATTAACAGGGATGAAGCAATCAAGGGAGGTGGGACAAGAAGACGAAGAGGCTAAACAGCAGGTGGGAAGAGGAGGCCAACCTGAGAGGAGGAAACTGGATTAAAGAAAGAAGAGGAAAAAAGGGGTACAAAATATATGAAGAAGGCAGTTAAGGAAGTCTGGATACTGAATCAGAGAAGGGAAGAGGAAACAGATAATGAACGAGGGGGTGAAGAATGACAGGAGGGCAGCAAACAGAAGGGAGAGAGAAAGAACCGCGTCTTAGGTGTTCTAAAGCCCAGCTGCACTTAGAAGGGCAACATCATATGGAACTCGATTCATCCGCTCCAGGAGATGGGAGAGGGCGTCCCGCGGCTGAAGCCCTAGACATGAGCCTGAATCTGGGCCAGCTCGGGAAGTCCCGCGGAAGAGGAGAGGCTAGGGCAGACAGACAGGATCACTACTCAGGGTCGAAATCCGTGCTTCCACGCCCACGCTCAGTCGACTCGTCTCTTCAAAGCAGAGAGAAAGCGGAGGAAATAAGGATGGGGAGAGGCTGGTACCTGCCTGGGGGCGAGGTGGTGCGGAGGGGCCACTAGTGCCGAAAGTGGCCAAGGAGAGCGGCGCCCCAGCGCAGAAGGCCTGGGGGACGCGGGAAGTGGCTGGAGGCTGGGCCCAGGGTCCAGTGGAAGCTGGCGGAGAGTGAAGGAGCACAGGGAACCGGAGGGGTTGGGGAGATTCTGGCTGCGGATGGTCAGAGGGTGGGGACTGCGTGGCGACCACACAGAGGGTGTGTGTTAGGGCGGGAGAACTACCCTGGCTAAGTCGTACCTGTAGTTTTCTATTTCCTAGTCCCAGAAGTTGCAGCATCAGAGGTTGATGGGTGAAGAACAAATCTTCGAAGGGCAGTTAGAAGGAGAGAACAGTGGCAGGCTGTGGAGAGGGGCGGACGCGCGGGCGAAGGCGCGGATATGGGCTAAAGGAAGGGCGCAGGACACGAAGTTGGCTCCGCGAAAGCCTTCATCCACTCTCCGCCTGGCTGTTTTCCGAAGTGCCAGCCCTGCGAAAGGGGCATCGCTGCTGAGCCTAGCCAGGGCTGGCCGCACTGAGATGGGACGTAGGATGGAGGGGCGGGAGCCAAGGCCGAAGGGGCGGACACGGGGTGGCGTCTAGCTCTCCATAAAGGGGCGGCGGGGCCCGCGTTCTCTTCTGCGCTGGCAGCGGCCACCAGCGGTGAACAGGGCACAATGTCCGTTCGCTGCCAGGAGAGTCCGGTGCTGGCAGGTAGCGCCACTTTGGCCGCCCTGGGGGCACTGGTTCTGTGCCTCGCGGAGCCCGCCGGCTACGGGAAGTACACGGAGAGCCGGATGCCCGTGGCTACCCGCCTGTCCGCCCGCGCCGCCTGGTTCCTGCAGGAGCTGCCCTCCTTCGCGGTGCCCGCGGGGATCCTCGCCGGGCAGCCCCGCTCTCTCTTCGGCCAGCCTGCGACTGTGCTTCTGGGCCTCTTCTGCGCACATTACTTCCACAGGTAGCGTTTTCCCTTGAGGGTGAGGAGCGCAGCGCACTGCCAGGCTCCCGGCGTCCAGGAGCGCAGCGCGCGGCGCGCACTGAGGATCGCGGAGGGGCGGCGCGAGCCGCTGCAAGGAGCGCGGAGCGCGGCTCGAGGGGAGCACCTGGCTGGGCCGGGGCTGCGGGCCAGACGCGGGCTAGTGGAGGAGCGATCGCGGGCAGACGCCGCCTTCACTCTCCACGGCCCCGCGCGCGTCTCGGGTCCGCTTCGAATCCTTGGACTGCTCCGGGGAAAGCGGTGGAGCGGGGCGGGAGGCAAGCTGGAAAGCTCAAGCTGGGCAGAGCTCTTGTTTCAGACAGTTACCTCTCCAGCTCCGCGCCGTCCCGCGTCACCTGTGGCGTCTTGCCCACCACCCCTTCTGGTTCTTCCTTCACCTTTCCTTTGCAGGGTGGGGGCGGGCTGGTTCTGAGATCTTGAGGGAGCCTAAGTATTGGCATCTCCCGAAGGAAATTTGGCTCAGAGGGACTGGATCAACGTATCTCCGCAGGGAGATGGGCAGACCCAGACCCTGGACTTCAACGGTGAGAAAGAGAACGTGATGGGAACCCACTGACCTAAGCAAGAGTCCCACTTCTCAGGACCCACCGAAAAGGGACCGCGCTCACCACCAACTCGTTTCAAGTTCCCCTGGCACTTAAGTGTGGATGGGTTGAAGTTAGCTTAGAGCTGAAATGTTCTTCTGAATTAAAAATCCCAAATTCAGGAGAACTTTACCTTCTGCTCTGAGAAGGAAAGACAGGAAAAAAACCAAGGGCTTTCAGGATTCGGAGAAAAGATGCTCAAAAGAGCGCAAGATTCAGTTGCCTACCATGCCTAGTCATTTACCTTCTGTCGTCCCATGTAGCCCCATTGTAACCTTGTGAGATACGTATTTACTGTGCCCACTTTATAGACAAAGGAACTGAGGCTGTGTAAGGTTAAGTGACTGAATGAAGATGATACAGCTAGGGCCCAGCCAAATTCAAATCTAAGCCTGTGAAACTCCATCGTTTAAGACCTTTCCACCATGTTAAGCAGGCGGATACTCTGCAAGGAGAAAACAGAATCCACGGACAGAGAAAAGTTGCCAAGCCAAATCAAGAACTGGGACAGAGGCACAGCCTTATTTTGCATAGAGAATTTATGGGGTAAAAAAAATCAAGGAAATCTAGATTAGAAATTAGGGTAAAGAATTCCTCTGGAAGCTGAAAGGCATGATCCTCTCTCATAAGGATCATAAGGGAAAAGTGATGCCTCATTTTGAGAAAAGAAGTGTAGAGAAACAAGTTTTAACTTCTCTTTCCATATAATCCCTTCTTATCCTCTGGATCTTTTTTATTGGTCAAGATTTAATATTTATGCAATTTTAACTGGATTCGCACTCTTTTAATAATTATTGCCAAGCAACCATTTCATAAATGGGTGTCCTTTCTGGAGCTATTTACTAACCATTTTATTTTATCCAGATTTAGGTGGTTTAATTTGCACAGAAAGAAGGATGTTGGGTGTAGGAGATAAGAGAACAGCTTTTGATTTCACTGTTATTGGAGAAGACATTTGACAGAAAAATGTGATTTTATCAGGCAATTACTTTTAACTTCTAATTAACTACTGTCTGTTAGCACCATAAACAATATTTTTATGAGTTCATTTCATCTTACAGTATTGATTAGTGCTTTCTGACAATCCTATTAACATAAGTTTTAGACTTTTTTTAAAGCCAAAAGGTACTTTGCCTTAATAAATTATGACAAGTACATTTAAAAAACCAAGGAAATAATTACTCATAAAATGAATATCAACATACTGTTCACCTTCTTCAGGGGAAAAGTTAAAATGTAAAATTTAGAGGATTTGGGGATTGATTCTGCCTGAGGGAAAATTCCCCACAGAAAACACAACTCAGGGTGAGTGAGTTGTCCCTAAGGAATGAAGATGTGATGTTTGTCCACCATTCCCTTTGTGTGAACTCTTTCTTTGTGGCCACTGGACTGTTGAATCTATTATCATTTTGAGTGCTTACAAGGGGTTATGCTCTGTGCTAAACACTATGTGAGTTCTCTACTAATCCTCATACCAGCCCATTGAGGAAGCACTATTATCACCCCCATTTTGCAGGTGGGAAATTGGGGCGAGAAAAGCTTAAATAACTTGCCCAAGGTCACGGAGTAACCAGGGAGCCAGGATTCAGACCCAGGGAATTTGAATCCAGATCTCAGGCTCTTAGCTACCATGATAAACTGTTTTATATTTGTTCTTGCTGCCTTGTTCTTGCCTTTTAAAAACTATATTTAAGCTTAAAATTATTTTTTAATTATAAAAATAATGAATGTTTACTAAAGAAAAAATGAAAAGTACAAAAGTAGAAAAATTCCCATAATTTCAACACTTAAGTACATTAATTGTTAATGTTTTGGAACATTTCCATCAAGGTTCTAATTTTTCTTGGTCAATTTTTATACATGCTTGCTATGTTGAATATATATAGGTTTTAGTTCTGCTTGATTACTGTCTATAATAAATATTTTTCCACATTATCATAGAACCTTTGTAAATATCATCTTAGTGGCTGCTTGTTATTTCATCTAAAAACCATAATTTATCCATTAATCTATAGTTTTTTGATAATTTTAATATTTTAAAAATATAATTTATATTAAATTGGACATTTAATTTGTCTTTTTATTTTGGCTAAATAAGGTTAAATAAGGTTGTGATGTACATTTTTGCACCTAAATTTTTTTTCAGAAGTCACCACTATTCTCTTAGCCAGGATTCCCAGAAGTGGTTCAAAGTTATGAGCATTTTTGCCTTGAGGTTTTAGGAGTCATTAGGCTTGATAGTGAGGGCACATTAAGGTAAAAGCTCCAGGATGCCTTGGCTTTACCCTGTGCTGTGCGTAGCTATGACACAGAGAATATGATGGAGGAACAGGGGTTCAGGAGAAAGCTGGCTCAGCTGTGGCTTAGACTCTGTTGCAAAATGTCCCTTGGGGGCTATTCAGAAAAGCAATATGTCCCATTGGATAGAAGGTGAAACTCTTTGCACTTTTCTCCATACAAGGGTGACATGCTAGAATGTGAGTCCCACAAGGGCAAGGATTTTTATCTCATTTGTTCATGGCTGTGTCCTCAGTGTATAGAAAAGTGCCAGTACATATTTGGTACTCACTAAAATTTGTTGAATGCATGAATGAACTCTGCTTCTGACATCAGTACAGGCAGTCAGAATTGTGGGAGAGCTAGCAATTACTTAGGAATCATTGCTGAGATTGCATGGCTAGGTCAACTCAGATCATTCTCTTCCCTTCAGAATCTATTGTTGTGGATATTTGGTTGGTTTAGCTACATGAAAATGACTGCTGTGTAAGCATGTTGCCTAATCCCACATCTAGAGTTGTTTGAAGTCAGAGTTATCTCACCTCTTGTTGACCTTGACTATGACCTGGAATGATCCTTTGCCCCCACTCTCTGATCATTTTCTCAAGATGCCTTGGTGTCTCACGCAATGGTCATCGCAACACCTATGCCTGTGGAAGCTTATGTTTTTTCAAGACTTGGGTGTGACCTTGGTATTTAGATGAAAAAGAAAACTCTCTTTTCAAATAAAGGTGACTATTCTGTAAAAAGTTGCTGGCAGTGTGACCTTCCTTGATGCACATGCAGAAGCAGAGGGCAATGCACACATTAGAGTCTGTTTGAATTTGGAAAGAACTTTCCTGGGATTTAGATGCTGAAAATAATGACATTTTCTATTCAGCCAAATAAAATGATGGCTTAAATGGGAGGCCTTTTTTTTCTTTCTTTGAATTTTGAATTTTATTTTATTTATTTTTTTATACAGCAGGTTATTATTAGTTATCCATTTTATACATATCAGTGTATATATGTCAATCCCAATCTCCCAATTCATCACACCACCCTCCCCCCACTTTCCCCCCTTGTTGTCCATACGTTTGTTCTCTACATCTGTGTCTCTATTTCTGCCCTGCAAACAGGTTCATCTGTACCATTTTTCTAGGTTCCACATATATGCGTTAATATACGATATTTGTTTTTCTCTTTCTGACATACTTCACTCTGTATGACAGTCTCTAGATCCATCCACGTCTCTACAAATGACCCAATTTCGTTCTTTTTTTTTTGGCTGAGTAATATTCCATTGTATATATGTACCACATCTTCTTTATCCATTTGTCCATGGATGGGGATTTAGGTTGCTTCCATGACCTGGCTATTGTACATGGTGCTGCAATGAATATTGGTGTGCATGTGTCTTTTTGAATTATGGCTTTCTCTGAGTATATGCCCAGTAGTGGGTTTGCTGGGTGATATGGTACTTCTATTTTTAGTTATTTAAGGAACATCAATACTGTTCTACATAGTGGCTGTATCAATTTACATGCCTGCCAACAGTACAAGAGAGTTCCCTTTTCTCCACACCCTCTCCAGCATTTGTTGTTTGTAGATTTTCTGATGACGCCCATTCTAACTGGTATGAGGTGACAACTTGTCGTTTTGATGTGCATTTCTCTAATAATTAGTGATGTTGAGCAGCTTTTCATGTGCTTCTTGGCCATCTGTATGTCTTCTTTGGAGAAATGTCTATTTAGGTCTTCTGCCCAATTTTTGATTGGGTTGTTTTCTTAATATTGAGCTGCATGAGCTGTTTATATATTTTTGTGATTAATCCTTTGTCTGATGATTCATTTGCAAATACTTTCTCCCATTCTGAGGATTGTCTTTTCGTCTTGTTTGTAGTTTCCTTTGCTGTGCAAAAGCTTTGAAGTTTCATTAGGTCCCATTTGTTTATTTTTGTTTTTATTTGCATTACTCTAGGAGGTGGATCAAAAAAGATCTTGCTGTGATTTATGTCAAAGAGTGTTCTTCCTATGTTTTCCTGTAAGAGTTTTATAGTGTCTGGTCTTACATTTAGGTCTCTAATCCATTTTGAGTTTATTTTTGTGTATGGTGTTAGGGAGTGTTCTAATTTCATTCTTTTACATGTAACTGTCCAGTTTTCCCAGCACCACTTATTGAAGAGACGGTCTTTTCTCCATTGTATATCCTTGCCTTCTTTGTCATAGATTAGTTGACCATAGGTGCGTGGGTTTACCTCTGGGCTTTCTATCCTGTTCCATTGATCTATATTTCTGTTTTTTGTGTTGTGTACCATATTGTATTGATTACTGTAGCTTTGTAGTATAGTCTGAAGTCAGGGAGTCTGATTCATTCAGCTCCGTTTTTTTCCCTCAAGACTGCTTTGGCTATTTGGGGTCTTTTGTGTCTACATACAAATTTAAGATTTTTTTGTTCTAGTTCTATAAAAAATGCCATTGGTAATTTGATAGGGATTGCATTGAATCTGTAGATTGCTTTGGGTAGTATAGTCATTTTCACAATATTGATTCTTCTAATCCAAGAACATGGTATATCTCTCCATCTGTTTCTATCATCTTTAATTTCTTTCAACGGTGTCTTATAGTTTTCTGCATACAGGTCTTTTGTCTCCCTAGGTAGGTTTGTTCCTAGGTATTTCATTCTTTTTGTTGCAATGGTAAATGGGAGTGTTTCTTTAATATCTCTTTCAGATTTTTCATTATTAGTGTATAGGAATGCAAGGGATTTCTGTGCATTAATTTTGTATCCTGCAACTTTACCAAATTCATTGATTAGCTCTAGTAGGTTTCTGGTAGCATCTCTAGGATTCTCTATGTATAGTATCATGTCATCTGCAAACAGTGACAGTTTTACTTCTTCTTTTCCAATTTGTATTCCTTTTATTTCTTTTTCTTCTCTGATTGCTGTGGCTAGGACTTCCAAAACTATGTTGAAAATAGTGGCAAGAGTGGACATCCTTGTCTTGTTCCTGATCTTAGAGGAAATGCTTTCAGTTTTTCACCATTGAGAATGATGTTTGTTGTGGGTTTGTCGTATATGGCCTTTATTATGTTGAGGTAGGTTCCCTCTATGCCCACTCCCTGGAGAGTTTTTATCATAAATGGGTGTTGAATTTTGTCAGAAGCTTTTTCTGCATCTATTGAGATGATCATATGGTTTTTATTCTTCAATTTGTTAATATGATGTATCACATTGATTGATTTGAGTATATTGAAGAATCCTTGCATCCCTGGGATAAATCCCACTTGATCATGGTGTATGATCCTTTTAATGTGTTGTTGGATTCTGTTTGCTAGTATTTTGTTGAGGATTTTTGCATCTATATTCATCAGTGATATTGGTCTGTAATTTTCTTTTTTTCTAGTATCTTTGTCTGGTTTTGGTATCAGGGTGACGGTGGCCTCATAGAATGAGTTTGGGAGCGTTCCTTCCTCTGCAATTTTTTGGAAGAGTTTGAGAAGGATGGGTGTTAGCTCTTCTCTAAATGTTTGATAGAATTCACCTGTGAAGCCATCTGGTCCTGGACTTTTGTTTGTTGGAAGATTTTAAATCACAGTTTGAAGTTCATTACTTGTGATTGGTCTGTTCATAATTTGTATTTCTTCCTGGTTCAGTCTTGGAAGGTTATACCTTTCTAAGAATTTGTCCATTTCTTCCAGGTTGTCCATTTTATTGGCATAGAGTTGCTTGTAGTAGTCTCTTAGGATGCTTTGTATTTCTAGGGTGTCTGTTGTAACTTCTCCCTTTTCATTTCTAATTTTATAGATTTGCGTCCTCTCCCTCTTTTTCTTGATGAGTCTGGCTAATTGTTTATCAATTTTGTTTATCTTCTCAAAGAACCAGCTTTTAGTTTTATTGATCTTTGCTGTTGTTTTCTTTGTTTCTATTTCATTTATTTCTGCTCTGATCTTTATGATTTCTTTCCTTCTGCTAACTTTGGGTTTTGTTTGTTCTTCTTTCTCTAGTTCCTTTAGGTGTGAGGTTAGATTGTTTATTTGAGATTTTTCTTGTTTCTTGAGGTAGGCTTGTAGAACTGTAAACTTCCCTTTAGAACTGCTTTTGTGCATCCCATAGGTTTTGGATTGTCATGTTTTCATTGTCATTTGTCTCTAGGTATTTTTTGATTTCCTCTTTGATTTCTTCAGTGATCTCTTGGTTATTCAGTAACGTAGTGTTTAGCCTCCATGTGTTTGTGTTTTTTACGTTTTTTCCCCTGTAATTCATTTCTAATCTCATAGCGTTGTGGTCAGAAAAGATGCTTGATATGATTTCAATTTTCTTCAATTTACTGATGCTTGATTTGTGACCCAAGATGTGATCTATCCTGGAGAATGTTCCATGTGCACTTGAGAAGAAAGTGTAATCTGCTGTTTTTGGATGGAATGTCCTATAAATATCAATTAAATGTATCTGGTCTGTTGTGTCATTTATAGCTTCTGTTTCCTTATTTATTTTCATTTTGGATGATCTGTCCATCAGTGTAAGTGAGGTGTTGAAGTCCCCCACTATTATTGTGTTACTGTCAATTTCCTCTTTTACAGCTGTTAGCAGTTGCCTTATGTATTGAGGAGCTCCTATGTTGGGTGCATATATATTTATAATTGTTATACCTTCTTCTTGGATTGATCCCTTGATCATTGTGTAGTGTCCTTCCTTGTCTCTTGTAACATTCTTTATTTTAAAGTCTATTTTATCTGATATGAGTATAGCTACTCCAGCTCTCTTTTGATTTCCATTTGCATGGAATATCTTTTTCCATCCCCTCACTTTCAGTCTTTAGGTGTCCCTAGGTCTGAAGTGGGTCTCTTGTAGAAAGCGTATATATGGGTCTTGTTTTTGTATCCATTCAGCAAGCCTGTGTCGTTTGGTTGGAGCATTATTCCATTCACGTTTAAGGTAATTATCAATATGTATGTTCCTATGACCATTTTCTTAATTGTTTTGGGTTTGTTTTTGTAGGTCCTTTTCTTCTCTTGTGTTTCCCACTTAGAGAAGTTCCTTTAGCATTTGTTGTAGAGCTGGTTTGGTGGTGCTGATTTCTCTTAGCTTTTGCTTGTCTGTAAAGCTTTTGATTTCTCTATCAAATCTGAATGAGATCCTTGCCAGGTAGAGTAATCTTGGTTGTAGGTTCTTCCCTTTCATCACTTTAAGTGTATCATGCCACTCCCTTCTGGCTTGTAGAGTTTCTGCTGAGAAATCAGCTGTTAACCTTATGGGAGTTCCCTTGTATGTTATTTGTCATTTTTCCCTTGCTGCTCTCAATAATTTTTCTTTGTCTTTAATTTTTGCCAATTTGATTACTATGTGTCTCGGTGTGTTTATCCTTGGGTTTATCCTGTATGGGACTCACTGCGCTACCTGGACTTGGGTGGCTATTTCCTTTCCCATGTTAGGGAAGTTTTCAACTATAATCTCTTAAAATATTTTCTCTGGTCCTTTCTCTCTCTCTTCTTCTGGGACCCCTATAATGCGAATGTTGTTGCATTTAATGTTGTCCCAGAAGTCTCTTAGGCTGTCTTCATTTCTTTTCATTCTTTTTTCATTATTCTGTTCTGCAGAAGTGAATTCCACCATTCTGTCTTCCAGGTCACTTATCCGTTCTTCTGCCTCAGTTATTCTGCTATTGATTCCTTCTAGTGTAGTTTTCATTTCAGTTATTGTATTGGTCATCTCTGTTTGTTTGTTCTTTAATTCTTCTAGGTCTTTGTTAAACATTTTTTGCATCTTCTCGATCTTTGCCTCCACTCTTTTTCCGAGGTCCAGGATCATCTTCACTATCATTATTCTGAATTCTTTTTCTGGAAGATTGCCTATCCCTACTTCAGTTAGTTGTTGTTCTGGGGTTTTATCTTGTTCCTTCATGTGGTACATAGCCCTCTGCCATTTCATCTTGTCTGTCTTTCTGTGAATGTGGTTTTTGTTCCACAGGCTGCAGGATTGTAGTTCTTATTGCTTCTGCTGTCTGTCCTCTGGTGGATGAGGCTATCTAAGAGGCTTGTGCAGGTTTCCTGATGGGAGGGACTGGTGGTGGGTAGAGCTGGGTGTTGCTCTGGTGGGCAGAGCTCAGTAGAACTTTAAAATCAGCTTGACTGCTGATGGGTGGGGCTGGGTTCCCTCCCTGTTGGTTGTTTGACCTGAGGCAACCCAATACTGGAGCCTACCTGGGCTCTTTGGTGGGGCTAAAGGCAGGCTCTGGGAGGGCTCACACCAAGGAGTACTTCCCAGAACTTCTGCTGCCAGTGTCCTTGTCCCCACGGTGAGCCACAGCCACCCCCCGCCTCTGCAGGAGACCCTCCAACACTCGCAGGTAGGTCTGGTTCAGTCTCCTATGGGGTCACTGCTCCTTCCCCTGGGTCCTGATGTGAACACTATTTTGTGTGTGCCTTCCAAGAGTGGAGTCTCTGTTTCCCCCAGTCCTGTCAAAGTCCTGCAATCAAATCCCACTAGCCTTCAAAGTCTGATTCTCTAGGAATTCCTCCTCCCATTGCCGGACCCCCAGGTTGGGACGCCTGACGTGGGGCTCAGAACCTTTACTCCAGTGGGTGGACTTCTGTGGTATAAGTGTTCTCCAGTTTGTGAGTCACCCACGCAGCCATTATGAGATTTGATTTTATTGTGATTGCACCCCTCCTACCGTCTCTTTGTGGCTTCTCCTTTGGCTTTGGATGTGGGGTATCTTTTTTGGTGAGTTCCAGTGCCTTCCTGTCAATGATTGTTCAGAAGTTAGTTGTGATTCCAGTGCTCTCCCAAGAGGGAGTGCACGTACATCCTTTTACTCCATCATGTTGAACCAATGTCTCAATAAGAGGCCTTTTTGCTCGATTGCTCAGTTCATTCTCCAGCAGCATGAATTCTTCCCCATCCTTCAAGACTCAGATCGGGCATCACTTCCTCCAAGAAGGCTTCTCTGTGTCCTTTCTTCTTTTGTAAGTCAAGGTGTGGTTTTCATAGCAGCCAGTGTGGCCTTCTATGAGACATTTCACACACTGGATCATAATTCTCTATTTTAAGGAAACGTCATATCTGTCCAGCCTCCTCATTTTATAGAAGCAGAGCACCACAAAGTTAAGACAATTAGGGGCAAAGAGGGCACTGGAACTTGAGTCTCATCATGTGCCCTGTCAATTCTTCTCCAATCTCATAAGACCTGCAGATGTGTCAAATATTCATAAGTAATCAAACCTCATGAAGGAAATTACTCATTGGCTGAGAATCAGAATGATGATTAATGTGGACTTTGGAAACCACCTAGAAAAATCTCTCCTTTTACACACTGAGAAGAAAGTCCCAGGCAGAATAAACTGAATTCTTGTGGTCACTTAATCATGTGTTAAGGACATTCATGAGGCATAATTTGGATCAATTAAAATGGGGGTCAGGAAACTTTTTCTGTAGAAAAGCCAGATAGTAGCTGTTTTAGGCTTTGACAGTCTCTGTCACAGCTACTCAACTCTGCTCTTGTAGCATGAAAACAGCACAGAAAATATGTAGACAAGTGAGTGAGGTAATGTTCCAATAAAACTTTATTTACAAAAATAGATAGTGGGCTGTATTTGGCCTGTGGGTCATAGTTTGCTAGCCTCTCCTTAAGAAAACCATGTGTGGCATAGCTTTACATTCAGTGCCCTGGTAATTCTATTATAAAATTTTGTTAAATCCTATAGCAAAGAACTGGGCATAGTCTAGAAAATTTCTGCTACATTTAAATAGGAATTTGGTAGTAAATCTCATTTTCTGGGTTGCAAGTCCTTTATTTGAACCTTTGTGGGAAATAGTAGGAGTCTTGGAGTTTGCATTCTAAATGGGATGACATCATAAGCACATCTGAAACATATACAGCTATGTTTGCCAAAAATGTAAACAAGATTTAGAGATCTTGACCACTTTTGCCACATTGAAGAAAGGTCCAACTTCTTGCTCATTTTAAATCTAATTTAATGTCACTTAACAAACAAGATAAGGAAACAGTGATCCAAGCTGGTTAAGTGATGTGTATGAAGTTACATGGTGAGGAGGGGGCAGAGTGGGGCTTGAACTTAGGTGTCCTAATTCTTTATCAGAGTTCCACATGCTCAGAACTGTGCTGGGTCCTAGGGGAGGACACAAAAGAAACACAAAGCTGGTGCTTGCCCTCCAGGAGAAAGGCAGGAAAACGCATCATAGTGTGTCTGACACTCTTTCTGGTGTGAAAGTTTGGTGGTGGCAATGTCAGTGTGAGAGGCCCAGGACAGGTGGGAAAATGCAAACTGAGGGACATGTGGACCATGGTCCACAAGGGGCACCATGGTCATGCCACTGAACATGCTGTGGTCTCTGGTGCCTGTCTGTGTTTGAGTGTGCATGGAATAGTGGGCAGATGGGTGGGTGGGTTTTGAGGGAACCCAGTAAATGGCACCCTTCTTCCCCACCCAAGTTCATAATCAACTGAGAGACAGATCCAGGAATTAGGCAACTAGAGACAAATTACTACCCTTATTAGTGGTAAAGCTGGTTTGGGGCAACATGGCTTCCATTTTGGATCCTAACACTGTCCCTCAGAAAAACTCAGTGACAACGATGGCTGAATACCATGGGCCTTACCCAGTGGTGCCTGTTCTGGAAAGACAGCAGAACGGAAGAAGGGCTGAGCTGCACACACCCCTTGAGAGGTCCTGCTTTCAAATTTACCAGTTGGGTAATTTACCTCTCCTTTCCTGAGGAGCAATGAGTGAGGGAGAGTGGAAAGGCAAGGAGGTATACTCAAATGAAGGGTCCTCGGCCAGCAGGAGGGAGAACATTAATGTTTTCTGTTACAAGATAGAATATGAAAGTTGTCTACCTGTTGATTTTTGCCAGAGCCTGGCAGCTTGGTTCTGGAACCTGGGGCACTTCCCTTTCTGCTTTTTGACTCCTTGCCACATATGGCAATGGAGACATTAAAGGCTGGACTCAAGATGTTTAAAAAGTTGCTGTGCTCAACCCAGCAGCCTTTAAGGAGACTCATCATAGGAGCTCTAAATTTTAAAACCCTCTGAACCAGGGCCAACAGTGCAATTTGCCTTCCATTTGGTTATGGAAGGGGGATATGGGAAGGAGAAACCAATATTTATTGAGCTCTGGGTGTTCCAGGAATTATGTTATGTGTTTTACATCAGTTATCTCATTTTATCCTTGAGACAAGCGCTGTTATTAATGCAATTTCACAAATAATTGCACTCTGTCTGAGTGCAGTGATTGGTGGGAGTGAGGGGGAGTGATGAGTAAGCACTTAGCTGGTCCTCGAAAGATGGTTTATGTGGGTGGGAATGAGATGTTCAGTCAGGAAAAGGGGTCTGTTTGGTGACCTATGACTTAAAATTGCCCTGTGCGCCATTTGTACTCCGTCTTAGAATACCTTTTTAATACCAAATATCTTTTGTTTCTTTTAACATCTTTATTGGAGTATAATTGCTTTACAATGGTGTGTTAGTTTATGCTTTATAACAAAGTGAATCAGCTATACGTATACATATATCCCCATATCTCCTCCCTCTTGCGTCTCCCTCCCACCCTCCCTATCCCACGCTTCTAGATGGTCACAAAGCACGGAGCTGATCTCCCTGTGCTATGCGGCTGCTTCCCACAATACCAAATATCTTTTGTATCTATGCCATAATATCTGATCCTACTATCCAAGCCTTAAATCAGGTCTGGGCCATTTTCAAAATTCTTCCATTTACTTGCTTCATGTTGTCAAGGCTGATCCTAAAAGTTACTGTGAAGAAAATAAGGCAATTTGCTTTTGACATGTTTCCTATTTGACCATGAAAAATCCCCAACTCCCTTTCTGTGTACAGTCTCTGTTTCTCTCTCCTGCCTCTATCTGTCCTCTTTCAACAACAGTACTTGGTCTCACTTCAGTCTCCCGGTGAATGTTCTTTACTTACCCAAAGTTACCTATCTGATAAACAAATCTAAATACTAGTGTTTTGGGTCCTTTGTTTTCTTATTATTGAGTTTTGAAAGTTCTTTATGTATTCTAGATACAAATTCTTTACCAGATATATACTTTGCAAATAATTTCTCCTACTCTGTGTGGCTTGTCTTTTTCATTCTTTTAACCATATCTTTTGAAAAGCAGAGGTTTTTAATTTTGGTGAAGTCCAATTTTTCTATTTGTTTTCATGCAATTAAATCTAAGAAATCTTTGCCTAGTCTAAAGTCACACGGGTTTTTTTCTTATGTTTTCTTATAAAAGGTTTATTATTTTAGGTTTTACATTTATGTCTATGATCTATTTTGAGTTAATTCTTATATAGGGTTAGAAATATGAATCAAAGTTCTTTCTTTTGCCTATAGATAGCCAATTGTTCCAGTACCATTTGTTGAAAATACTTTTCTTTCTCTAATGAAATTGCTCCTGCACCTCATGATATGAACAGATACTTTGCTAAAGAAAACATATGAATGGCAAATAAAAACGGGGAAAGATGCTCAACATCATTAGTCATTAGGGAAATGCTAATAAAACCACAGTGGGATACTACTATGCCTCCATTAGAATGGCTAGAATAAAAAGACTGAACATACCAAGTGCTACTGAGGATGTGGAAGACTAGAATTCTTATACATTGTTGATAGGAATGTAAAATGACGACCACTTTGGAAAACATTTTGAAGTCTCTTAAAAAGTTAAACATAAACATACCATGTGACCTACCCATTCCATTGCTAGCTCTTTTCCAAGCAAAATAAAAGCACATGTCGACACAAAGACTTCTATACAGATGTTTTTAGCAGGTTTATTTGTAGCAGCCAAAAACCAGAAACAACCCAAATGTCCATCAAAAAATGAATGAGTAAACAAATTGTGGTATAACCATATAATAGAATACTACTCAGCAATAAAAATGAGTGAACTATTGATGTGAACTACACTAAGATGAAAGTCTAAATAATTATTCTGGGTAAAGAAGCCAAACAAAAAAAATAGTGCATGCTTTTTTTTTTTTTTAATAAATTTATTTATTTTTTATTTATTTATTTTTGGCTGCATTGTGTCTTCATTGCTGCGCATGGGCTTTCTCTAGTTGCGGCAAGCAGGGGCTACTCTTCGTTGCAGTGTGTGGGCTTCTCATTGTGGTGGCTTCTCTTGTTGCAGAGCACGGGCTCTAGGCGCATGGGCTTCAGTAGTTGTGGCACGCAGCCTCAGTTGTTGTGGCTTGTGGGCTCTAGAGCACAGGCTCAGTAGTTGTGGCACATGGGCTTAGTTGCTCTGCGGCATTTGGGATCTTCCTGGACCAGGGCTCAAACCGGCATCCCCTGCATTGGCAGGCGGATTCTTAACCACTGCACTACCAGGGAAGCCCAGTACATGCTTTATGACTCCATTTGTATAAAATTCTATGAAATTCAAACTAACGTATGGTACATGAAGTACATCAGTGGTTTCCTGGGGACAAAGGGAGAGACAGAAGGATGAGATCATGAAGAGTATGAGCAAAATTTTGGTAGAGATGGATATGTTCATTATTTTGATATCATGATGGTTTTAAAATTTATCAAATTGCATACTTTAAATACATGCAGTTGAT
The DNA here is from genome assembly GCF_965194805.1 of Balaenoptera borealis. Lineage (NCBI taxonomy): Eukaryota > Metazoa > Chordata > Mammalia > Artiodactyla > Balaenopteridae > Balaenoptera > Balaenoptera borealis. The sequence goes on from NC_138871.1 coordinate 66,650,568, forward strand.
TGTTAATTATACCTCAGTAAAGATTAAAAAAAAAACAACCTATAGATAGACCTTTGAAAAAATTGTTGTATGTGTGGCCCTGTGTCACTGAGAATTGTTCAAACTTTCTGTGAAGCTAATCTGGCAATGTTTAACAATAGCTGAAAAGCAGTTCACTTTTTTCCCCCTAGGAATTTCACTTAGAGAGAATACTCAAGGGAAATAGTCCAAAAGAAAGAAATCAATTTACACAAAGTTATACTGTTACTATTCACAACTGTAGAACACTGGAAGTTACTTAAATGTTCTACTATTAAGGGCTGATTGTAATCAGTATGATTGAATATTATGTATAATTTAAAAATATTACCTTCTTGGATCTATATCTGTGATGGAAATAAGAATATAAAGTCATTTAGTGAAAAAATAGCACACAATGAGTATGCTCTAAATAAGTCCACATCAACACATATGCACTAATATAGATAATGATTAGAATATAAAGTGATGTGAATAGCTGATACTTTTGGTTTATAGATTTTTTAAAATAAATTTTTAAATTTATTTTTCTCTGCGTTGGGTCTTCGTTGCTGCGAGCGAGCTTTCTCTTATTGCAGCAGGTGGGGGCTACTCTTCGCTGTGGTGTGCATGCTTCTCATTGCAGTGGCTTCTCTTGTTGCAGAGCACGGGCTCTAGGCACTTCAGTTGTTGCGGCTCGTGGGCTCAGTAGTTGTGGCTCATGGGCTCTAGAGCACAGGCTCAGTAGTTGTGGTGCACAGGCTTAGTTGCTCTGCAGCATGTGGGATCTTCCTGGACCAGGGCTCATACCCGTGTCCCCTGCATTGGCAGGCAGATTCTTAACCACTATGCCACCAGGGAACTCCCTGGTTTATAGATTTTTATGTAATATTTTCAAAGTGTTTAATGGCATAACTCCCACTATATCTAATAGAAGAAATAATACTGACATTACAAGATTTTAAGAATTACCTCGCAAACTGAGCATGCAATTAAATACCAATAGAGAACAAGACATTTCTACAAATAAGCATTGCCTTGAGGGAAAAGTCACCATTAATGTGTAAGATCTCTCCCACTAAGCCACTATGACATCACTAACTTCTGAAATTGTCATCTTTCATATTGATCCTTTGAGTTAGGATGTTGAAGATCCCTTAAAAGGCAGTCATGTTACCTGGTAAAGTATCAATACACAAATATCCTTTTAATATGTATAGAATACATGGGGATGTCACCTGTCTCATTCTTGATAATGGTAATGTATGTCTTCTCACTTGTTCCCCTACTCTGTCTAGCTAGAGTTTTATCAACTTTATTGATATTTTCAAGGAACCAGATTTTGGTTTCATTGAGTTTCTCTATTGATTTTTATGTTTCCTATTTGTTTTCTGATTTGATCTTTATTATTTCCTTCCTTCTTCTTACTTTGGGTTTAATTTGCTCTCCTTTTTCTAGTTTTTCAAGGCAGAAGCTGAGGTTATACATTGAGACCTCCCTTTTCTAATTTGGCATATATTGCTATGAAAATCACAAAATACTGCTTATGGCACCTCACAAATTCTAATATGTTGTTTTTGTTTTAATTCATTTCAAAATACTGATATTTCTCTTTTGATTTCTTCTCTGATCCATGGGTTATTCGGAACGGTACTATTTAGTTTCCAAATGTTTAGGGATTTTCCAGATATATTCTGTTATCAATTTCTAATATAATTTCATCATGGACAGAGAACATACTTTATATGACTTAAAGCCTTTTACTTGTTGAATTAAGACTTGTTTTATGGCCCAGAATTTGGTCTGTCTTGGTAAATGTGCTCTTTAAACTTGAAAAGAATAGGTATTCTGCTGTAAGGAGGAGTGTTCTAAAAATGTCCATAGGTTAATTTGATTGAAAGTGCTTTTCAAATCTTCTATATCCTGCTTATTTTCTGTCTACTTTTTCTGTAAGTACTGAGAGAGGAGTATTGATTTATGTTTGATTAAAGTAGGACTTCCCTATTTCTCCTCAAAGTTCTATCAGTTTTTCTTCATGTATTTTGAAGCTCTGTTATTAGATGCATGAGCATTTAGGATTGCTAAGTCCTTGATGAATTGATCCTTTTTATCATTATTCCTTTATTATCACTACTTCATTATCATTACCCTTATTCCGGATAATATTCTTTGCTCTGAAATCTACTTTTATCTAATATTAATGTAGTCACTATGGCTTTCTTTTTATGAGGGTTGGCATGGCATATTTTTTCAACATTTTACTTTCAATCTGTCTCTGTGTTTAAATTCACTGTATGTTTCTTGAAGGCAGCGTATGGTCAAGTCTTGCTTTTTGCTCAATACTGACAATCTCTGCTTTTTAATTGGGACTTTTAGAATGTTTATAGCTAATGGGATTATTTATGTAGTTTGGTTTAAATCTATCACATTGCTATTTGTGTCTTTTTGTCTCTCTGTTATTTGTTTTCATTTTCTCTTTATCTTCCATCTTTTGAATTGAGTGTTATTTTATTCCATTTTATAGCTTTTGTTGGATTATTAGCTATAACGCTGTCTTTTGTTAGTTTGATTAAAGCTTTAAAGCATGTATCTTAAATTTATCACTATTTATTTTCAAGTGATATCATACCACTTCATGTATAGTGTAGGAATGTGAAATAATATACTTCCATTTCTTCCCTCTTGACCTTTATACTGTTGTTATTTGTTTTACTTATACACATGCCATAAGAAGCTTCAACATATTGCTGTTATTTTTGTTTAAACAATTATCTTTTAAAGAGATTCAAATAATAAAAAACATGTATTTGCCCATGTATTTGCCATTTCTGATGCTCTTTACTTTTGAAATTTACTACAGAAATTTATCTTTACTACAGAAATTTTTTCTCTCATCATGCTGGAAACCAGAAGTCTGAAATTTTTTCTCTCGTCATTCTGGAGGCCAGAAGGTGCCAGCAGGGCACCCTGTGGAAGCTCTAAAGGAAGATCTGTTCCTTGCCTCATCCAGCTTCTGGTAGCTGTCTGTATTCCTTGGCTTGTGATTACATCTCTATGCTCTGTCTTCACATTGCCTTTTTCTCTGTGTATCTTTCTTTTCTTCTGCTCCTTTCTTGTATAAGGATACATGTGATTGCATTTAGGGTCTATCCAGATTATCCAGGATAACTCCATCTTCTCAAGATCCTTAATTTAAACTCATCTTTTGCCATGTAAGAATATTCGCTCTTTTGCTATAATGAAGTAGTATTCACAAGTTCTGGGGATTAGGGCATAAACATATTTTGGGGGCCACCATTCAAACCACAACACAAGGTCCATAGTAAAACATAAACTTGGATGGGATGCACCACTGACTCATTCTGTATTTAGTCACCTTTGCATTTGGCCTGCCCTTCCCACTTTCTAATATGTCCAAAACCATTACTTACAATGACAGGTATCATCTGAGTATATAGACAAGTGACTGTTCATTTTCACTGTTTGTTATATCTTGGGAAGGACTTGGGGAAGTGGGCCAAGGGCTCAGAGGACGGGTTGGCCTAATGCCCTTTGGCATACATAGAGGCTCCAACAAGGAAAGACCTCTTGGTGAGTTCTGCTCCAAGAAAATAATTTTGGGGAAACTCTGTTTTATGATTAAATGCAACTCAAAACCTTCACCAAGTCTGGTTTCAAACTTGGAAAAGTTTGATGCTTATTTCAAAAGAGAACAGTGTGGTGGTGCATTAATCAGGACTCTTTCAGTTCCAAGTGACAGAAAATTCAAGTAGGTTTAAGTAAAACCTGAATTTATTAACTCTCATGACTGGAAAATTCTAACTTAAGGTCCAGATTGATGTAGTGGTTCCAAAGATACCATCAAGACCTGGTTTCTCTCTCCAGCTCTTGGCTCTACTTCTTTTACTGGCTCTATTTTCAGAAAGGCTGTCCTTTGGTGGTGGCAAGGCAACTGTAACATCTAAGAGTATATGTACTCTCAGATCCAAGGCATGTGGCAAAAAACAGTTCTAGAAAAAAACATAAGAAAAACCTTATTGGGGTTTGTTGGGTCATATGCCCATCTCTGAAACAACCAGTGTAATAGGGCTGTCACTGTTCTGATTGACTGAGGATGAACCCTCTCATGGGCTAAGATGGAAAGAGAGTGGAGAACCAGGGTAATTACCATAAAAAGGAAGAATGAATGCTGGGTAGCAAATACAACAAATGACTACCAGAGATGCAACAAGATCCTTGGACTAAAATGACTGAAAACCAAACATGGATTCTTTTGAAGGGCATGTGAGATTTCTTTTTCCAATTGTATGTTTTGATCTGAATTTTCCTTTCCAACTGGAAATGAGTGAGTTGTTTTGAAGCAGGAGACCCTCATTTAAATCTCATCTCTGCTGCCCCTTTGTAGCTGTGTGGCCCTAGGAAAATTACCACACCTCTGTGAGTTTCATATTCTTCAATGGCCCAGTAGTAGTAACACAAACACACACACACACACACTCAGGATAGATGCCTTCTTATCAGGACAGCAGGGTGCATAAACAGGATAAGCCTACCTGAACACAATCTGATCGGTACCAAAAAACCATCTGCCCCTACAACTCTTTTCTGTGGCCCTGAAACATGTCTGAAATTCCTACCATTCAAGTGTTTTCTTTGGTTTAAAGCAATGTGTCTCCAGGGAGCCAAGTAAAAAATGCAAAAAAACCCCAAGGAGAGGCAACAGGAAATCTTGCATCACTCACTACTCTTTATCTGCCATCTTGGAGGGGATGAACCAGAGAAAGTCACCTTGTGAGATGATTTTTATTGCCACATGCAAGGCAACCATTAAGACCTGGAGAAAAATGCTTTCTCTTCCTTCCTCCTCTATTTTAGGATTCTTCTCTCACTATTTCTCCTTTCACTCAGGCAGGGCCTTCATGTTCCCTAGCGATACCCAAAGCCATAGGAAACCTCCACAAGGAAAAACTCTGTCTAGTGTTCTCCTTTCCCCAAGTGTCTCTAGTTGTGAAATGACTCTCTTCTCCATAATCACAATTCTCATTTTCACACTGGAACTGATGTTAGGTAGGGTGAGTGCCATCTGATTACGATTTGATTAAAGTATTTATGCAAAGCATGAATGAGGGACAGGCTCAACTTTCTTTCAGGGGATAAACAATATTTATCTTCAATCTTCTATTTTGGCTTAAGAGGTTTTTTTTAAGTTAATTTATTTTATTTATTTATTTTTGGCTGTGTTGGGTCTCCGTTGTTGTGCGTGGGCTTTTTCTAGTTGCGGTGAGCAGGGGCTACTCTTTGTTGCGGTGAGCGAGCTTCTCGTTGTGCTGGCTTCTCTTGTTGCAGAGCATGGGCTCCAGGTGCACGGGCTTCAGTAGTTGTGGCTCACAGGCTCTAGAGTGCAGGCTCAGTAGTTGTGGTGCACGGGCTTAGTTGCTCCGTGGCATGTGGAATCTTCCGGACCAGGGCTTGAACCCGTGTCCCCTGCATTGGCAGGCAGATTCTTAACCACTGTGCCACCAGGGAAGCCCTGGTGTAAGAGTTTTTGGGAAGGATACTTAGGTCTCTTTCCTAGTCACCAAAGATCAGTTACAAATGTGCTTATAGCAGGTGCTAATTCCACTTCTGAGAGATTATTGCCCATAGGTTTTAGGTGTTGCTTAGAAGATAATAGGAAGTAGAGCATCCTGAGGGATTAGGACAAAGGAATGGTAGGTTTCAATAAAAGAACTGGAAAGAAAAGATTTGAAGACTGGGAAATTTCCAGGAAAAATAAACATTTTGGGGAACGGTCATGCATGTCTGTGTCAGGCGTGTCTGGGATCCTGGAACCTAGGAAAAAGAGGGAAGCAGTGGGAGAGAGCCCCACAGGGGATATGATCTGAGCAGACCCAAAGACTAGGGCAGAGAGACCATTTTCACCATTGGTCTTAGGCTGACCCTCGGCTTTATACAGAGAAACTCTAACGATATATTTCCTTGGTTGGGGAAAGAAACACTTAGTCATTAAGTTTAATAGGTGCCAGTTACATTAATAATGCCATTTAATTCTTTCAACAACCTTCTGAGGTTGGTTATTATTCTCCTCCTTTTACCAATGGGAAACTGAGGTTCAGAGGAGTTAAGTTGCCAAGGTCATTGTGATAGTTAAAAAATATATATTTTTTGATATGATTTCCTTGAAAAGATGATACCTAAGAGAGAGTTAAGAGAGCTCTTTATGCATTCTAAACTTCTAGTTCTTTGTAAGATATGTGGTTTCCAGATATTTTCTCCAATGTGTAGCTTGTCTTTTCATTCTCTTAACAGGGTCTTACAAAAAGCAAAAGTTTAAAAAATTTTGGTTAAGTCCAATTTATGAATTTTTCCTTTTATGGATGGTTCTTTGGGATTTTCTATAGAGACAATCATGTCATTTTCAAACAGGAACAGTTTTATTTCTTATTTTTTATCTGTATGCTTTTAATTTTTTTCTTGCCTTGTTGCACTGACTAGAATTTCCAGCACTTTGTTAAATGAGAGTGGTGAGAAAAGACATCTTGTCTTGCTCATGATCTTAGAGGGAAAACATTGTCATTGACCATTAAGTATAATGTTAGCTGTAGGTGTGCTTTATCAAGTTCAGAAAGTTTTTCTTTATTCCTGTTTTCTCAGAGCTTTTATCATTAATAGGGGTTGAATGTCATCATTTTTTTTTACAATGATTGATATGATCATAATATTTCTTTTTTTATTCTGTTAAAATGTTGGGTTGCATTGATTGATTTTTGAATATTGAACCAGTCTTGCAGCCCTGGAATAAACCTCACTTGGTCATGCTGTATAATTCTTTTTATATATTGCTGAATTCTATTTGTTAACAGTTTGTTAAAAATTTTTGTGTCTATAATCATTGGCATTAGTGGCTTGTAGTTTTTTTCTTTGTACTGTGTTTGTCTGGTTTTTGTATCAGAGTAATATTAGCTTTATAAAGTGAAGAGATTGTGTAGAATTAGTGTTAATTCTTCTTTAAATGTTAGGTAGAATTCTCCAGTGAAACCATCTGGACCTGGAGATTTCATTTTTGAGGAGTTTTTAAATTATGAATTAAATTTCCTTAATAGTTATAAGGCTAGTCAAATGGTCTGTTTCATTAGGATGAGTTATGATTGCTTGTGTTTTTCAAGGAATTAGTCCATTTCATCTAAACTGTCAAATTTATGCATGTATAGTTGTTCATAGTATTTCATTAATATCCTTTTGTTATTTGCAGGTTCTGTAATGTTATGCCCTGTTTCTTTCCTGATTATGTTTTCTCTTTTTTCTTTATTATTCTAATTAAAGGTAAATTTTATTAATCTTTTCAAAGAATTAGTTTTATTATTGTTTTACTATTTTGAATTTTATTGATTTTTTTAAATCAGTCATCAGTTTTATTTTATTGATTTTTTGCTCTTACCTTTTTTATTGCTTCCTTTGGATTTATTATTCTCTCTTTTTTTTTTTTTCTAGGTTCTTAAGGTAGAGGTTTTGAGACCCTTCCTATTTTCTATTATATGTATTTAGTGCTACAAAATTTTCTATGACCACTGATTTAGCTGTGTCCCACGAATTCTGATATATTGTATTTTTCATTTTCATTGAGTTCAATATAGTTTTTAAATTTCCATTGAGGCTTCCTCTTTGAAACGTAAATTATTTGGAAGTGTGATGTTAAGTTTCCAAGTTTTGGAGATTTTCTTATCATCTTTCTGTTTGATTGATATGGTGAGAGGTGGCCAGATTCTGAAAATATTTTGAAGGTAGAGCTGACAGGATTTGCTAACAGATTCTATGTGGATTATGAGAGAGAGAGAGAGAGAGAGAGAGGAGAAGAAGAAGAAGAAAGAGAGAGAGAAGAGGGAGAAGTCAGTGAGGGTTCAAGTCCTCAGTCTGAGCAAGCAGAAGAATGAACTGAGATGGGGCAGACTCAGGGAGGTGCAGGTTTTGGGAAGAGTAGGGAATCAGGGGTTTGGGTTTGGATGTATTAAGTCTGAGATGTCCTTTAATTAGATGTCTAGTAGGAAGTTGGCTACATGAGTCTGAGTTCAAGGACAGCAGACATCCTGCCTGGAGGCATAAATTTGGGAGTTGTCATTCTACAGATGATATTAAAAGGTATGAGACTAGATGTGATCACATCTACAATGGCTGTAAATAAAGAAAGAAAGAGTCCTGAGCCCTGGGGTACTCCCATATTTAGAGGTCAAGGAGATGAAGAGAAACCAGCAATCGAAAATGAAGAGAAATCAGTGAGGTAGGAGAAGAATCAAGAGAAAGTGGTGTGCTGGAAGCTGAGTAAAGACAGTGTTTCCAGAAGGATGGAGTGATTAACTTGTCAAATAAGAAGAGAGCTGAAAATTGGCTCTTGGATTTGGAAATGTGGAGGTCTGTGGTGGTCTCGCCAAGATCAGTTTTTATTGGGGGAGAGGGAGGAAATAAGGAGGAAAAGACACAGATGGAAAGTATAGACAACTCTTTGGAGGAGTTCTGCTGTAAAGGAAAGCAGAAAAATGAGGTAGTGGATGAAGAGGGAGATGGGGTTGAGGAAGGAGTTATTACTATACATAACAAGTAAATGTATACATGGAAGCCTTGTATTTATATATAGAACTTGAATTTATTTTGATTGACAATGAAGTCTAAAATTTAATATAGTGAGAAGTCTTCAATAGGCTTGATAATCTCAGCAATAGCATTTATATTTGAAGAAGACTTAGTTAAATATGAGACAGTCTATGCAAGATGTGTAATTTTAAAGGTTTTTCCTTTAGTTTAATTTGGATTTGCAGTTTCAGTTAACCCTTTCCAATAAGCATCCCCCCAAATGAATATTTACTTAGCTGTGATAGAAAACTTTATATTTACATAGTGCTTATCAGGCTCTGTATCAGAACAAACATAAAAGAATGAAAATGTACATTAGACGTGTAGGAGGGAATTAAAGGGAAGTGGTTCCAAACCCCAGGGAAACTGAGTCTCGGGCCATATTGGGATCTGAAGGTGAAACTCACCTGCAACCCCCCACAGCACTAATGGTTATTAGCCTCTTGGGTGGACTCTCCTCCCCTTCCTCTCTATTGTTTTTATCACTTTCTACACGGAAACACTTATTTTGAACGGCTCCCAGCTTTCCAATAGCAAAGTTTTTCCGATCAGAAGAATCTTATTTGTTCTCCAGGACTCCTGGCTTTCCAGAGTCTTTTGCCTGTGCAGCTAGGCTGCATTTCCCAGTCGCTGTTGCAGTTGGGTGGCGCCAAAGGAATGAAAGTGGGAGTTATATGTGCTACTTGTAGTCCGCAGCCTGGCCCTTAAGAAAACCTTTACACAATCCTCCACGCTGTCTTTGTCTGTTGGCCAGAGGAGGAAGATGCACTGAAAGAGCCTGGATCCTCAATGATTATAGAGCAGAGCATCACCCCTGAACAGCATTGTGCTGTTCTTGACACAAGCAAGAAATGAGCTTTTATTACATGGAAACTGTCTGGAGTTGTTTATTATAGTAGCGAGCCTGTCCTGATGAACATACTCTTTGGATGAGAAGTGATTGAGTACTGACTTTGCATTCAGACTTAGACAGTCTGGGGACTTTCCTCGTGATCCAGTGGCTAAGGCTCTGTGCTCCAAATGCAGGGGGCCAGGGTTCGATCCCTGGTCAGGGAACTAGATCCCACATGCAGCAACTAAAGTTCTATTTAAAAAATTAATTAATTAATTAAAAAAAAAGAATTACAAAAAAAAAAAAAAAACAACTTATAACATCCAGAAGGTAGAGGTTGGATGGATACATGATTTAATTTGGAAAATGGCTACATGCAGTATGTCCTGGGCTTTCAAAAGGCAAGGACTTTGCCTTTGGGCTTGTTTTGAGGGCATTGTTGGCACTGACAGGGCCACATTGGGAGGCCAACAGCTATCTTTTAATAGGCTTCCTTTAGCCTTCTAAAACCCTTTCCCTCTAAGAACTTAAGCCACCTTCACACCCTCAAAGCTTCATAACCTATATAAATAGGAGGAGAAACAAATTGTTTAGCAATTATCCTGTGTCAGGCAATTTTTCTTACACCATCTTATTTAATTTTTATAAGAATCCAGTGAGGTAGTAATGATTAACCTCCATTTACATATGTTTATAATCAACTATGGTCATTATTCTTTTTGATACCCAGTTGGTCACAAATTTGGCCAGTGGAATTCCTTTCCAGTTGGCATCTATGTAATTTTGACAACTCCTGTCTCTCATTTAATCTTCAATTGTTTCCTTATTTTCCAACACAAAAAAACATTTCTGACTCAACCTTGTACTTTTCCTGACTTTGATCTAGAATGAGCTACTTCTCCGTGGTGCCCTGCTTCCTTTAGGTAATGGTATTTACAAATGAAGACCCAGTTGCTTAGTGTGTTTTTGTTGCTGGTGTGCCATTTCTCCTAGATCTTCGAGTGGGCCAGTTTTAAAAGTCATGGATCCATACTGATATTTTCAACTCAAATTTAACATTACAACTTTTCATTTAATTTTATATTTGTGTCTTCTACACTGAAAATCTTAGTTCTTAGTCACATAGCATATTTCCTTGTTTTCTCTATCTGACAATATTCATAAAATAATTTATAAGCTACAATACCATTATTATTGGTAAAAATAGAATAAATTAAAATTTATTATATATTTGCCATTCTTTCTGTGCTTAGAATGAATATAGCCCACTAAGGCTATATGGTCAGAGCACTATGTTCAAATGTCACTTGAAATTATTCTTTTTGTGTGTGTGTTACTGGTTTTATATACAGTTGGGTTCATATCGATATTTTGGTTTGTTTTCAGTTTTACAGTTTGCTTTCTTCACTTTTTGATATTTGATATTTGATATCTTTTTTTGTATTTAAAGGCATTTACATGGTCAAAAGTTCAAAACTATATGAAGAAGGTAAATTCAGCAATGTTTCACTTCATGTCAATCCCTTCCACTCTTTATCCCCTCCCATCCTTCTGCCCTTTATAGGTAAGTATCTTTTAAAATTACTTTCTCATTTATCCTTTCAGGGTTTTTTTTTGGGGGGGGGGGAAGTAAGCAAATATGGTCACTTTGGTCAACATTTTGTCAATTCCTCAAAATGTTAACCATAAGACCCCAAAATTCCACTCCTAGGTATCTATCTGAGAAAAATGAAAACATACATACACATAAAACTTAGATGTGAATATTCATAGCAGCATTATTCATAGTAGTTAAAAAGTGGAAACAGAGAGGGACCTTCAAGATAGTGGAGGAGTAAGACGTGGAGATCACCTTCCTCCCCACAAATACATCAAAAATACATTTACATGTGGAACAACTGCTACAGAACACCTACTGAACACTGGCAGAAGACCTCAGACTTCCCAAAAAGCAAGAAACTCCCCACATACCTGGGAAGGGCAAAAGAAAAAAGAAAAAACAGAGACAAAAGAATAGGGAAGGGACCTGCACCTCGGGGAGGGAGCTGTGAAGGAGGAAAAGTTTCCACACACTAGGAAGCCCCTTCACTGGCAGAGATGGGGGGTGGGTGGGGTGGGGGAAGCTTTGGAGCCACAGAGGAGAGTGCAGCAACAGGGGTGCAGAGGGCAAAGCGGAGAGATTCCCACACAGAGGATCAGTGCCAACCAGCACTCACCAGCCCGAGAGGCTTGTCTGCTCACCCTTCGGGGTGGGTGCAGGGTGGGAGCTGAGGTTTGGGCTTCAGAGATCAGACTCCAGGGAGAGGACTGGAGTTGGCTGTGTGAAGACAGCCTGAGGGGGCTAGTGCGACACAGCTAGCCGGGAGGGAGTCTGGGGAAAAGTCTGGACCTGCCAAAGAGGCAAGAGACCATGGTTTTGAGGTGCACGAGGAGAGAGGATTCCTTCTCCATGTGCCCACAGAAGGCAGAGCACTGCCTAAGCGAGCTCCAGAGATGGGCGTGAGCCGTGGCTATCAGCTTGGACCCCAGAGACGGGCATGAGACGCTAACGCTGCTGCTGCTGCCACCAAGAATCCTGTGTGCAAGCACAGGTCACTATCCACACCTCCATGGAGCCTGTGCAGCCCACCACTGCCAGGGTCCCGTGATCTAGAGACAACAACCCCGGGAGAACACACGGCATGCCTCAGGCGGTTGCAACGTCACGCCAGCCTCTGATGCTGCAGGCTTGCCCCACATTCCAATTAAGACTACCATACCCCTCCCTCTCCCCTGCCTGAGTGAGCAAGAGCACCATAATCAGCAGCTGCTTTAACCCCGTCCTGTCTGGGTGGGGAACAGATGCCTGAGGGCAACCTACACGCAGAGTTGGGGCCAAAACCGAAACTGAACACCAGGAGCTGTGCGAACAAAGAAGAGAAAGGGAAATTTCTCTGTGCAGCCTCAGGAGCAGGGATTAAATCCCCACAATCAACTTGATGAACCCTGCATCTGTGGAATACCTGAATAGACAAAGAATTGTCCCAAAATTGAGGTGGTGGACTTTGGGAGCAACTGTAGACTTGGGGTTTGCTGTCTGCTACTGATTTGTTTATGATTTTTATGCTAATCTTAGTTTACTTTTTTAGCACTTGTTATCATTGGTGGATTTGTTTATTGGTTTGGGTGCTCTTTTTTTAATTTAATTTTTTTATTTTAATAATTTTAAAATTTTTATTTTATTTTTTATATTTTTATTTTATTTTTTCCTTTTTTTTTTTTTTTCTGCCTTTCCTCTGAGCCATGTGGCTGACAGAGTCTTGGTCCTCTGGCCTGGTGTCAGGCCTGAGCCTCCGAGGTGGGAGAGCTGAGTTCAGGACATTGGACGACCAGAGACCTCCCAGCCCCATGTAATATCAATCGGCAAGAGCTCTCCCAGAGATCTCCACCTAAACGCTAAGACCCGGCTTCGCCCAACAGCCAGCAAGCTCCAGTGCTGGACACCCCATGCCAAACAGCTAACAAGACAGAAACACAACCTCACCCATTAGCAGAGATACTTCCTAAAATCATACTAAGTTCACAGACATCCCAAAACACACCACTGGATGTGGCCCTGCACAACAGAAAGACAAGATCCAGCCCCACCCACCAGACCACAGGCACCAATCCCTTCCACCAGGAAGCCTACACAAGCCACCGAACCAACCTTACCCACTGGGGGCAGGCACAAAAAACAACAGGAACTATGAACCTGCAGCCTGTGAAAAGGAGACCCCAAACACAGTAAGTTAAAGAAAATGAGAAGACAGAGAAATATGCAGCAGATGAAGGAGCAAAATAAAAACCCACCAGACCAAACAAATGAAGAGGAAATAGGCAGTCTACCTGAAAAACAACTCAGAGTAATGATAGTAGAGATGATCCAAAATCTCAGAAACAGAATGGAGAAAATACAAGAAACATTTAACAAGGACCTAGAAGGACTAAAGAGCAAACAAACAATAATGAACAACACAATAAATGAAATTAAAAATTCTCTAGAAGGAATCAATAACAGAATAACTGAGGCAGAAGAATGGATAAGTGACCTGGAAGATAAAAGAGTGGAAATAACTACCATAGAGCAGAATAAAGAAAAAAGGATGAAAAGAATTTAGGATGGTCTCAGAGACCTCTGGGACAACATTAAATGCAGCAACATTCGAATTATAGGGGTCCCAGAAGAAGAAGAGGAAAAGAAAGGGTCTGAGAAAATATTTGAAGAGATTATACTTGAAAACTTCCCTAACATGGGAAAGGAAATAGTCAATCAAGTCCAGGAAGTGCAGGGACTCCCATACAGGATAATAAATTCAAGGAGAAACATGCCAAGACACATATTAATCAAACTATCAAAAATTAAATAGAAAGAAAAAATATTAATAGCAGCAAGGGAAAAGCAACAAATAACATACAAAAGAATCCCCATAAAGTTAACAGCTGATCTTTCAGCAGAAACTCTGCAAGCCAGAAGGGAGTGGCAGGACATATTTAAAGTGAGGAAAGGGGGGCTTCCCTGGTGGTGCAGTGGTTGAGAGTCTGCCTGCCAATGTGGGGGACATGGGTTCAAGCCCTGGTCTGGGAAGATCCCACATGCCGCGGAGCAACTGGGCCCGTGAGCCACAACTACTGAGCCTGCGCGTCTGGAGCCTGTGCTCCACAACAAGAGAAGCCACGATAGTGAGAGGCCCATGCACCACGATGAAGAGTGGCCCCCGCTCGCCGCAACTAGAGAAAGCCCTCTCACAGAAACGAAGACCCAACACAGCCAAAAATAAATAAATAAATAAATAAATTTATTTAAAAAAAAAAAAAAGTGAGGAAAGGGAAAAAACTTCAACCAAGATTACTCTACCCAGCATGGATCTCATTCAGATTCAATGCAGAAATTAAAAACTTTACAGACAAGCAAAAGTTAAGAGAAATCAGCACCACCAAACCTGTTTTACAACAAATGCTAAAGGAACTTCTCTAGGCAGGAAACACAAGAGAAGGAAAAGACATACAGAAACGAACCCAAAACAATTAAGAAAATGATAATAGGAACATATATATATATCAATAGTTACCTTAAATGTAAATGGATTAAATGCTCCTGCCAAGAGACATAGACTGGCTGAATGGATACAAAAACAAGACCGTATGTATGCTGCTGTCTCTGTCTACAAGAGACCCACTTCACACCTAGGGACACATACAGACTGAAAGTGAAGGGATGGAAAAAAGATATTCCATGCAAATGGAAATCAAAAGAAAGCTGGAGTAGTAATTCTCATATCAGATAAAATAGACCTTAAAATAAAGAATGTTACAAGAGACAAAGAAGGACACTACATAATGATAAAGGGATCAATCCAAGAAGAAGATATAACAATTGTAAATATTTATGCACCCAACATAGGAGTACCTCAATACATAAGGCAAATGCTAACAGCCATAAAAGGGAAATCGACAGGAACAAAATAATAGTAGGGGGCTTTAATACCCCACTTTTACCAATGAACAGATCATCCACAATGAAAATACATAAGGAAACACAAGCTTTAAATGACACATTAGACAAGATGGACTTAACTGATATTTATAGGACATTCCATCCAAAAACAACAGAATACACTTTCTTCTCAAGTGCTCATGGAACATTCTCCAGGATAGGTCATGTCTAGGGTCACAAATCAAGCCTTGGTAAATTTAAGAAAATTGAAATCATATCAAGTATGTTTTCCGACCACAACACTTTGACACTAGATATCAATTACAGGAAAAAAAACTGTAAAAAAAAAAAAACAACACATGAAGGCTAAACAATGCGCTCCTAAATAACTAAGAAATCACTGAAAAAATCAAAGAGGAAATCAAAAAATACCTAGAAACAAATGACAATGAAAGCACAATGGCCCAAAACCAATGGGATGTAGCAAAAGGAGTTCTAAGTGGGAACTTTATAGCAATACAATCCTACCTCAAGGAACAAGAAACATCTCAAATAAACAACCTAACCTTACACCTAAAGCAATTAGAGAAAAAGAACAAAAAACCCCCAAAATAAGCAGAAGGAAAGAAATCATAAACATCAGTTCAGAAATAAATGAAAAAGAAATGAAGGAAACAATAACAAAGATCAATAAAACTAAAAGCTGGTTCTTTGAGAAGATAAACAAAATTGATAAACCATTGGCCAGACTCATCAGAAAAAAAAGGAGAAGACTCAAATCAATAGAATTAGAAATGAAAAAGGAGATGTAACAACTGACACTGAAGAAGTAAAAGGATCATGAGAGATTACTACAGGCAACTATATGCCAATAAAATGGAAAACCTGGAAGAAATGGACAAATTCTTAGAAAAGCACAACCTTCCAAGACTGAACCAGGAAGAAATACAAAATATAAACAGACCAATCACAAGCACTGAAATTGAAACTGAAATTAAAAATCTTTCAAAAAACAAAAGCCCAGGATGAGATGACTTCATGGGTGAATTCTATCAAACATTTAGAGAGGAGCTAACACCTATCCTTCTCAAACTCTTCCAAAATTAGCAGAGGGAGGAACACTCCCAAACTCATTCTACGGGGCCACCATCACCCTGATACCAAAACCAGACAAAGATGTCCCAAAAAAGAAAAGTACAGGCTAATATCACTGATGAACATAGATACAACAATCCTCAATAAAATACTAGCAAACAGAATCCAACAGCACATTAAAAGGATCATACACCATGATCAAGTGGGGTTTATCCCAGGAATGCAAGGATTCTTCAGTATACACAAATCAATCAATGTGATACACCATTTTGACACACTGAAGGATAAAAACTGTATGATAATCTCAATAGATGCAGAAAAAGTTTTTGACAAAATTCAACACCCATTTATGATAAAAACTCTCTAGAAAGTAGACATAGGGGGAACATACCTCAACATCATAAAGGCCATATATGACAAACCCACAGCCAACATCGTTCTCAATGGTGAAAAACTGAAACCATTTCCTCTAAGATCAGGAACAAGACAAGTTTGTGCACTCTCACTACTATTATTCAACATAGTTTTGGAAGTTTTAGCCACAGCAATCAGAGAAGAAAAAGAAATAAAAGGAATCCAAATCAGAAAAGAAGTAAAACTGTCCTTGTTTGCAGATGACATGATACTATACATAGAGAATCCTAAAAATGCTACCAGATAACTACTTGAGCTAATCAATGAATTTGGTAAAGTAGCAGGATACAAAATTAATGCACAGAAATCTCTTGCATTCCTATACACTGATGATGAAAAATCTGAAAGAGAAATTAAGGAATGATTCCCATTTACCATTGCAACAAAAAGAATAAAATACCTAGGAATAAACCTACCTAAGGAGACGAAAGACCTGTATGCAGAAAACTATAAGACACTGATGAAAGAAATTAAAGATGATACAAACTGATGGAGATATATACCATGTTCTTGAATTGGAAGAATCAATATTGTGAAAATAACTATACTACCCAAAGCAATCTACAGATTCAATGCAATCCCTATCAAACTACCACTTGCATTTTTCACAGAACTAGAACAAAAAATTTCACAATTCTTATGGAAACACAAAAGTCCCCGAATAGCCAAAGCAGTCTTGAGGGAAAAAAATGGAGCTGGAAGAATCAGACTCCCTGACTTCAGATTATATTACAAAGCTACAGTATTCAAGACAGTATGGTACTGACACAACAACAGAAATAGAGATCAATGGAACAGGATAGAAAGCCCAGAGATAATCCCATGCACATATGGTCACCTTATCTTTGATAAAGGAGGCAAGAATATACAATGGAGAAAAGACAGCCTCTTCAATAAGTGGTGCTGGGAAAAGTGGACAGCTACATGTAAAAGAATGAAATTAGAACACTTCCTAACACCATAGACAAAAATAAACTCAAAATGGATTAAAGACCTTAATGTAAGGCCAGACACTATAAGACCCTTAGAGGTAAACAAAGGCAGAACACTCTATGACATAAATCACAGCAAGATCCTTTTTGACCCACCTCCTAGAGAAATGGAAATAAAAACAAAAATAAACAAATGGGACCTAATGAAACTGAAAAGCTTTTGCACAGCAAAGGAAACCATAAACAAGACGAAAAGACAACCCTCAGAATGGGAGAAGATATTTGCAAATGAAGCCACTGACAGAGGATTAATCTCCAAAATTTACAAGCAGCTCATGCAGCTCAATAATAAAAAAGCAATCAACCCAATCCAAAAATGGGCAGAAGACCTAAATAGACATTTCTCCAAAGAAGATATACAGATTGCCAACAAACACATGAAAGAAAACCATAAACAAGATGAAAAGACAACCCTCAGAATGGGAAAAAATATTTCCAAATGGAGCAACTGACAGAGGATTAATCTCCAAAATATACAAGCAGCTCATGCAGCTCAATATCAAAAAAACAAACAACCCAATCCGAAAATGGGCAGAAGACCTAAAAAGTCATTTCTCCAAAGAAGATATACAGATTGCCAAGAAACACATGAAAGGATGCTCAACATCACTAATCATTAGAGAAATGCAAATCAAAACTACAATGAGGTATCACCTCACACCAGTCAGAATGGCCATCATCAAAAAATCTACAAACAATAAGTGCCAGAGAGGGCGTGGAGAAAAGGGAACCCTCTTGCACTGTTGGTGGGAATGTAAATTGATACAGCCACTATGGAGAACAGTATGGAGGTTCTTTAAAAAACTAAAAATAGAATTACCATATGACCCAGCAATTCCACTACTGGGCATATACCCTGAGAAAACCATAATTCAAAAAGAGACATGTACCACAATGTTCATTGCAGCACTATTTACAATAGCCAGGACATGGAATCAACCTAAGTTCCATTGACAGGTGAATGGATAAAGAAGATGTGACACATATATACAATGGAATATTACTCAACCATAAAAAGAAACGAAATTGAGTTATTTGTAGTGAGGTGGATGGACCTAGAGTCTGTCATACAGAGTGAAGTAAATCAGAAAGAGAAAACAAATACCGTATGCTAACACATATATATATGGAATCTAAAAAAAAAAGAAAAAGTTCTGATGAACCTAGGGGCAGGATAGGAATAAAGACAGATGTAGAGAATGCACTTGAGGACATAGGGAGGGGGAAGGGTAAGCTGGGACAAAGTGAGAGAGTAGCATAGAGATATATACACTACCAAATGTAAAATAGATAGCTAGTGGGAAGCAGCTGCACAGCACAGGGAGAACAGCTCGGTGCTTTGTGACCACCTAGAGGGGAGGGATAGGGAGGTTTGGAGGGAGATGCAAGAGGGCGGGGATATGGGGATATATGTATACATATAGCTGATTCACTTTGTTATACAGCAGAAAGTAACACAACATTGTAAAGCAATTATACTACAATAAAGATGTTAAAAAAAAAAGTGGAAACAACCCAAATTTCTAAGAGCTGACATGGGTAAACAAAATGTCATATATCCATACAATTAACTATTATTTGGCTATAAAAATGAAATTAAGTAGTGATACAACATGGATGACCCTTGAAAACATTATGCTAAATGAAAGAAGTCAGTCACAAAAGACCACATATTATATGATTCCATTTATATGAAATATTCAGAACAGGCAAATCCTTTCAGACAGATATTAGCAATAGATCGCTGGTTTCCAGGGGCTAGGGAGTGGGAGAAATTGGGATTGACTGCCACTAGGTATGGAGTCTCTTTTTGTGGTAATGAAGATGTTCTGGAATTAGATAGTGGTGATGGCTGCACACCTTTGTGAATATACTAAAAAACACTGAATTGTGCACTTTAAAAGGGTGAATTTTAGGTATGTTAATTTTATCTCAATAAAGCTTTTATAAAAATAAGCAAATATGTATATACTTATTTCCCTTTCTTGATTATGAAAAGGTGGCAAATTTTAGATACTATTTTACAGCTTTCTTTTTTCACTAACAAATATGTCTTAGGGCTTGGATGAATCTCGAGGGAGATATGCTGAGTGAAGAAAGCTGATTTCAAAGGTTACATATTTATGAGTCCATTTACATAATATTCTTGAAATGATAAAACTATGGAAAGGGAGAACAGATTAGTGGTTACCAGGGGTCGGAAGAGGGTAGGCATACATCTGTGGCTATGAAAAGACAGCATATAGAATCCTTGTGGTGATGGAGTAATAAGCAAATATACTGAAGTTTAAAAGTGTCATAAAATACTATCTTAGTTTTTTACAGATGCATTCAAAAGCTTGAATAATATGCATGATTTTCTATGAAAATATAAAATTTCCAGAATTTATTAGGATGCCCCAGAAGGCGTAGATAATCTAAACAAACCGATTACCATGAGAGAAATAGAAATATGATCAATAATATTAACAACTCCTCCTCCCAATAATACAGTCCAAGGTAGATTTCACAAAGGGCTTCTACCAAATATTTAAATATGGGTAATTCTGGTGCTATTTATGTCATTCCAGAGCATGGTCAAAGAACAAATGCTTCCAGATTCTTTTTAAAGAGAGGAGTGTAACATTATTTGCAGATGCTGATAGACCTGGAAAATATACTGAAAAACTATTATAAATAATAAGGGAGTTCAGGATGTGGCTGGGAACAAAATTAACAAAATGTTAAAAAATCAAAGGCCTTCTTGTATATGTAAAACAGTTACAGATGTAAATGGAAAATCCTATTTACAGTAACACAATTTAAAAAAGAAAAAAAACTTTTTAAAACCCTTTGTAAAAACCCTTGGGTTTAAACATTAAAAATGTGCAAAATATATATGAAAAAACTTTAAAACCTACTGAGGGATGCACAAAAAAAGACCCAAATATGTGGAAAGGAACATCCTGTACCTGAATAGAAGAGTAATGTCAACAACAACCTAATAAAGATAATGTTTACAAAAATAACATATTTACTCAGCTTTTATTATTTGTCCTGTTCTAAGCACTTTGAGTATATTAATTCACTTAATCCTTACAACGCTATGAAATGAGTAGAGGAAGAAACAGACGTAGTGAAGTTAAGTGACAGGGTCATCCATCTGGTAAGTGGAAGAGGCCCTACAATTTAACCTCTGTGCTCCACTGCCAGGATTTTCTCTTACTTAATCTAAAAAATGGAGATGTAACTCACATATCATAAAATGCACCATGTTAAATGTACAATTCACTGGTTTTTAGTATATGCAAAAAATTGTGCAATCATTACCACTATCTAATTCCGGAATATTTTCATCACCCCAAAAAGAAGTCCTGTACCTGGTAACAGTCACTCCCCATTCCTTAATTCCCCATCCCCTGCCAACCTTCAATCTACTTTCTGTCTCTAAGGACTTGCCTATTCTGGATATTTCATATAAATGGAATCATAAAATATGTTGCTTTTGTGCTAGCTTCTTTCACCTAAGATACTGTTTTCAAGGTTCATCCATGTGGTTTATAGTTTAATAATATGCCATCAGTATGGATTTATAACATTTTTGTTTATTCATCAGTTGATGGACATTGTTTCTATTTTTTGGCTACTATGAATAATGCTGCTATGAACATTTGTGTACAAGTTTTGTATTAACATACATTTTCATTTATCTAGGGTAGATACCTAGGAGTGGAATTTCTGGGTCATATGGTAACTCTGTTTAACTTTCTGAGGAACTGTCAGGCTGTTTTTTTTTGAAGTGGCGACACCATTTTACATTCCCTCCAACAATGTATAATAGTTCTAATTTCTCCTCACCAACACTTGTTCTTTTCTTTTTTGTTTAAATTATAGCCCTCCTAGTTGCCTTAAAGTGGTATATCATTATGGTTTTGGTTGACATTTTCCTAATCTCTAAAGATGTTGAGCATCCTTTCATGTGCTTATTGAACATTTGTTTATCTTTTTCGGAGTAATGTCTATTCAAATCCGTTGCCCTTTTAATTGAGTTGTTTCTCTTTGTTGCTGTGTTGTAGTTCTTTATATATCTGGATATAAAACCACAATCAGATATTGCTTTGGAAACATTTTCTCCCATTCTGTAGATTGTCAATTTACTTTCTTAATAATGTTCTTTGCTGTACAAAAGTTCTTAATTTTGATGAAGTGCAATATATCTATTTTTTTCTCCTTAGCTTTTTTTTTGAATTTTATTTTATTTATTTTTTTTACACAGCAGATTCTTATTAGTTATCTATTTTATCCATATTAGTATATATATGTCAATCCCAAACTTCCAATTCATCCCACACACACCCCCACACACACCCACTTTCCCCATTAGTGTCCATACATTTGTTCTCTACATCTGTGTCTTTATTTCTGCCTTGCAAAAGTGTTCAACTGTTCCACTTTTCTGAATTCCACATATATGAGTTAGCATACGGTATTTGTTTTTCTCTTTCTGACTTACTTCACTCTGTATGACAGTCTCAGATCCATCCACGTCTCTACAAATGACCCAATTTCGTGCCTTTTTATGGCTGAGTAATATTCCATTGTATATATTTACCACATCTTCTTTATTTGTCGGTCGATGGGCATTTAGGTTGTTTCCATGACCTGGCTATTGTAAAGAGTGCTGCAATGAACATTGGGGTGCATGTGTCTTTTTGAATTATGGTTTTCTCTGGGTATATGCTGAGTAGTGGGATTGCTGGATCGTATGTTAGTTCTATTTTTAGTTTTTTAAGGAACCTCCGTACTGTTCTCCATAGTGGCTGTATCAATTTACATTCCCACCAACAGTGCAAGAGGGTTCCCTTTTCTCCACACCCTCTCTAGCATTTGTTGTTTGTAGATTTTCTGATGATGCCCATTCTAACTGGTGTGAGGTGATACCTCATAGTCGTTTTGATTTGCATTTCTCTAATAATTAGTGACATGGAGAAGCTTTTCATATGCCTCTTGGCCATCTGTATGTATTCTTTGGAGAAATGTCTATTTAGGTCTTATGACCATTTTTGAATTGGGTTGTTTGTTTTTGTAATACTGAGCTGCATGAGCTGTTTATATTCTTCCTTAGCTTTTTTTTAAAAACATCTTTATTGAAGTATAATTGCTTTACAATGGTGTGTTAGATTCTGCTTTATAACAAAGTGAAGCAGTTATGCATATACATATGTCCCCATATCTCTTCCCTCATGTGTCTCCCCCGCTCCCACCCTCCCTATGCCACCCCTCTAGGTGGTCACAAAGCACTGAGCTGATCTCCCTGTGCTATGTGGCTGCTTCCCACTAGGTATCTATTTTACGTTTGGTAGTATATATATGTCCATGCCACTCTCTCACTTTGTCCCAGCTTACCCTTCCCCCTCCCCATATCCTCAAGTCCATTCTCTAGTACGTCTGTGTCTTTATTCCCATCTTGCCCCTAGGTTCTCCATGACCACTTCTTTTTTTTTTATATTCCATATATGTGTGTTAGCATATGGTATTTATTTTTCTCTTTCTGACTTACTTCACTCTGTATGACAGACTCTAGGTCCATCCACCTCACTACAAAGAACTCAATTTCGTTTCTTTTTATGGCTGAGTAATATTCCATTGTATATATGTGCCACATCTTATTTATCCATTCATCTCCTGATGGACACTTAGGTTGCTTCCATGTCCTGGCTATTGTAGATAGAGCTGCAATGAACATTTTGGTATATGACTCTTTTTGAATTATGGTTTTCTCAGGGTATATGCCCAGTAGTGGGATTGCTGGGTCATATGGTAGTTCTATTTTTCGCTCTTTAAGGAACCTCCATACTGTTCTCTGTACTGGCTGTATCAATTTACAGTGCAACAGTGCACCACCCACCAACAGTGCAAGAGGGTTCCCTTTTCTCCACACCTTCTCCAGCATTTATTGTTTGTAGATTTTTTGATGATGGCCATTCTAACTGGGGTGAGATGATATCTCATAGTACTTTTGATTTGCGTTTCTCTAATGATTCATGATGTTGAGCATTCTTTCATGTGTTTGTTGGCAATCTGTATATCTTCTCTGGAGAAATGTCTACTTAGGTCTTCTGCCCATTTTTGGATTGGGTTGTTTGTTTTTTTGATATTGAGCTGCATGAGCTGCTTGTAAATTTTGGAGATTAATCCTTTGTCAGTTGCTTCATTTGCAAATATCTTCTCCCATTCTGAGGGTTGTCTTTTTGTCTTGTTTATGGTTTCCTTTGCTGTGCAAAAGCTTTTAAGTTTCATTAGGTCCCATTTGTTTATTTTTGTTTTTATTTCCATGTCTCTAGGAGCTGGGTCAAAAAGGATCTTGCTGTGATTTATGTCATAGAGTGTTCTGCCTATGTTTTCCTCTAAGAGTTTGATAGTGTCTGGCCTTACATTTAGGTCTTTAATGCATTTTGAGTTTAGTTTTGTGTATGCTGTTAGGGAGTGTGCTAATTGCATTCTTTTACATGTAGCTGTCCACTTTCCCCAGCACCACTTATTGAAGAGGCTGTCTTTTCTCCGTTGTATATTTTTGCCTCCTTTATCAAAGATAAGGTGACCATATGTTCGTGGGTTTATCTCTGGGCTTTCTATCCTGTTCCATTGATCTCTATTTCTGTTTTTGTGCCAGTACCATACTGTCTTGATTACTGTAGCTTTGTAGTATAGTCTGAAGTCAGGGAGCCTGATTCCTCCAGCTCCGTTTTTCTTTCTCAAGATTGCTTTGGCTATTCGGGGTCTTTTTTGTTTCTATACGAATTGTGAAATTTTTTGTTCTAGTTCTGTGAAAAATGCCAGTGGTAGTTTGATAGGGATTGCATTGAATCTGTAGATTGCTTTGGGTAGTATAGTCATTCTCACAATGTTGATTCTTCCAGTCCAAGAACATGGTCTGTCTCTCCATCTGTTGGTATCATCTTTAATTTCTTTCAACAGTGTCTTATAGTTTTCTGCATACAGGTCTTTTGTCTCCTTAGGTAGGTTTATTCCTAGATATTTTATTCTTTTTTTTTGCAATGGTAAGTGGGAGTGTTTTCTTAATTTCACTTTCAGATTTTTCATCATTACTGTATAGGAATGCAAGAAATTTCTGTGCATTAATTTTGTATCCTGCTACATCACCAAATTCATTGATTAGCTCTAGTAGTTTTCTGCTAGCATCTTTAGGGTTCTCTATGTATAGTATCATGTCATCTGCAAACAGTGACAGCTTTACTTCTTCTTTTCCAATTTGGATTCCTTTTATTTTTTTCTTCTCTGATTCCTGTGGCTAAAACTTCCAAAACTATGTTGAATAATAGTTGTGAGAGTGGGCAACCTTGTCTTGTTCCTGATCTTAGTGGAAATGGTTTCAGTTTTTCACCATTGAGGACGATGTTGGCTGTGGGTTTGTCATATATGGCCTTTATTATGTTGAGGAAAGTTCCCTCTATGCTAACTTTCTGGAGGGTTTTTATCATAAATGGGTGTTGAATTTTGTCGAATGCTGTCTCTGCATCTATTGAGATGATCATATGGTTTTTCTCCTTCAGTTTGTTAATATGGTGTATCACATTGATTGATTTGCACATATTGAAGAATCCTTGCATTCCTGGGATAAACCCCACTTGATCATGGTGTATGATCCTTTTAATATGCTGTTGGATTCTGTTTGCTAGTATTTTGTTGAGGATTTTTGCATCTATGTTCATCAGTGATATTGGCCTGTAGTTTTCTTTCTTTGTGACATCTTTATCTGATTTTGGTATCAGGGTGATGGTGGCCTCATAGAATGAGTTTGGAAGGGTTCCTCCCTCTGCTATATTTTGGAAGAGTTTGAGAAGGATAGGTGTTAGCTCTTCTCTAAATATTTGATAGAATTTGCCTGTGAAGCCATCTGGTCCTGGACTTTTGTTTGTTGGAAGATTTTTAATCACAGTTTCAATTTCAGGGCTTGTGATTGGTCTGTTCATATTTTCTATTTCTTCCTGCTTCAGTCTTGGAAGGTTGTGCATTTCTAAGAATTTGTGCATTTCTTCCAGGTTTTCCATTTTATTGGCATATAGTTGCTTGTAGTAATCTCTCATGATCCTTTGTATTTCTGCAATGCCAGTTGTTACTTCTCCTTTTTCATTTCTAATTCTATTGATTTCAGTCTTCTCCCTTTTTTTCTTGATGAGTCTGGCTAACGGTTTATCAATTATGTTTATCTTCTCAAAGAACCAGCTTTTAGTTTTGTTGATCTTTGCCATCGTTTCCTTCATTTCTTTTTCATTTATTTCTGATCTGATGTTTATGATTTCTTTCTGTTTGCTAACTTTGGGGTTTTTTTTTTTGTTTTTCTTTCTGTAATTGCTTTAGGTGTAAGGTTAGGTTGTTTATTTGAGATGTTTCTTGTTTCTTAAGGTAGGATTTTATTGCTATAAACTTCCCTCTTAGAACTGCTTTTGCTGCATCCCATAGGTTTTGTGTCACCGTGTTTTCATTGTCATTTGTTTCTAGGTATTTTTTGATTTCCTCTTTGACTTCTTCAGTGATCTCTTGGTTATTAAGTAGTGTATTGTTTAGCCTCCATGTGTTTGTATTTTTTACAGATTTTTTTTCCCGTAATTGATATGTAGGCTCATAGCGTTGTGGTCAGAAAAGATATTTGATATGATTTCAATTTTCTTAAATTTACCAAGGCTTGATTTGTGACCCAAGATATTATCTATCCTGGAGAGTCTTCCATGAGCACTTGAGAAAAATGTGTATTCTGTTGTTTTTGGGTGGAATGTCCTATAAATATCAATGAAGTCCATCTTGTTTAATGTATCATTTAAAGCTTGTGTTTCCTTATTTATTTTCATTTTGGATGATCTGGCCATTGGTGAAAGTGGGGTGTTAAAGTCCCCTATTATGATTGTGTTACTGTCTATTTCCCCTTTTATGGCTGTTAGTATTTGCCTTACGTATTGAGGTGCTCCTATGTTGGGTGCATAAATATTTACAATCGTTATATCTTCTTCTTGGATCGATCCCTTGATCATTATGTAGTGTCCTTCTTTGTCTCTTGTAATAGTCTTTATTTTAAAGTCTATTTTGTCTGATATGAGAATTGCTACTCCAGCTTTCTTTTGATTTCCATTTGCATGGAATATCTTCTTCCATCCCCTCACTTTCAGTCTGTATGTGTCCTTAGGTCTGAAGTGGGTCTCTTGTAGACAGCATATATATGGGTCTTGTTTTTGTATCCATTCAGCCAGTCTGTGTCTTTTGGTGGGAGCATTTAATCCATTTACATTTAAGGTAATTATTGATATGTATATTCCTATTCCCATTTTCTTAAATGTTTTGGGTTTTTTATTGTAGGTGTTTTCCTTCTCTTGTGTTTCTTACCTAGAGAAGTTCCTTTAGCATTTGTTGTAAAACTGGTTTGGTGGTGCTGAAGTCTCTCAGTTTTTGCTTGTCTGTAAAGGTTTTAATTTCTCCATCAAATCTGAATGAGATCCTTGCTGGGTAGAGTAATCTTGGTTGTAGGTTTTTCTCCTTCATCACTTTAAATATGTCCTGCCACTCCCTTCTGGCTTGCAGAGTTTCTCCTGAAAGATCAGCTGTTAACCTTATGGGGATTCCCTTGTGTGTTATTTGTTGTTTATCCATTGCTGCTTTTAATATGTTTTCTTTATATTTAATATTTGATAGTTTGATTAATATGTGTCTTGGTGTGTTTCTCCTTGGATTTATCCTGTATGGGACTCTCTGTGCTTCCAGGACTTGATTAACTATTTCCTTTCCCATATTAGGGAAGTTTTCAACTATAATGTCTTCAAATATTTTCTCAGTCCCTTTCTTTTTCTCTTCTTCTTCTGGGACCCCTATAATTCGAATGTTGGTGCATTTATTGTTGTCCCAGATGTCTCTGAGACTGTCCTCAGTTCTTTTCATTCTTTTTTCTTTATTCGCCTCTGCAGTAGTTATTTCCACTATTTTATCTTCCAGGTC
This sequence comes from Balaenoptera borealis, assembly GCF_965194805.1. NCBI lineage: Eukaryota > Metazoa > Chordata > Mammalia > Artiodactyla > Balaenopteridae > Balaenoptera > Balaenoptera borealis. The sequence continues at coordinate 66,677,962 of NC_138871.1, forward strand.
ACTTATCCGTTCTTCTGCCTCAGTTATTCTGCTATTGATCCCTTCTAGAGTATTTTTAATTTCATTTATTGTGTTGTTCATCGTTGCTTGGTTCCTCTTTAGTTCTTCTAGGTCCTTGTTAATTGTTTCTTGCATTTTATCTATTCTTTTTCCAAGATTTTGGATCATCTTTACTATCATTATTCTGAATTCTTTTTCAGATAGACTGCCTATTAAACAATATGGAATGCTTCACGAATTTGCATGTCATCCTTGCGCAGGGGCCATGCTAATCTTCTCTGTATCATTCCAATTTTAGTATATGTGCTGCCGAAGCAAGCACTGGACATTATTTCTGCACATATTCTTTCTGTCTCTTTGTCATTATCTCTGTGTCCTAAAGACTTCTGAACCTCTGTTTATTTTTCTCTATTCTTTTTTCTCTCTATTCCTCAGACTAGAATAATTCAATTAACCTATCTTCAATTTCATTGATTGTTTCTTCTGCCTGCTCAAGTCTACTGCTAAGTCCCTCTGGTGAAATTTTCATTTCAGTTGTTATACTTTTCAACTCCACATTTTTATTTGGTTCCTTTTTATAATTTTGATCTCTATTGATCTTCTCTATTTGATAGTCTCTCATTCTTATAAATTCATTTAGTTCTTTAGACACGGTTTCCTTAGCCCTTTGAACTTATTTAAAATAGTCAATTTAAAGTTTTTGCCCAGTAAGTCCAGTGTCTGGGTTTCTCAGAGACAGTGTCAATTGGTTGCATTTTTCCCTATGTATGGGTCATAGTTTCTTGTTTCTTTGCATGTTCCATACTTTATTGTTGAAAACTAAGCATTTCAAATAATACTGTGTAGCAACTCTGGAAATCAGATTCTCTCTGCCTCCCAGGGTTTGTTGTTTCTGTTTGCCTAGTAGCTTTTCTGAACTCATTCTATGAAGCCTTTTTCTTGGTTGGTGTGGCCACTGAAGTCACTACGTGGTTTTCTTAATGACCAGTTAATGATCAGACAGAGATTTCCTTAAACACCTGGGACCAATAAGTCTCCCAGTCTTTGCCGAGGGCCTCTGTGTGCATCTTAGAGAAGTCCTTCAACAACCACTCATATAGATTACAACTCTGCTTTGGCCTCACTTGCTACTTGCACAGACCTCAAGGTCAATCAGAGGTGAGAGCTTAGGACATTTTCAGGTCTTCTTTTGAGTGTGTGCATGGCCCTATGCATGTGCATGACTGTCTAGATTCCCAGAAATATGTATGAGATTTTCAAAGCCCCTATGGGCATCTCATTCCTCAGTCTTTCCTTTTAAGCTTTTTGATTAGTCTAATATTTGCCCCACCTGTTATCCATTACCTCAGGCCACTGTGCTGCTAAAACATTCAAAAACATCCCCCCATCCCCAGAAAGTTTTAGCACTAGGTAGGTTTGAGTGAGGTGGACTAAAGACAAGCCTTTTGAGTGGAGTCTTTCAGGGAACTACCAGACAGGTAAAATAATGACTTCTCTTTGGAAATGGGGCTTTGAAAGAGCTCAAGCCCTGTTTTGCTCCCTCCAGTCCTGGGAATGGAAGCTGTTACTTTTCAACGCTGTGCAGAACTGGAAAGTGGGAGATGGGATTAAGGTTAGTTGAAAATGCCACAAAGCTTGCCATCCTTCCTGAGATTTAGCCTTTTTCTTGCCTAAATGCTCCCTGGGTTGCTGCAAGCCTTGGTTGGTTCCCAGAGGTCTGACATTTTTTTGTCAGTTTTTTTGTTTTACTTTTATGGAGAAGTGCTCTTGGAGGTTCTCCTTCTGCAGTTTCACTCTTTTAATTAATTTTTAAATTTAAGAGTATAGTTGACCCTTGAACAGTATGGGTGTTAGGGAAACTGACCCTCCAAGCAATTGAAAAATCCATGTGTACCTCATAGTCAGTCCTCCATATCTGTGGTTCCTCAGTAAACGCCATTCCTCCTTATCTGAGGTTCTGCATCCCTGCATTCAACCAACCCTGTATAGTGTAGTACTGTAGTAGTTACTATTGAAAAAAATTCGTGGATAAGTTGACCTGGGCAGTTCAAACCCCCATTGTTCAAAGGTCAATGGTATTTCTAACATTTGTGAGATTTGGGAGTGGGTGTTTCACAAGTTAGTTTTAAAGTTCACATGAAAAATAAACAGTGAAGCGTAACTTGAAAATCCTTAAAAAAAGTAATGATATAAGAACAGCCCCACCTAGTATTAAGACATATTTTAAAAGTACAATTATTAAAATAACATAGTTCTGACAATAAATAGATCAATGGAACAGAAACAAGAGTCTAGAAGAGAAACCAATATGTATGATAATTTAGTGTATAATATCAATGGCAATGCGTGTCAGTGAGGAAGAGATATTTAGTGAATTTACTAACATTAGGAAAAAATTATGTTGGATTCTTATCTAATTTCTTGCAACAAAATAAATTCCAAATGTATCAAAGGTTTAAACATAAAATGAAAAATCATTAAAATAATGGGGAAATAATCTTTTCTATTTTAACATCTTTACTGGAGTATAATTGCTTTACAATGGTATGTTAGCTTCTGCTTTATATCAAAGTGAGTCAGCTATGCATATACATATATCCCCATATCGCCTCCCTCTTGTGTCTGCCTCCCAGCCTCCCTATCCCACCCCTCTAGGTGGTCACAAAGCACCGAGCTGACCTCCCTGTGCTATGCGGCTGCTTCCCACTAGCTATCTATTTTACATTTGGTAGTGTGTATATGTCCATGCCACTCTCTCACTTCGTCCCAGCTTACCCTTCCCCTTCCCCTTCCCCATGTCCTCAAGCCCATTCTCTATGTCTGCATCTTTATTCCTGTCCTGCCCCTAGGTTCATCAAAACCATATATTTTTTTTTTAGATTCCGTATATATGTGTTAGCATATGGTATTTGTTTTTCTCTTTCTGACTTACTTCACTCTGTATGACAGACTCTATGTACATCCACCTCACTACAAATAACTCAATTTCGTTTCTTTTTATGGCTGAGTAATATGCCATTGTATATATGTGCCACATCTTCTTTATCCACTCATCTTTCGGTGGACACTTAGGTTGCTTGCATGTCCTGGCTATTGTAAATAGTGCCGCAATGAACATTGTGGTACATGACTCTTTTTGAATTATGGTTTTCTCAGGGTATATGCCGAGTAGTGGGATTGCTGGGTCGTATGGTAGTTCTAATTTTAGTTTTTTAAGGAACTTCCATACTGTTCTCCATAGTGGCTGTATCAATTTACATTCCCACCAACAGTGCAAGAGGGTTCCCTTTTCTCCACACCCTCTCCAGCATTTGTTGTTTATAGATTTTCTGATGATGCCCATTCTAACTGGTGTGAGGCGATACCTCATTGTAGTTTTGATTTGCATTTCTCTAATGATTAGTGATGTTGAGCATTCTTTCATGTGTTTGTTGGCAATCTGTATATCTTCTTTGGAGAAATGTCTGTTTAGGTCTTCTGCCCATTTTTGGATTGGGTTGTTTGTTTTCTTGATATTGAGCTGCATGAGCTGCTTGTAAATTTTGGAGATTAATCCTTTGTCCGTTGCTTCATTTGCAAATATTTTCTCCCATTCTGAGGGTTGTCTTTTTGTCTTGTTTATGGTTTCCTTTGCTGTGCAAAAGCTTTTAAGTTTCATTAGGTCTCATTTGTTTATTTTTGTTTTTATTTCCATGTCTCTAGGAGCTGGGTCAAAAAGGATCTTGCTATGATTTATGTCATAGAGTGTTCTGCCTATGTTTTCCTCTAAGAATTTGATAGTGTCTGGCCTTACATTGAGGTCTTTAATCCATTTTGAGTTTATTTTTGTGCATGGTGTTAGAGAGTGTTCTAATTTCATTCTTTTACATGTAGCTGTCCAGTTTTCCCAGCACCCCTTATTGAGGAGGCTGTCTTTTCTCCATTGTATATTCTTGCCTCCTTTATCAAATATAAGGCGACCATATGTGTGTGGGTTGGGAAAATTATCTTTGAGTAAGTAAAACACTATGGAAGGAACTCAAATATTCATCAGAGTAAAATAGATAAGCACATGTGGTATATTCATACATGACAATAATATACAACAATGAAAATAAATGAACTATAGCCATCCACAACAACATGCTTGAGTCTTAGAAACATAATGATGAGTTTCCTTTCATATGGAATTAAATATGAGCAAAATAAACTATATTTTTAGGGATGCATACAAATGAGGTAAAATTGTAAAGAAGCAAAAGGAAATGATTATTACAGGAATCAGGATGGTGGTTACCTCTGGGGTAATGGTGATACTGTGAACAGGAGGGACCCATAGGAGGCTTCTGGGTGATGGCAATATTCCGTTTCTTGACTTGGGTTAGTGACTTTATGGGTGTTTATTTGATAGTAATTCATTAAACTGTTCACATAGGTTTATGAACTTTCCTGTATGATGGTTATATTGCACCATAAAAGAAGAAAAATTAAAAACAGGACATAGTTTGCTGTCTAGTATTTAGCATTATATCTTGGGCAAATTTTAATTTTGACATTATTTATATTTTTTAACGTCTTCCTAGATTCCTCTAGATTCATAGTTCCTAGCATTTAAAGGAATCTCTCACTTTTCTCAAGGGGTTCTGCAGCCCACTTTCTACGGAATGCTACAATATCAGCAATTAAATCATATTAGAGAGACATATGGAAAGCCACATATATGTGAATGACTCCTATCACAATTCCATTCCACTGCTACGTGGGATAAGCCTGGCTTTATCTTTCTTCCAGTATAATCTGGATTTCGCTTCTAGATCCATATAAAGCTGACCTCCAGTCCTGTGTTTATAGGATTGAATTTATTCACTTAATTTATAAGGATGAAATTTACCTTTCAAGGCTGTTGTGGCTTGAAATGCATGGTGGCTACTATGTATTTTAATGAAACGAGACAAATAATAGCCTAAATGATTGCTCTAGAACCAGATAATAATGTTCTTTCATTGCATACATTTAAGGGAAATGGTTTATAAAAATGGGTTTGATGTGATTGCCTGTTGCTTCATCTCATTGGTTGATTTTTTTTTTTTTTTAACAATGGATCCTGACCTTTCTCCCCCATATACCCTAGGACATTTGTTTACTCACTGCTCACTAGAGGGAGGCCGTTTCCAGTTGTATTCCTTTTCAGAGGCTTTGTCTTCTGCATGGGAAATGGACTCCTCCAAGGCTACTATCTGGTTTACTGTGCTGAATACCCTGCTGAGTGGTACACAGACATACGGTTTAGCTTGGGTAAGTGAATCTGACTGCTTCTCACCCATACCCCAGTTAACACCCCTTCCCACAGGCTAAATCACCATTACCTCTCCCTATCCTATTGCAATAACCTTCCAAGGATTCCATTCCTTCCATACCCACCCCACGACCACCTCCACCCTGGTCTTTTCTCTGTATAGCAGCCTGAGAGATCTTTGAAAAACATCGTGTCATTACCCATCTCATAACCCTCCAATGCATTTCTGTTACTCTCAGGATAAAATACAAATTTCTTACCTCTGCCTATGAAACCCAAATGTTCTTGGTCCTGCCCCATCTCCTGACTTCATTTCCTATCTCCATCCATCTCACTGTGCTGTAGCCTCAGTGGCTTTCCTGCTGGACCTGGAATACTCAAGTTTGTCCTGCTCCAGAGCTGTTGTATAGACTACACCCTCTGTGTAGAATGCTCAGTCCCTGTATACTTGGGGAGCTTGCTCCCTCCCTTTATTTAGGTCTCTATTAATTCACACCTCCTCAGAGAGACTTTTCCTGACCACCAATCCAAAGTAGTAGAAAACACTGATCATTGAATTTTTTTCATTATCTGCAAGAAGAACTAAAGTTCTTTACTAAAGTAAAGGTTCAACTGTTTGTACATTATTTTGGCTCAAAGGAAAAAGGCAGAGATTATCCTTAATCCCTCTCTTGACATCACATATCGTGTTCTCTCCATCAGCTTAGTACAGCTGCCTCTAGTTCTAAAACATGTGCCGACTGAGCTCAGCTCTCCATGACCGCACTAACTTCATCCTGGTCTGAGCCAGGATGACCTCTTGCCTGGACTGCCATGGTGACCTTTAGGCTAAACTTCCTACTTCCAGTCCTAACCTTCAGCAGCTCCTTCTCCACACAGCAGTCAGAGGGAACATTTGAACACACGAATGGCCAGAGGATTAGTTGTACGAATGCTGGTACATGCACCCAATGGAGTATTCTGGAGCCACAAAAACAATCAAACAAAGCAAAACAAAAGCAAGGAATGTCTCTGTGCTCATTTGGAGACATCTCTAGAACACGTGGTTAAATAAAAATAAAGTGTGCACAGTGTGTATAGTATGCTGCTTTTTGTGTAAAAAATTGGAGGAGGAACTATTGGATTGATAAAAAGGAAACTGTTTTTAAAAAGGGTATCTGTAGGGTTTGGGGTAAAGAGAATGGGATGGTGGGCAGAAATTTTCTTTTAATATAGTTTTGTCCTTTGAATCATGAAACTTCATAACTTAATTAAAAATCCAAATGAAAGTCGCTCAACACTGAGAACAGATAAATAAATGTACCTAACTGTATAGTTATTAAACTGATCCCATAACCACACAAGAAAATGATTTATGCCAGTTTACAGGAAATACAAAGAATAAAATAAGTTAGATGCCACCATGAGGAAGTAAGCCAGTCTTATCTAGAAAGGGGGACTTTCTGAGGGACCACTGTCTCGTCTTTTTAAGAAGTCAGTGTCCTAAAAAAAAAAAAAGACAGGGGTCTGGGCTAGATGAAAATGGCCTTAAAGGATGTAATGACCAGATGTCAGGTGTGGTCCTATATTGGACGTTGGTTTACATGAACCAGCTAGAAGTGGTATTCTGGGGACATTTGAGGAAATTGGAATATGCCTAGATGTTACATAAGATGAAGATCTGGAAGGACATGCACCAAAGTGTTTAATGGTGGTAGTTCCTGGGTGGTAGGAACAAAGTGTCTTGGTTTCCTTCTTTCTGCTAATTAGCATTTCATCTTCCACAAAACATATATACTTCTTTTGTAATGATAATAAACTGACATCAGATCCTATTCTCCCCTGCTTAAAACCTGCCATCGGCTTCCTGTTGCAGTTAAAAATCCACACTCCTCACCGTATCCTGTAGAGCTTGATGGCATTTTGAAAGTTACCATCCTCTTCTCATCTCCTCATTACCACCCCCCCGCCACCCCTCCCCCATCTATCTTAAAGCATTAACTGTAGCACCTTCCTTCTGTTTCTTAGACATGCTAAACCTATACTAGCCTCAGGACCTTTGCATTTATTAGTCCCTCTACCAGAATGCTCTTCCTCAGATCTTTGTATTCTCATTATTCAAATCATAGGACAGATGCCAGATCTTCAGAAAAGCTTTCCCTATTGACCTCATCTAAAGTAGAGACACTTCCTCCCCACCCCAATTCACTCCTTATCTCCTTATCCTACTTTGATTTTCTGCTTTGTAGTGATATTATGTGATTTAAAATTTTTCATTATTTTAATTCATTTCTGTGTTTCTCCACTGAAATGTAAGCTCTATGAGAACAGACACCTTGACTGTTTTTCTCACTACTATATCCCTGGTGTTTAGGACAGTGCTTGGTACATAGTAAGGCCTCAACACATGTTATCTGAATAAATGAATGAAAGAATCAACACATGAATGAGTCTCATACCATCCTTGTAAGATAGGTACTGTTAGAATCTACATTTTACAGATAAGAAAACTGAGGCTGAGAGAGGTTAAGTGACTTGTCCAAGGACACACAGACATCGAATCTAAGGTGCCTGCTTTTCCACTGCTGTGCATGCTATCTCCCCTCCCTCTCCCACCCCCTTGTCCTCCCTCCACCGGTGTCCCTTCCCAGGTTTCCTTTCTTCCAGGCTAATAATCTTTTGACAAAACAACATTATCAATCATTGTTTCATATCATAGCAAATGAGGTGAGAGTAGATGTGACTGTTTTTAATTCAACTGTTCTTGCTTTTTGCCTGATGTATTTTGTTTTTTTAGATTTATTTTATTATATTTTTATTTTTGGCTGCGTTGGGTCTTCGTTGCTGCATGTGTGCTTTCTCTAGTTGCGGCAAACGGGGGCTACTCTTTGTTGTGGTGCATGGGCTTCTCATTGTGGTGCCTTCTCTTGTTGCAGAGCACGGGCTCTAGGTGCACAGGCTTCAATAGTTGCAGCATGTGGGCTCAGTAGTTGTGGCTTGCAGGCTTAGTTGCTCCGTGGCATGTTGGATCTTCCCAGACCAGGGATCGAACCCATGTCCCCTGCACTAGCAGGCAGATTCTTAACCACTGCGCCACCAGGGAAGTCCCCTGCCTGATGTATTTTGATCAGCACAAATACACTTGGCTGAGAGCTGGGGTTGGGCGTCTATGTGGAACAGTGAGTGATTCTGGGCCCACTGGGATGTAATACATAGCATCCCTGACCCCAGCTCTCCTCATCTCAGACCAGGGCCCTTTCTGTACCTGTGAATGGGGAAGGGGAGTGTGTGTGTGAACTGGCCGTGGTGGAAACCAGTTTGCTAGGTGCCAAGCTCTCCAATTACTTCCATGAGCGTGGGTATATCAATCAGTAGTGCTCTCAGCAATAAGTCACAGAAACCCAACTCTTAGTGACTTAAATAATTAAGAATGGATATTTCTTACTAACAAGATTGTCCGAAGGTAGGTGGCTTCGGCATTCCTTCAGCTGCTTGCTGGTGTCCTTAAGGTCCCAGGCACTTTCTGCTCCACTGTTGTGAGCATATTTACTTCTAGTCCTCATCACAGCCACTTCATGGCTGCAAGACGTTTCCTGTAGCTCAAGGCATCGCATCTGGCAACGAAGGAAGAGGGAAGCCATAGAGGCACTGGTCCCATTTGGCCCCCTTTATCAGAAAAGCAGAAGATTTCCAAGGAAACCTCCAGAAGACGTCCCTTTACATCCTCTTGGCAGAACTAGGTCACAAGACCGTCTCTCAGCCTCTGTAGTGGGGGTGGCAAAGGAGAAGGGATTAGAGTTGGCTGTTGAGTTTACTGACCATGGTTTGATTATCTGTGAATGGGCTGAAAGCTTGCTATTTATTCATTCATTTATTTGTTTATTTACTTATTTAAGTATTGCATGATGGTAGGGCCTCCCTCTCTCCTTTCCCACTTGCCTCTATCACGTGACACTGTGCATTTTCAGCCCTTTGGTTTATGAAACAGCACAGCCCCTTCATTCAAGTTTAGGACCAGGGTTAGTTGCCCCCTCCCCCCCTTTTTGCCTTAGTTTCATTCTTAAAATTCAAAGTCAAATGCCCTTCCCTTCATTTTTAGAAAAACAACAACAACAACAAAAACTTTAGATTGTGAGAAAAACACGAAAAACAGGATACATTTTTAATTTCTCCCCCTCTTCTTTGCCAAGGTGTCTTCTTATTTATTTTGGGAATGGGAATCAACATTCATAGTGACTATATATTGCGCCAGCTCAGGAAGCCTGGAGAAATCATCTATAGGATTCCACAAGGTAATGTCTCCCCTGCACTCCAGATTCCCACTCCTCCTTGAGAGCCTGTCTCAGGAATTACACTATGAGTAACAAAGGGACAGGGGGCAGAGAGGGCACAGATGACACAATATATCCCAATATGTCCCTGACTTCTCCTGCACATCCCATCCTACCCCACAGCACATTTGCAGTCCTCATCTGAACCTGGAAGTTCAAGAGAGGAGCCCCCAGGATGGTTCATGATCACAATACCCTGAAGGTGGGGGGAGGGAGGGGTTTGGGGTAGGGTGAAAGTAGGCTGCCTCTTAGTTGCAGTAGGTAAGATTATTATGTGCTGTACTGGGGTTCTCCAGAGAAATAGAACCAATAGAATATAGATATAGATATTGATAAATAAAGAGATTCATTATGAGGAATTGGCTCACATGACTATGGAGGCTGAGAAATCCCATGATCTTCCATCTACATGGTGGAGCCCGCAGAGAGTAGGCAGTGTAATTTCCAGTCTGAGTCCCAAGGCCTGAGAACTGGGAGAGCTTCCGTGTAAGTTCCAGTCTGAATGCAGGAGAAGACCAATGTCCCAGCTCAAAAACAGAGAGTGAATTCTCCCTTACCCTGTTTTTTGTTCTATTCAGGCCTCCAGCGGATTGGATGCCCATCAACCCTGGGGAGGACAATCTGCTTCACTCAGTCTGTTGATTCAAATGTTAATCTTATCCAGAAACACCCTCACGGGCACACCCAGAAATAATGGTCAACCAAATATCTGGGCACCCCATGGCCAGTCAACTTGACACAAAAAATTAACAATCGTATGTACGGAGTGTCCATCCTTCCTAGGTTAGCAAATGAAGCCTAATCATGCATGACCAACAAATTTGTCCTCTTCAATAAGTCTCACTAGACTTACCTAGTGAGTAGTCAGGGAGTAGTATTTGTTTATTTCCTGCCACTCGTATGTTCTAAAAGGTGTAGAGAACCATATTTACGTAATCAAAAATTAGGATGGGAAGTCTAACAAGTACAAGTGCATTTTCAGAGATTAAGGTGCAGAATATTTGAAGTCCTAACTGTTCCCAAGTAACCAAGGTGTGAGGTTGACAAGTATAAGCAGGTGGGAGTGAATTCGTCCAAGTCATCCTTCAACATTTTTAGGTGGGTATTTGTGTAGGTCAATGGCTCTCACCCTTTTTGATGTAAATGCAACTCTTTATTTACATTTAAAAATTACTGAATTACGACATGATGTTGGCATAGGCTAATATCCACTGATTAAAAAAATAATGACAAAGCTACTTTGAATTCGGTAACACTTAAATGAATTTGAATGTTGCTAACATCCTTTCAGTACCTACATCAAACAAAAATAATACTGTATGTTGAGATACACCATTTGCTATATTCACAGACTACTTACAGACCCTTTGCAGTAGGCCAGTGTTTCCTCCTGGGGAATTACAGGTCAGGAACTGCTGATGCAATATCATCCTTAAGGAAGATAACTTTAAGGGGCTTTGATTTTTTGTCTTCATTCAGTAACTAGAAAAATAGAGAAGAGCAGAGAAAGCTCTTAAAAGTTAAATTGCCAAAGTTAGTCCCCAACTATTAAGTTATGTTAGATAATGACTTAAAAACAAAATTTTCTTTGTATAAGTATGGAAAGAAAATATTGTTTGGGGTGAAACTTTCCCAGTTTAGCGTGAGGCAGAAATATTGAGTGTAGATATATTTCCTAACATTATAAATGTGTTGATTTCTAGATACAGTTTTGAGGTCAGAAATAGAGGTTGGATAGAAAAGGAAATCTTTAAAATCAATAGAAACAGACTTCACCAGCCTCCAGTAGGGCAAAACCCCTGCAGCTCCTACTCTGTACTTTAAACCTGAACAGAGTGTACTGCTTTGCAGAAGTGGGAGGGCAAATGCCAAAGGAGAATCTGACTAATTCTCACATCAGTTCAGGTTTTTATTATTTTCACGTGCTGTGTTCTTTTAATTTGTGTGCGGTGGACGTGCTGTGTGGGTGTCCAGGGAAGGAGTGAGAAGGTGAGTGGTAGCTGGAAATGTTACTTAATAGAACGAAACAATCCCCAGCCTCCTGCACCTCATCCTTGTCCTGTCCGGAACCAGTAGTCCAGCAGCTGTTGGAGATTTGGATGGAGCTCATCCAGCAGTTGGGGCCACTCCTCACGATTCCAGGATGTTCTGAGGGCTACAGGATGCTGATGCTGTTCTCCCTTCTCCCCAAGAGGATTCCACCAAACTCCCATTACTCTGAAGGCAGTCCAGCCCCACATTCATCCTAGGTTCCCTTATGTATTTTGGAACAAAGCACAGGGGTTTTAATGCGGCAATGATCTAGCACTGATGATTGACTTGTTGATTCTTCTGCACGCAGGTGGCTTGTTCACATACGTTTCTGGAGCCAATTTCCTTGGCGAGATCATTGAATGGATCGGCTATGCCCTGGCCACTTGGTCCCTCCCAGCACTTGCATTTGCATTTTTCTCACTTTGTTTCCTTGGGCTGAGAGCTTTTCACCACCATAGGTAAACTTTTCAATCAAGGTGGCAGTGTCCACGTAGCTTTCTTCTCCAAATAGGCTTTTATTAACACACGGAGTCAGATACAGACACCGAAGAGATTTTATTTTATTTTTTTAAAAGGTAAGGTTGATACAATTATCCAGACGGATAAATTCTGACTTTTTGGATTTTCACTGAGGTTGGAATTTAGCTGGATGACAGTAACAGTAACAATTTTTTTTCTTCCTATGAGCAAAAACAAACCCAGGTAGACAGGAGCACCAAAGTGACTTGGGAAGCCACATGCCTCCTTGTTGAAGAAGGCTTCCCAGAGAGAAGCACTCAGTGTCCACATGAGTTAGTTGACCCAGGCTCTGTGCCCTCCTATCAGGCTTATCTGGCAATGGCTGCTGTTTGGCAGTGGGCTACAGGTAAGAGGAGGTACAAGATGTAGATTCCATTTCCGTGCTTCAATTCACTTCCGCCACATCTCTCCAAGTGTGTTCCATAGGTGGGAGCCCAGGTTTCACTTTCCTAAGCTTCACAGGTAATTCTGAGGTACAGCCAGGATGGATAACCACTGGGGAAAAGTACTAGCCCTGTACCTAGTGTGCCTACTATTTTTAATTCTAGGTTTGGTGCTAACTGTTCAGGTAATCACAGAGCCCTGGAAACTCTAGGATTATTTTCTTGGAATCTGTGTAATACCAGGGCTTATTTTGGTACTCTCCTCCTTCCTCTACCTCCACCCTCCATAAATCATTACCAAGGTCATTGCTGGCTTCCTGGGAAGATAGGGTCAACAATTATGTACTTGTGTGGTGCAGTTTCAGGACTGTGCCATCTGTTGGGGAATGCTGGGAATTGCAGGGGTTTAGACCCATTCCCCTGTGGGTCTAGCCTAAAGCTTTACTAACTCCTACCTCCCTCCCTATCCCTGAACCTGGGATGGGGTGAGGACAAAAGAGTTAAGGAAAAGTATCACCGGAAGGGAAAGGGTTACAGACTAAGTTGCTATCAGGCTGTAAAGGCAAATGTCAGATCCCTTCGCTGAAATGGGGCTGGAGGAAAGAGAAAGCCTGTGGTTACTGGTGACAGAGGGGATGGATGCCCAAAGAGAGAACGGACTTGGAACCAGGACCCTGAAGGAACCCCTTATACTCCTGCATAGGTGTTTTAGTCCTGCTAATGATTAATTTCAAAGTTTTGAAGGTTTAAATAAGAATGTGTTCTTTTCCTTGGAGTGGAATTTATGCAGAGACCTGTGAGAAATGAATGAAACAGCAACTCTCCTCATGACGTATTCTTACCCCTTCCTTTGCTTGGTGGGGAAGGGTGCCAGAGGGTCCCCAGCCTGGAAGGGGGTCAGTGTAATCGTTCTCCCCCATTCAGGTAGGCCTGTTGCCCACCAGAGTCAGAGGGGCCGGGGAGAGGACAGGGCATCAGCCAGCAGTTGGAGGGGCCCTGAGAAGGGTGGCCTGTGCTGGGCTTGGTCACGGGAGGGATAGCAATCCCACCAGAGGGTTCTAGCTAGTACAACAGCAAAATCCAAACTGAGGCCCTGTCCTATTATGTCAGCCTGCTTCAGAGGGAAGGGCGGAGGGCATCTTTTTACAGGGCTTACTGGGGTTTGTGAGAGGCAGCTCAGCAGACCTCAAATCACAGCACGGAAAACCAGCCACCTCCTGTGACATATTAATAGTATTTGTCCCCCAGTTCAAACTATGGTACTTGAACAGAGTGTACCATCTTAATTATAACTTGAGAGCTGCCAGCTTCGACTAGGTAAGAGAACAGCCTGGTCACTTAAAGGGAAAGCCTTTTTACAAGATGTATTAGTCTCCCTGGGCTGCCGAAACAGATGACCACAAACCGAGTGGCTTAAAGAACAGAAATTTATTCTCTTACTGTTCTGAAGGCAGAAGTCTGAAATCAAGGTGTGGGCAGGGCCACGCTCTCTCTGAAGGCTCGAGGGAAGAATCCTTCCTTGTCTCTTCCTAGCTTCTGGAAGTGGCCGGCAATCTTTGGTGTTCATGGCTTATAGCTGCCTCACTCTAATCCCTGCCTCTGTCTTCACGTGGCCTTCTCCCATGTGTGTCTGTTTCTGTGTCTCTTCTTCCCCTTCTCATGAGGACACAAGTCATATTGGATTAAGGGCCCACCCTGCTCCAGTATGACCTCATCTTAATAAATTATATTTGCAGCGACCCTATTTCCAAAATAAGGTCACATTCTCAGGAACTGGGGGTTAGAACGTCAGCATATATTTGGGGGGAACACAATTCAACCCATAATACAAGGTAACATTTTCTTGGCGTTCCCAGGCCTCATGAAGGGCTATTTTTCCTGGGAACATGACCAGTTCTCTAGGGTTAACGTTGCCCATGCTCTTTGGGGTCTCTGGTTCCCTGTATTTCTCAGTTGAATCCACTGAGTACTTCTTTCTGGCTATGATGTATTTTTCATTGGGTAAAATACACATCACATAAAATTTACCATTTTAACAATTTTACATGTATAATCCAGTGGCATCAGGTGCGCTCATCCTATTGTGCGGCCACCGCTGCTGTCCTCTGGCTATTACGTTTATTTCTCAACATGAGAAGCTTCAGCATCTACAAGAGATAGGAAGCAGGAGGGAGGAAGAAGATAGATAGATGGCCATCTGGAAGCGTCAGACCCTGAACAACTGCAGGCTGATTTGTAACAGGGATTCCAAACAGATCAAACCTCAGTCGTTGACCACCGCTTGGTTGTATTTGTAATTATTCCTCTCTTGTCTTTTAGATTCTACCTCAAGATGTTTGAGGACTACCCCAAGTCTCGGAAAGCCCTCATTCCAGTCATCTTTTAAAGAAACCAAGTAAAAAGGGAACAAAGCTCCTACAATCCTGTTGAAAACCATCAAGCTGCTGAACCTGTAACTTTTTAAAGTCCCATTGTGTATATGTAATAGTAGGCCTCTGGCATTCTGGCAGCTGGCCTGAGGGTTCTGCATGGGTCCCCTTAGTGTTTCCTCCCATCCTCCCTGTCCTGATCTCCTACTGAAGCTTCAACAAGGCCCTTTGTTTTACGCAAAGACATCTACTTCTTAGCTATTCCTCCTAGAAAGTGCAAAGTTCCCTATGTATTTTTTTCTTTGAAAGACCCAAGTACAGGTGGCTTTATACCTACTCTGTATCAGTGTAAGACAGCTCTGTAGTCGAGAAAGTTTTGAGTTGAGGGCAGTGCTTATAGAATTTATTAAAGGTGCACATTTGACACGTATACAAATCCGCAGCGATTTAAATTCTGAAGCTGCACGGACCCAGAGCAATTTTTCTTCCAAATGAAAACCCACTCACGTGGGTTTTCCTTAGTTAACTGTAAAAAATGTGAAATGATTAAGTAGACTTTTAATAGGGGAGTTCTGTCTTCATATTGCTGAAAATGCAATGACGCATTGACTCCATTTCAAATGTGTGCATTGTCTTAGTGCCTCTGTCTTCCTGCAGAGTCCACAATCCCTGTTAGAGATATCATAGGCTAATCCAGAAAGCTGGTGTGGATTTTACTGAAGGTCAGATTTTAATGACCACAAAGAAGAAGAGATGACTCTGGTTGACTACCAAGAGCAAAAAAAGTGTTTTACAATAGACGGCAAATTCTTACATTCTTAGAAACTGGTGGGAATATCCAAATAATGAGTGTCAGATAAGGAAATCACCGAATAAGAGCATATGTTGTTTGCCTGGACAAGACGTGTACCATGATGGTAAAGCATCTCAGAAGCACCCAACAACTCTTCCCTTCTGGAGTTTCTGCGTCACAGTCCTCAGGATCTGATCAAGAAGGCGTTCCCTAGGGGTGCCTTGAACATCAGTTCTCAAAAGTCCTGGGAGCAGAGGCTGAAAATTGCAACCGGAGGGACGCCTCTAGGCAGAAAACCTGCTTTGTTTGGCTCCGACAGTGTTTCTCACAGCGTCTGGTTTTCTTTTCTTGTTTACATTCAAATTTTCCAAAATTTAAAAATTAGGAGGTTTCTGCATTCTCTAGTGTCCTTTAAAAAGTTGGAGGATCTGGACCCATGGAGCCAGCTAAGAGCTGGGACTGATCAGCTGGTAGACATCAGAATTTGCAGCCTCGGTGGAGGGGTCACCTTTGCATGGGTGCTGAGACTTTGGGCTCTTTAAGGAAGGGGCTGAACATTCATAATTAGAATGTACGACGATATTTGTCCCTGTAGGTCTAGGTTTGTAGTCGGCATTGGTAATATTTAGCAAACCCCTTTGAGAATGAGCACCAGTTTTATCAGATGTAGTGCTAAGTGCAGAAATTCACTAGGATGAAACACACAGGACACTCAGAAGACCTGAAGATGATGTAGATTACTGAAAAATATAAATTGTAATCATATATATACATGTTTTGCTGTTTAAGTGCCTCTCGAATCATGGATGTTAAGTAATTTTTTTGAATTAAAAGATCCCCAGACTCATGAAGATTTTCATAAAGTGTTGCGCTGTGTTTGTTCCCCCTTTATTCTTTTTTTTTTTCCTCCAAGTGTTGCTTCCTTTTTTTCTCTTCTCTCTTCATTTTGCTAACTTGAAACTCAGGGCTCTGAGCTGAAAATAAAAGAGAAATATGACTTATAGAGCTTGTCACACAGCTAAGAAGTCCAAGCAGGTGCAATAAAGGCGCAGGAGAATGTGCTAAGGCTGGAGGCCCCTCCTAGTGTTCAGGGATACACGGGGGAGTGGGAGAAACACAGTGAAATAAATCTTAAAGTGTAGCTTGGCCTCTGTGAAATAAAAGCCTCCCTGTTCTCTCCGTGACATTGAAAACTGCCTTTATTAAATCCTTTATCTTATTACCATGTAAAACATCCAGACCAGTCCTTGAAATGTAATAAGTGCTCAACAAATGATAGCTACTATTTGCCCAGTGTGTGCAATCTCAGGACGAAACTGCTATTCAGCAATTGCATGTTTTTGCCACTAGAGGGTGCTCTCTAGAATTTTATTTAGGCCAACCCTGATTTACTTAGGAAACGCATGTCTGGAAATTTAAGAAATTCTACTGTCATTTCAAGTTAACATGATCGTGGACCTTCTTAATTTAAAAATAGGGTAGAATTACCTTTATGTAATTTAAAATATTTTCTTGATAACTGAGGTATTCTCTGCTGTAGGGCTATTCAACTCGATTTCTCTGTTTAGGTCTAGAATATGTATGCAGAAGGAATACAATAAAGGTCTGAAGCCTTGCTCATCCCTAAACATATTTCCCTTTTCTCCTAGAACTGGAGTGAAACAAAAATATGGTTAATTTAGGCTTCTGTGGAGTGGTTTTTGAAATTAGGGGCTAAAATATGACAGTGGCTTTTCCTGGTGGGAATGTTTTCCTACTGGCCTGTAGGAGGTGCTGTAATGTTTTGTTTTCAGAATTAAAGAGCCAAAGCACATTTAAGACATCAGCTAAGATTGGGATTGACATATACACACTACTACATATAAAATAGATAACTAATAAGGACCTACTGTATAGCACAGGGAACTCTACTCGATACTCTGTAATGGCCTATATGGGAAAAGAATCTAAAAAAGAGTGGATATATGTACATGTATAACTGACTCACTTTTTGCTGTACACCTGAAACTAACACAACATTGTAAATCATACTCCAATAAAAATTTTAAAAAAATAAAGTAATAAAATTATAAAAAATAAAATAAAAAATAAAAACAAGCAAAAAAATGTAAAATAAAACAATCTAAACAAAATAAAAATAGTTAAAAAAAAAAAATCAGCTAGGTCCACCCCTTTGTATCACAGATGCAGACACTAAGACCCAGTGTTAAATGCCTTCCAAGGTGTTGCATAGCTGTCTTAACTTGTCCCTTTAAGGATCAGAAGTCTTTTTTTCTTCGTAAAGCACAGCAGACTTTTACAAGAGAGACCCAGCAGAGCCTACCCAGACAGGTGTGAATTTGAGGCCTGAACACGCTCATTCACTCAGCAATCATTTTTGAGTATTTATGATACGAAAAATGGTAAGGGGTGGGAGGATATTGTTGAATTAGACATGACTCTTGCCATTTAGGGGCTGCCATTTGGATTTCTGAAGAACTCATGCAGGAGAAAAATAGCCAGAGCTTAAGTGCTGTGTCACAATTCAGATACACACTGATTGTCCTGGGCATTGGGTGGAAACTGTTTTTTTCACTCTGTGGGGGAGGAGCTGGCTGATGCCCTTATCTTGAACCTATTTGATAAAATGAAGGTGTAGTAGAGATGACATTTGTGTTCAGCATGGAAAAGATGTTAAGTCACAACTTCCCCTCATCCCAAACGTTTATCTTCATACAGAGCAACATTGGTTCTGCCACGTTCAGAAGGAGGAAAGACTGCTAATGAGAAATTTGCAATTAAATAGTGACTTAGGTGGTTTAAACTCTTTCAAAAGCCAATAAATAAATCTATGATTTTACTGTCCTGTAGTTTTGCAATAGCCATCTTGACTTCTTGTGGTAACCTCATGGCAATCTCACCAAGAGAAAGCTCTTGGCATGTGAAGGAATGGACTCGTGAAGAGTCGTTTCCATTCTTGCCTGGCTTTTTGATTCTCTAATAGGCTGTGGGCTGAGGTCTGGGCATGGCAAATAAGCAGGGTAACAATAAATGTAAGGCAAAACCTTCTAGAGAAGGCTGCTGATTGTTTTATAGCATCTATACTATCTCATGATAAAAGAAAGAGGCATGGTACCACATGGTAATGTGGGTGCCTGGATGATTTAATAGCCATTGAATGGATTTAATTTCTAAATAAGAGAGTTGCTTTTTCTCTCTATAAGTCCACTGAGCCTTGATCTTAAAAGGTTCTGTGTTACTTGTGTCTTATTTCTTCCCACTAACCATAGCTTGGGATTTGGATGAGTGAAATATGTTTTTGGGGAAGGTTAAAGTATGTACTAAGCTGTGTTAGTTCCTTTTGTCTTAACCTTTGCGGGTGCAGGGCTTGGCTTTTCTCACTGTAGTCAGAGTCTAAGTGAAGGATATCCGGTATCCTCTCCCACGTGGCAGACTGGCTGGGAGGAGGAGGGGAACAGAGAGAGAAAGTGGAGGAAGGTGGGGACTTATGTGGGAGGAATGGGATGGGGTGGTGGAAGGTCTGCAGTGAAGTGAGGCAAAGGGCCTTGGGAGAGGGTGGCCTCTCGTGACGGAGTGGTTTCTTCTCTTCCCCTTGTGTCCAGGTCTGTATAAGCCAGATCCTTTCCTTATCCTCGCAGGGAAAAAAAATCCCTCTGAGAGAGAAAATAAGCTCTTCTTGGAGCTCCTTTTTTTTATAAGGGAAGAAGCTGAGTTCCTTTAAACACAAGCCATATGGCTGTGCCTCATGATAAATAATTTAATTGTATTTCTGTCCGCTCACCTCATAAAGATGGTTTTCAGTCTGTGCAGAAGTGACACTTGTGAAAAAGAGGTGAAGGAATTGTTCTGAGAAGCGTATGGCAGCATCCAAGTTCCGTGAGGCCAATGGGGAGGGCAGCCCGAGGAGTCAGCATCCGTCAGGGTTTTCCCTTGTCGTGGTCTTTGTTTTCCGGTACTCCAGAGGCCCCAGAGAAGAGGATCCTTTTGGGGTGCATTTTTCAGCACTGACTAGAAAGCAAATACCATAAAAATCCATTAAATTTTGTTAATTAATTCATTAATTCATTTTCAATAATGTAAGATTCTTACACTATACAGAGAGAGGTATAAATATAAATGTAAACTGTGTTAAGTTAAAGATATATATTGTACAAACTCTAGGGCAACAACTTAAAAAAGAGATATAAATAATAAACTAATAGTGGAAAAGAAAAACAATCAAAAAACTACTCAATCCCAAAATAGTGCAGTAAAAGCAGAAGAAATTAAAAAAAAAAAACAAAAAAAACCCAGAAGGGGAGAATAGAAAATAGTGAGATGGTATTTGTGAGGAGTCTGGGAAGGGTTCATAGGGACAGTCACATAAACTGGGCCCTCATTATGTCCATTATGAAACTAGAGATGAATTTTAAATATGGACAAAACTCTCAATATATTTTATTGAAAATTTAAGATAGAAAAATGTAAGGGATGAAAATGAGCCCTGTAGCCCTCTATACAGTAGTCATTTGGACTCTGGGGGCTCTATCTAATCCTTACCTGGTCTTCTCAATGCAACTGAAGTCTACTCTTCCCCGACATATGAGGCATTACTCTTCCCAAATTTACAGGTGCCAGGAATGCTCTAACCCTCTCCATCCCTCACTTGGCAACTAGCAGAATTATTAGCATAGCTTCATGTAGCTGAAACACCACCACACTTTATCAACAGTTCTAATGCGCTCTCCTCCACCCTAAAAGCCATAGAAATATGTTAGGTAAAAGCAGATTTCTTCTGCCCTGTACTAGTTTGATAGATTCATCATTTTCCTTTAGCCTATAAGAACTGTAAGAAAAACCCAGACGCCTGGCGATCACTGAAGACACGTCATATCAAATTTTTCATTCATTAAGCTAATTTATATTGAGATAATTGGATATCCACATGCAGGAAAATGGATTTGAGTCCCTATCTTACACAATGAACAAAAATTAACTCACAGTGAGTCATAAAGCTAAATGTAAGAGCTTAAATTATAAAACCCAATGAAGCGAACATAGGAATAAATCTTTATGATGTTGGATTAGGCAATGATCTCTTAGACATGATGCCAAAAACACAAGCAATAAAAGAGAAGATTGGCAAGTTGAACTTTATCAAAATTAAAACCTTTTGTACCTCAGAGGGCACCACCAAGGAAGTAAAAAGGCAACCCACAGACTGGGATAAAATATTTGCCAATCATATACCTGATAAGGGACTTATATCCAGAATATATAAAGAACTCTTACAACTCAATAATAAAAAGACAGATAATCCAATTAAAAATGGACAAAGGATTTGAATAAACATTTCTTTAAAAAAGATATACAAATGTCCAATAAGGACATAAAAAGATGCTCAACATTATTAGTCATTAGGGAAATGCAGATCAAAACCACAATTAGATGCCATTTCGCACACACTAGAATGGCTATAATCAAAAAGACAGATAATAATGAGGGTTGATGAGGATGTGAAGAAATCAGAACCCTTATACATTGCTGGTAGGGATACAAAATGGTGCAGCATCTTTGGAAAACAGTTTGGCAGTTCCTGAAATGTTCCTGAAAATGTTAAACTTAGGTTACCCTATAACCCAGCAATTCTAGGTATTTACCTTCTTCTACTTGGGTTAAAGCACCAAGTGACCTGAAATGACACTCGGTTAAATATCTCTTGGCAGGGGTTACTTTGGTTGACCCTTTGTCACAGAGTCGGCCTGCAGCAGGGCAAAGAAATGGAAGCATAAGAGGAGCCGACAGAGGGGAGAGACTGGGCAGTGCTTGGAGTGCCCTCCGGTGGGGATTGTTTAGACGTGCAGCAGGGGCTGTGGGCAACTGGGGGTTGGGATGAGAATTATGGACACCCCATGGACTGGGGGAGAGAGGCCAGAAATGAAACAAGGGGTAAACCTCAAGGGAGAGAGATTTGATTAACTATAAGGAAGACAAAGAACCTGGCTGTGAATTCCCCATCACTGGAGCATTCAAGAAGAGGCTGGGCTATGGAGAACAGTATGGAGGTTCCTTAGAAAACTAAAAATAGAACTACCATACGACCCAGTAATCCCACTACTGGGCATATACCATGAGAAAACCATAATTCAAAAAGAGTCATGTACCACAATGTTCATTGCAGCTCTATTTACAATAGCCAGGACATGGAAGCAACCTAAGTGTCCATCGACAGATGATGGATAAAGAAGATGTGGCACATATATACAGTGGAATATTACTCAGCCATAAAAAGAAACGAAATTGTGTTATTTGTAGTGAGGTGGATGGACATAGAGACTGTCATACAGAGCAAAGTAAGTCAGAAAGAGAAAAATAAATACCGTATGCTAACACATATACATGGAATCTAAAAAAAAAATGGTTCTGAAGAACCTAGGGGCAGGACAGGAATAAAGATGCTGACGTAGAGGAAGGACTTGAGGGCATGGGAAGGGGGAAGGGTAAGCTGGGACGAAGTGAGAGAGTAGCATGGACATATATACACTACCAAATGTAAATAGATAACTAGTGGGAAGCAGCCGCATAGCACAGGGAGATCAGCTCGGTGCTTTGTGACCACCTAGAGGGGTAGGATAGGGAAGGTGGGAGGGAGACGCAAGAAGGAGGAGATATGGGGATATATGTATATGTATAGCTGATTCACTTTGTTATAAATCAGAAACTAACACACCACTGTAAAGCAATTACACTCTAATAAAGATGTTAAATAAATAAATAAATAAAAATTAAGAAAAAAAAAGAAGAGGCTGGAAGATGACTTGGGGAAGGTCAGGTTGAATGGAAGCCAGGGTTTAGACTAGTGTTCTCTAAGCCCTTCAAAGTTTGTGACTCTAAGCTCTAGGCATTGACAAAATTCCTGGTTGACAAGTTTTCCTGGGCCAACCTGGCCTACAGTTCCAATTGGTTTATGGAAATCAATCCAGCCCTGCCTAGGATCTCTCAAGACATCAGTAATTCAGTTGCATTGGGTTCTGGGTCTGAGCCAGTA
Source organism: Balaenoptera borealis (assembly GCF_965194805.1). Classification (NCBI taxonomy): domain Eukaryota; kingdom Metazoa; phylum Chordata; class Mammalia; order Artiodactyla; family Balaenopteridae; genus Balaenoptera; species Balaenoptera borealis. The sequence continues at coordinate 66,700,672 of NC_138871.1, forward strand.
ACACCTGGATGTGTGTGGATGGAAAAATGCAGGACTCAAGAAGTTTAGCTCAGTTCCAGGGAAAGCTGTACCTCCTGGAGCACCAGATTCTGGGCAACAACTACGGAACTTCTGTCTACAGAAGTGGGGTTAGTGCTCCAAAACACTTGTACTACTTGCATTCAAGGGAACTAGTGAAGGAAAAAAGATGGAGAAACTGTGATAGAGGAGAAAAGGCTCTAGAAAGATGATATATCAGTGACTTGATTATGTAAATCACTTTATTAGACAAACTTTTTTCTTTTTCATTCATTTTTAGGAGAAAGAAGAACATAAGAAAGCAAAATGATAGTAGAGATGTCTTTTCCTTATCAACTTGATAAGAAAAATTTATTTACAACAAATTGCATCTGTTTCAAGTGTATATGTGATGAGTTTGACAGTCATATACATCAGTGAAACTACAACTGTAATCAAGATACAGAATATTTCCTCATCCTCATAAAAGATTCCTTATGCTTCTTTGCAGTCCATTCTTCCCTTCACCGCTAGTCACAGACAACCACTGATGTGATTTTCCTCACTACAGGTTAGTTTGTATTTTACCTAAATGGAATCATGCAGTGTATACGCTAGTATGTGTTGGTTCCTTCGCTGGGCATAACACAGCAGTCATGAGACTCGTCTGTGTTACTGTGTGGATCAGTAGTTCATTCCCTATTATTGCGAAGTAATATTGCATTAAATTTGCCAAAATCTATACATTTTATTTATCCTTTCACATGTTGATGGATATTTGAACGGTTGCTAGTTTTTGGCGATTATAAATAAAGCTGTTATAAACATTTATGTATAGATTTTTGTACAAACAAAAATTTAATTTCTCTTGGGTAACTGCATAGGAGAGGGATTGTTGGATTATGATATGCTTATGTTTACAGGAAACTGCCAAACTGTTTCTGAAACTGAGATGGGTGAACGGTTTTTGTTTCTGTTCTTTTAGTTTAAACGGTTTCATTTTTTAGAAAAAGAAGAAACTGCCAAACTGTTTTTCCAAAGTGGCTGCGTCATTACTTTTTTTCTAGACGTTTTGTAGTTTTATGTTTTTCATGTAGGTCTATAATCCATTTTGAGTTAATTTTTTGTAAGATGTGAGATATGAGTTGAGAGTTCATCTTGGTTTCCGATGAGAAGTTGTGATCATTCAAACAACTGTTGAACTTTGTGTGTCATTTTTTTCGGAAATCATACTTCATGATTTTCTCTTTATCTTTGTTTTTCAACTGTTTGAACCTCATGTGCCTCTTCAAATTTATCCTGTTTGGGGTTCATGAAACTACAGAATTTGTAAATTTAAATCCTTTACCAAATTTTGGAAGTTTTTGGCCATTACTTCTTCAAATATTTTTTCTGCTCCCTTTTCTCTCTCTTCTTTGTCTAAATTACATTTACACATATGTTAGACCTTTTGAAATTGTTCCATATATCCAAGAGGTTGTGTTGACTTTTTTTCCTGTTGTTTAGACTGTATACTTTCTATTGATCCATCTTCAGGTTACTGCTTTCAGAAGAAAGCCACAAGAAGGGGATGTTATTGTTTCCCATGCAGCAGATTTCAACTCTCCTCCAAAAACTGCCTGCTTTTGTTCCACCTCTAGAGTCTCAGGTAGTTGTTTTCATATTTTGTCCAGATTTTATAACTCTTACTTGCAGCAAGATCAGGTTTTTAGGTGTTCATTTCCCAATACAGTAAGCAGAAACTAAAGGTAATATTTTACCTTGAAGTCAGCATGGGTTTAACCCAACCACTCATGATTTATACAGCCGTATTTCACAGATGGTTCTCAATGAATCAATAGGTATAATGACTTAAAGTCTGTAAAAAATAATTAAAGAAAAATTAAAAACTGTTCATTATACCACACTTATTCATGAAGAAAAGAACTCATACATCTATAACATTTTTCATTGATTTACCCCTAGTTAACTAGAAAGATCTTGCCGACTCTCAATGCCTCGGTTTCATTATCAGTTTTTAAAAAAGTTAGACTATACTGGCCTTCCCTGAAAAATATTCTACAGTGATAAGAGATGTTGCTTGCAAAAATGTTGTGTGGTTAAATATATTCGGAATCTGTAGGATTAAGCAAAGTTGAATAGGGTTCTTTTCTGCAGTATTTTTCAAAACCTTTAATATGCTAATACATGTTCTGAGTTTCCAAAAAGAGGACAAGATATTACTTATTTTTGCTTTTGTCTCAGGCTTTAATATAGCTCAGTGTGCCACTGTTACTGATTCTGCCTTTATTTAAAACCTTGATATCTTGCTCATCATGGACTTTTTGTACATTGATTTGTCTTTTAACTGCTGCATTAGAATATTATTTATCTTGATTACTGAGTTTTTTGTGCCTTCTTAAATTTTGCAGTAGAGGCAAGTGCTTCTTTCACCTCACTTGCCTCGTTCTAGTCCTGGCCCTGATAGCAGCTAAATTGATAGATTTACTAATAAGGCTTTGTATTTCCCCAAACATGAAATCAAACAAACCTATCAGCTTACAAGATCTTCCATGGCTTGACTCTTATGAAACCCTTATCCACTCTTTCTATACTTTACTTCCTTCTTGTCACATGAACATTCTGCACTCAATTACCCCTTCAAGTTTTTGTTCCTTTTCTACCCAAACTAGGAATGTCTCCCCCACTGCATTTCTTCTCCTCAGCTAATTCAAATTCTTCTTCAGAATCCTGCTCAAGTGTCACTCCCTTCTTTCAAGTTCCCCAGACTCCCTCCCTCTGCTGATTTGTAGTTCATGAATTTCCCAGTGGTCCCACACAACTTGGTCATGATTTACATCCTGCCTAGGATGGTTTCTTGATCATTTTATGGATCCATGTCTAGTCCCCTCTGAGTTCTAGAGTACATGTCTCCCACTTCAATATACTTTTAGCACAAAGCATTGTGTGAAGGCATACAGGGCTCAGTAACTGCTGTTGATTTGATAGTTTGCTTCAGAATTCCCTCAACTCACTCTTCTTCCCTTGACTCTCTGCTCTTCTCTTTTCCTTTTTCTAAGTTTCAGGTGTACAGCATTATAATTTGACATCTGTGTATGCTACAAAGTGGTCACCATCACAAGTCTAGCTGCTATCTATCACCATACAGTTGACCCCCTTCACTCATTTTGCCCACCCTCTAATCCCCTCGCCCCCTGGTAACCACTAACCTGTTCTCTGTATCTTTGTTCTTATTTTATTTTGTTTGTTCACTTGTTTGTTTTAGATTCCACATATGAGTGAAGTCATACAGTATTGTCTTTCTCTGTCTGATTTATTTTGCTTAGCATTGTACTTTCAAGGTCCATTCATGTTGCAAATGGCAGAATTTTATTCTTTTTTATGGCTGAGTGGTAGTCCATTGTATATGTATACCACATTTTCTTTATCCATTCATTCACTGGTGGACACTTAAGTTGTTTCCATATCTTGGCTACTATAAATAATGCTGCAATGAACATAGAGGTTCATATATCTCTTCAGATTACTGGTTTCGTGTTCTTCAGACAAATACCTGGAAGTGGAATAGCTGGTAACTCTATTCTTAATTTTTTGAGGAACCTCCATACTGTTTTCCATAGTGGCTACACCAATTTACAGTACAACCAACAGTTTATGAGGGTTCTCTTTTCTCCATATCCTATCCAACATTTGTTATTTCTTGTGTTTTTGATAATAGCTACTCTGACAAGTGAGAGGTCACATATCATTGTGGTTTTGATTTGTATTTCCCTAATAATTAGTGATGTTGAACATAGTTTCATGTGCCTGTTGGCCATCTGTATGTCTTCTTTGCAAAAGTGTCTATTCAGATCCTCTGCTCATTTTTTAATCTGGTTGTTTGTTTTTATCTTGTTGAGTTGTATGAGTTCTTTATATATTTTGAATATTAACCCCTATTGGATATATGATTTGCAAATATCTTCTCCCATTCAGTAAGTTACCTTTCCTTTTTTTGACAATGGTTTCCTTCTCTGTGCAGAAATTTTTAGTTGGATGTAGTCCCATTTGTTTATTTGTGCTTTTGTTTTCCTTGCCTTTAAAGTCAGATCCACAAAAGCATCACTGGGACCAATGTCAATGCTTATGTTTTCTTTTGAGAATTTGTAGTTTCAGGTCTTAGATTCATTATCCATTTTGAATTAATTTTTGTGTACAGTGTAATATAGTTGTCTTCTTTCATTCTTTTACATGTTGCTGTCCAGTTTTCTCAACACCATTTATTGAAGAGATTATCCTTTCCCCATTGTATGTTCTTTGCTCCTTTGTCATACATGAATTGTATATATGTATGGGTTTATTTATGGGCTCTCAATTCTGTTCCACTGATCTGTGTATCTGTTTTTGTGCCAGTACAATATTGTTTTGATTACTATAGGTTTGTAAGATAGTTTAAAATCAGGGAATGATACCGCCAGATTTTTTCTTCTTTCTCAAGGTTGTTTTGGCTATTTGTGATCTTTTGTGATTCCATAAAATTTTAGAATTATTTGTTCTAGTTCTGTGAAATATGCCATTGGAATTTTGATAGGGATCCCACTGAATCTGTAGGTTGCTTTGGGTAATATGGATATTTTAATAATATTAATTATTCCAATTGATGATCACAGAATATCTTTCCATTTATTTGTGTCTTCTATTTCTTTCATCAGTGTCTTATAGTTTTCAGTACACAGGTCTTTCACCACCTTGGTTAACTTTATCCATAGGTATTTTATTCTTTTTGATGTGATTTTAAATGGGATTGTTTTCTCTTTCTTTTTTCTTTTTTTGTTTTGTTTTCTCTCTCTGATAGTTCATTATTAGTGTATAAAAACACCATAGATTTCTGTATATTGATTTTTTATCCTGGAATTTAATGAAGCCATTTATTAGTTCTAAGAGTTTTTTGGTGGAATCTTTAGGGTTTTCTACATATAGTTTCATCTCATCTGCAAATAGTTGACAGTTTTACCTCTTCATTTCCAGTTTGGATTCCTTTTATTATTTTTCCTGCCTAATTGCTCTAGCTAGGACTTCCAATACTATGTTGCATGAAAGTGGTGAGAGAGGGCTTCCTTGCCTTGTTCCTGATCTTAAGGAAAAACTTTCAGCTTTTCACCTTTGAGTATAATGTTAGTTGTGGATTTGTCATATATAGCCTTTATTATGTTGAGGTACCTCTAGACACACTTTTTTGAGAAGTTTTATCATACATGGATGTTGAATTTTGTCAAAAACCTTTTCTGCATCTATTGAGATGATCATATAGTTTTTATCCTTCGTTTTGTTAATGTGATGTATCATGTTGATTTATTTGTGGGGGTTGAACAATCCTTACACCCCTGAAATAAATCCAATGTGATTGTGATGTATAATCCTTCTAATGCATTGTTTTATTTGTTTCCTAATATTTTGTTGAGGATTTTGTACCTATGTTCATCAAGGATATTGGCCTCTAACTTTCTTTTTTTGTGGTGTCCTCGTCTGGTTTTGGTACCAGGGTAATGTTGGCTTTGTAAAATGTGTTTGGAAGGATTCCCTCCTTTCAATTTTTTTGGAAAGTTTGAGAAGGATAAGTATTAAATCTTCTTTGAATGTTTTGTGGAATTTGCCAGTGAAGCCATTTGGTCCTGGGCTTTTGTTTATTGGGAGATTTTGGTAACTGTTTCAATGTCCTTACTAGTAATTGGTCTGTTCAGATTTTCCACTTCATGATTCAGTCTTGGAAGATTGTGTTTCTAGGAATTTATGCATTTCTTCCAGGTTGTCGATTTTTTTGACATATAATTGTTCATAATAATCTCTTATGATCCTTTGTATTTCTGTGTTATCAGTTGCTGCTTCTCCTCTTTCATCCCTGATTTTATTTATTTGAGTCCTTTCTTTTTTTTCTTGGTTAATCAAAGGTTTGTTGATTATGTTTATCTTTTCAAAGAACCAGCTCTTAGTTTCATTGATTTAAAAAGGTTTTTCAGTCTCTCATTTATTCTTGCTCTGATCTTTATTATTTCCTTCCTTCTACTAATTTAGGCTTCATTTGTTCTTCTTTTTCTAGTTCCTTTAGATGTAAAGTTAGATCGTTTATTGGGGATTTTTCTTGTTTCTTGAGTTAGGCCTGTATTGCTATAAACTGCCCTCTTAGAACCACTGTTGCTGCATCCTGTAGATTTTGATATGTCATATTTCATATGGTTTTTTATGTAGTTACTCTCTGTTCCTTTCTTCTTCTCTTTCTCTCATTCCTTGTGTTATGGTGGTTTTCTTCATTGTTATGTTTAGATTCCTTTCTGCTTTTCTTTTGTGTATTTACTATATTTTTTCCCTTGTGATTACCATGAGGTTCACCTATGACATCCTATGTATGTAGCAGTCTGTTTTAAGTTGGTAGGCACTTAAATTTGAATGCATTCCAAAGCTTTATCATTTTATGCCACCCCCCACCTTTTATTCTTTTGATGACACATTTATATCTTTTTACTTTATGCATCCCTTAACTAATTATTGTAATTTTAGTTATTTTTTACTACTTTTGTCTTTTAACCTTCCTGCTTGTTTTATAAGTGATTGCATCTACTACCTTTATTACATATTTACCTTTTCTCTCTGTGTTTGTTCCTATGTATTAGGTAAATCAGCTCTCTCTCCCAGCCTTGAAGGAGTGGCCTTATTTAGGAGATGTCCTCTGGGGCTCAGAAGTACAATCCTCCCTCGTCACCAAAGCCAAGTGTTTAAGGCATGTCCCCTATGTGGGCTGTGTGTGCCCTTCTGTTGTGGTGGGTCCATGGCTGCCACTGGGATATTGGTGGGTGGGGCTGGCTCCTGGAATGGCTGCAGGGCCCAGTGGCATCTGCCATGGGGCGTTGGTGGGTGAGGCTATTGCTCAGTTGGCTGTGAGGCCTGGCCAATGTGCAGGAGTGGATGGGGCTCTTGATGGGGCAAACCCACTGGTCTAACAGGTTAGATAGAGAATTCCAAAATGGTGTCCACCAGTGCTGGTATTATCAAGGTAACCTAAGATCATATAAATGGCTCCCACGAGAGACTCAGTCCCCAGGAAATGTCCTAACTGGTCCTTGCCTTTTTGGCAGATGCTTCAAGATTACTAAGTGGGCTCCCTTCACTTATAGTTCATGTGCTTTTCAATCTGGTATTTTTGCACTGGTTTTTGTTGAGTGAGCCTACGTGCAAGCCCTTTAGGGGTAATTTATTTGTTCCCTGGAATTCTTTAGATGTGTTGTGTTCCTGGAGTTTGAAGGAGTTTCCTGAAGGGATTTGCAAGTTTATGAACATTTTCCTACAAACAATTCTCAGCTCACCAAGTGTAGATCTAATGCCTGTGGTAGAGCAAGTCTCAATCTGCCTCCCAACAGCATGAATAGTAGAACTTTTCCTTCCTTGGAAATGTAGGTACCTGACCAAAGATATACCTGATGGAGTAGTGGGGAAGGTGGTGTGTGTTCTCTTAACACGTTGTCTCTATTTTAAACTATCAGTTGTTTTATCTCTCCTTCAAGGAGAACCTAAAATCTTGTTGGGTCTCCTGCCCCTCAAGCTTATCTCTGTACCAAGTAACTTGCCTGCTTCATCTGCTTAGAACATTGCAACCAAGAGGGAATTGATATTTAAAGGACTCTTCATGGCTCACTGAAGCTTTTCTCCAGTAAACAAACATCTGAAGCTTAGATGCAGAGCAAAGTGCTCTGGAACCAAGAGATCTGGTAAAAGGAAATCTGATGTAATCCCTCTCAGCCTTCTTTCTATTAAGTTAGTCTTCATTATCAGAAACAGAGCCCACAGTTTGTGCAAAAAAATTATAATCAATACGACAGCTAATTTATTCTCTGGGTCTTTCCTTTTACTCTATCCATTTTATTAATGGATATTAAATGTGACCCTATTTTATTAACGAGTGCCTTATACTGCTGCAGCCTGGAATAAAGGAGAATAGTCTAATGCTGGTTTGCTAATTGATCTCTTCTAAAAGGGCCAATTCAGGGCCTTTTGAATGGCAAAAGGCTGCCTAAGCTGAGGTGTCCTGGGATGGGCAAAAGAAAGAAAGTGTTTTGGAAAAGAAGATTCAATTGCAGAAAGATGCTTGCCATGCTGTTTTTGTCCACATGGTGACTTTGTTGTAAAAGTGAACATGAGTTTGGGGGATGAGAATTAATTCTTATGTAGCTGTTTGTTCAACTGAGCTGACCATTTGCCAGCTCCCAGGATCCCCCAAGTTTAGCCACAGTGGCCAGCACAGGCTCTCCAGGGAGCTATACAGAGGAAGAGCTCCAGGCAATAACACTGTATTATTGCAGTTTTTCCCTCAAATACGTGGTGAGCTGGCTGACTACTCAGCTTCAGAATGGGTTAACACTGACATCAAAAGCAGGTAAGGGGGTCTTCTGATCCCTTGTCCTGGGCCATTCCCTATTCTCAGCCTCCCCAGTGAGGAAAGTTTAAGAGATGCAAAGTCAAGGAAAAGCCCATTAAAGGCTAAAGGAGGAAGGGGTTTTCCTGCTAAGGTCTGGTTCAGAGGTCACCTAAGTCAATTTATTTGCACCTTCTTACTTAGTGTCCAAATTTCCCAGCAGGTCAGAAGACAGAGTAAGGGGTTTCCAAACAAGAGGAAACACCAGAGTGATTTCGCAAACCAGGCAAAACCACTCACAAGACAATGAATACTAAAACCCAAGAGAGATGGGTAGAAATAGAGGGATGGTATCCAAGGCTGGTGAACATGTGACCGACCGTTTACACCCTGCTGACACAGATTCGCATAGGATACAGCTATATATGCAGATTCACCTATAGTTTTGTGTGTATCATTAATTTATTATTTTTTAACGACTATTATTTTATGGTATGAATATACTGCAATTTATTTTTCTTATTTCACTTACTGATGGACATGGGGGTTGTTTCCATTTTTGGCTATTGTGAAAAAAGCTGCTATTAGGAAAAGACCTTTTGTGGACGTATATTTGCATTTCTCCTAGCTATATACATAGAAGTGGAATGTTTGGATAAGGTGGGTGTATGTTTATATTTATTAGAAACTACCAAAGAGTTTGGACCATTTTACACTCACACAATGAGTTTTAATTGTTTAAATTTAATTTAACGGGAGTTTTAATTGCTCACATCATCATAACACTACTTTCTCAAATTTTCATGTTTGTAAAGCAAAGATCACAATATTTGCCCTTCAGGGTTGTTATGAGGGTCAAAGTGACATACACATCAAGTGTCTGGCACGGTAGACATTCTATAAACTGTAGGCTCCCGTACATTAGTGCAGATTTTCATTCCCTTCCTTTTTGTCTGAGACCTTCCATGTACCTCGTGCTTTTCCCCCAACTTTAAAGCAGGGAGAAGTGGAACTCTGCTCAAATAAGAATAACACCATAAGCACATGTGACTGTGTCCCTGAAAAAAGTGAAAGGCTACTAACATAATGAATATACCTACAGTAAGTCCCATGCATACGGATGAGTTCCGTTTGGAGAGCACGTTCGTAAGTCCAATTTGTTCTTAAGTCCAACAAAGTTAGCCTAGGTACCCAACTAACACAATCGGCTATATAGTACTGTACTGTAATATATTTATAATACTTTTCACACAAATAATACATAAAAAACAAACAAACACAAAAAATAAAATATTTTTAATCTTACAGTACAGTACCTTGACAAGTACAGTGGTACAGTACAACAGCTGGCATACAGGGGCATGTTTGCATCTTTGAAAGCTGGCAACTTGAAGGTTCATATGTAGAGGGCTTACTGTATTTTTGACAGAATGGAATTTAGTCAAAGCTTTTTTGTGTAATGGGATTAACACTTGCCTAACTGATCTCACACAGTAGCTATGAAAACGAACTGTGATGACTAGGAAAGCCTTCTCTGAATGCTGACAGATTCTTGCCTCTTCTGCAGCAGTCGATTTGTGGGACTTGTTCTCATTTTGGCAGGTTCGAAGTGGAAAACACACAGCCATGGGGGCCTCTGAAACCAAGAACTGGAACTTCAGAGATATTAGATGCTTATTATCAGGATGACCTTCAACTAATTCCCAATGAGTGACAGCTAGCTGTCAGAACTGAAAATAATCTTTAATGCCATTGTCTCATGTGTTCCCCACAGATACCCCAAAATGAAGTAAGATAATCCTAAAGGATACATTCTACTTATGGGGGTGCTCCAAGGATAGACAAAATTGCCAGAGTTCCTTTCTGTCAGTCAGTCCACACACACATTTATCCACTCAGACATTCATCCTTCCATCTGACGCACAGACCAACCTGGCACAATGTGAGAGGGACCACACAGGGTGTGAATACCAGCAGGTGGGATCAGTGGGTCCATCTTTCAGTCTGTTCACCACACTCACTAAGGTCACCACTAAGGACCTCTTACTGGCCCAAAACAGCAGACATTTAACTGTCCTTTTCAAGTACTATGGACTGCATGTTTGCGTCCTTCCAAAATTCGTATGTTGAAGCCCTAATACCCATTGTGATAATATTAGGAGGTGGGACCTTTGGGAGGTAAATATATCGTGAGGATGGAGCCCTCATGATGGAATTAGTGCCCTTATAAGAAGAGACGTGAGAGAGCTTGCTTCCTCTCTCTCTGCCGTATGAGGACATAACCAGGAAGAGTGTTCTCACCAGGAACTGAATTGGTTGGCACTTTAATCTTGGACTTCCTAGTCTCCAGAACTGTGAGAAATACATTTCTGTGGTTTAAGCCACCAAGACTATGACATTTTTGTTACAGAAGCTCAAACTGAGTAAGATACCAAATAAGGGATTCAACCCCATGTATGATTTCTCTCACCTGACCATTCCCTCCTTAACCCCCTCTTCTCTCTTGATGTTTGTCCCCTGCCTTGGTTTTCTTTCCACTTCTTGGGTGGTTAATTCTCAGTCTCCATTCCTCCTCCTCCTGCTTCCTAAGTCTTGGTGGGCTCCCAGGAAAATGCCCTCAGGTCCCTGATTTCCTCTCCCAAACTCGGTGGCCTCAAGCTGAACTCATAATCTTCCTTTCATACCTTGTCTTCCTGTGGTCATCATCAGTGACTGGTCTGGGACCTCAACTGCTCCCCAACATCAGGGGTCTCTGCAAAGTCAGAGTGATTGGCTGAATCAGAGGTTGCAAATTATGGAGCCTCAGGAATATTTTGTTTGTTTAAACTAAATAGTGTTTGAAATAAATGAAAAATAACAAAAATCCAGATTTTCATTTACCCTTTAAACCTGAATTTCCACATGACAACAATAAGTGGGAGCCGATTGGCAGCTACCTCCTTTATTCTAAGTACACACCATCCAATATGCTGTGCAGTTTGTCATGGTCCCCACTACTGCCTATTGATCTCCAGCAAGATACCTGACATGTTTTGCTTTTTTAAAATTATTATTACTTGCACAGACCTTGTAGTTAAGTTGTGTCATAGATTTGTGTGGAAACATGATGGTGCTTTTGCAGAATTATTCACTGTATGTGCAAAGAATATAGATACTATTGCACTAGCATAGGAAATGTGGGATTTACCATTGCTCCAGCTCAACCTCTAAATGAAGGAAAGTGAAGCCAAGTTTCCTATGAATGAAGACGTGTTCCTTTTAGTATCTGTGGTAGTTGCTCTCTGCCCCTGCTGTTTTTAATTATGTTGTTCATTAAACATGGCAAATAAGCTGCGTGATAGAGCATACTTAGTCCAAAGACTGTAGTTAAGATCCCACCTGAGCTCAATGAACGAGCCACTCAAGTTTGCTCAGTGATTTCTGCTCTCTTAGTTGGACCCACTTATTTGAGTTGCTTGGGTTGTTGTTGAATACAGCTCTCCAGGTCATCCGTTTTGATAGGAGCTGTGTCACTTTTTTACGCCACAGATTTATTCCAGTGGGTGTGGAGTCAAGTGCCCAGGAAGTGGGGCAGTTGCTCACACTTTTTGGAGATTTAGCTCCTTCCTGAGATGTGCTTCCAGGTAAGAGATTGTGCCAGGCTTTGGAAACACTGGGTTATGGGTTAGTAGCCTCAGCTCCATGTAACAGGGTTTTCCAGGGCCCACACCTGAGCCCGAACAACTGCTTCTTTATAAATGAAACAGAAAATGATGCTTTTGAAAACTCCAAAAAATAATTTATTATATTATTAAATCAGGGATAAATAACATGTAGGAATAGATTATAAACAAAGAAAACTGCTACTAAGTGATAGATGGTCTGTTTAATCTGTTTCAGTCCCCTGATAACATTTTGTAGGTGTAATCAGGGTTCTGCTCTGCTAAACTGAGCCACAAATCACCTTGTCTGCCTGCAGTTTGCTGGTTGTATTTACAATCATATTTTTTCCACATATAAAGATCTTCAGGAACCTAATTTTTTCAGGGCCCTCCAGAAGTATATATACTGCTCCCCCATTTCCTGTCATAAAATGGGGGAAACATTTTAAGAATAGGTTTCTTTGAGAGGGTGTGCATATAATAGCTTTTTCTCTTTTTCACTATACTAAGCTATATTATATAAATAAAAATATGGTGTGAGCCAAATACACTCATATTTCAACAAAATAGAGTTTCTCTGCAGGCACTGAGATTTAAGTATCCTATCAAATGAAATCAACTCCACATTGACTTCCCCTCTCTGAGCCACCATATTTCTGAGATCTTACTACTTTTGGCAACAGAAGAAACTGGTCATTTTTACAGTAATTCAGGTTGAACAGGTTGGGGAGTAAAACCTGGTCTCCTCAAATCAAGTGAAGCCAGAGAATTAAGTTAGTCTCAAATGGCACCATTTGCTGCTTTAACCTGGGAGTCTTACTTCCCATCATTAAAAGTAGGGTTTGAGAATGCCAAAGCAATTTGGCCATCTGCTTCAATTTCCTTTTTATCTTGGCAGATCTCCTGTGGCTGAGTGTATACAAAGTTGACTCGATTCAAGAAGAAAGCAGGATAAAAAAAGAAGAAAGGGAGAGTAAGTAGATATTGGGGGAAGGGAATGGGAAAGGAAACCTTTATTGAGAACTGACTGTAGCCAGGCATTTTGTATATTTTATCCCATTTAATGTCATAAAACCCTGATAAGTAGGTATTATGTCCATAATATTGATGAAAGATATGAGATTTGAAAGACTGGCTAACTACCAAACCTGTATTCTTTCTGTTACTACCTGGAGAATAATAAAAGGTGAGAAGGATTATGACCCATTCACTTAAGGGATTTGTTGAGAAGATGGTGCAAGAGAGGTGTGGAGCTCAAAAGGCTAATGTGAGGATGAAAGACTAAGAAGTATCATTTTATTTAAAAGGCTGAGAATCAAATACAGAGAGATTTGGCAACCCTCCTAATGCCTAGGCTTATGTTTTGATGGTTTGGGAGTGTTTGGAAGAATTTTGTGGTTCCTTGACTTAGCCTCAGGTGAATGGTGAGCAATGGAGAATGCAGTATGTTCTATCCATTAAGGCGCTCAAGTGGACAGGTGCCAGACATGAGCAAACTTAAGTGCTAAAAGAATGACTCTGCTTGCTTTTTGGAGAATAGACAATAAGGACTCAAATATAAAACAAAGCAAACCAGCCAGGGGTTAGGGCAGTTGTCTAGGTGAGATAGGGTGGTGGCAAGAACCAGAGTGGTAGTGATGGAGAGAGCGAGGAGTGCTTGGATTTACATTATATTTTAAAGGTAGAGCCAATATCATGGCTGATGGATTGGATGTAATGTGTGAGACAAATAGAGAAGTCAAGGATAATGCTAAGAGTTTTGGGGTTTTTGACCTGAGCAATTGATTGAAACTGATGGGGGACTACCTGAGGAGAAACATTTTTAAAAAGGTAGAAGAGGGACAGAGTCCAGTTTGGGGTAGAATAACTTTGATGTATCTAGTAGTTATTCAAGTGAAATTATTGGGAAGACAGTTGGATGCACACGTCTGAAGATACTGTATATGAGTTGGATATCAGGGCTGGAGGTATATACAGAAATATACGGCATTTAAATCCATGAGATTGGGTGTGATCACTATGGGCGTGAGTGTAGAGGGGTCAGAGAAGAGGTCTGTGGATCAAGGGCACTCTGGCTTTTGTTGTAAAAATTGCCACTGAGCCATCTTGGAGCTATCCAGAACTTTTCTCTCTTATACACTCCACATCCAATTCATCAACAAATCCATGTTCTAACCACTGCCACAGCTATCACCCCAATCACAGCTGCCATGATCACTCCCCTTGATGATTACAGTAGCTTTCTAACTTTATTATGGCAGCTGGAGCAGACTAATACAGATGGTAGTGACTTTTGTAGTGCCTGATCTCTGGGTGACAGTACCTCTCCCCACCTCTCCCCACTTTGGTTCTCTAGTCCTTTTAACACTTTTAAGCAATATCTCCTGCATTAAATCCCTTTGAGCTGAAAATACCTAAGGTGATTTCCATTTCTTTCTGAATAAATCCTGATGGACACAGTATTTGCTACCAAGGATGATGGCATTCATATTGGATCAAACTGCATCTATTGATATAGGTACAATTGCCAGAGATTTTGAAAACTCTGTGTTATCAAGAGCAGCTGGAGTGATTGCTATCAGCTTGCTTGTTTAGTTGACTGAAATCTGGACTCAACAGTGGCCTAATTCAATGAATCTGAGGTGCTATAACTTCTTTGGTGAAACAGAAAGGAAGAAATCCAAAAGCTTAGGGAGAAGAAAGTTGGAATACATTTTTCAGGTGTGACCCTACTATATTCCACTGTGTCTCCAGGAAGACCCAAAGCATTGAGAAACGCATTGATAAGGAACACCATAATTTTGTAAAGCTCTGTACTGTCTCTTGCTATCTGGGCATGAAAGTGATAGATGCCACTTTACAATACACCCCCAGAGTGGCTGAGACTAAGTGCCAGCACTTAACTGCCTGAGACAACATGGCCCAGGTCCTGAAATGGTCAGTAGGGATGGGACAGCAGTGTGAATATTGTGACCCGTTGTGACAATTTGATCTGTGTCCTTAGGACTGATAGATGGGCATTCAACGAAAGTAATAAATATAATCAGAAACATTTGAGACCTGGACACAGATCTTGTAGAACTGTGTGCTCTCACCCTGATCCCAGACTCAAGCCACTTCAGTGACTTGTAGCCTCTTGAATAAAGAAGGGACTGAGTCTCCTTGAGGAAGGAGCCCATGACATGACCAGAGTTATAGAGTGTAAATATTCCTCCAAGATTTCCCCCAAAGGACCTGCATCCATATAGCATGATGATAGTGAATTAAGGAAAGAAAAATAACAATATCTTTAGGAATTGTAGACAATAAGTTGGAATGAATGTTACTCCCTGGGGACCTGAAATGCACCTGTAGTCTGCCAGAGTGGGGGCCTGTGAAGGTTGGGCGATAAGCAGAGTTTTAGTCTAAATTGACCTCACAGTGGGCCTAGAAAGTCTGAATTTACCTCAGGTTATTTCCTAAGTTCCCAAATGCATGATTGGAATAGACACACTGGCAACTGGCAGAATTACCAAGTTTGTTCCTTCACTTATGGGCTGAAGGTTATTAAAGTAGGGAGATCCAAGCAGAAGATGCTGGGGCTTCCTCTCCCTACTAATCCCTGGGTGAACTGCAATTGTTGGTACTACCATTAGAGGCTTGAAAGATGCAGAAATGGTGATTCCTTCCATATCCTTACTTAATTTGCCTGTTGGTCTGGCCATAAGGCAGATGCATCTTGGAGAATGACTGTACATTTTTGGAAAGTTAATCAGATGTAATTCCAATTGTAGCAGCGATACAGCTGGAGTAGGTGCCATGGAAGACTGAGCCACCTATTCATCAAAACTTGCTTATGTTTTAGAACCATTTCTACTCAGTTACAGCATGGTGTCATGCATGCCCAATGCTATAAACTGGGATTCAGATAATACCCAGCTCACATGCAAAAGAATGAAATTAGAACACTCCCTAACACCATACACAAAAATAAACTCAAAATGGATTAAAGACCTAAATGTAAGGCCAGAAACTATAAAACTCTTAGAGGAAAACAAAGGCAGAACATTCTTTGACATAAATCACAGCAAGATCCTTTTTGACCCACCTCCTAGAGAAATGGAAATAAGAGCAAAAAATAAACAAATGGGACCTAATGAAACTTAAAAGCTTTTGCACATCAAAGGAAACAATAAACAAGACAAAAAGACAATTCCTCTTGAGAGGCTGAACCAAGATGGTGGAGTAGAAGGACGTGCTTTCACTCCCTCTTGTGAGAACACCAGAATCACAACTAGCTGCTGGAAAATCATTGACAGGAAGACACTGGAAATCACCAAAAAAGATACTCCACATCCAAAGACAAAGGAGAAGCCACAATGAGACGGTAGGAGGGGTGCAATCACAGCAAAATCAAATCCCACAACTGCTGGGTGGGTGACTCACAGACTGGAGAACACTTATACCATAGAAGTCCACCCACTGGAGTGAAGGTTCTGAGCCCCACGTCAGGCTTCCCAACTTGGGGGTCCGGCAATGGGAAAAGGAAATCCTAGAGAATCAGACTTTGAAGCCTAGTGGGATTTGATTGCAGGACTTTGACAGGACTGGGGGAAACAGAGACTCCACTCTTGGAGGGCACACACAAAGTAGTGTGCGCATTGGGACCTAGGGGAAGGAGAAGTGAACCCAGGGGAGACTGGACCAGACCTACCTGCTAGTGTTAGAGGGTCTCCTGCAGAAGCGGGGGGTGGCTGTGGCTCACCGTGGGGACAAGGACACTGGCAGCAGAAGTTCTGGGAAGTGCTTCTTGGTGTGAGCCTTCCCAGAGTCTGCCATTAGCCCCACCAAAGAGCCCAGGTAGGCTAGTGTGTTGGGTTGCCTCAGGCCAAACAACCAACAGGGAGGGAACCCAGTCCCACCCATCAGCAGTGAAGTGGATTAAAGTTTTCCTGGGCTCTGCCCACCAGAGCAACACCCAGCTCTACCCACCACCAGTTCCACCAATCAGGAAACCTGCACAAGCCTCTTAGATAGCCTCATCCACCAGAGGACAGACAGAAGAAGCAAGAAAAACTACAGTCCTGCAGCCTGTGGAACAAAAAACACATTCACAGAAAGATAGACAAGATGAAAAGGCAGAGGGCTATATACCAGTTGAAGGAACAAGATAAAACCCCAGAAAAACAACTAAATGAAGTAGAGATAGGCAACCTTCCAGAAAAAGAATTCAGAATAATGATAGTGAAGATGATCCAGGACCTCGGAAAAACAACAGAGGCAAAGATGGAGAAGATGCAAGAAATGTTTAACAAAGACCTAGAAGAATTAAAGAACAAACAAACAGAGATGAACAATACAATAACTGAAATGAAAACTAAACTAGAAGAAATCAATAGCAGAATAACTGAGGTAGAAGAACGGATAAGTGACCTGGAAGACAGAATGGTAGCACTCACTGCTACAGAACAGAATAATGAAAAAAGAATGAAAAGAAATGAAGACAACCTAAGAGACCTCTGGAACAACATTAAATGCAAAAACATTCACATTATAGGGGTCCCAGAAGGAGAAGAGAGAGAGAAAGGACCAGAGAAAATATTTGAAGAGATTATAGTTGAAAACTTCCCTAACATGGGAAAGGAAATAGCCACCCAAGTCCAGGAAGCGCAGTGATTCCCATACAGGATAAACCCAAGGAGAAACACACCGAGACACATAGTAATCAAATTGGCAAAAATTAAAGACAAAGAAAAATTATTGAAAGCAGCAAGGGAAAAATGACAAATAACATACAAGAGAACTCCCATAAGGTTAACAGCTGATATCTCAGCAGAACCTCTACAAGCCAGAAGGCAGTGGCATGATACACTTAAAGTGATGAAAGGGAAGAACCTACAACCAAGATTACTCTACCCGGCAAGGATCTCATTCAGATTTGATGGAGAAATCAAAAGCTTTACAGACAAGCAAAAGCTAAGAGAATTCACCACCACCAAGCCAGCTCTACAAAAAATGCTAAAGGAACTTCTCTAAGTGGGAAACACAAGAGAAGAAAAGGACCTACAAAAACAAACCCAAAACAATTAAGAAAATGGTCATAGGAACATGCATATCGATAATTACCTTAAACGTGAACAGATTAAATGCTCTGACCAAAAGACACAGGCTTGCTGAATGGATACAAAAACAAGACCCATATATATGCTTTCTACAAGAGACCCACTTCAGACCTAGGAACACATACAGACTGAAAGTGTGGGGATGGAAAACGATATTCCATGCAAATGGAAATCAAAAGAGAGCTGGAGTAGCAATACTCATATCAGATAAAATAGACTTTAAAATAAAGAATGTTACAAGAGACAAGGAAGGACACTACATAATCATCAAGGGATCAATCCAAGAAGAAGATATAACAATTAAAAATATATATGCACCCAACATAGGAGCACCTCAATACATAAGGCAACTGCTAACAGCTATAAAAGAGGAAATCAACAGTAACACAATAATAGTGGGGGACTTTAACACCTCACTTACCCCAATGGACAGATCATCCAAAATGAAAATAAATAAGGAAACAGAAGCTTTAAATGATACAATAGACCAGATAGATTTGATTGATATTTATGGGACATTCCATCCAAAAACAGCAGATTACACTTTCTTCTCAAGTGCGCACGGAACATTCTCCTGGATAGATCACATCTTGGGTCACAAATCAAGCCTCAGTAAATTTAAGAAAAGTGAAATCATATCAAGCATCTTTTCTGACCACAACGCTATGAGATTAGAAATGAATTACAGGGAAAAAAACGTAAAAAACGCAAACACATGGAGGCTAAAAAATACGTTACTAAATAACCAAGGGATCACTACAGATATCAAAGAGGAAATCAAAAAATACCTAGAGAAAAATTACAATGAATACACGAAGATACAAAACCTATGGTATGCAGCAAAATCAGTTCTAAGAGGGAAGTTTATAGCTATACAAGCCTACCTCAGGAAACAAGAAAAATCTCATATAAGTAATCTAACCTTACACCTAAAGGTACTAGAGAAAGAAGAACAAACAAAACCAAAGTTAGCAGAAGGAAAGAAATCATAAAGATCAGAGCAGAAAAAATTAAATAGAAACAAAGAAAACAATAGCAAAGATCAATAAAACTAAAAGCTGGTTCTTTGAGAAGATAAACAAAATTGATAAACCATTAGCCAGACTCATCAAGAAAAAGAGGGAGAGGACTCAAATCAATAAATTTAGAAATGAAAAAGGAGAAGTTACAACAGACACCGCAGAAATACAAAGCATCCTAAGAGATTACTACAAGCAACTCTATGCCAATAAAATGGACAACCTGGAAGAAATGGACAAATTCTTAGAAAAGTATAACCTTCCAAGACTGAACCAGGAAGAAACAGAAAATATGAACAGACCAATCACAAGGAATGAAATTCAAACTGTGATTAAAAATCTTCCAACAAACAAAAGTCCAGGATCAGATGGCTTCACAGGTGAATTCTATCAAACATTTAGAGAAGACCTAACACCCATCCTTCTCAAACTCTTCCAAAAAACTGCAGAGGAAGGAACACTCCCAAACTCATTCTACAAGGCCACCATCACCCTGATACTAAAACCAGACAAAGATACTACAAAAAAAGAAAATTACAGACCAATATCACTGATGAATATAGATGCAAAAATCCTCAACAAAATACTAGCAAACAGAATCCAACAACACATTAAAAGGATCATACACCATGATCAAGTGGGATTTATCCCAGGGATGCAAGGACTCTTCAATATACGCAAATTAATCAATGTGATACACCATATTAACAAATTGAAGAATAAAATCCATATGATCATCTCAATAGATGCAGAAAAAGCTTTTGACAAAATTCAACACCCATTTATGATAAAAAACTCTCCAGAAAGTGGGCATAGAGGGAACCTAGCTCAACATAATAAAGACCATATACGACAAACCCACAGCCAACATCATTCTCAGTGGTGAAAAACTGAAAGCATTTGCTCTAAGATCAGGAACAAGACAAGGATGTCCACTCTCACCACTATTATTCAACCTAGTTTTGGAAGTCCTAGCCATGGCAATCAGAGAATAAAAAGAAATAAAAGGAATACAAATTGGAAAAGAAGAAGTAAAACTGTCACTGTTTACAGATGACATGATACTATACATAGAGAATCCTGAAGATTCTACCAGAAAACTACTAGAGCTAATCGATGAATTTGGGAAAGTTGCAGGATACAAAATTAATGCACAGAAATCTCTTGCATTCCTATGCACTAATGATGAAATATCTGAAAGAGAAATTAAGGAAACACTCCCATTTACCATTGTAACAAAAAGAATAAAATGCCTAGGAATAAACCTACCTAGGGAGACAAAACACCTGTATGCAGAAAAGTTTAAGACAGTGATGAAAGTAATTAAAGATGATACCAGGGGCTTCCCTGGTGGCACAGTGGTTGGGAGTCTGCCTGCCAATGCAGGGGACACGGGTTCGTGCCCCGGTCCGGGAGGATCCCACATGCCGCGGAGCGGCTGGGCCCGTGAGCCACAACTACTGAGCCTGCGCGTCTGGAGCCCGTGCTCCGCAACGGGAGAGGCCGCGACAGTGAGAGGCCCGCGCACCGCGATGAAGAGTGGCCCCCGCTCGCCGCAACTGGAGAAAGCCCTCGCACAGAAACGAAGACCCAACACAGCCAAAAATAAATAAATAAATAAATAAATCTATAAAAAAAAAAAAAGATGATACCAACAGATGGAGAGATATACCATATTCTTGGATTGGAAGAATCAGTATCGTGAAAATGACTATACTACCCAAAGCAATCTGCAGATTCAATTCAATCCCTATCAACATACCAATGGCATTTTTTACGGAACTAGAACAAAAAAATCTTAAAATTTGTATGGAAACACAAAAGACCCCGAATAGCCAAAGCAGTCTTGAGGGAAAAAAACGGAGCTGGAGGAATCAGACTCCCTGACTTCGGACTATACTACAAAGCTACAGTAATCAAGACAATATGTTACTGGCACAAAAACAGAAACATAGATCAATGGAAGAAGATAGAAAGCCCAGAGATAAACCCATGCACCTATGGTCAACTAATGTATGAAAAAGGAGGCATGGATATACAATGGAGAAAAGACCGTCTCTTCAATAAGTGGTGCTGGGAAAACTGGACAGCTACATGTAAAAGAATGAAATTAGAACACTCCCTAACACCATACACAAAAATAAACTCAAAATGGGTTAGAGACCTAAATGTAAGACCGGACACTATAAAACTCTTAGAGGAAAACATAGGAAGAACACACTTTGACATAAATCACAGCAAGATCTTTTTTGATCCACCTCCTAGAGTAATGGAAATAAAAACAAAAATAAACAAATGGGACCTAATGAAACTTCAAAGCTTTTGCACAGCAAAGGAAACCATAAACAATGCAAAAAGACAACCCTCAGAATGGGAGAAAATATTTGCAAATGACACAACTGACAAAGGATTAATAGCCAAAATATACAAGCAGCTTGTGCAGCTCAATATCAAAAAAACAAACAACCCAATCCAAAAATGGGCAGAAGACCTAAATAGACATTTCTCCAAAGAAGACATACAGATGGCCAAGAAGCACATGAAAAGCTGCTCAACATCACTAATTATTAGAGAAATGCAAATCAAAACTACAATGAGGTATCACCTCACACCAGTCAGAATGGGCTTCATCAGAAAATCTACAAACAACAAATTCTGGACAGAGTGTGGAGAAAAGGGAACCCTCTTGCACTGTTGGTGGGAATGTAGACTGATACAGCCACTATGGAGAACAGTATGGAGGTTCCTTAAAAAACTAAAAATAGAATTACCATACGATCCAGCAATCCCACTACTGGGCATATACCCAGAGAACACCACAATTCTAAAAGACACATGTACCCCAATGTTCATTGCAGCACTATTTACTATAGCCAGGTCATGGAAGCAACCTAAATGCCCATCAACAGATGAATGGATAAAGACAATGTAGTACATATATCCAATGGAATATTACTCAGCCATAAAAAAGAACGAAATTGGGTCATTTGTTGAGACGTGGATGGATCTAGAGACTGTCATACAGAGTGAAGTAAGTCAGAAAGAGAAAAACAAATATCGTATATTAATGCATATATGTGGAACCTAGAAAAATGGTACAGATGATCCGGTTTTCAGGGCAGAAATTGAGACACAGATGTAGAGAACAAATGTGTGGACACCAAGGGGGGGAAAGCCACGGGGTGGTGGTGGTGGTGGTGTGATGAATTGGGAGATTGGGATTGACATGTATACACTGATGTCTATAAAATTGATGACTAATAAGAACCTGCTGTATATAAAAAAAAAATGTAAAGACAACCCTCAGAATGGGAGGAAATATTTGCAAATGAAGCAACTGACAAAGGATTAATCGCCAAAATATACAAGCAGCTTGTGCAGCTCAATAGCAAATAAACAAACAACCCAATCCAAAAATGGGCAGAAAACCTAAATAGGCATTTCTCCAAAGAAAATATACAGATTGCCAACAAACACATGAAAGGATACTCAACGTCACTAATCATTAGAGCAATGCAAATCAAAACTACAATGAGGTATCACCTCACACCAGTCAGAATGGCCATCATCAAAAAATCTACAAACAATAAATGCTGGAGAGGGTGTGGAGAAAAGGGAGCCCTCTTGCACTGGTGGTGGGAATGTAAACTGATACAGCCACTATGGAGAACAGTATGGAGGTTCCTCAAAAAAGTAAAAATAGAACTACCATATGATCCAGCAATCCCACTTCTGGGCATATACCCTGAGAAAACCATAATTCAAAAAGAATCATGCACCATAATGTTCACTGCAGCTCTATTTACAATAGCCAGGACATGGAAGCAAACTAAATGTCCATCCACAGATGAATGGATAAAGAAGATGTGGCACATATATACAATGGAATATTACTCAGCCATGAAAAGAAATGAAATTGAGTTATTTGTAGTGAGGTGGGTGAACATAGAGACCATCATACAGAGTGAAGTAAGTCAGAAAGAAAAAAACAAATACTGTATGCTAACACACATATATATATATGTATATATATGGAATCTAAAAAAAAAAAAAAGGTTTGAAGAACCTAGGGGCAGGACAGGAATAAAGATGCAGACATAGAGAATGGACTTGAGGACACAGGGAGGGGGAAGGGTAAGCTTGGACAAAGTGAGAGAGTGGCATGAAGATATATACACTACCAAATGTAAAATAGCTATTGGGAAGCAGCCGCATAGCACGGGGAGATCAGCTTGTTGCTTTGTGTTCACCTAGAGGGGTGGGATAGGGAGGGTGGGAGGGAGACAAAAGAGGGAGGAGCTATGGAGATGTATGTATATGTATAGCTGATTCACTTTGTTGTACAGCAGAAACAAAACACCATTGTAAAGCAACTATACTCCAATAAAGATGTTAAAAAAAAAAAAAGATAATACCCAGCTCATAATGAATAGCCATGATGGAATTGTACCTTGAGCTCCATGGTCAGGCATTCAGTCTCAACTAGGGCTCAGCAGTAAGCCAGAAGCTGTTTCTCAAAGGAGAATAGACATTTGAAGCAGAGGACATGGCTTTGCTTCAAAACCTTAGGGTTCTGTGCCTCTACTGGGGCTGGACAGAAATTCCATTCAGTATCCTTATCTGCTGCAGACACTGTGACCATCGCAGGATCTTCTGGGTTACCAGGCCCAAGCGGCTAAGCAGCTTTCATTAATCGGACTAATTGCAGAGGCTTCTCTTGCTCTTGGCTGAATTTGAATCAGGCAACCTTGTGGGTTTCTCAATGAGTCAGAGTAACTAATGCAATTAAATGTGGTATATGTGTAGAATGACCTTCCGTTTCAATCTGCCCAGGCCAGTCTCAGTTGATTCTAAAAGATAAAATCTCAACCACCACAGCGTCTTTAATGTTTTATTCTCTTGGATGCTTTTACTTTTATATAGATCTTCACCATTTTACTCTCCTGGAAAAATACTTTGACTCTTTTATAGAGCTTCAGTACTTTACTCCCTTGGACAAATGCCATGGACTTTTATAGATGTTTATTATTTACTGGGCAAATACATGTCTTCTTTTGAATGTTTGCTATCAGCACCCATTTCAAATAGCTTATTTGGAAATTATCTAATTTATGATGGCAAAATCTAATCCCACCCTCCTGCTGAGGTCTTATCTCCCCTTTCTGGGGCATCCTCCCCTGTTGACTTCAAGGAAATTCTCAGAGGATTCTTGGATTATATTTATGTAGGAAGGAAACATGAATGTGTTAAGGGTGTGGTAGTTAACGCCCCAAGCTGGTAAAAACTCACCACCTTTTTTCCTGCAGGCAGTTTTTACAAATACGAGTCTTATTTTTAAATTTGAAGTCTGAAGACTATCTGTAATAGTTGCTACCTGCCATTCCCATGCAAATGCTTTTCTAAGCCTAGAGCATGGAAAGTCTTGGTTAGGAAATTAAATTTTTTTTTATTTTTTTATTTTTTTTGCACCTTGCCAAACGACTGTACTTTAGGCCTTGGAAAAAAATGCTTTGTATTTCAGGTTAAATATAAAAGCCTGTAACCATCAATGACTCAGAGCAATAGAGTAGATCTGCAAATAACAGCCTTTCTGTTTAGGAAAAATAGTGCTTTCTCTCTGCTGGTGTAGAAAAGTCCCATGTCAGATGTGTAAGGCATCATTTTATACATGCATTAAGAATACTGATTTATAGTACTTTTAATAAGAAAATGAAAAGAAGTGTTCATAATGTAAAGGTTTATTTAAAGTGCAGCTGAGTTCCTTCATTACAAACAGTACTCCTAAAAGCATGCTTACCATATCCTTCAAATTTTACTACATATATATATTTATCCACAAACTTTCAAGAGAATCTTTAAATATTACATTTCCCATTTTTAAGACAGATATTTTGTGGATTGAAAAATAGTTATCTTTTTCTTAGCTCTGTTCAGAAAGCATTTCCTTTAGTTTTTCCCTCAATTTCTCAGTAAGTCATATTGTCACAGTATCACTGACACTGACATAGACCACTGAGTACTTTCTTTTTTTTAAAAAGTGTCATTCTTTTATTTATATATTTATTTTTTTAACATCTTTATTGGCGTATAATTGCTTCACAATGTTGTGCTAGTTTCCGCTGAACAACAAAGTGAATCAGCCATATGCAAACATATATCCCCATATCCCTTCCCTCTTGAGTCTCCCTCTCACCCTCCCTAGCCCACCCTTCTAGGTGGTCACAAAGCACTGAGCTGATCTCCCTGTGCTATGTGGCTGCTTCCCACTAGCTATCTATTTCATATTTGGTAGTGTGTATGTCACTGCTACTCTCTCACTTCATCACAGCTTACCCTTCCCTCTCTCCATGTCCTCAAGTCCATTCTCTACATCTGCATCTATATTCCTCTCCTGCCCCTAGGTTCATCAGAACCATTTTTTTTTTTACATTCCATATATATGTGTTAGCATACGGTATTTGTTTTTCTCTTTCTGACTTACTTCACTCTGTATGACAGACTCTAGGTCCACCCACCTCACTACAAATAACTCAATTTCATTTCTTTTCATGGCTGAGTAATATTCCATTGTATATATGTGCCACATCTTCTTTATCCATTCATCTGTCGATGGATACTTAGGTTGTTTCCATGTCTTGGCTATTGTAAATAGTGCTGCAATGAACATTGTGGTACATGACTCTTTTTGATTTATGGTTTTCCCAGGGTATATGCCCAGCAGAGGGATTGCTGGGTCATATGGTAGTTCTATTTTTACTTTTTTGAGGAACCTCCATACTGTTCTCCATAGTGGTTGTATCAGTTTACATTCCCACCAACAGTGCAAGAGGGTTCCCTTTTCTCCACACCTTCTCCAGCATTTGTTGTTTGTAAATTTTCTGATGAAGCCCATTCTGACTGGTGTGAGGTGATACCTCATTGTAGTTTTGATTTGCATTTCTCTAATAATTAGTGATGTTGAGCAACTTTTCATGTGCTTCTTGGCCATCTGTATGTCTTCTTTGGAGAAATGTCTATTTAGGTCTTCTGCCCATTTTTGGATTGGGTTGTTTGTTTTTTTGATATTGAGCTGCACAAGCTGCTTGTATATTTTGGCTATTAATCCTTTGTCAGTTGTGTCATTTGCAAATATTTTCTCCCATTCTGAGGGTTGTCTTTTTGCATTGTTTATGGTTTCCTTTGCTGTGCAAAAGCTTTTGTTTCATTAGGTCCCATTTGTTTATTTTTCTTTTTATTTCCATTTCTTTAGGAGGTGGGTCAAAATGGATCTTGCTTTGATTTATGTCGTAGAGTGTTCTGCCTATGTTTTCCTCTAAGGGTTTTAGAGTGTCTAGCCTTACATTTAGGTCTTTAATCCATTTTGAGTTAATTTTTGTGTATGGTGTTAGGGAGTGTTCTAATTTCATTCATTTACATGTAGCTGTCCAGTTTACACAGTCCCACTTATTGAAGAGGCTGTCTTTTCTCCATTGTATATTCTTGCCTCCTTTACCAAAGATAAGGTGACCATATGTGCATGGATTTATCTCTGGGCTTTCTATCCTGTTCCATTGATCTATATTTCTGTTTTTGTGCCAGTACCATACTGTCTTGATTACTGTAGCTTTGTAGTATAGTCTGAAGTCAGGGAGTCTGATTACTCCAGCTCCGTTTTTCTTTCTCAATATTGCTTTGTCTATTTGGGGTCTTTTATGTTTCCATACAAATTGTGAAATTTTTTTCTAGTTCTGTGAAAAATGCCATTGGTAGTTTGACAGGGATTGCACTGAATCTGTAGATTGCTTTGGGTAGTATAGTCATTTTCACAATGTTGATTCTTCCAATCTAAGAACTTGGTATATCTCTCCATCTGTATCATCTTTAATTTCTTTCATCAGTGTCTTATAGTTTTCTGCATGCAGGTCTTTTGTCTCCTTAGGTAGGTTTATTCCTAGTCATTTTATTCTTTTTGTTGCAATGGTAAATGGGAGTGTTTCCTTAATTTCTCTTTCAGATTTTTCATCATTAGTGTATAGGAATGCAAGAGATTTCTGTGCATTAATTTTGTATCCTGCTACTCTACCAAATTCATTGATAAGCTCCAGTAGTTTTCTGGTAGCATCTTTAGGATTCTGTATGTATAGTATCATGTCATCTCTAAACAGTGACAGTTTTATTTCCTCTTTTCTGATTTGGATTCCTTTTATTTCTTTTTCTTCTCTGATTGCCGTGGCTAAAACTTCCAAAAGTATGTTGAATAATAATGGTGAGAGTGGGCAACCTTGTCTTGTTCTTGATCTTAGAGGAAATGCTTTCAATTTTTCACTATTGAGAACAATGTTTGCTGTGGGTTTGTCATATATGGCCTTTATTATGTTGAAGTAGGTTCCCTCTATGCCTACTTTCCGGAGGGTTTTTATCATAAATGGGTGTTGAATTTTGTCAAAAGCTTTTTCTGCATCTATTGAGATGATCATATGGTTTTTCTCCTTCAGTTTGTTAATATGGTGTATAACATTGATTGATTTGCATATAATGAAGAATCCTTGCATTCCTGAGATAAACCCCACTTGATGATTGTGTATGATCCTTTTAATGTGCTGTTGGATTCTGTTTGCTAGTATTTTGTTGAGGATTTTTGCATCTATGTTTATCAGTGATATTGGCCTGTAGTTTTCTTTCTTTGTGACATCTTTGTCTGGTTTTGGTATCAGGGTGATGGTGGCCTCATAGAATGAGTTTGGGAGTGTTCCTCCCTCTACTATATTTTGGAAGAGTTTGAGAAGGATGGATGTTAGCTCTTCTCTAAACGTTTGATTGAATTCACCTGTGAAGCCATCTGGTCCTGGATTTTTGTTTGTTGGAAGATTTTTAATCACAGTTTCAATTTCAGTGCTTGTGATTGGTCTGTTTATATTTTCTATTTCTTCCTAGTTCAGTCTCGGAAGGTTGCACTTTTCTAAGAATTTGTCCATTTCTTCCAGGTTGTCCATTTTATTGGCATATAGCTGCTTGTAATAATCTCTCATGATCCTTTGTATTTCCAGACTCAGTTGTTACTTCTCCTTTTTCATTTCTAATTCTGTTGGTTTGAGTCTTCTATTTTCTTTTCTTGTTGAGTCTGGCTAATGGTTTATTAATTTTGTTTATCTTCTCAAAGACCCAGCTTTTAGTTTTATTGATCTTTGTTACTGTTTCCTTCATTTCTTTTTCATTTATTTCTGATCTGATCTTTATGATTTCTTTCCTTCTGCTAACTTTGGGGTTTTTTTGTTCTTCTTTCTCTAATTGCTTTAGGTGTAAGGTTAGGTTGTTTATTTGAGATTTTTCTTGTTTCTTGAGGTAGGCTTGTATTGCTATAAACTTCCCTCTTAGAACTGCTTTTGCTGCATCCCATAGGTTTTGGGTCATTGTGTTTTCATTGCCATTTGTTTGATTTCCTCTTTGATTTCTTCAGTGATCTCTTGGTTATTTAGTAGTGTATTATTTAGCTTCCATGTGTTTGTATTTTTTCAGTTTTTTTCCTGTAATTTATATCTAGTGTCACAGCATTGTGGTCGAAAAGATACTTGATACAATTTCAATTTTGTTAAATTTACCAAGGCACGGTTTGTGACCCAAGATATGGTCTATCCTGCAGAATGTTCCATGAGTACTTGAGAAGAAAGTGTATTCTGGTGCTTTTGGATGGAATATCACATAAATATCAATTAATTCCATCTTGTTTAATATGTCATTTAAAGCTTGTGTTTCTTTATTTGTTTTCATTTTGGATGATCTGTCCATTGGTGAAAGTGCGGTGTTAAAGCCTCCTACCATGATTGTGTTACTGTCGATTTCCCCTTTTATGGCTGTTAGCATTTGCCTTATGTGTTGAGGTGCTCCTATGTTGGGTGCATAAATATTTACAATTGTTATATCTTCTTCTTCGATTGATCCCTTGATGATTATGTCATGTCCTTCTTTGTCCCTTGTAATAGTCTTTATTTTAAAGTCTATTTTTTCTGATATGAGAATTGCTATTACAGCTTTCTTTTGATTTTCATTTGCATGGAATATCTTTTTCCATCCCCTCACTTTCAGTTTGTATGTGTCCCTAGGTCTGAAATGGGTCTCTTGTAGACAGCATATATATGGGTCTTGTTTTTGTATCCATTCAGCTGGTCTATGTCTTTCGGTTGTAGCATTTATTCCATTTACATTTAAGTAATTATCGATATGTATTTTCCTATTACCCTTTTCTTAATTGTTTTGGGTTTGTTATTGTAGGTCTTTTCCTTCTCTTGTATTTCCTGCCTAGAGAAGTTACTTTAGCATTTGTTGTAAAACTGGTTTTGTGGTGCTGTATTCTCTTAGCTTTTGCTTGTCTGTAAAGGTTTTAATTTCTCCATCGAATCTGAATGAGATCCTTGCTGGGTAGAGTAATCTTGGTTGTATGTTTTTCCCTTTCATCACTTTAAATATGTCCTGCCACTCCCTTCTGGCTTACAGAGTTTCTGCTGAAAGATCAGCTGTTAACCTTATGGGAATTCCCTTGTATATTAGTTGTTGCTTTTCCCTTGCTGCTTTTAATATTTTTTCTTTGTATTTAATTTTTGATAGTTTGTTTAATATGTGTCTTGGCATGTTTTTCTTTGGGTCTATCCTGTATGGGAGTCTCTGCACTTCCTGGACTTGATTGACTATTTCCTTTCCCATGTTAGGTAAGTTTTCAACTATAATCTCTTCAAATATTTTCTCATACCCTTACTTTTTCTCTTCTTCTTCTGGAACCCCTAAAATTTGAATGTTGGTGCATTTAATGTTGTCCCAGATGTCTCTGAGACTGTCCTCAATTCTTTTCATTTTTTTTTCTTTATTCTGCTCCCTGGTAGTTATTTCCGCCATTTTATCTCCCAGCTCACTTATCCATTCTTCTGCCACAGTTATTGTGATATTGATTCCTTCTAGAGTATTTTTAATTTCAGTTATTGTGTTGTTCATCACTGTTTGTTTGCTCTTTAGTTCTTCTAGATCCTTATTAAATGTTTCTTGTATTTTCTCCTTTCTGTTTCCAAGATTTTGGATCATCTTTCCTATCATTACTCTGAATTTTTTTTGAGGTAGGTTGCCTATTTCATCTTCATTTATTTGGTCTTGTAGGTTTTTACCTTGCTCCTTCATCTGTAACATTTTTTGTTGTTGTTTCATTGTTTTGTGTGTGTGCTGGGTGGGGCTGTATTCCTGTCTTCCTGGTTGTTTGGCCTGAGGCATGCAGCACTGTAGTTTGCAGGCAGTTGGATAGAACCTGGTCTTGGTGCTGAGGTTAGGACCTCCAGGAGGCCTCACTCTGATTAATATTCCCTGGGGTCTGAGGTTCTCTGGTATTCCAGTGGTTTGGACTCAGAGGTCCCACCACAGGAACTCAGGCCCGACTTCCAGCCTGGGAACCAAGATCCCACAAGTCGGTGGCTTGGGGTTCCTCCTGTCCTTTTAGGTGTCCATGGTCCCTGGTCCCCCACCGGTGCCTGGTAGGTGCCCTAGTTGTGCAGAGACATGAATTCTGCATCCTCCTAGTCAGCCATCTTGTCTCCGAGCTCTGCCGAGTACTTTCTTGCTTCAGTTTCTGACATATCAGTTGCCCTGTCCGCATAGAGGCTGCTCTTTTGCCATACTGTCTCCTCGAATGTGCGTCCACTGTGTGCAAGCAACTACGCTAAGTCCTGTAAGAGCTACCAAATAATGAGATCCTACTAGGTGCTAGGCTTTGAGCCATCATGCAGGCTGGCTCCTGACTGGCAAGCACACTCTGTGCTGGTAGTTGCCAAGTCCAGAATTCCGCACCTGGAGAAACTTTTTGGCTGGCGGGGCAGCCGCAGGGAGGTGGACGGGGGAGGAAATTAAATTTAAGGATCCAGTTTGAGGGCATTTTTATTAAGGTTAAGTAATGGGAGCATACACTGGCCCCCACGCTATTGCCATTTTCCCCATGGATAGAATAAAAGATGTAGATGTGGACGCTGGAGAAGAGTTATGATGAAAGAAGAGAAGGAATCTGGGAGTGGTGGAAATTTGTAGGCAGAAAAAGTGACAAAGAAAGAGTTGGGAGAAAAAGCTGCTGAGGATAAATCATCCTGTTCCTTTTCCACCTGCAGAACAGGACATTTGAGAGGAAGATGATCTATTTTGAAGGTAACACACCACCTACACTTGGCAGGAAACCAGACCCTGGCTAGGTGGTTGTGGGCCTGTTCTACTTGCTGTCCTATATGGAAAATTGATTCTCCCATCGCTGTGAAACCTGATGTTGCTGGCTCTTGCTCTCATTTCCAACACTGGACTATCAGCTTCCTGAAAAACACCCTCTCCACCTCTGGTGTCCAGTCTATTCAGTTACTCTGTAATTTTCATCTCTTTCTCCCTCTCCTCCTCTCTTCTACTCAGTGCTCTATGAAGAGGTAACTGTGACTTTGGGGACCTCTTGAGTGTCTCCCTCTGTCTCTGCTCCAGGGGTCCTGGGGACCAAAGCTGAGTCACATTCTTCTTCCTTAACCAAAGCCAGCACCATGTTGAGCCACATTGGTGCCCGGGGCCAAAGGAAAAATGTGCACCCCTATAAATAGGTTTTTACCACTCTTTTAATTTTTTTTTTCCTGGAACATTCAAGAAGTTGAACCAATATTGAAAAATTAACCTCTCTGTGCCTCAGTTCACTCATCTGTAAAATGGGAGTTAATTACAGTCCCTGTCTCATAGCGTTGCTGTGAGGGTAAAGGCCTCTGGCTGACTGAGGCTGCTGCCTTTCTGCAATTCACTCGTAAGGTGCTGGAGAGGCAGTGATGAGGTGACCAGGTGCAGTCCTACTCTCCTGGAGCTGAGAGTCTGGGAGGGAAGAGATAATTAAGCAATAACAGAGTAACTGATGGGGTAAATGGCTTCATTTTTCTGACAGAGAACAAGCCTCCACAAGCCCTCTGGGGTCAGAAAACTTAGAAGATCTACCTTACTGTCTTTCTCACCTACCTTTCTTCAGTAGATCCTGATACTGCAGTGAGCAGATCTTTTTAGAAAAGCTTAGGGCTGTGCTGTAAAGTTTTACAGGGTGGGGCTGCTGGTGGTGGTGGCAGGAAACCAGGCACTGTGTCATGGGTTCTGCTCTCATGCTTCCCTGTTTTATCCTGAGCAAGAGGTTAGTTTCCTTGCCAGGTCTATGAAATATTGGGTGGTGGAGTTCCATGTGAGAGGGGTTCTTAACTCTCCTCTTCCCATTTCTTGCTGCCCTTTCCCTTTTAAACGACACATGCACACACCCTGCATATACACATACCTTTGCCATAAGACATGCCACATTTCCCTAGAGAAGTAGTCAAGCCTAGGTTCTCATCAGCCCCCTCTGGGTCTTGAAAAGTCCTAGTCTCAGGCGGTCCCTGTCTGTTTGCAGCTTTTCCCTTTCCTTCAGTCATGGCTGTTTCAAGGAGGGGGCTTGTAGCTACATCACTCCAACCTCTGCCTGCATCTTCACATGACAGTCTTCTCTGTCTGTATGTCTTTTCTTTGGTCTCTTATAAGAACATTTGCCATTAGATTTAGGGCCTATATGAATAATCCAGGATGATCTCATCTCGAGGTTCTTCACTTAATTATGTGTGCAAAGATCTTTTTTTTTTTTTCCAAATAAGTTCACATGCTTGGCCACTGGGCTCATGTTTGCTCACTTCCCTGGGTGTGATGGGGTTATTGCTCAGGGCTGATTCTTTCCATGGGAGCACAGATTGGAAGGACCAGATTTGGCTGCTGGAAACATGGGTCAGCAAACATTTTCTGTAAATGGCCAGACAGAAGTCATTTGGGGCTTTGCTAGCCATGCAGTCTTTGTTGTAAATGCTCCACTCTGTGGTTGTAGCATTAAAGCATCCTGGACAATGTACAAATGAATGAGCATGGCTGTGTTCCAATAAAACTTTATTTGCAAAAGCAGGTGGTGGACCAGATTTGGTCTACAGGCCATGGTTTGCTGACCATTGTTCTAGAGTATCTTAAGTCAAACATATTCAGTCATCACAAGACTTCATTTTCTTCCAAAATCTTACTTCTTACCTACCTCAGAAATCCCACCAGAACAATTCTTTAACCATATCAAGATCCATGGACTCCACCACCTTTTCACTTTCTCTCATCCCTGTTCATGGCCTCACTTCCCTCCTTATCCTACCTGGTTCCAATGACTGTCATTAACACTATAATTAGTTCCTTGCTTACACTGGCGATTCCCTTGCTATGCCCTCTCCCCAGCCCATTATATATCTGGCAAACCCCAGCCCTGGGGAAATCTGACTCTTGGCTTTATCTGGGCCTCTACACCAGCCTGCAGGCTGGTCTCACTCTAAATTGATGTCCACACAGTACAAACGGACCCTCAGTACAAATGGAAACTGCATTTCCCTTATCAATTGCTCTTTTACTTGAGTCAACTCATCCACATTTCCTCCCTTCTGTGAACCTCCAATCCCCAAGCCCCTGCTTATCTGCCAATGATGACATTACTTCTTATTTCAGTGAGAAAATAGAAGCAATACAAAGAGAACTGCCTCACCTTCCCACCCACCAACCAGCAATAGTGTCCCTCCTATGACAGTGTGTTAACAACTCCTGCTTCTGTCGAAGGCTCCTTCTTTTAAAATACCCTCCGTGGTCCCACACCAACTCCAGCTACTGTCCCCTTATAGCAGCACTCCTTGAAAGGCTTTTCTCTATTTTTCTTCTCCACATCCTTACTTCCCATTCTCTCCTCAGCCACCTCCATTCCATCCCTCTACTGAAACCATTCTTCTGAAGGTTAACAGAGATTTCCAGCTTGTTATGTCAATAGTCAAATCTCTTTCCTTATCTGACTCAGATTCTCAACAATATTTAAAATAGGTTTTCACTTCTTCCTTCTCAAAACCATGTCTTCACTTTGGTTCTGGGATACCACACTCTACCGGTTTTTCTTCTACCTCTCCAGCCACTCCTTCTTCATCTCCTTTCTGGCTCCCGCTCATCTTAACCTCTAATCTTGGAATTCCCCAGAGCACAACCTTAAGATTGCTTTTCTGCTCATTTCCCAGGTGATCTCAAATAATGGCATGATTTTAAATATCATTTATATTCTGCCTTAGTGCATTCAGGCTGCTATAACAAAATACCATAGACTGGGTGGCTTAAACAGCAAACAATTACTTTTCACAGTTCGGGAGGCTAGGAAGTCCAAGATCAAAGTGCTGGCAGATTTGGTGTCTGGTGAGAGCCCACTTCCTGGTTCATAGATGCCATCTTGTCATTGTGTTCTTACATCATGGAAGGGGCAGGAAAGCTCTCTGGGGTCTATAAGGGCATTTATAAGGCCACTAATCCCATTCATGAGGGCTTTGCTCCGATGACCTAATCACCTACCAAAGGCCCCGCCTCCCAATGCCATCACATTGGGGGTTAAGATTTCAACATAAATGTTGTGGGGGACACAAACATTCAGTCTATAGCATTCCACACTGACCCTCCAAAACTTGTGTCCTTCTCACATTACACTAATAACTCCTAAATTTATATCTCAATTCTTGATGTCTCCCCTTGCTTCTAATCTTATAAATCTATTTGTTTACTCAATAAAGAAACTTAAATATTTAATAGACATTATGAGTGTAACAGATCCAGAACAGAATTCTTGATCATCCTCCAAACCTATTCATCTCTCATTAAGCTGTGTCACCATTCATCTAGTTGCTCAGGTCAGAACTTTGGAGTCATTTTCATAGCTCACATACAATCCATTTGATAATCCTTCAACTGTATCTTCAAAATATATTGTAAGTCTTTTCATTTACTTTTTATTTCCATTCTTACCATTCTGGTTTGTGCTCTTGTGGTTGTTTTTAAATATTTTTATGAATTGTTTAATTATCTCCTTTCGAAAGTTGGAGCTTAACTCCCCTCCTCTTGATTGTGTGTTATACTTAGTGACGTCTCATGAATACAAGTGGTGGAAATGACAATGTGAAATCACATTTTGCTCTGGGGAAAGCCAGCTGCCATGTCATGAGGACACTCAGCATCCCTTTGGAGAAATCCATATGGGTTGGGGGGTGAGGCTGAGTGACCCATCTTGGAAGTGGATCCATCAGCCTCATTCAAGTCTTCAGTTAATGTCACCCCAGTTGACATTCTTGACTGTAACTTCATGAGAAACCCCGAGCCAGAATTACCCAGCTAAGTCACACCTGGAAAATAAATGTGTGCGACAATAAATGTTTATTATTTTAAGCTGCTATGTTTGAGGATAATTTCTTATTCAACGATATAAATAATATACTTTATTAGTTTTCTAGAGTTGCCATGACAAATTACCACAAACTAGGTGGCTTAAAACAACAGACATTCATTTCCTCACAGTTCTGGAGATCAGAAGTCTGAAGTCAAGGTGCTGGCAAGACTACGTTCCTTCTGAAGGCTCTAGGAAGGAATCCTTCCTTGCCTCTTCCAGCTTCTGGCAGTCCCATGCACTCCTTAGCTTGTAGCTACATCACTCCAACCTCTGCCTCCATCTTCACATGACATTCTTCTCTGTCTCTATGTCTTTTCTTCGGTCTCTTATAAGAACATTTGTCATTTGATTTAGGGCCCGTTTGAATAATCCAGAATGATCTCATCTCGAGATTCTTCACTTAATTATGTGTGCAAATATCTTTTTTTTTTCCAAATAAGTTCACATTCACAGGTTCCAAGGGTTAGAATGTAGACATATCTTTTGCGGGGGTGGGAGGATGCCATTCAACCCACTATATACACAATTATTTCTTACCAGGATCAGTGCAATAGCTTTTTTACTGGCCTCCATGTTTTAATTTTTGTATTCCCCTAAACACACACACACAATTTATTTTAGAATAAAATGTAACTTCTTACCATGGCCCACAGAGTAGGTAAATTTAATATCTGACCTCATTTATCAGATACTACTGATATTATCCAGGTTAGTAGGTGACCCTCAGGCGGGGAAAAACAGGGGCCAATCAGATTCTCATGAGCATGGGAGGTCAGCCATTCTAAGGAGAGGTATGTAAATAACACACACCCAAAGCCTTAAGCTGAAATCAGTATGTAAATTTCACGGAGATGAGAGGGAACAGGCAGGGAGTGAGATGGCTGGGAACACTTCCAGGGGCTGGGACTCAGAAGGAGGTGGGCAGAGTAGACATCAGAGGGCGAAGTCAGAGACACACGTACGGGGTTTAGCATTAGGTGGGTGAGTCCACGAAGAGGCACAGCGTTGTTACAGCCACTGAGGTCAGTCTCTTCATTCCTCCTCTGCATCCCTGGGTCCTGCACAAGTGTAGTACCACCAAGAGGCAAGACTCCATTAGAGGATGGTAACTGAACTGCAGCAGTCACCTCGTGTTCAGGGAATAGAGCCTTTGCAAAAGTGAATTATCCAGATATGTGACTATCACAGTGGTGGAGTAAAAAGAATATGAATTAGACATCTGTTTCTTTTTTTTTTTTTTTTTTTTTTTTTTTTGTTTTTTGGCTGTGTTGGGTCTTCGTTTCTGTGCAAGGGCTTTCTCCAGTTGCGGCGAGCGGGGGCCACTCTTCATCGCGGTGCGCGGGCCTCTCACTGTCGCGGCCTCTCTTGTTGCAGAGCACAGGCTCCAGACGCGCAGGCTCAGTAGTTGTGGCTCACGGGCCTAGCCGCTCCGTGGCATGTGGGATCTTCCCGGACCGGGGCACGAACTCGTGTCCCCTGCATTGGCAGGCGGACTCCCAACCACTGCGCCACCAGGGAAGCCCTAGACATCTGTTTTTAAATTCCAGTTCTTCCACTTACTAGATAGACTTGTTTAAGTTACTTTCCCTCTTTGGAAAATTCATCTGTAAAATGAGCATAAAAGCATCTGTGCTGGATGCTCTGGATTGGGTCACCCAGTCTCCATTTTAGCATTCTTCTCACTGGAGAGGCTGGAAGACTAAAAACTACATTTTTCAGATTTCTCAGTTCAAAATATGAATTTGATTTTACCAATTTGATACACTTGTATGATTTTTAGAAAGTTAGAGGTAAAAGGAGGCCATTTTCTGGGAAAAAAATTTGTGGAAACACATGACATCCCTACAGATGGTTCCAGGGTCAAGTCTCCAGTTTCCTGGGGATAGAGAAAGAGGGGAAATGTCCATAGCTTATTGGTATGACTTCTTATCCTGATCACAGATTGGGCTGTCCATTCTCGAATTTTCTGAGCATGAGAAGTAGTCGACAGGGCAGTGGCTTTTTGCTTCTATAGCTACAGTGACAGTCTCAGAGGAATAGCTCCCATGGTGGATCAGTTCTCTATTTCTGGGGATTATTCCAAGAGGACCAGTCTGGAACCTGATCCTTAAGCCCTTCCGATGATTTTGAAAATACCTAATCTTAGGAACCAAATCCTTTCTTGCTTAAAATTCTCAAAGTAGTTTCTATTTCCTGAATTGGAGAAAGGGACCCTTAGAAAGGGATGAGGGGTGTTGCCTGGGAAAGACCAGTTCAGCATGAAGAAGACTCACAATATACTATAGCATTTACCTTGGAGAGTACACTGAGGTGCAGGTCTGGCCTTTGGCTTACCGTCTTAGGACCTGATATATTAGGATTGATGGGGCTTGAACACTGACTCATGCTAACAAAGCTCTCAAGATGAGAATTTATGAAATCAGAATGGTGATTTAATCATTTATAATGAGAAAGGCACTGCCAAGAAGACCAGATGCAAGTTTTAGCCTGACTAGAAACTCTGTCAATTGTGGTCAAGCCACATGGGAATTTAAATTTTCAAAGGCTGCTCAGTGAACAGGCTATAGAAACAAAGAAAGAGCCGTACAGAGATGGAGTTGCCTCCTGTGCCAGACTAACCATGGGTCTCGGGCAGTCTCTCCACTGGACAGTGGTTGGAGGGGACTCTCCAAAATGGTGTCCCTGGGGTCCTCCTTTCCATGTTTTTAAGGCAGACCAGAATTCCTTCTGATTCTGCACATCTCCCGTCAGACCAGAATTCCTTCTGATTCTAAACATCACAAATCCTAAGACCCAGGAGGAATTCTGCTCCTTAGGTAATAGCAGAGAATATCTCTATTCTATTTCATAATTAGTGGATTCTCAGTTTTACATCTCATAAGATAAACTTACTTCTCCAATTTCCAAGGTCTTAGAGAAAAACTATCCAAAGCACATACTTGTCAGGGTTGTTGTGAGGATTAAATTAAGTAAAATCAGTGTATGTATTCAAAATACCTACCGTAATATCTGGCTTATAGCTGCATATTTAATAACATTAATTTTCTTTTTATGATCTTTTTTCCTCTCCCAGATTTGAGCATAACTTTAATAATATAAAATATCTTAATATAAATCTTTGGAAAGTGCATTGTTTACTTATCTGCCTTCCTAAAGAAAGAATACCAAACTTAACTTGGCTTTTTCTTATTGACTTTTGGTTATCAATATAAACAGCCGTTACTTTTAATGTAATGATACTCTCTGGGGTTCATTTGGATATAGATTAACTTGTTTCGAAGCCAGATGGCTCTCCATTCCTTTGTTTTTCTTGTTCCATGTCTCCTACTTAGGATTTATAGTCTCCTCCTTTAGAGATAATTGGTACTTTGTTACTTCTAGGTACTGCCAATTTGCCTGTCTTTATCAACCATGACCTACTTGTAGGTTACAAATCAGGTACTAAGCCTTGTCAGAATTGCATATCAAATAAGAACTGTCAAAGCTCTGAGTGAGCATCTAAGCACTGACCATGGGTTCTAGGCAGATGAGAGAAATTCTAGGTGGAGAAGAAGCAGTAAGTTTGAGAGCTCTAGACAGGATGAATACAGGGAGGTCAACCAAAAAGTACACGCAGGTGTCATAAGTCAGTCCAAAAGCAACCTGAAATCAAGAGGTCAGTGCTAACAAGTGTAGCCGAAGTCCTATTGGAGCAGAGGCTATTTTCTCTCCGCTGACACATACTGCCTGCCAATCAGGTGGAATTTACCATAAATATGAAAGAACTGCAGAAAGCAGGGAGAGGAGCCCAGATGAGTCAGTAAGAAAATTCTTTTGGAAATTACCCTGTGGGATTTTAATCCTACAGCCTCCACCAAAAGAATAGAATTTCTCTTTGTAATTTCCAGACTTGGTTTTTGGCACTGCACCTCTTCTTCAAGTCACCCGTATGTATTTTGAAGATACGAATATTAGCACTTCTTCTGGCGTCTTAACTTTGCCTTGGGTACAGAGGTGAAGGCCCTCAATCAGCAGCCCCTAGAAGTCCATGCTCAATGAGAAAATGTAACTGGGCTTCCAACAGGGGGCTGGGAAGTGTTGACACAGAGACAGTGTTAGCGCAAGTCCGCGTGCCCGAAGCACAGTGAGGCCAAACAAACCGAAACGTCGGAGTTCGGAGCAGAGAAAGTTTTATTGCAGGGCCATGCAAGGAGACAGGCGGCTCACGCCCTAAAAAGCCTTGAGCTCCCCGAACGGTTTTGGCAAAGCATTTTTAAAAGCCAGGTGAGGCTGCAATGAGAAACCTGCACAGCGCAACGAAGTGTAGACCCCACTCGCCGCAAGTAGGGAAAAGCTGTGAGCAGCAACGAAGACCCAATGCAGCCAAAAATAAATAAATAAAATAAATTAAAAAAAAAAAAAAAAAGCCAGGTGAGGGAGGGGGGGGGTGTCACAGGGTATGTGATCAGCTCGTGCACAAGTCTCTGATTGGCTGATGGTGAGGGAACAGGGTAGTGTCACAGGGCTTAACATTATTAGTCCTTAGGCTCCAGGACGTGTGGGGGCTCTGTGCTCAGGGTCGTCAAGTAGTTAACATCTTCCATTTGTGGGGAGGGTTCACATCTGTAAAACAACTCAGGAAATGTGCATCAAATACTGTTATCTAGGTACTTCAGAGAGGAGCTAAGGCAGAGGATATGGGGGAAGAGCCTTTCCTGGGAAGGCCCCATAGGGTCCTGCTCCTTTACAATTGGACTTGGAGGTGCAGGCAGGCAAGGGGGAGATTGCAATGTAAACATAGATTGCACCTCTCTAGGCAATCTGCCAGCAAAAGACTCAACCAGGACTTTGCCCTAATTTCTCTCTAACTCCCAGTATCTTTAGAAAAATATGTAAGATCTGAGCAAAGGTCAGTTATCATCAGGAAGAGTAGGCTTAATATTGACTAATGAAGAGTAAACTTGGACTCTCAGAGAAAGGATTATATTTAGAAAAACATCTTGATAAGCTATGTTTTGACATGAAAGAGTAGCCCTCAAGAATTTTCTGGACTGGCTGGCATCAATCAAAGAAGACAAAACCATTTCTGCAAAAATCATGAAAGCAGAATTTTGAGTGTCCAGGGGCAACCTAAGAAGGGAAAA
This sequence comes from Balaenoptera borealis, assembly GCF_965194805.1. Classification (NCBI taxonomy): domain Eukaryota; kingdom Metazoa; phylum Chordata; class Mammalia; order Artiodactyla; family Balaenopteridae; genus Balaenoptera; species Balaenoptera borealis. Next base: position 66,741,191 of record NC_138871.1, read on the forward strand.
GGTGAGGACAGCCCCGCCCCCTTTATTTTCCTCCTTCCACCAAAGGCACAAGGAATAATCAAAGGAAAAGGGAGAGGGGGTATAGGGGAGAGGACTTAGCAAGATGCACACAGCTGAGGAGAGGCAGGTAGAGGTTCTGTATCCAACCTTGGGGAATTTGTAGGGCCTGCGACTCCCTGTCTGTGTCCCGAGATCCTTAATAAAACCTTTCTCTTCATAACTGCTTATGTGGTGTTGCTTTGGAAAAACAAGGGAAAGGGACTGAGCTCCAGGTTTGGGTTGCTGCAAGATGGAGAAGAAAAAGCACTCCAGGAGGGAAGATGGCAGAGAGTATGAGAATTCTATGAAAGGAGGCGGTGGATTAAGCAGTTGAAGCCAAATCTGGCCTCTGTAACCCAACACTGAATTAAATCTCAGAGACAGAGTTTTGGGTAAAGTAGAAAAGAATAGCTTTGTTGCTTTGCCAGGCCAAGGGGAAGACAATGGGCAAATGCTCTCAAAACTGTGTGTCCCAACCTGGAGGGGGTAGTGAGGAGTTTTATAGTAATGGTTCAAAGAGGGCGTGATCAGCTCATGGACATCCTTCTGATTGGTTGGTGGTGAGGTAAGCGGGAGTCAGCATCATTAACCTTCAGGTTCCAACTGGTCTGGCGTCTATGTGTTTGCTGGCAGCATATCATTAATTTCTCCCACCTGGTGGGGGTTTCAGTATCTGCAAAACATCTCAAAGATATTGTTATGTGTGTCCCTTGAGGGAGAAACAGGACCCTGCCCCAAGGCTGCACTATTGTTTCTTTTGACTGTTCCTCCCGCGTCTCCACATCCCCTCCCTTCCTTAATTAGCAACTGTTTGAACCTGCCCCTTGGAACTCAGGGAAGGTCATGGAAGCTAAATGAAGCCTGTTTCCTGTAATCAAGAAATGGGAGACACAGAAAGGTTTTTGTGCCCAGGAACCCCACAGGGTCCTGCTCAGTATCACAACGACTGGAATATATAACTCACTAAGAATTCCCAGTGATCATGGTGGAAGGAGAGTGCTGTGTGCTCATACTATGCAGGATCAAGTTCAACCCATTTTTATTTAAATCTCAAAGGACTGGCAATCTGGGTGGGCTCGAGAGCACAGGGCACCCAGAGTCAGTGCAGTCAGGAGCTACAAGGTTTGGCTTAAAGAAGAGGAGGGTGTTAAGTACAAGACAGCATAAGTATACCCTTGTGTCCTGCCTTTGGAACAGATATTTCAACTTCTTACAGTTCCCCTTGACCTCTTGGAAGATGTTAATAACTTAACTTTCCGGAAGCCAGAGACAGAAGCTTTTCTTCTAGTATTTCCTAGACTTGTTTCCTCCCACACTATGTTGTCTGACTGGCCAACACGGTTTTCTGCTAATTCCTAAAATAATCCCTGTACTTTCTTCCCATTGTGTCAATACACAACAGGAGATCATACTGACTCATGCTTCTCAGGCTTTAAAAAGCCCATAGCACCAAATAGTACTTCCTCTTTTTTCTCTAAGTCTTAAAAGACCTTTGATGGAGATCAGTAAAATTCTGTCCCACTAAATATGTTAACTGCAGAGTTTTAACTACTTGATGAAAGGCCCTTTCCCTTGAGAGGAAAATATATTCCTCCAATTAGAAACAACTGATTCTCAAGGATAAGTCACACAGCTCATTGCCTGGTGCCCACGTGAGGCTTCTAAGGACTCGCATTTGGGTTTGAAGTCACTTTGTATAAGGGACTTCTCCTTATGGAAGGGGACATAGCTGAGTGGAGGAGTAGGAACATGAGCTGTCTGGAAGGTTCTATGCTGCTGCCAAATGCTTCCCCTGAAAGAGTGGAACAGAGTGTCTATGAGACATTTTGACACCAGATTACACAAAGCTTTTAAGAGCCTTAGTCAGGGCCAGAAACCCTTACTCATGTGTAAGGATTTTGTGGGTGAAAGGAATGTTTTGGCCTAAGTTTTTTCAACTTCATAAATAGAACCAGAGTGAAATCTGAGGTAAATAAAACTTAATGAGTTATAGCAGCATTATTCACAATAGCCAAAAGGCAGAAGTAGCCTAAGTGTCCATCAACAGATGCATGGATAAACAAATGTAGTATTGTTTGGCCTTAAAGAGGAAGGAGACTCTGATACAGGCTACAACATGGATGAAACTTGAAGACATTATGCTAAGTGAAATAGCCAGTCACAAACATGCTGCGTGATTCCACATGTATGAGGCACCTAGAGTAGTCAAATTCACAGATACAGAAAGTAGAGTGGTGGTTGCCAGCGTCTCGGGGGAGGGGAGAATGAGAAGCTATTATTTAATGGGTGCAGAGTTTCAGTATGAAAAGATGAAAATAGATCTGGAGATGGAGGTTGGTGATGGTTGCACAACTATGTGAGTGTTGTACTTAATGCCACGGAACTGTGTATTTAAAAATGGTTACAATGGTAAAAATGATAAAATTTATGTTACGTATATTCTACCACAATAAAAAAAAAGTTTAGTGAGAAAGATATTGTGCTGTTTGCAAAATTTTGCATTTCTTTTTTTTTTGAAATAAATTTATTTATTTATTTTTGGCTGTGTTGGGTCTTCGTTTCTGTGCGAGGGCTTTCTCCAGTTGCGGCGAGCGGGGGCCACTCTTCATCGCGGTATGCGGGCCTCTCACTGTCGTGGTCTCTCCCGTTGCGGAGCACAGGCTCCAGACGCACAGGCTCAGTAGTTGTGGCTCACGGGCCTAGTTGCTCTATGGCATGTGGGATCTTCCCAGACCAGGGCTCGAACCCGTGTCCCCTGCGTTGGCAGGCAGATTCTTAACCACTACGCCACCAGGGAAGCCCTCTGCATTTCTTTCAATCATATTTTCCCACGTGTGTTCCATGAAAGCACTCATGAGCAGAAGATTCTGTTGTTTGAATCAGCTAGGGAACTCTCCATGCACAAAGCACATTAAGTACAGAAAAGTCGCTGACAAGACCTGCAATGAAATTTTTAAAGCTTTGTTTAAGCCAGCTTTTCACATATGTATTTGACCTTAGAACACCTTTTTCCAAGAGATCCCTTAAATACCTGTTAGAACTGGTATTCCATAAAACATCAGCTTGGAAACCACAATTTATTTATTTTTTATTTTTTAAATATTATTATTTGTTATACAGCAGGTTATTATTAGTTATCCATTTTATATATATTAGTGTATACATGTCAAACCCAATCTCCCAATTGATCACACCACCCCCCACCTCCCCACTGCTTTCCTCCCTTGGTGTCCATACGTTTGTCCTCTACATCTGTGTCTCAATTTCTGCCCTGCAAACCAGTTCATCTGTACCATTTTTCGAGGTTGCACATATATGCGTTAATATACGATATTTGTTTTTCTCTTTCTGACTTACTTCACTCTGTATGACACTCTCGAGATTCATCCACGTCTCTACAAATGAGCCAATTTCATTCCTTTTTATGGCTGAGTAATATTCCATTGTATATATGTACTACATTGTCTTTATCCATTCATCTGTCGATGGGCATTTAGGTTGCTTCCATGACCTGGCTATTGTAAATAGTGCTGAAGTGAATATTGGTGTGCAGGTGTCTTTTCGAATTATGGTTTTCTCTGGGTATATGCCAGGTAGTGGGATTGCTGGGTCATATGGTAATGCTATTTTTAGTGTTTTAAGGAACCTTCATATTGTTCTCCATAGTGGCTATATCAATTTACATTCCCATCGACAGTGCAAGAGAGTTCCCTTTTCTCCACACCCTCTCTAGCATTTGTTGTTTGTAAATTTTCTGATGATGCCAGTTCTAACTGGTGAGAGGTGATACCTCATTGTAGTTTTGATGTGCATTTCTCTAATAATTAGTGATGTTGAGCAGCTTTTCATGTGCTACTTGACCTTCTGTATGTCTTCTTTGGAGAAATGTCTATTTAGGTCTTCTGCCCATTTTTGGATTGGGTTGTTTGTTTTTTTAATATTGAACTGCATGAGCTGTTTATGTATTTTGGAGATTAATCCTTTGTCCATTGATTCATTTGCAAATATTTTCTCCCATTCTGAGGGTTGTCTTTTCATCTTGTTTGTAATTTCCTTTGCTTTGCAAAAGATTTTAAGTTTCCTTAGGTCCCATTTTTTTATTTTTGTTTTTTTTCCATTACTCTAGGAGGTGGAACAAAAAGGATCTTGCTGTGATTTATGTTCTTCCTATGTTTTCCTCTAAGAGTTTTATAGTGTCCAGGCTTACATTTACGTCTCTAATCCATTTTGAGTTTATTTTTGTGTATGATGTTAGGGAGTGTTTTAATTTCATTCTTTTAGATGTAGCTCTCCGGTTTCCCCAGCACCACTTATTGAAGAGACTGTCTTTTCTCCATTGTATATCCTTGCCTCCATTGTCATAGATTAGTTGACCATAGGTGCGTGGGTTTATCTCTGGGCTTTCTATCCTGTTCCATTGATCTTTATTTCTGTTTTTGTGCCAGTACCATATTGTCTTGATTAGTGTAGCTTTGTAGTATAGTCTGAAGTCAGGGAGACTGATTCCTCCAGCTCTGTTTTTTTCACTCAATACTGCGTTGGAAATTCAGAGTCTTTTGTGTCTCCATACAAATTTTAAGATTTTTTGTTCTAGTTCTGTAAAAAATGCCATTGGCAATTTGATAGGGATTGCATTGAATCTGTAGATTGCTTTGGGTAGTTCAGTTATTTTCAAAATATTGATTCTTCCAATCCAAGAACATGGTATATCTCTCCATCTGTTTCTATTATCTTTAATCTCTTTCATCAGTGTCTTATAGTTTTCTGCATACAGGTCTTTTGTCTCCCTAGGTAGGTTTATTCATAGGTATTTTATTCCTTTTGTTGCAATGGTAAATGGGAGTGTTTCCTTAATTTCTCTTTCAGATTTTTCATCATTAGTGTATAGGAATGCAAGAGATTTCTGTACATTAATTTTGTATCCTGTTACTCTACCAAATTCATTGATTAGCTCTAGTATTTTTCTGCTAGCATCTTTAGGATTCTCTATGTATAGTATAGTGTCATCTGCAAACAGTGACAACTTTATTTCTTTTTTTCCAATTTGGATTCCTTTTATTTCTTTTTCTTCTCTGATTGCTGTGGCTAAAACTTCCAAAACTATGTTGAATAATAGTGGTGAGAGTGGGCATCCTTGTCTTGTTCCTGATCTTAGTGGAAATGTGTTCAATTTTTCACCATTGAGAAAAATGTTAGCTGTGGGTTTGTCAGATATGGCCTTTATTATGTTGACATAAGTTCCCTCTATGCCCACTTTCTGGAGAGTTTTAATCATAAATGGGTGTTGAATTTTGTGAAAAGCTTTTTCTGCATGTATTGTATTATCATACGGTTTTTATCCTTCAGTTTGTTAATATGGTGTATCACATTGATTGATTTGTGTATAATGAAGAATCCTTACATTCCTGGGATAAACCTCACTTGATCATGGTGTATGATATTTTTAATGTGCTGTTGGATTCTGTTTGCTAGTATTTTGTTGAGGATTTTTGCATCTATGTTCATCAGTGACATTGGCCTGTAGTTTTCTTATTGTGTGACATCTTTGTCTAGTTTTGGTATCAGGGTGATGGAGACCTCATAGAATGAGTATGGGAGTTTTTCTTCCCCTGCAATCTTTTGGAAGAGTTAGAAGAGGATGGGTGTTAACTCTTCTCTAAACGTTTGATAGAATTCACCTTTGAAGCCATCTGATCCTGGACTTTTGTTTGTCAGAAGATTTTTAATCACAGTTTCAATTTCAGTGTTTGTGATTGATCTGTTCATATTTTCTATTTCTTTCTGGTTCAGTCTTGGAAGGTTATACCTTTCTAAGAATTTTCCATATCTTCCAGGTTGTCCATTTTATTGGCATAGAGTTGCTTGTATTAGGCACTTAGGGTGCTTTGTATTTCTGTGGTGTCTGTTGTAACTTCTCCTTTTTCATTTCTAATTTTTTTGATTTGAGTCCTCCCTCTCTTTTTTTTGATGAGTCTGGCTAATGGTTTATCAATTTTATTTACTTCTCAAAGAACCAACTTTTAGTTTTATTGATCTTTGCCAATGTTTTCATTGTTTCTATTTCATTTATTTCTGCTTTGATCTTATGATTTCTTTCCTTCTGCTAACTTTGGGTTTTGTTTATTCTTCTTTCTCTAGTTCCCTTAGGTGTAAGGTTAGATTGTTTATTTGAGATTTTTCTTGTTTCTTGAGATAGGGTGCATTTCTATAAACTTCCTTCTTAGAACTGTTTTTGCTGCATCCCATAGGTTTGGATCATCATGTTTTCATTGTCATTTGTCTCTAGGTATTTTTTGATTTCCTCTTTGATTTCCTCAGTGATCTCTTGGTTATTTAGTAATGTATTGTTTAGCCTCCATGTGTTTGTGTTTTTTACATTTTTCCCCCTGTAATTCATTTCTAATCTCATAACATTGTGGTCAGAAAAGATGCTTGATATGATTTCATTTTTCTTAAATTTACTGAGGCTTGATTTGTGACCCAAGATGTGATCTATCCAGGAGAATGTTCCGTGCACACTTGAGAAGAAAGTGTAATCTGCTGTTTTTGGATGGAATGTCCCATAAATATCAATCAAATCTATCTGGTCTATTGTGTCATTTAAAGCTTCTGTTTCCTTATTTGTTTTCATTTTGGATGATCTGTCCATTGGTGTAAGTGAGGTGTTAAAGTCCCCCACTATTATTGTGTTACTGTCGATTTCCTCTTTTATAGCTGTTAGGAGTTGCCTTATGTATTGAGGTGCTCCTATGTTGGGTGCATATATATTTATAATTGTTATATCTTCTTCTTGGATTGATCCCTGGATCATTATGTAGTGTCCTTCCTTGTCTCTTGTAACATTCTTTATTTTAAAGTCTATTTTATCTGATATGAGTATAGCTACTCCAGCTTTCTTTTGATTTCCATTTGCGTGGAATATCTTTTTCCATCCCCTCACTTTCAGTCTGTATGTGTCCCTAGGTCTAAAGTGGGTCTCTTGTAGACAGCATATATATGGGTCTTGTTTTTGTATCCATTCAGCCAGTCTATGTCTTTTGGTTGGGGCATTTAATCCATTCACGTTTAAGGTAATTATCGATATGTATGTTCCTATGACCATTTTCTTAATTGTTTTGGGTTTGTTTTTGTAGGTCCTTTTCTTCTCTTGCGTTTCCCACTTAGAGAAGTTCCTTTAGCATTTGTTGTAGAGCTGGTTTGGTGGTGCTGAATTCTCTTAGCTTTTGCTTGTCTGTAAAGCTTTTGATTTCTCCATCAAATCTGAATGAGATCCTTGCTGGGTAGAGTAATCTTGGTTGTAGGTTCTTCCCTTTCATCACTTTAAGTATATCATGCCACTCCCTTCTGGCTTGCAGAGTTTCTGCTGAGAAATCAGCTGTTAACCTTATGGGAGTTCCCTTGTATGTTATTTGTCGTTTTTCCCTTGCTGCTTTCAATAATTTTTCTTTGTCTTTAATTTTTGCCAATTTGATTATTATGTGTCTCAGCGTGTTTCTCCTCAGGTTTATCTTGTATGGGACTCGCTGCGCTTCCTGGACTTGGGTGGCTATTTCCTTTCCCATGTTAGGGAAGTTTTCAACTATAATCTCTTCAAATATTTTCTCTGGTCCTTTCTCTCTCTCTTCTCCTTCTTGGACCCCTATAATGTGAATGTTTTTGCATTTAATGTTGTCCCAGAGGTCTCTTAGGTTGTCTTCATTTCTTTGCATTCTTTTTTCATTATTCTGTTCTGTAGCAGTGAGTGCTACCATTCTGTCTTCCAGGTCACTTATCCATTCTTCTACCTCAGTTATTCTGCTATTGATTTCTTCTAGTTTAGTTTTCATTTCAGTTATTGTATTGTTCATCTCTGTTTGTTTGTTCTTTAATTCTTCTAGGTCTTTGTTAAACATTTCTTGCATCTTCTCCATCTTTGCCTCTGTTGTTTTTCCGAGGTCCTGGATCATCTTCACTATCATTATTCTGAATTCTTTTTCTGGAAGGTTGCCTATCCCCATTTCATTTAATTGTTTTTCTGGTGTTTTATCTTGTTCCTTCATCTGGTACATAGCCCTCTGCCTTTTCATCTTGTCTGTCTTTCTGAGAATGTTGTTTTTGTTCAACAGGCTGCAGGATTGTTGTTTTTCTTGCTTCTGCTGTCTGCCCTCTGGTGGATGAGGCTATCAAAGAGGCTTGTGCAAGCTTCCTGATGGGTGGACTGGTGATGGGTAGAGCTGGGTGTTGCTCTGGTGGTCAGAGCTCAGTAAATCTTTAATCTGCTTGACTGCTGATGGGTGGGGCTGGGTTCCCTCCCTGTTGGTTTTTTCGTCTGAGGCAACCCAACACTGAAGCCTACCTGGGCTCTTTGTTGGGGCTAATGGCAACTCTGGGAGGGCTCACACCAAGGAGTACTTCCCAGAACTTCTGTTGCCAGTGCCCTTGTCCTCACCGTGAGCTACAGCCACCTCCCATCTCTGCAGGAGACCCTCCAACACTAGCAGGTAGGTCTGGTTCAGTTTCCTATGGGGTCACTGCTCCTTTCCCTGGGTCCCAATGCACACACTACTTTGTGTGTGCCTTCCAAGAGTGGAGTTTCTGTTTCCCCCATTCCTGTCGAAGTCCTGCAATCAAATCACTCTAGCCTTCAAAATCTGATTCTCTACGAATTCCTCCTCCTGTTGCTGGACCCTCAGGTTGGGAAGCCAGACGTAGGGCTCAGAACTTTCACTCCAGTGGGTGGACTTCTGTGGTGTAAGTGTTCTCCAGTTTGTGAGTCACCCACCCAGCCATTATGAGATTTGATTTTATTGTGATTGCACCCCTCCCACCCTCTCATTGTGGATTCTTTGTCTTTGGAGGTAGGGTATCTTTTTTGGTGAGTTCCAGTGTCTCCATGTTAATGATTGTTCAGCAGTTAGTTGTGATTCTGGTGCTCTCACAAGAGGGAGTGAGAGCACATCCTTCTACTCCGCCATCTTGAACCAATCCCCAAATAAGCTGATTTTTGGAAAGCACAATTTAAATCTTCCTCCAACCTGTAGAGGGGATGTGTCTGGAAAGTAATGGATGGTTTTCTTTGGAAACTCAGTTCTTTATAAACATACCTGGTGGACTTTGTGATTAGCAGTTAGAGATTAATTTGTTATGCCTTGTTAGTTCAGTAAAGAGACCATAAATAAAAAGCTCTCAGTGGATATGTAGTCTGACCCACCTACTGCAAAACTAGTAGGATTTTTGGATTTTGCCAATATTGTTACTGTTACAACTATTACTCAGTTGACAGTAACTGTCCCACAACTGACTATCTTTTTTTTTAATCTGCCAAGGGCTTCCCTTTTCCCTGATTGATGTAAGTGATCTATTAAGCCTGCATGGATGGAGAAGCTAATGTAAGACATGATCTTGCTTTTGCAGTTACTATTTTATGCTTGTATTTTTGACCTACATCTCCATCCAGGAACATTATTTCATGGTGTATCTCATGCCCACAAATCAACATTTTGGGCACATTATTTCCACCTTCTGGATTCATATTCCCCGTCTCTAAAATAAAGAGCTTGGATTAGATTGCAAAAGTTTTTTCCTGTTTAAAAAAACACCTTTTTCCAGATAAAAGGGAGACAATTTCCCTTTCCTTGCAAGTCAACATTTCTATCTTTACCTTATGAAGATTTGAGGTCTAGATACTTCCTGTTTTATAAGCATTTGCAATTTGCATACAATATTTTTTATATTTCATACCTACCAAACACTTAACAGTTCTGTTTTTCTTCTGACACTTTTATTGCCATGTTTTTGACCAATTGTTCTTAGAAACGGTGGAAGGTATGAAACTACAGCTATTTTAGAAAACAATAGAACATTTAAAGTGAAACAAAGCAAAGTTTTAAAAACACCTAAAGACATTCACAGAAAGATAGACAAGATGAAAAGGCAGAGGGCTATGTACCAGATGAAGGAGCAAGATAAAACGCCAGAAAAACAATTAAATGAAATGGGGATAGGCAACCTTCCAGAAAAAGAATTCAGAATAATGATAGTGAAGATGATCCAGGACCTCGGAAAAACAACAGAGGCAAAGATGGAGAAGATGCAAGAAATGTTTAACAAAGACCTAGAAGAATTAAAGAACAAACAAACAGAGATGAACAATACAATACCTGAAATGAAAACTACACTAGAAGGAATCAGTAGCAGAATAACTGAGGCAGAAGAACGGATAAGTGACCTGGAAGACAGAATGGTGGAATTCACTGCTGCAGAACAGAATAATGAAAAAAGAATGAAAAGAAATGAAGACAGCCTAAGAGACCTCTGGACACCATTAAACGCAACAACATTCACATTAGAGGGGTCCCAGAAGGGGAAGAAAGAGAGAGAAAGGATCAGAGAAAATATTTGAAGAGATTATAGTTGAAAACTTCCCTAACATGGGAAAGGAAATAGCCACCCAAGTCCAGGAAGCGCAGCGAGTCCCATACAAGATAAACCTGAGGAGAAACACGCTGAGACACATAGTAATCAAATTGGCAAAAATTAAAGACAAAGAAAAATTATTGAAAGCAGCAAGGGAAAAATGACAAATAACATACAAGGGAACTCCCATAAGGTTAACAGCTGATTTCTCAGCAGAAACTCTGCAAGCCAGAAGGCAGTGGCATGATATACTTAAAGTGATGAAAGGGAAGAACCTACAACCAAGATTCCTCTACCCGACAAGGATCTCATTCAGATTTGATGGAGAAATCAAAAGCTTTACAGACAAGCAAAAGCTAAGAGAACTCAGCACCACCAAACCAGCTCTACAACAAATGCTAAAGGAACTTTGCTAAGTGGGAAATACAAGAGAAGAAAAGGACCTACAGAAACAAACCCAAAACAATTAAGAAAATGGTCATAGGAACATACATATCAATAATTACCTTAAACGTGAACAGATTAAATGCTCCGACCAAAAGACACAGGCTTGCTGAATGGATACAAAAACAAAACCCATATATATGCTCTCTATAAGAGACCCACTTCAGACCTAGGGACGCATAGACACTGAAAGTGAGGGGATAGAAAAAGATATTCCATGCAAATGGAAATCAAAAGGAAGCTGGAGTAGCAATACTCATATCAGATAAAATAGACTTTAAAATAAAGAATGTTACAAGAGACAAGGAAGTACACTACATAATGATCCAGGGATCAATCCAAGGAGAAGTTATAACAATTATAAATATAGATGCATCCAACACAGGAGAACCACAATACATAAGGTAACTGCTAACAGCTATAAAAGAGGAAATCGACAGTAACACAATAATAGTGGGGGACTTTAACACCTCACTTACACCAATGGACAGATCATCCAAAATGAAAATAAATAAGGAAACAGAAGCTTTAAATGACACAATAGACCAGATAGATTTGATTGATATTTATGGGACATTCCATCCAAAAACAGCAGATTACACTTTCTTCTCAAGTGCGCACGGAACATTCTCCTGGATAGATCACATCTTGGGTCACAAATCAAGCCTCAGTAAATTTAAGAAAAGTGAAATCATATCAAGCATCTTTTCTGACCACAACGCTATGAGATTAGAAATGAATTACAGGGAAGAAAACGTAAAAAAAACAAACACATGGAGGCTAAAAAGTACATTACTAAATAACCAAGGGATCACTACAGAAATCAAAGGGGAAATCAAAAAATACCTAGAGAAAAATTACAATGAATACACGAAGATACAAAACCTATGGTATGCAGCAAAATCAGTTCTAAGAGGGAAGTTTATAGCTATACAAGCCTACCTCAGGAAACAAGAAAAATCTCAAATAAACAATCTAACCTTACACCTAAAGGAACTAGAGAAAGAAGAATAAACAAAACCCAAAGTTAGCAGAAGGAAAGAAATCATAAAGATCAGAGCAAAAATAAATGAAATAGAAACAAAGAAAACAATAGCAAAGATGAATAAAACTAAAAGCTGGTTCTTTGAGAATATAAACAAAATTGATAAACCATTAGCCAGACTCATCAAGAAAAGAGAGGACTCAAATCAATAAAGTTAGAAATGCAAAGGGAGAAGTTACAACAGACACCGCAGAAATACAAAGCATCCAAAGAGACTACTACAAGCAACTCTATGCCAATAAAATGGGCAAACTGGAAGAAATGGACAAATTCTTAGAAAGGTATAACCTTCCAAGACTGAACCAGGAAGAAATAGAAAATATGAACAGACCAATCACAAGTAATGAAATTGAAACTGTGATTAAAAATCTTCCAACAAACGAAAGTCCAGGACCAGATGGTTTCACAGGTGAATTCTATCAAACATTTAGAGAAGAGCTAACACCCAAACTTCTCAAACTCTTCCATAATTGCAGAGGAAGGAACACTTCCATACTCATTCTATGAGGCCATCATCACACTGATACCAAAACCAGAGAAAGATACTACAAAAAAAGAAAATTACAGACCAGTATCACTGATGAATATAGATGCAAAAATCCTCAACAAAATACTAGCAAACAGAATCCAACAACACATTAAAAGGATCATACACCATTATCAAGTGGGATTTATCCCAGGGATGCAAGAATTCTTCAATATATGCAAATCAATCCATGTGATACACCATATTAACAAACTGAAGAAGAAAAACCATATGATCATCTCAATAGATGCAGAAGAAGTTTTGACAAAATTCAACACCCATTTATGATAAAAACTCTCCAGAGAGTGGGCATAGAGGTAACCTACCTCAACATAATAAAGGCCATATACGACAAACCCACAGAAAACATCATTCTCAATGGTGAAAAACTGAAAGCATTTCCACTAAGATCAGGAACAAGACAAGGATGTCCACCCTCACCACTATTATTCAACATAGTTTTGGAAGTCCTAGCCACGGCAATCAGAGAAAAAAAAGAAATACAAGGAATACAAATTGGAAAAGAAGAAGTAAAACTTTCGTTGTTTGCAGATGACATGATAGTATACATAGAGAATCCTAAAGATGCCACCAGAAAACTACTAGAGCTAATCAATGAATTTGGTAAAGTTGCAGGATACAAAATTAATGCACAGAAATCTCTTGCATTCCTGTACACTAATGATGAAATATCCTAAAGAGAAATTAAGGAAACACTCCCATTTACCACTGCAACAAAAAGAATAAAATACCTAGGAATAAACCTACCTAGGGAGACAAAAGACCTGTATGCAGAAAAGTTTAAGACAGTGATGAAAGCAATTAAAGATGATAACAACAGATGGAGAGATATACCATGATCTTGGATTGGAAGAATCAATATTGTAAAAATGACTATACTACCCAAAGCAATCTACAGATTCAATGCAATCCCTATCAAATTGCCAATGGCATTTTTTACAGAACTAGGACAAAAAATCTTAAAATTTGTATGGAGACACAAAAGACCCCGAATAGCCAAAGCAGTCTTGAATGAAAAAAACGGAGCTGGAGGAATCAGACTTCCTGACTTCAGACTGTACTACAAAGCTACAGTAATCAAGACAATATGGGACTGGCACAAAAAAAGAAATATAGATCAATGGAACAAGATGGAAAGCCCAGAGATAAACCCATGCACCTATGGTCAACTAACCTATGACAAAGGAGGCAAAGATTTACAATGGAGAAAAGACAGTCTCTTTAATAAGTGGTGCTGGGAAAACTGGACAGCTACATGTAAAAGAATGAAATTAGAACACTCCCTAACACCATACACAAAAATAAACTCAAAATGGATTAGAGACCTAAATGTAAGACTGGACACTATAAAACTCTTAGAGGAAAACATAGGAAGAACACTCTTTGACATAAATCACAGCAAGATCTTTTTTGATCCACCTTCTAGAGTAATGGAAATAAAAAGAAAAATAAACTAATGAGACCTAATGAAACTTAAAAGATTTTGCACAGCAAAGGAAACCATAAACAAGACGAAAAGACAACGCTCAGAATGGGAGAAAATATTTGCAAGTGAATCAATGGACAAAGATTAATCTCCAAAATATATAAGCAGCTCATGCAGCTCAATAATAAAGAAACAAGCAAGCCAATCCAAAAATGGGCAGAAGACCTAATAGACATTTCTCCAAAGAAGACATACAGAAAGCCAAGAAGCACGTGAAAAGCTGCTCAACATCACTAATTATTAGAGAAATGCAAATCATAACTCCAATGAGGTATCACCTCACACCAGTTAGAATGGGCATCATCAGAAAATCTACAAACAACAAATGCTGGAGAGGTTGTGGAGAAAAGTGGACCCTCTTGCACTGTTGGTGAGAATGTAAATTGATATAGCCACTATGGAGAACAGTATGGAGTTTCCTTAAAAAACTAAAAATAGAATTCCCATATGACCCAGCAATCCCACTATTGGGCATATACCCAGAGAAAACCATAATTCAAAAAGACACATGCACCCCAATATTCATTGCAGCACTCTTTAGAATAGGCAGGTCATGGAAGCAATCTAAATGCCCATCGACAGGCAAATGGATAAAGAAGATGTGGCACATATATACAATGGAATATTACTCAGCCATAAAAAGGAACGAAATTGGGTTATTTGTTGAGATGTGGATGGATCTAGAGACTTTCATACAGAGTGAAGTAAGTCAGAAAGAGAAAAACAAATATCATATATTAATGCATGTATGTGGAACCTAGAATAATGGTACAGATGAACCGGTTTGCAGGGCAGAAGTTGAGACACAGATGTAGAGAACAAACTTATGGACACCAAGGGGGGAAAGCCGCAGGGGGGTGGGGATGGTGGTGTGATGAATTGGGCGATTGGGATTGACATGTATACACTGATGTGTGTAAAATTGATTACTAATAAGAACCTGCTGTATAAAAAAATAAATAAAATAAAATTCAAAAATTCAAAAAATAAATCACGTAACTGTGGTCACAGGAGAAATGGGAAATCCTCAGATGGTAGAAATGAAGGGGTAACTGCAAAAAAGCAGTGAGCTTTGGAAGCTGATGAGCACCTTTCCAGAGAGATTAGTGGTCCTGGAAGCCTTGCCTGGAGATTTTTCTTTTAACAGCAGAACATTGGTCTAGGCCCTTGAGCAACTGAAACTGATACCATTACATAAATTTGAAACCTTTAAAAGATTTGCATGGTGGTCCAGTGGGTAAGACTCTGCACTCCCAGTGCAGGGGGCCCAGGTTCATTCCCTGGTCAGGGAACTAGATCCCACATGCCGCAACTAAAGATTCTACATGCCACAATGAAGATCCTGCATACCGCAACTAAGATCCAATGCAGCCAAATAAATAAATAAATAAATATTTTTTAAAAAAATAAAAGATTTGCCTCCTAAGTAAAAGGGCAGAGTACAGAAAACCAAAAACCCAAACCCATGTATCAGCACTAAGAGACGATAAGAAAAAAATAAATAAATAAATAAATAAAATAAAAACACCTATAAATGGCAATGTTCAAGGACAACCATTATGAGAACTGAAATGGAGTGTAAATCTTCCAAACCAGAAAAGAGAAAGAAATGGAATAAGAGAATAAATATGTCACAGGGCTTCCCTGGTGGCACAGTGGTGAAGAGTCCACCTGCCAATGCAGGGGACACGGGTTCGAGCCCTGGTCCAGGAAGATCCCACATGCCACAGAGCACCTAAGCCCGTGCACCACAACTACTGAGCCTGCGCTCTAGAGCCTGTGAGCCACAACTACTGAACCCGTGTGATGCAACTACTGAAGCCCACATGCCTTGAGCCCATGCTCTGCAACAAGAGAAGCCACCACAATGAGAAGCCCATGCACCGCAACTAAGAGTAGCCCCTGCTCCCCGCAGTTAGAGAAAGTCCACAGGCAGCAATAAAGACCCAACACAGCCAAAAATAAATAAATAAATAAATAAAAAGAAAGAAAATAAATATGCCACAAATTCAATATTTTAAAAAAAGAAAAGAGAAAAATATCCTACAAAAGAAAACACAAAGTAAAATGGTAGGAACAAGCCCAAACACTTAATCAACAAAATGTAAATGGCTTAAATATGTTAGTTAATATAGGCTTAGAATGATTTTGAGAACAGTAATACAAAATTCAGCCATGTGCTTTTACAAAAGAGATATCGAAACCTTACAGACATGGTAAGGTTAAAAGTAAAAAGAATAGAAAAAGATGAAACACATAAATCCTAAACAAAAGAAAGCTGGTGAAAATATATTAATTTCAGATAAAATGGACTTTAAGACAAAAAACATCTTTAGGAGCAATGCAGTCTCTACATAATATTTTGAAACCTTTAACACTAGAAAGATGCTTCAACACAGTTTCAAAAACAAAGTAAAAATTTATAAAATTACCTGGAATTACCAAGAGGAATGGGAGAATTCAGCATCAGAGTGAAACATTTCAATAAAAAATGTGCAATTATTGGGAGATGAAACAGACAAATGTTAGGGTTGTGGTGAGGGTTAACTGATAAGGTGTATCATTTCACGTGTAAAATTTTGGCTGAGCACCTATTTAGTGTTAGGGCACTATTCTAGACTTTGGGTTAGAGGCATGACACACAGATGTGGTCCCTGATCTCGAGTCAGATTACAGGACCTGGGGTAGTGTGGAGAAGGTGGTCAGGACACCCCCTCTCCACGGTATGAAATTTGGAGGTATAGTTCACATAGTTGGGACTTAGGTCTTCTTTGGGTCTCGTCTGTAGCATTTAGGAACTGCACGTATTGGGACAGTAATTTAATCTCAATCTTTATATAAAATGGGATGCAGTGTGCACCTCCAAGTGTAGGTGGGTGACATGACATAAGGTATTTGAAACTCTTAGCACAATGCTTGGCATAAGTTCTCGGTAATTGATAGCATTTACTATTACTTGTTATTTTTCAAAAAGCTCTGAATCAGCAGTTGCTGCTGAACCTGATGATAAAGTTTTAATAACACTCTGTTTGAAAGCAATGGTACTTTGTGGATGAATATCAGATGGATGAATCTATTTTTCCACAAATCCTAGTTTTCCAGTTTTTTATTCTTTTTAGCTAACTTTATAGTTCTGCATATTTGAGGCCCACAGTAGGCAAACCTGAATGCTATGTTTACTTTTGGCAGTTCTTAGTGTGCTTAGAATTTTAGAGTCAGGGTAATGCAATATGTCTTTTTTAGCATCCTGGTCAGAATGGTCAATGTCTCTTGGCCATGCCTAGACCGTCTAACATGATATTTGCATAAAACTCAGAATCTGAAACCATTAACTCTTTAAAAAAATTCTTTCATCAGTGGTTGCCTGTTTATATAAGCTGCCATTTCATTTTAAGAGATTAGCACCAAATGTGGCAAGGATTCACAACAGAACAGGTCCCAGTGCATTTCTGCTATCTGTCATTTTAAAAATATTTCAATAAATATTTACTAAATTCTTCTTAGATGACAGACACTTTTCTGTGTCAGGCATAGCAGAGAGCACAATCATGAATAAGTCATGATTCCTACTCTGGAGGATCTCACTGTTTAGTGGGAGAAATAAGGCAGATTAAAAAAAATTACTCTCCCTAAGATCAGGAAAAAGGCAAGGATGTCTACTCTCACCACTTCTACACAACACTGGTCTGGAGATAATAACCAGTGTAACACACAAAAATTTAAAAAGAGAAATAATAACAAATAATGGAGATGAATAATTAAAACTCTTTATTCTCAGACAACTAAAAACTTCTTTGTATTTTGTCACAGTCTTTGTTTTAAAGTCTAGTTCGTCTGATACAAATATTGCTACCTCAGCTTTCATTTCATTTCCATTTGCATGAAATACCTTTTCCCATCTCCTCACTTTCAGTCTCTGTGTGTCTAGATCTGAAGTGAGTCTCTTGTAGGCAGCATGTACATGGGTCTTGTTTTTGTATCCTTTTGGCCACTCTACGTCTTTGATTGGAACATTTAGTCCACCTATATTTAAAGTAATTATTGATAGGTATGCAATATTGCCATTTTGTTAATTGTTTTGAGGTTGTTTTGTAGTTCTTTCTTGTTCCTTTTTACTTCTTTTTCTCTCTTCCCTTGTGATTTAATGACTATCTTTAGTATTATGTTTGGATTCCTTTCTTTTGTGTGTGTGTGTGTGTGTATATCTATTGTAGATTTTTGGCTTGTGGTTACTATAAGGTTTATATATAGCAGTCTCTCTCTCTTCCCATTTATATATATATACTTATATATATATATGTATATATGATTATTTTAAGTTGATGACTTCAAGTTCAAATGCATTTTAACAGCCTTGAATTTTTACCACCCCCCGTTTAATGTTTTTGAAATCATATTTTACATCTTTTTGTTTTGTCTATCCCTTAACTACTTATTGTAGATATAGATGATTGTACTACTTTTGTTTTTTATCCTTCCTACCAGCTTTATAAATGGTTGATCTACTACCTTTACTCTATGTTTGCCTTACCAATGAGACTTTCCTTTTGTAATTTTTGTATTTCTAGTTGTGGCTTTTCTTTTCTGCTTAGAGAAGTCCCTTTAACATGTCTTGTAAAGCTGGTTTCTTGTAGCTGAGCTCTTTTAGCTTTTGCTTGTCTGTAAAACTCTTGGTCTCTTCTTCAGATCTGAATGATGGCCTTGCTGGGTAGAGCACTCTTGGTTGTAGGTTTTTTCCTTTCTTCACTTTAAATATATTGTGCCACTCTTTTCTGGCCTGTAGAGTTTCTGATGAAACTTAAGCCGATAGTCTTATGGGCGTTCCCTTGTATGTAATTAGTTACTTTTCCCTTTCTGCTTTTAGTATTCTCTCTTTATTTTTTGTCTCTGCCATTTTAACTACAGTGTGTCTTGGTGTGATCCTGTTTGGTTTGATCTTGTTTTGGACTCTCTGTGCCTCCTAGACTTCATGCCTTTTTCTTTTCTCAGGTTACAGAAGTTTTCAGCTATTATGTCTTCAAATATGTTCACTGTCCCTTTCTCTCTCTCTTCTCTTTCTGGGACCCCTATGATGCAAATGTTAGTATGTTTGATATTGTACCAGAGGTACTGTAAACTGTCCTCATTTTTAATTTTTTTTTTTTTTTTTGCTGTTCAGCTTGAGTAATTTCCACTACTCTGACTTCCAATTTACAGATCTGCTCCTTTGTATCATCTAATCTACTCTTGACTTCTTTAGTGTATTTTTAATTTTAGTTATGGTATTCTTCAGCTCTGTTTGGTTCCTCTTTATATTTTCTAATTCTGTTAGAAACTTCTAACTTCTTACTGTGCTCATCCATTCAACTCCCAAGTTCTTTGAGAATCTTTATAATCATTACCTTTATAATCATTATCTTTATAATCATTACTTTATTGGTAGATTGCTCATTTCCACTTCACTTAGTTCTCCTTCTGGGGCTTTATCTTGTTCCTTCATTTGGAACATATTCCTCTGTTGCCTCATTTTGTCTAACTATCTGTTTTTATTTCTATATATTAGGTGGGTCAGTTATGTTTCCTGATCTTGGAGAAGTGGCTGTATGTAGGAGATGTCCTATGGGGACCTGCAACACACTCCCCTCTGGTCACCAAAGTTATATGCTCTAGGGCTGTGCTCTGTGTGGGTTGTGTGGGCCTTTTATTATAATGGGTTGACTGCTGTGGACACACTGGAAGGCATGGTTGGCCCCCAGCTCAGTTGGTTGCTAGGTCCTGCCTAATGCAGAGGCTGTCAGCTACTGGTGGCCAGGACCAGGTCCTGGCATAGCTGGTTACAAGGCCTGAGGAGTCCCATCTTGGTGCTGGCCCACTAGCAGGAGGATCCAGGTATTTAGGTAGCTGCTTGCAATACTGGGGTTTCCAGGGCTCATGCCCACCCACTGGATGGCAGGGCCAAGTCCTGGGGCTGGAGCTGGCCCACTGGTGGTTGCGGCATGATCCTGAGGTGGCTGGCTGAAAGGCCTAAAATGTTCTGGAGCTGGTGTCTGCCTGATGATGGGTTGGTGGGGTCAGGGACCAGGGGGGTCCAGGAACTAGCACTGGCACACTTGTGGGTAGAGCTGGGTCCTGGGGTTTCTGGCTCAGGGTCCTGGAGATCCTAGAGCTGGTGTTGGCCTGCTCTTGGGTGGGTCTGTGTCCCAACAGTGGATAGCTCGGCCCTGAGGGTCCCAGGGCTAGTGCTGGCCCAGTGGTGGGTGGAGCTGGGTTCTGGTCCCTCTGATGGGTGGGGCCATGTCCTGGGGTGGTTGGGGAGCTAATGGGGGCCCATGGTGGCCAGTCTCCTGGTAGGTAGGGCTGTGTCCCCATGCAGCCAGTAGCTCATCCTGGGGTGTCCCAGGACTGGTGCTGACTGGCTGGTGGATGGGTCTGGGTCCCAAGGCTAATAAACTAGAGAGAGGATTCCAAAATTGTGCTTACCAGCACTAGTGTCCTCCTGGTAAGATGAACTCCCCAAAATGGCTGCCTCCAGTGTCTACGTACCCAGGGTGAGTCCCAGTTGCCTCCTGCCTCTCCTCTCTGGGAGGCTCTTCAAGATAAGCAAGTGGGTCTGACCCAGGCTCCTTTCAAATTACTACTTCTGCTCTGGGTCTCAGCGTGTGTGAGATTTTGTGTGCATCCTTTAAGAGTAGAGTCTCTGTTTCCTATAGCCTTCTTGTTTTCTGCAAAGCAAGTCCCTCTGGCTTTCAAAGCCAAACATTTGGGGGGCTCATATTCCCAGGGCAGGGGTCCTGGGCTGGGGAGTCCAATGTGGGGCTCTGGCTCCTCACTCCTTGGGGAGAATCTCTGAAATTGTGATTATCCTCCCATTTGTGGGTCACACATCAGGGGGTGTGGGTCTTGACTATACTGCATCTCCCCCCAACTCCTACCCATTTTGTTGTGGTTCCTTCTTTATATCTTAAGTTGTAGAAGATCTTTTGTGCTAGTCTTCAGGTCATTTATATTCATAGTTGTTCTGTAAATAGTTGTGATTTTGGTGTGACTTTGTGAGGAGATGAGCTCAGGGTCTTCCTACTCTGCCATCTTGGCCACTCTCTCCCATGTATTAACTTTTTAAGAACCCCAAAGTAGAGTATAATACAGAAGCTCTACCTGTTTCTCCCCACTACTAAATCCAAACACCTGGTGACATTACCACCCAGTTGTCTTCCTCTTCTGTGTCTGGGAAGAAGTGTCCCTTTCCCTCCTCTGCAAAGCTAGGTTCCCTATTTGTGCTCTGGATCCCACCCCTTTTTTTTTGCCTTATAAGGCTGTTCTTTCCTTTATTAGGGATTCTGCCTCCACCTCTCTTTAACCCTTCACTCTCCATTGGATCCATCCAGTAAATATTCAACATTTGTATACTATCCTTGTTATTCTCATCTCCTCCAAGTATTGCCCCAATTTTCTGCTTCCTTACTTAACTACACTTCATTCAAGAGCTGTCTGTGTCATGTCCTCACCTCTTATTAATCCTTCAGTGTATTCACTTTCAGCTTCTGCATCCTCCGCTCCATAGAAACCCATTTTCCTAGGTCACTACATGGTGCCAAAGCCAACGGTGTTTTCTCTGTCCTTGTTTTATTGGACCTTTTTGTGGCATTCTAAGCTGTTGGCCACTTCTTTCTTGAAATATATGTTTCCTCTCTTGGCTTCCATGACACCATACTACCCTGGTTTTCTCCTCACTCCCTGGTCTTCTCAGACTTCTTTTCCAGCACCCCTGTTCTTCCTCCCCTCATCTGAACTCTAATACTTTGAGCTCTTCAGGGAGCAGTCCATGGACTTCTTCTCTTCTCCCTTTAAATCCTCATCCCATCCATTCCCATGACTTTTGACATTACTTTATATACTATGACCCTTAAATGAGTATCTGTAGCCCAGACCTTTCTTCTGGGCCTCAGACTCTTATATTTAATGACTTATTTGATATTTCTAATATCAAATGAAATGGCTCACAGGAATCTCAAAATTAACATGTACCAAAGAAACTTTTCATTCCCTTATTCCTGGCCCTTCATCATTCTTCTTCATCTGGGTAAATTTCATTCAGGCAAAACCAGCTCTATCTTTCCTGCTACCTTTCCTCATTCACTGCTCCTCTTCTCCCAACACACATTCTAATTCATCACAAAGTGCTATTGATTCTATATCTAAATCAATAGTCTTGGAATCATTACGGATATGTCCATCTCCATCTCCAGAGAGCTACCTCAGGCCATCACCATCTTTTGTTTGATTCCTGCCTAACGTCCAACCTTGTTTTCCTGTTTCAACTCTTGCCCCACTTCAATCCACTCTCCATGTAGCAGTAAAAATGATTTATAAATGGGTGTAAGATAATGTCTCACACTTACACATAAATTGCACCCACCCCCCCATGATGGAAAACTATCAATGGCTTATT
Organism: Balaenoptera borealis; assembly: GCF_965194805.1. Classification (NCBI taxonomy): domain Eukaryota; kingdom Metazoa; phylum Chordata; class Mammalia; order Artiodactyla; family Balaenopteridae; genus Balaenoptera; species Balaenoptera borealis. The sequence continues at coordinate 66,763,575 of NC_138871.1, forward strand.
TCACTTAAAACACAATAAAACCCTTACCATGGTCTCAAGGCCCTGCATGGTCTATCTCCTCACTAACCTCCCCTTGAACTGCTTTTCCACTCACTCACTACACCAATTTCCCTCCTCCCATCAGTACTTCAAGTAACCAATCCCTTTTTCCATCTCAGGGAGTTTTTACAACCTGTGTGCTCTGCCTAGAACATTCTTTCCACCACTCTTTGCTTGGCTAACTCAGTCAACACTCGGTTCTCTCATCACTTCCTCAGTATGGCCTTCTGTCTGCTTTTCTGTCCCTGACAGCCCAGTGTTTTCCATTGTAACAGCCCAATTTGTAAATATATATTTATTTGTGTGTTTATTGGTTTAATTTCAGTTTTTTTCTAAATATATTTAATCTCTGTGAGGGTAGAGACCAGGCCAGTTTTGTTTGCCGCTGTACATCAGTGGGTTCAGTTCCTGGTCCATAGTAGATACTCAATAAGTATTTGTTGAATGAATTTATTGTTGAATATAATATACATAATGATAAGTTCTCCAACTCTAGGCCAGGATCAATTGTCTGCTTTTCTGTGTAACTGTCCCTACTCCCTTAATCTCTAGTACAGGCAGGATGTACCATTTCTTCCTACAAAGTTCTGTTTTAAATCCCTCTGTATTTGCATTTACAGTGCTACTAATGTCACATGAATGAGAAATAAATCACTGTTCCTATAAATTATTGAGATGTGGGGGGCTGCTCATTGCCACCATTTAACCCGAACTACACTGACTGATGGACTCACTTCCTTGAAGTTAGATGTAGCCAGTGTTACTAGTTCTGCCAAGAAAATGTGGGCAGAAGTCACATGTATTACATGTATCACTTGGTCATATCTCTCCAGGCTTCAGAAGTCATACTTCTGGGTCTAAATGCAGTGGGGCGGTAAGGAATCAGGAACAAAATGCAGAGATTAGGTATTTATGACTTGGTAAAGAGAGAATGAGATTGCCTGGAAGAAGATCTTTTACATCTAATATAAGTGTGCCTTGACTCTCTCATCCAAATCCTTACTTCTGCCTTTGGGCCACCCAGCATTTTCTTGGATAGAAACAGACCTAAGGGTCCTGAAGTCCTGGATGTCAGAGACTTAGTCCCATCTCTGCTTGGCTCCCCACATGTGAAGTGAAGGGACGTTGTGTACTTACTGCAGCCGTGTGGCCTAAGGCAGGCTCTCAGGAGGGGTTCATTCTCCTCATGCCTCCTGGTGGTTGCTGGTGTGTCCCAGTGTGGGATTCAGGAACTCTCCCCTAAGAAGTGCCTAATTGACATCACCAGTTTATTGACAGATGCATCTGGCTGGTAGGTTCTTGGGAGAGTGGCTAAAATACAGTATAAAATACTGCCAAGCTCCAACTTCTGCTTCAGGAAACATTTCCTGAATACCTGCTCTATTCCTGGAAATTAGCAAACATTTCTCCTTGCAACCACCAGATAAGGAAAGTATTATCTCCGTTAGACAGATGGGGATGTTGGTTCAGAGACCATAGGGATCTTATCCATGGGTGCAGAGCTAGTGAGTGAAGAACAAAGGATTTGAACACAAATATTTGAATTTCTCTTTCTCTGTCTCTCTCTGTCTCTGCCTCTCTCTGTATGTTAGTGATGTTGTACATACAACTAAATGTACAACTAAGCTCTTAACATTCCCTTCTCTAAATCTCATCCCTGGAATCTTTTTCTTGAAAGCTCTTCCTACTAGCCTGGTGTTAAAGGACATTTTTCAGTCTCCTGGAAATTATTGCTTTGTGACAAAAATTAGTTCATAGACGTTTGATGGAAGAGCCCAGAGGGACAAGCCTTGGGAATCAAAATAGTAAAACCTTCTTTCCTGATTCCTGTTGGTTACTCCAGCACAAGCTGTGCTGGGCTGATGTAGGGAACCAGGGATTCATAGAGCTCCCAGCTGGAGCCACTGGACTGAGACAGTCCTCTCTGGGTTACTTCATACACCTGAGCCATCACTGTTGTCCAACTGAATACAGTAACATAATCCAGAAGAAGAGACCAGCTGTGGGGTCCGTCTCCCCAGGACACTTCTCAGAACTAATTGTGGGCTTCCCAAGTTGGAGGGCATGCCATAATTAAGGGGATCCGCTGGGGCAGCCACAGGCACCCACAGCTCAGACAGTGCCTCCCATCCCTCCCAACTGCTGCTGCCATACCTGTCCTCAAGGTGCTCTACCAGCTCTTGAAGGTGACTAATTATTATGTGGTGGCTCTGCTGGACATTTCAGGGCCTGTGGTCACTTGGGCCTTCAGAGAATTCCTGGTGTGAATTTGAATGGCATGTCTGTGTTATGTTAATCTTTGTACAGAACAGTGTCTTCCCACCCTCTTCCCTGACATTTCCCTTCCTTTCAGTGGATGCTGGTAGGAGAGGGCTGGATCTCCAGGCCCTTACTGAAGGAGAAGGCAGGTACTAGGTGTATGAAAGTGGAAGCAAAGTTGGGGTCTTTAATTTAGGTAGTGTCAATTACCGCTTCTTGGAGTTTATATCTGCTTACACACCCTATTCTTTTTTTTTTTTATTTGAAGCAAAATTTATTTTTGTTTTTTAAATTTATTTTTTATTGAAGTATAATTGAATTACTATGTTGTGTTAACTACTGCTGTACAGCAAAGTGACTCAGTTATACATATATATATACATTCTTTTTTATATTCTTTGCCATTATGGTTTATCACAGGATATTAAATACATTTCCCTGTGCTATAGAGTAGAACCTTGTTGTTTATCCATTCTATATATACCAGTTTGCATCTGCTAATCCCAAAACTCCCAATCCAACCCTCTCCCACCCTCCTCCCCCTTGGCAACCACCAGTCTATTCTCTGTGTCCCTGAGTCTGTTTCTGTTTCATAGACAGGTTCATTTGTATCATATTTTAGATTCCACATATAAGTGATATCACATACCCTATTCTTACACTCTGGAAAACTGGCCTTTACTGACAGGTGCTGGGCTTTAACTTATTCCTTATCTCATCTACAAAGTCCAATACAACACTGTGCTGCTTCCTACATAATGTAAAACTGAATAACATCTTCCCCACCCCATGTCCAAACAGAAAGGGACTGAATGCGAGAGGGCACAGAGGGAACATGGGGAGACCTTCTGGAGGAAAAGGGAGACTCTGCTCTGACAGCCCAGCAGGGCAGTTGTTCCTTTCCAGAAGGGAAATAAGAAGAGATTGTTTTAGCTTTCCGGGGATTTTTGTAGGGTAGGAGCAGTCAAGCCTGTGGTCTACCCCTTCCGGTCAGAGCTGACTCGGTTGGGTGCAGTTAGGTTTGCATCATACCACTGGAAACCATGAGGCCATGGGAGTGGGCAGATGTTCCTGGCTCATCCTCCCTCTGCCTGGGGTTGGCTTTCTTTGAGCTACTTCCTGGTTTCCTTCCTCTTCCTCTGCCCAAACCAGTTTCCCCATTTTTCCTTTCTCACTTTCCTTATAATCTTTACTTGTCCATTTCTGGACCACTTCCATCCCTTTAGCAAACACTGTTTCCAAACCCCTTTCAAAATATTTCTTATAAGAGAGCACCCAGCATTGCCCATGACAGATTTCCAGACCATGAGTAACTCCCATTTGACCTGCTGTTTTCTGGAAAGTCCTATTTCACTTAAGCTAGCATTTCTGGTGACTGGAGTTTACTTAAGCCAAACTCACTTCCCAATCCCTGGATTTTCATTGTTGGTTGTTACTATTTTGTTTTATAAATGTTGAGGGTTTCCTCCCTGACTCCTTATTTGTCCAAATCCAATGTTGATTAGATCTCTGCACTGGTCAGTTACCAGGGTCTACATGAGCTTGTCAGTCATAAGAACAAGGGGGGTGCTTAAGTCGTAATCTCGGGGATCCAGTAGAGAGGAAAGAGCACTGAAACTGGAATTAAAACCTGGGGTTCAAGTTCAAACACTGCTGTTAGCTCACTCTCAGATCTATTTCTTCAGATGAAAATGGGGCTTATAACATTATGTAATACTTATGAGGATACCATGAATTGATGTACATGAAAGAGCTGTAGTGCTGTACAAACCGTAGGGCATGATGACGAGTGCAGAGAAGTGTCACAATAAGAATAAGTGTGAGATTAAGATGATTTTCTCTCTGGATGGGAGGGAAGCAGACTTAGGTAAAACATGTGAGAAGAATCAGTGCCTTTCCCTCAGCCCTTTATAGCTGAGCAGAGGTCATTGAACAAATATTGACTGACCACTACTAGGGATACAAAAAAAGTAACATCTAGTCTGTTTTATGCCGTACTAGAGGTAGACATAAAATATATTGGAAATAGATGAGAGAGCAATGAATTTTCCTTGGTGTGGTTGTGTGTGGAAGTCTGAGGCTATGGCCTTTGGGGAGCTGATTGCATTTAAGCTGAGCTTTCAAGGATTTCATTATAGGGAGAAGTGGGGAAAAGGGGTTCTAAGCTGAGGGAGTGAACTGGGAAAAGGCATTGAGGTTTGGTGGTGAGTTTAGGGATTGGGGAATAGCCTATTAGCCAAAAGATGGGTTGTGTGGGCTGGGTCCAGATGGGTCCTGATGGCACAACCCTGTATGCTAAGGCAAAGTGGTCTGTGCTGTGGACTCTTGGTCCTTCTCACTGCGCTTGGAATCTTTCTGTTTGCATTGGTTTGAGTTTTAGGAGAGGTTTTCCCTTAAAGCTGTGAGTCTTTGCCACTGCTCACCTACTTTCCCTCCTCTTTAATAATATTTATACAAGCTGTTGGAAGTGCACCACTTTCCAGGCTCACTCCCAATATTTGCAGGCAGAGGGTACAAATGGAAGCCCATTTGCTATATGTTTACGTATTTAAAAGTTGTAAACCAACTTAACAAATGTTAAATCAAGAGGTTCTATGCTCCTCACTTGACAAATGCACCTTTGTAATCACCTTGAGGGCTAGGTTTTAATTTATAGTTTACGGACTCTCCAGCGAACTGCCCTCCCCCGCCTCATAGTGCATCTCCCCTTTCCACCTTGACTTCCCATCCTCAGCTCTGTCCCACCCTGTGATGGTCTTCTCTCAGGCAGATGAGTGGATAAGGCAGCTCACAAATCCAAGCTATGCCCACTGTCCCCAGGAGTCACCCTCCGGGGACCTCAGGTTGTACATATCAGGAGCCAAGGGGTGGTCATAATAAGATCACAGCTCTCCTTTGCAGGAATAGACCAAGGAAAATGGCCAGATTGGGCCTTGAAGTGAGCTGGGGCCATTTGGTGGGAACCCAGGTACTTAGGGTATGCTATAAAAGGGGGAGTGATATAGGCTATGAGTGGTTACTTTCCTTAGGCCTAAAGGACCTCTCAACCTGTGGGGAGGGGAATAACCACAGGAAAAATGGAGAAGGGTCCTTTAAAGGGCAGGCCCAGGGCAGGGCCACCTCTTGCTTGGGCCTCAGGGTGGGGCTGTGATGAGCAGCTCCTATCCTTGGTGAGTCCTACTTTCAGGGTTACTGGGCTGACTTTGTAGGCGCACCCAACCTAGCCGGCAGGAAGACTTCTTGTCACCTCCATCTCCCAATAGATATTTTAAGGGAGTCAAGTCTATGCATTGGTGGACAAGAGTCTGAAAACATATTTCATAATGCCATACAATGTTATGACTATTTCAGAGGCTTACTAAGGAGAGGATTACTCAAGGATACTCTATATTAGGAAATCCTGGTCCAAAGAGTTATATGAAAATGATAAGCATAAAATAAACTAAAGCACTTCTATCATCTGATATTATTTTCCTTTCCTTAACACTCTGGCTACACTGATGTTGCACAAGAGTTGGGAGCGTCCTGATAGCAATGCACAACTTGCTCAGAGATGAGTGAGGCTCAGAGGACATGAATATAAAGCACCGTTGTACACTTGAGCAGGCTATGCCATTGGAAAGAAGGATGCAAAAACAAAAAACAAAAAAGTCCAAGTATTATCCCACACCATAATACCCTAGTATGACAGAGCTGGAAGAATACGTGGAATTTTATAGATAGGAAAGGGTCTTGCTGAAAGTGTCAAGGAGGAACAGATCCTTGATTGTCACCTGAGTCTCTTGTCTCTTAGACTGAGACTCTTTCCATGGCTTCATCTCAACACAATGTTTGGTTGCCAAAATTCTCTAGATCAGTTGAATGAGGGCTCTGTTTCATAACAAAGGGATGGGAAGCTAGAAGATTTTGCCTTGGAAAAAGATATTCTTTTTTTTTTTTTGGAACAAGTTCACAAACTCTGCTCACAGACCCACCATTGAGGCACTCTGATTTAGCCTCCAGGCAAGGTGCTTCATGCATTTCCTGGGAGCTGCTACTTCCCTGGCACCCAGACATGGCTACTGGGGCTGTGTGATTCATTCACAAGATCCTTGTCACCGTAGTTCCTACTTGCATATGAGATTCTCAGAATAATGGTGATAATTAGATAGAGGTGATGAATAGGGGACATTTAATATCACTGACAGTGATCAAGACTGAAAAATTATAGTTGCCAGGTCACTAAGGACTGTTAACGATTCTGGTCTGGCTAATCACCTGGTTCTAGAAGACGTCCAAGAATCACAGAGGTAGGAAATTAGACTAAGAGGCCATGGAGTGGTCCCTGAGGTAACTTCATCATCCTTGGGAACCACTCTATTTTTCCTCCCTTTGGATCTGTCTTCTTTCTTGTCTCCTTATGTCCTAAATCTATCAGGCCCACAAGTATCACCTATGGGGGGTTAAAACTTTTCCCATCCAGGTTCATGTTCCCTTCATGCTCCAGGAAGCTACCAAGCCACCAAAGGGTACTGTTTTCCAGAAGCTTCCTTGTTCTCCTAGAGAAAAATGGCCAAGTCCAAGTGTCGGGTAGACCCTGCAAGAAGACTCCTGCCTTTGCCCTTCTCTGCACATCCTGGGCCTGGGATTCTGGAGGAGTGGTGACAGTAGTCACATGGCCTGTTTCATCTGCTTCTCTCCTGGTAGAGTGAGGCTGGGACCTGGGACCTTTTTCTTGGTACCCAGGGAGTCAATTGTCAGATGGGTGACAGCTAAGATTGCACTGACTTCCTACTGTCTGTTTCTTCTCTCTCCCTAGAACTCTTTTACACTTTACATTTCCTTTGGGATTATAGAATCCCTTAAGATTCTTGTAGTCTGACATCTTGTAGTCTGACAATTTCTGTTCACTGGGTGATCTCTGTCTATGAAGCACTTTATGGGGACTGTAAGAGTAAAGACAGAGATATAAACTATCTCTGTGTATTTTCAGAAGACAGACCTGAACGGCCCCAAGCCTGCTTCTGCCATACTGCACACCATTCTCCTTGTTGTTTCATCCCCTACTCTACTCCTCTGATTCCTCAAGGTCAAAGTTTCTCACTGCTGATACCTCTTCAGTGTTAAGTGAGACCTTTATCAATGAAGCAGTTTCTCCCCTGCCTCCAGCCCCTATAATAGGTGGTGTTGAGCTAGGAAAGCTTAGTCTCTGCTCTCTATTGCTTTCAGAAGATTCTAGAATCAGAGGAACTTGGGTTCAAATCCTGGTTCCCCCTTACCAGCCATGTGAATTACATAACCTCTCTGAGTCCAGACAGCTTTTTCATATAGAAAACAAGAAATGATATCTATCTTATAGGGATATTGTAGAAAGTAAATGAGATCCATATAGAATGCCTAATTTAGGACTTGGCATATATTAGTGGCTTCATAAATCTTTGTCCTCTTCAAAATGTCTCCTACTAGGGAGGTGATTTAACTTTGACCAGTAGACTAGCCTTAGGACTGGAGGCCTTCCGTTGCAGCATTTATAGCAAGAACTATATACTCTCCTAAAAGACCTTAAGGTTACTTGCTAGATCAGTGAGAAGATGTGGTTGTCTTAATTTCTCCAGTCATCACAAAATGTACTAAAATAAAGCTAACAGTATAAGAAATCTCCTTAACTCACTCAATGAGAATTGCTCAGAGTGCTGTGATGTGGATGCAGCATTATAGCTCATGAGATTACAATTCACGCTTCAGGAAAATGGCAAATATTATGCCATGAAACTTTGGGATTACCCACAAAGGGCTAAAATCTCAAATATCAATCCACAAATGCCAAGGATCAACTAGCTTTCAAGACTCTGGAGAGAAGGGTAGACTTCTTCCAAAAGTGCAAGAAAGGATGGAAGGGAAGGTCGCATCAGCAGTGGACAGCATCGGCCAGGCATGGATAAGACCACCAGGAAGGACTCGTGCAGAAGGGAAGACTCTATGCAGCAGATTGCTCCAGTTTCCTTTTCCTCTCCTTGAGCACTGGGAAAACTGAACTTAGTCTCGAGAACAGGTCTGCGGTGGCCAGCTTGCTCTCTGTCCCTGATTGCTTCGGGGACTATGCTCCCTTTTTGGGCTGTATGCCTTGGGATGTAAACAGTAGTTTAATGGATTTTTTTAAAAAGCAGGAGAGATGGTGTTCCTTCTTTTTTAAAGGAAAAACAAAGCAAATAGCATCATTAGCAACACTATGTTCCTGTGGAGACTTCTGGTTCAAGGACTGATTTAGAATGGGAACAGCAGGTGATCTTCCTATACACTCTTGCACCCTGACTTGACTTCCCAGAGGCTACTGTATTAAAACTAGGGAGGCAGCCCTGGGAGGTCTGAAGGAAGCTCTGAAGTTTTCAGATCATAACTATTTAAAAAATATCAATATATATACGGGACTCCCCTGGTGGCGCAGGGGTTAAGAATCCACCTGCCAATGCAGGGGACACAGGTTCGAGCCCTGGTCCGGGAAGATCCCACATGTCACGCAGCAGCTAAGCCCGTGCACCACAACTACTGAGCCTGCATGCCACAACTACTGAAGCCCGTGCGCCTAGAGCCCATGCTCTGCAACAAGAGAAGCCACCGCAATGAGAAGCCTGCACACTGCAACGAAGAGTAACCCCTGCTCGCCGCAACTAGAGAAAGCCTGCGCACAGTAACAAAGACCCAACGCAACCAAAAATAAATAAATTTATTAAAAAAAAAAATCACTATGTAAGCCTGAAATCTGCATCTTTGCTTTGGGGAATGGTGATATTTAGGAGGGAAGGTAATGTTCTGAAATGTTCAGTTTCTGAAATGTTGGCTCAGAAATCATGGATTATCTATAAGGTAAAATGAGGGTGTTCTTTAAGCCTCTTTGACCCTACCAAAGCCTGTCATAGTGCCTGAGACAGGGCAGAGTCCTATTAAAGTTGATAAATGAATGGGTGTGTGAATATTGCCTTGTATAGAAGTTGCTCTGAGCCCATCCTTAAAACAGAATTGAGGATGGGGACACTAAAGGCCAAGGATCTGGGAAGGAGACCAAAATTGTCTTCTGCTCAGGGGCCCACAATCCTTGGTGGCCATCATTTACACACGCAGCTTTGCACATGGGTCAAGCCAGACATCTGAGCCGTGCTCCCTTGCCTTTAACTAAAACCAGGTCCCCTCACTGCTCTAATTCATTCGTTTGTTCATTCAGTATTCAAGAAATATTTCTTTCTTTCTTTTTAATCATTTGCTCTGTTTACATTAGAGAGACAGATCTGAGCTTATTTATAGAGAATTTGATTACTCTTGGGACTAACAAAAGACTACAAAGAAGAAATTTCAAAATACTTCTTGAATAAATATTGTGTTCACCATGCCCAGGCAGTGTTTTGCACTGACAAAAACACATTAACACATCTGTCTTTGGGGAACTTATTGTATTAGTGAATGTAATCCTAGATGTTGTAACAGACAAACCCAGAAATCTCAGTGGGTAAATACAATACAAGTTGATTTCTTGCTCCTAAAAAGTCAAATAAGCAATAAGGTAGGGGAGGAGAATGCTCAGATCATTGTGATATTTATTTAAGGACTTTGGCTGACTTGAAGCTCTGTTATACTTAGTGTGAGTCTTCCAAGATTACCCTGGACGTTGACATTAGCGATCAGAGAGTGGGAGAGAAAATGGCAATCTGGAGATTGTGAACATCACTTTCATCCATATTTCATTAACCAGAACTCAATAATATAGCTTTATCCACATGTAAGGGGGCTGGGAAATGTCGCACCTGGCTGGCAATTGTTTCCCAGCAGAAACTCTCTATTAGAAAAGGAGGGCATGAATATTTGGTTGACAGGTAGACACATCTGCCACACTTACCTTCTATTAGGTTCAGGTAGATAGACAATACATATCTAAGTGAGTACATTATATAGTATTTCAGATGATAATAAGAAAAATAAATCAGGGGAGAGGAACAGGGCTGCAAACAATTGTGAAAATAGTTTTCCCTAATGGTACACATTCGGCCATATTGCCTACAGAGTGTATGTGAGTTGATCCTTTGAATGAGCAAAGTAGTAAGGACTCTCCTTCCTGAGTTGTGCTGGAGCAGCTCAGATTGGAAAGAGAGACTTTACTTGGTATCCAGACAAGCCCACATTTTCATCATCACAATGATGATGAGATTATAGAGTTTATTGAAAGATATTATTGGAAAACATAATAGGTGCAGACAGATAAAGCAGGTTTACATTTGCTTCTGGGCCTTTTCTACTTTTTGAGCTTTTTGTCAGCAGTATTGACCCAGGCAGAAGTTCAGGTGCTTTTAGTTTTGACTCTGTATCCACTTTTGGATAATACCACCTTGTTGATTCTAAAAGGATCTACTTCGCAGATGTACATAGAAAATCAAGGGTTGATTTTCTCAGTAGTAATAGAGTAATGTGGCCTTTATGCTGAGGAATACTAGCTGGTTACCTAATATCAATGACAGAAGTTTAGTTGGAAAGAAGCTGGTGAGGGACTTTAAATGGTTCTAAGAATGTATGGAGTGATGGGAGAGAGTTCCACATTTGGCAAGAGGCAGAGGTTTAGACATTTCTGAAAACTCAGTTCATTCCTTGCATTGTGGGCTTAATTCAATGGGCATTTATTGATCCTTTTTATATACCTGGCCCTATGTTGGGCACCAACAATATAGTAGTAAACGGTTCTGCTCCTGATCTCAGGGGCTCACCATCCAGGCCTGAGAGAAATACTTCAACATCCAGAAGGCTGAATTTCAGCTGGACTGAGAGTACCCATGAGTGCTATGCTAAAAATCTTGGGTTTTATGCTCCTAGTTAGTGAAGAAGCATCAGAGAGATGCTTTCTCTGCTGGGTAGTGGGTGACAGGTGTAGAAACCGGTACTTGCTTACTGTGAGACAGTTGGCAACTCAACTTATTGGACCACCATTTTCTTTGTCTGGAAAGGGAAGATAATAATAATTTCCCTGCTCATCTTGCAGGGTTTTTATAAGGATGAAAACATATCACATTGTGTGATAGAAATGTTATTCAGTTGTTAAGAACTATTATTAGGATTGGTTAATAATCTAGACATCTGGGAGAACAAGGGAGAACTTAGGTGCTGGGCAGTGATGTTCTGAGAATATAGCAAAATCTTTCATCTAGAACGGGTGTATGTAAGAGGGAAACCAGTCTTAGCTAAAAAAAACAGAAAGCCCAACAACTTAGTAAAAAATAATCTAAACAATGGAATATTTTGAAAGAAAGGTGATTTTTTTCAAGTAAAGTTTGTTGTAAGTGAAGGAAGTGAACAGGGGATGCCTGTCAGACACAGAAAAGATGCATATCTGGATTCAAAGAAAGGGAGTGAGCAGACCAGAGGCACTGCTGTCCAGGCAGGTTAAGGGCTGGCAGTGAGACTTCTGAAGGGAGCTGGGGATCTGCCAGGGCACAAGCTACCAGAGAATCAACTCAAAAGCAGCAAAGGCTCTACAGCTGTCGACCCAACCCAGCCTAAGCCTTCAGAGAACACGCCAAAGCTTTCCTGAATCGCTCTTCCTCTTTTGCAGGGAGTACTTGGCCCCAAGGGGGCTCACTCTTCCAGAAATAATGACTTGGTTTTTGGCAGCATTTTCTCTCTTCTTATCTTTTATGATTTCCTAACAGTGTTGTTCCAAGAGGAAGAGGTCTGTGTCCAGGAGGCCTCAGGGTTTATCTGACTTTTCTGTGGACTTTGGGACCTCACATGCCAATGCAGTGCATATTATAAACCAAGCAGTCCTTAGGAAAATGAAGCAAATTAATGTCATGTAAGTTGTAGTTGGCCTATTTCAAGACCATGAAATCCCGTTATTCAGCCCAAATTTGAGAATGCATCCCAACGTTGAAAGCATATACAGGTCTTCAGCTTGGGGAAGACTTAATTTACAGCATCTTGAAAGATTGCAGAGAAAGACATGGTCACAAATATTCTTCTGAATTAGAAGTAATCATACTAAGTCAAAGTATCAATATGTCAAAGTTTTGTTAGATCTCAGTTTTATAGAAACTAGTTATTACAGAAATAAAATCTGAATGACAATATAAGCCCTTATTGAAATGTCCCATAATAACAGTGGAATTTCTTCTCCAGATAAGAGAAAGAGGCTAATGATTGGCCGAGTGGGAAGTAAATCAATCCCTGCAATCTGTTCTCTGTATCCACCGGTTTCAAATCCACAGATTCAACCAACCAAGGGCAGGACATTTGATCCACGATTGGTTGAATCCACATATGCTAAACTGTGATTAGGGATATGAAGAGCTGACTGTATTCATTGTACTCTAGCCATTTTACATAAGGGACTTGAGCATCTGTGGATTTTGGTATCTGGAACCAATCCACCACGGATACTTTGGGACAAAAGTATATGTTGAGTATTTACTATGGGTAAAACATCTAACCTCTGCCTCATTTAATTCTCACCAGTGTGGATTCCTACACAGCTGGTATAGTTAGCCCCATTTCATAGATAAGGATATTGAAGCCAAGAGAGTGATTTTTGCCAAAGGTCACACAGAACTGGTGGAGCTAATATTCAAGTTGTCTACCTAACCCCAAACCTGAGCTCTTTACTCAGCCTTCCCCCTTTACCTTGACAGTGTCCTGGTGCTTTGGCTAGAGACTGGCTAGGAGGAAGTGGAGGTCTTGTAAAGCTGGGTAGATCAGTGAATAGGGGAAAAGCCTCTCCATCACAGAGGTGTGGGCACTGTTGGGAGAATTGACCCATTACAAAACACCTACCCAAGCTTAACTCCTCTACCTCTCCCAAACTCCTTCCCTCTTATTCCTTTTAAGGCAGGATTTCTCCATTGACATTTTAGATCAGATAATTATTGCTTATAGGAGGCTGTCCTATGCATTGTAAGGTGTTTAGTAGCATCCTTGGCCTCTATCAATTAGATACCAGTAGGAACTTTCCCCAGTCATGTCAATAAAACTGATGGAAGAAATGTTCACATATTGAGGTATGGGGAAGTAATTCTGGCTTATATAAGATTTAACTTAAACTTTATGCTAACTAGAACAGCCTGTTTTGTGACCTATTAAACTACATTATACATATGCTTTAACCATTAAAGAAAAGAGTGCATTGACCAGAAGTAAAAATGTCTGTTTTAAAGATAAAGATTAAATGCCTCCATTCCTGAGACACCAGTGCTAGTACACTTCAATGACAAGGATCCTTTCCCAGGCGCCAAGGCTGTACTGACTTTTGGTGTACATGCTGATCTGTCGTCTTTGAAATCTTGAAATAATGTACGCTTGTCATGTTTGATGTTCTTTGTTCTGACAGGATATAAAACTGTGCTGAAAACCATGCTTCTCAGGATCAGTTCCTCAAAGCAATCTGAGAGTCTGAGGCTATAGTCCTCAGTTTAGCTCGAATAAAGCTCTCTTCTATTTGTATGGTAGATTGATTATTGATGATTTCCTTTGACGTTACTTTGTGTAGTCAGCAAGTTATCAGAAAAACCCACCTGAGGTCACCTGGAGTCTACTTTGGACTCAGTACCTAGCACAGACCCCTTGAGTCCCCACCGCCCTGGCTTCAGAGAATTCTTCCGATGCTTTGGTGAGTTCTTCCTGATATATGGACCTCCTTATCTTAAGTTTGACATTCCTGTGACTTTTGTTCAAGTTGTCATCTTAAGCCTTGGAGTTTTATTGCGGAACCGGTACAATTCCTAGGTAGAAAGGATCTAGGAGGAATCCCTAGGCAGGAATAGCCTAGAAGAAATTTTTGTTATATTTCCTACGTGAATAGGACCTAGGGAGAATTCCTAAGCAAGGAAAGCCTAGAAGAAACTTTGGAGCGCTTTCCTAGGCAGGGACCTAGAGGTGATTTCTTACCCAGGAACCTAGAGGGAATTCCTAGGCAGGAAAAACCTAGAAGGAAATTTAGAGTTAAATGTGTTGGCTGACCTCTTTTTCAAATTTGGCTTAAATTGGAAAGATTTGTATGTATATATTATGAAGAAGGTGTTTGAGAGCAAAATGAGAGACTGAGTCCATTCAGCTCTCAAAAGAAGGGACACTAGTTCCTTCCAGACCAGAGGCATTCTCAGGCAACTGACAATCTAGAGGAAGTGTCTGAGAAATTATCGTCATAACGAGTAGTGGTCCCATAGGGAACCCCATCATGACACTTTATGTAGTTTATAGCTGTCCTGGGGATGCACATAAGAATTTGTCATTCAGTGCTCTGAGCCCACACAGTGGTTTTAGACAGCTGGCTGGAGAAACCGAGACACAAAAGAGCTGAACTGACTTGAGGGCAACACCTTGATGAGCTAAGCTCACAAGTAGCACACTTTTTTTTTTTTTAAGTTTCAGTTAGTTAAAAATTTCTGCCAAGCCAAAACCTCCCTTACTCTACTTTCCCTTGTCCTATAAAAAGCCTGAACCTACTTAAATGCCGGAATCATCTGGTCTTCCAGTAGCCTCGATGCTCACCAGCTGAATAAAGCCTTTAGCAAATTTTATTCTGTCATGCAAATCATTTTGTTTTGACAACTAACATATTCACTTTAGACTTTCATTTATCTTTTCTCTCTGGAGTCATGTTTTCTTCTTTTTATTCATTTCTGCTGTTTCATTCTGATTTATAAAAAACTTTTATTCTTCCTTGCCTTCCTCTGCATTTTTTACTTGAATATTTTTTAGATTTTATTTTGCAAATTATACATATTATTCTTTTTCTTTTCTTAGGCAGTTTTAATATTTTAACAAGCATTCTAACTTGAAATATAAAGTTTATCAACACCCCTAATGATACAAAGATTTAGAGCTTTGTAGTTGCAATCACTTAAAAAAATTTGCATTACTAATTTATTATTTATATTTATGTTGTTTTGCTTATACCCACAATTAGATATCAGTGTTGGTGTTTTTGTTATTATTGTTAAATAAAATTAATTATTGCTTGTATTGTGTATTTTTTCATGACATATTTTCTAATATTTCAAATTTCCATCCAGTTAATCCTTTCTTTCTTTCTTTCTTTCTTTTCCTTCTTTCTTTCTTTCTTTCTTTCTTGTGAGTTGTATAATAAAAAACTGAAATTAGTCACATTTATTGATAACAGTAGAGTCTATCATAAAACCATAATTGTGAGTTACTGAAAAGGGGGGAAATTGAGACCATTGGAGTACACAAAGTCTAGAAATTTAGATGCCAATATGTTGGAGAAATCGTCTAAATGAGTTATAAAAATCACCAAGAATTACAACTGGGATAGCATTGGAAAAAGTGACAATAATCTTGTTGCTAAGACATTCAAGGAACAATGACCAGGGTATGGCAGATGAATATTACAAGGAAAGGTAGCAGTCAGTATGACCTGATGTACTGTCATAGCATTCTTTTTTTTTTTAAACATCTTTATTGGAGTATAATTGCTTTACAATGCTGTGTTAGTTTCTGCTGTATAACAAAGTGAATCAGCTATATGTATACATATATCCCCATATCCCCTTCCCCTTGCGTCTCCCTCCCACCTTCCCTATCCCACACATCTAGGTGGTCACAAAGCACCGAGCTGACCTCCCTGTGCTATGCAGCTGCTTCCCACTAGCTATTTATTTTACATTTGGTATTGTATATATGTCAGTGCTACTCTATCACTTCGTCCCAGCTTACCTGTCCCCATACTCATGTCCTCAAGTCCATTCTCTGCATCTGTGTCTTTATTCCTGTCCTGGCCCTAGGTTCATCAGAACCAATTTTTTTTTTGTTTAGATTCCATATATAGGTGTTACCATATGGTATTCATTTTTCTCTTTCTGACTTACTTCAGTCTGTATGACAGACTCTATGTCCATCCGCCTCACTACAAATAACTCAATTTTGTTTCTTTTTCTGGCAGAGTAATATTCCATTGTTTATATATGTGCCACACCTTCTTTATCCATTCATCTGTGGATGGGCACCAAGGTTGCTTCCATGTCCTGGCTATTGTAAATAGAGCTGCAATGAACATTGTGGTACATGACTGTTTTTGAATTATGGTTTCTCAGGGTATATGCCCAGTAGTGGGATTGCTGGGTCATATGGTGAGGAAACACAAGCTTTAAGTGACACATTAAACAATTTGAACTTAATTGATATTTGTAGGACAATCCATCCAAAAACAACAGAATATGCTTTCTTCTCAAGTGCTCATGGAACATTCTGCAGGATAGATCATCTCTTGGGTCACAAATCAAGCCTTGGTAAATTTAAGAAAATTGAAATTATATCAAGTATCTTTTCCGACCACAATGCTATGAGACTAGGTATCAATTACAGGGAAAAAAACCTGTAAAAAATACAAACACAAGGAGGCTAAACAATATGCCACTAAATAACCAAGAGATCACTGAAGAAATCAAAGAGGAAATCAAAAAATACCTAGAAACAAATGACAATTTAAAAAAAATGACCCAAAACCTATGCGATGCAGCAAAAGCAGTTCTAAGAGGGAAGTTTATAGCAATACAATCTTACCTCAAGAAACAAGAAAAATTTCAAATAAACAACTTAACCTTACACTTAAAGCAATTAGAGAAAGAAGAACAACAACAACAACAAAAAAAAACCCCAAAGTTAGAAGAAGGAAAGAAATCATAAAGATCAGATCAGAATCAGAAATAAATGAAAAAGAAATGAAGGAAACAATAGCAAAGATCAATAAAACTAAAAACTGGTTCTTTGAGAAGATAAACAAAATTGATAAAACACTAGCCAGATTCATCAAGAAAAAAAGGGAGAAGACTCAAATCAACAGAATTAGAAATGAAAAAGGAAAAGTAACAACTGACACTGCAGAAATACAAAGAATCATGAGGGATTATTACAAGCAACGATATGCCAATAAAATGGACAACTTGGAAGAAATGGACAAATTCTTAGAAAAGTACAATCTTCTGAGACTGAACCAGGAAGAAATAGAAAATAGAAACAGACCAATCACAAGTAATGAAATTGAAACTGTGATTAAAAATCTTCCAACGAACAGAAGCCAAGGACCAGGTGGTTTCACAGGTGAATTCTATCAAACATTTAGAGAAGAGCTAACACCTATTCTTCTCAAACTCTTCCAAAATATAGTAGAGGGGGGAAAACTCCCAAACTCATTCTACAAGGCCACCATCACCCTGATATCAAAACCAGACAAAGATGTCACAAAAAAAGAAAACTACAGGCCAATATCACTGATGAACATAGATGCAACAATCCTCAACAAAATACTAGCAAACAGAATCTAACAGCACCTTAAAAGGATCATACACCATGATCAAGTGGGGTTTATCCCAGGAATGCAAGGATTCTTCAATATATGCAAATCAATCAATGTGATACACCATATTAACAAACTGAAGGGCAGAAGCCATATGATAATAGATGCAGAAAAAGCTTTTGACAAAATTAAACACCCATTTATGATAAAAACTCTCTAGAAAGTAGGCATAGAGGGAACTTACCTCAACATAATAAAGGCTGTATATGATAAACCCACAGCCAATATCGTTCTCAAAGGTGAAAAACTGAAAGCATTTCCTCTAAGATCAGGAACAAGACAAGGATGCCCACTCTCACCACTATTATTCAACATAGTTTTGGAAGTTTTAGCCACAGCAATCAGAGAAGAAAAAGAAATAAAAGGAATCCAAATTGGAAAAAAAGAAGTAAAGTTGCCACTGTTTGCAGATGACATGATACTATACATAGAGAATCCTAAAGATGCTACCAGAAAAATACTGGAGCTAATCAATGCATTTGGTAAAGTAGCAGGATACAAAATTAATGCACCGAAATCTCTTGCATTCCTATACACTAATGATGAAAAATCTGAAAGAGAAATTAAGGTACCACTCCCATTTACCACTGCAACAAAAAGAATAAAATACCTAGGGATAAACCAAACTAGGGAGACAAATGACCTGTATGCAGAAAACTATAAGACAATGATGAAAGAAATTAAAGATGAAACAAACAGATGGAGAGATATACCATGTTCTTGGATTGGAAGAATCAACAATGTGAAAATGAATATACTACCCAAAGCAATCTACAGATTCAATGTAATCCCTATCAAACTACCAATGGCATTTTTTACAGAACTAGAGCAAAAAATTTCACAATTTGTATGGAAACACAAAAGACCCCGAATAGCCAAAGCAATCTTGGAAAAGAAAAACGGAACTGGAGGAATCAGGCTCCCTGACTTCAGACTATATTACAAAGCTACAGTAATCAAGACAGTATGGTACTGGCACAAAAACAGAAATATAGATCAATGGAACAGGATAGAAAGCCCAGAGATAAACCCACGCACATATGGTCACCTTATCTTTGGTAAAGGGGGCAAGAATATACAATGGAGAAAAGACAGCCTCTTTGATAAGTGGTGCTGGGAAAGCTGGACAGCTACATGTAAAGAATGAAATTAGAACACTTCCTAACACCATACACAAAAATAAACTCAAAATGGATTAAAGACCTAAATGTAAAGTCAGATACTATAAAACCCTTAGAGATAAACTTAGGCAGAACACTCTATGACATAAATCACAGCAAGATTCTTTTTGACCCAGCTCCCAGAGAAATGGAAATAAAAGCAAAAATAAACAAATGGGACCTAATGAAACTTAAAAGCTTTTGCACAGCAAAGGAAACCATAAACAAGACGAAAAGACAACCCTCAGAATGGGAGAAAATATTTGCAGACGAAGCAACTGACAAAGGATTAATCTCCAAAATATACAAGCAGCTCATGCAGCTCAATATCAAAAAAACAAACAACCCAATCCAAAAATGGGCAGAAGACCTAAATAGACATTTCTCCAAAGAAGATATACAGATTGCCAACAAACACATGAAAGGATGCTCAACATCACTAATCATTAGAGAAATGCAAATCAAAACTACAATGAGGTATCACCTCACAGTGGTCCGAATGGCCATCATCATAAAATCTACAAACAGTAAATGCTGGAGAAGGTGTGGAGAAAAGGGAACCCTCTTGCACTGTTGGTGGGAATGTAAATTGATACAGCCACTATGGAGAACAGTATGGAGGTTCCTTAAAAAATTAAAAATGTAGCACACTTCTGATTCCCTACACTGTCCTTCGAAATTGTTAAGACCTTATAAATAAAATGAAAGTAAAAGGTAAACAGTACTTCCAAAGCCTACCATCTCCCAGATGGGCAGCCACCCACTAGAACTCCAGCTGGGTTCATGTACCGTTGGTACTGAACCAATACAGTACTATCAAGTACTTATCTGGCCCTAAAATGACCAGGATGGGGCTCTTTTGACATTTTGAAACTGGTTTTTACATATGCAGCTAGAAAATAAAGCTGGCTTGATATAATATCTTTTCAAAATTCTGACCCATAGGGAACAAAAGTATTTCTAGGAGAAACCTTGAAGTTATAACTTTTACCATGTCTTTGAAATGTAAACATAGCCTACATCTCCTGAGACTATGGCCTTGGCTTAATCAGTAGAACCTAAAACTTGAAACAAACAAACAAACGAAAAAAAAAAAAAAAAAGGGAGAAGAGACCTTTTCAAACTCAAGCAGGAAAACTATGAGATCTCTGTCTGTGTATATCTGGATGTATGTATGTCTATGTATATGTCAAAGACATGATATGTCTCTACCTTCAGGTGGTATTATCAAAATTAATTTGTAAAAGATCTCTATTTAAATAGCTTAAACAAATAGGTGTTTATATAAATTCTCAGAAATATAATAGAAATTTACTCAAAGGACTTTTGGGTTCATGAGATCTGGGAAATATTCAATATTAAATTAATATTCAGTATTAAAGTTAGTTTAAGTTGTTGGTATAATTAATACAGACATGTTTTTAGAGTCATCAACATTAGAATAATACTTTAATTGTACCTGGGTTTATGGGAAGTCAATAGACTCCTGTTATCTCTGTTGGAAAATTTGTCAATAAGAAAATTAACTTGGTATGATGATACTTTCATAAGTAATAAAATAGAAATAAATGGTTTTTAGGTAGATTCTTTAAGAATAATTATGTTTTATGGTATGTTTACTTAAAAATAGTTTCTCCAGATTTTTGTTTACTTGAAACTTTAGAGTTTTGCTAAGTTAAGTTTGATGATGGGAATTCATTTAATATCTAGATCATTTTTAATAAGATAAAATACTGAAACATTAATGCTAAGCAAGTCAATGTTTACCTACTTTTGTCTTTTATTAGAGAAAAACTAAAGATGTTTAGTTTATTGGACACACATCTTGTACCACAGTGAGGAAAGAAATTATGTTGTGAGAATATGTATGTTTCTAGAGGTTATGGAATATGTACGTAAGTTTGCCAGTCAGGAAATGCTGGTATACAGACAGTTCGCAATTGTTGCTTCTTGGTTTTTTGCTAGCGATTGAGGTTCTTAAGGATTAAAAATTGTAACATATATGTAATTAAACATACTAGAAAAATAAGAGAAACATTTCAATATGCAAGGAAAGTAGGATGTGTGATTCCAGTAAAAAAAGATATGAGGAATGGACGTGCATTTTGTTAAGGTAAAAAGAAAGTGACTTTGTCCTGAATCTGGTTATTTCTAATGGGAAAGAAAATAAGAGACAAATTTGGATATAGAATGTTGTGGGAGGTTTGTGGAAAAGGCACCCTGAGAAAAGTGGTGGTCAGGACTGGCTAAGATGAGATTGAATTTAAAGGTAAGCTGCTGCAAAACTAGAATTTGGTTCTCTCCCTGTTAGGAGGACAAAGTTTTCTTGGAATATTGATCTGTTTTGATAACAGATTGTAAAACTTTCTTTACATTTTAAGCAATCTGTTGTCTTTCTGTATTTGTCTTTGAAATATTTTATTGTCACTTTGGCTAAGTGAATGACTAAACATTTTTTTCACAGTGACTTATTTGACTGTTTTAAAAACCTTTTTGATACCTTTGAAAAACTTTCCCAAACTCAAATTCTAAATGAAGTCTTTTGGTTTAGAACTAACTTTGAGATATTTTTCTCTCCTTATAAAAAGAGAGATATTAAACTAATTAGGCATGTTGCCATGGGAAACACTGTCAATAAATAAAATATTCAGCTTTCTTTATGTAGTAATAAAAAGTAATATTCAGCTTTATGTAGTGTTCATACATATGGACACTACATATGCATTATAAGTGTTCCAGACACTTATATGCATTATAAGTGTTCCAGAAATTATGTGAAATTCCTGGAAGTCTTATATGTCCTGACATAAAATGTTATCTGTCATCAAAATTGAGACTCACACTGAAGGGACTGAACTCAAGTATCAGGGAAATGCCCAGCTGACTTACATGCAAAGGCACAAACAACAGAATCTGTCAAGATTATGGCATGTATAAAGTCCATTCTGCTCCTGCAAAAAATTAACCCCTCACTGTCAGACTTTTGCCATCCTGATGTCCTTGTAACATGGCAACAGCCTGCTCCTAAGTCAGAGAAATTGAGATGAGTAAGGAATAGCTGTAAATTAAATAGTTGGGCCTTGGGAAACCCAGAACGACTGCTTGGCTCTTCCTGGATCCCTGGCAAACTCCACTTTTCATTTGATGGGTTAAAGGCTTCCCTTACTGCAAGGCTGGTGCCCTCACAATGACAACGAAACTGTTAGAAAATGTTTTCTACTTGGGGTATACCTTCCACGGTCTCCAGTGATCAATGCACCCACTTTCCTGCATAAATTGTAGGAGCCTTAACAAAAACCTTGCAAACTTCTTGAAATGATCATTGACACTATTGCCTTCAATCATCAGACAAGATCAACAGAACTAAAGGAAATATTGGACTCAAGAAGAACAAGAATTAGTTACATGGGATTGAATGAACTCATAAATATAATGGTAATTTTAGTGATTTTTTTGTCTGAACTATTACTGACTCATGGATTCACATCTCTCATTTAAAAAAGTCCCCTCCACCCAAGTGGACTTTGACACCTATTTCTGACCTGGCTTTCACTGACTGAGGCAAGTACCATCAAACCAAGATGAGAAGAAGACATTAGTGGTAGGCAACGGACCCAAGTATCTGGACCAAGCCTGTAAGACCCGCTCTACCAGTTCAATTGAACTGTTTACCAAATGTTTATCTCTCTATCAAATTGAAAATTATTATTTCTAGCTATGCTTTTGCCCCAATGTACAGGATGAAAAGAACATTGTCTAGTAAAGTTGTCACAGCGTATAGCTACTGAGGGCAATTTAACAGATTGTTGGATCTGTCATCAAACTCCTCAGTGAATACAAGCCTGATTTAGGCCCCTCTTAATACCTGCCACTGACTTTTCTGATGTTCCAAACATTACCACTCATCTAGAACGGCCTCTCTCTGGCCTAACATTTCAGGTTCAAATTCTTCTACATATTAATGTGTCCATCCCTTGTCTGATACTGTCCTCAGTCTTTAGAGACCAGATACAACATACCCTAGGACTGCTTCACTCTGTTCCTAACTTAATTAACAGATGTCTTAAAGAGAAAAACACGAGTAAATTATGCCAGCTACTCTTAAATGTCAAATGCCATACAGATAGTTTTTGGAAAAGCTGCAAGAAAAATGATCCGTGGTTTAATACTATGTTAAGAAAACTTCCAATTAACAAGGCTATCAATGAGACTGCTTGTGCTTCCCCAGGTTTTATCTTAGCATGTGGTATTAGAATTGACCCACTTTCCCAAAGATGGGCATATAGATGTCTTAATAGCTGGCAAATAGAATCATTATGTTTACTGGTACATTATACTACCCCGTTGTTTCTATATAAGGCAATAGATGAACCTCCTTTCTCTGTTCATTACAGAGTCAAGAGATCCATTTTAGGAGGATACCAAGATACCTGGTGGGAAAGTCTTTTAGGAATCTCGATTCGTAGTGCAGGAGTATATGTAAGCAGAGAGATGATCAGAAATCTATGAGTCACCATTGGCCAAATAGCTGAGGACGCTGCAAAAAGCATTGCAGCACAACAGACAGCCCTAAACTCCTTCGCCCAAGTAGTATTTGATAACAAGGTTGCCTTAGATTTTCTGCTGGCTTAACAAGAGTTGTTGTGCTATTGCTCATGTTACTTGTTGCACTTGTATCAACACCTGTGGAAAAGGAGGCATACACTTAGAAAAAAAATTCCCAAAAGGCAAAAAGGCTAAAAAGATGTGTGGGAAACTAACCCTTTAAATAATCTCTTTGGTTACCTTCCTTCAGTAATAGGTCTTTTTTTTTTTCCTGCTTTGCTTTGTAGATGATTGTCATTGTTGTAGTATGTATTATTATTCTTTTCCTAGCTGTCAAGGTACTCACGACATGTATCACTGTTTGCTCTAAGTTGACTGCTCCAAAAACATGTATAAAGTTTGTGCAACAATTTGATATAATTGATAATATAGC
The DNA here is from genome assembly GCF_965194805.1 of Balaenoptera borealis. Classification (NCBI taxonomy): domain Eukaryota; kingdom Metazoa; phylum Chordata; class Mammalia; order Artiodactyla; family Balaenopteridae; genus Balaenoptera; species Balaenoptera borealis. Next base: position 66,787,330 of record NC_138871.1, read on the forward strand.
CTACGTTTATCCATCGTCGTATACCTCTGTGTTTACTTTGGTTGATTAATTAATTACTCCCCAATGAGAATAATTAGGCAACTCTTTTCCTAGAAAAAAGAAAAAGAGAGGAAGTCCTAGCACTGAGGGCCATGTTGGACAGGCAGCAACCACTCTGGCATCAAGGGACAAATATTTTGGTCATCACTGCTTTCTTTTGAAAGATTTTATTCAATCAAAAAAAGGAAATGATGGAAGAAATGTTCACATATTGAGGTATGGGGAAGTCATTCTGGCATATACATGATTTAAATTTATACTAACTAGAACAGCCTGTTTTGTGACCTATTAAATATACGTTGTACACCTGCTTTAATTGATAAAGAAAAGGCTGCATTGACCAGAAGTAAAACTGTCCATTTTAAAGATAAATAGTAAATGCATCCCTTCCTGGGACACCAGTGCTGGTACTCCTTTGATGGTAAGTCTCCTTTCCTAGGTGCCAGGGCTTTACTGACTCGCTGTGTATGTGCTGATCTGTCTTTTCTGAAACCACGAAGGGATGTACTCTTGTCATGTTAGATGTTCTTTTTTCCAACAAGGTATAAAACTGTTCTGAAAACCATGTTTCTCTGGAACTATCGGAGACACTGTCTCCTGGAGTGTAGTCCTCAGTTTGGCTCAAATAAAACTCTCTTCTATGATTATTATTAATTGATTATTGATGATTTCTGTCAACAAAACATATACCCAGACATTGCCAAAAAGGCTCCTGGGATGAAGATGTCCCTTCCCCAGTTAAGAACCACTGTTTTCTGCTGACCAATCATCCTAGTTTGCCTTGGACTGATTTGGATTTGCCAGGGATTTAGTGCTAAAACCAAGACAGTTGGGGAAAAATTGGGATGATTAGCCATCCTACAAGTGGAATTTCATCTCCTGCTTAAATAAAGTCTGTTGTGGAGAGGGGCATTGTGTTGATAACATGGTGGTTGTCCTGGCAGTCTTCAGTTTCTCTAGATTATTTCTGTACCAAGCACATCTGCCCAATACTGCTTTCTTCCCCACTCATATTTTTCAAGGGGTGTAGGGGAAGTGACCTACTTCACAGAGGCTAGCTTAGTAGAAGAAGACCAGAGAGAATGCTGTTGTGTGTGTGTGTGTGTGTGTGTGAGAGAGAGAGAGAGAGAGAGAGAGAGAGTTGGGAGGGGCAGTTGGACGCTGGACTTTAGAGCCCATTGGTGCTGCCTGGGTAGGTGATATGCATGTGTGTTTACACCAGGAGTTAATGGACACTGGATGGGGGAAGGTTTTCAGCTCCGTATTAATTTGGCCTATGCCTATGAGATATGCACATTTTATTTGGTACAGTATTTTGAAATATTTTTATGAGTTATTCTGACAATTTAATCAAGGGTATTTCCCTGAGAGAAACAAAAGGAAAACCTCAAAAGTGGTTTGTTATCAGGATTATTTTTGCTGTGCTGTTGAGAATATATTTGCAATAGTAATAAAAATTTTGGTTGTTTGCTTATTTACGAAGCACTTCCAAAAATACATCATTTGTCACTCAGCCTTTTGCTCTTGATGTCATTCATTTGCCCATTTACAGGATGAAAATAAGTGAGTTCTGAAAGTGATAAGAGACCTGCTGAGGTCAAATGCAAGATTTTGTATCTGAATAACTGGACTCTGCCTCTTATGACTCCAGACCCCTCCAGGCTCTGGGAGAATGAGTCCTGCATGTAAGTTCTGAGTCTGGGTTGCTGTAAACCTAAATGGTAAAATGACAAGTGTAGGGCTTCCCTGGTGGCACAGTGGTTGAGAATCTGCCTGCCAATGCAGGGGACACGGGTTCAAGCCCTGGTCTGGGAGGATCCCACATGCCGCAGAGCAGCTGGGCCCGTGAGCCACAATTACTGAGCCTGCGCGTCTGGAGCCTGTGCTCCGCAACGAGAGGCCGCGATAGTGAGAGGCCCACGCACCGCGATGAAGAGTGGCCTCCGCTTGCCGCAACTAGAGAAAGCCCTCGCACAGAAACGAAGACCCAACACAGCCATGAATAAATTAATTAATTAAAAAAAAAATGACAAGTGTAGACGCGGAGGGTGTGAATCATCTCTATTGCCGGGACTGTCACTATGACCGTGGCCCTTCCGCTTTCTCCGTCTTCAGCAAGTGGGAGGTTGAAGCAGGTTCTGTGAGGGTGGCGCCTAAGACCCCCAGTCATCTGGCACCAAGGCATCCTCCTTGCTGATATCTGCCTGTGTCTTCCTCTGTGCTCTTCGACACAGGTGTTGAGGGTGTGATTTGCTGTGTGTGATTGCATTTTCCTTGATTATGTAAACGGGTGGCTTTTGCCAAGAACTCTCCATGCCCCGAAGCTCTGAGCTTGGTCCCTCCCATCGGCTGACTTCATTTCATTTTTTTGGGAGGCGTATTTTTCAAGTTGCAGAGCAGTAATAACTGGCAGTGCCTCTTGGGCATACGGTACCTGGAGTTCAGGGACCCCCAACCCGTGACAATGACAGCAGATGAGTTGGTTTTCTTTGTGAATGGCAAAAAGGTAAGCAGAAGCTGACCTTTTCTCTGGTTTCCCTGATCCCCGGGAGGGATGTGTGTCCTCTGGAAAAGACCTGTTCTTGTTCTCTCTCTTTTGTGTTCTCCCTCATTTGTTCGCCTTCTCTCTTTCTCTCTCTTCCTTCAAACCTGTTGCTGCATTTGGGGTAACACTGGGGAAAGAAGACCTTCTCAGGGTTAGAACACAGTCAAGATACTCACAGGGCAAAGGGGTGATGGGGAGGGAAGCGAGAAGAAAGGCGTCTGTGAGTTCCACCCGTGCTACCTGCAACCTCTTCTCGGTAATAGAGACATTGGCAGGAAGCTGAGAAAGGTGGACAGGGTTCTAGGTGAGATTGGAGGTCGTCTCCGTTCCTGTGTTTAATCAAATGTATCCTAAGGCTCTTGTTGCTTTCTTTACCGAGAAAAGGAGCAGGAAGGTGTTTTCTTGCTAATCTCAGGGTATAAGATGTACACAGCTTTGAGTCTGATATTTCATCGGTGTAAATGTAACAGCTAAGTTGTGTGAGGACGTATACTGACATCTTGTGGCAAGCCACAATTTTTTATTTCTTAAAGGGCACGCTTCTCTCCCCGCGCCCCTCCACCCCACACTTAGTTATACATATAAATATTGCAAACCTCTTACTTTGATAAAAATTGCTCACTTGGATTAACTTCATTGGTGCACAGGGACCTAGGGAAGGTGGGGATGGGATAGGGCAGAGGGCGGTCTTATGAAAAGGGTACCAGTCCTTGAAGCACCGGAAGGGTGAGAATCTTTGCAGATTTTAATGCAGGTGCAGGGAGAAGAGGGGGCAAGCACATCACATTGTCTCCACCGTCCACTTGCTCTCCCTACACAGGTGTTGAGGTGCTTGCGTCTGCTTCAGCTCCCTTGTTGGAAAGGAAAGCGACAGTAAAAGGGTAGCCTTGGTTGCACATTGTGAATGGCCGTGTGCACAGTATGAGTGATTATTATACCCCGTCATAAGAGCAATTTTATTTGTTTTGCAACATTGGCAATTTTGAGTTGAGAAACTGGGTGACTTTGGAGGCAACGTTCAAGAACTAAAATGCATCTAGTGCTTAAATTGTCAGAATATATTTGGGTGACTAGCAGGGGAATTCCATGAGCCATCACAATGTCAGTGCTCCCAGGACTGTTGGATTCAGTTTGAGTGGTATCACTGGGTGGCCCTGGGAACTGGGGTCAGCTGTGCTCTTCCAGGTGCAGAGCTGTCTCTCTGTGCCGACTTCTTTTCAGCATTGGTCTCTGGTAGCAAACTAAGAGGCAGGGCAAATCTTCCTTGTTGGTGGCTGTTAGACTTGCAGCCAAGAATTCCAACGACTTTGTCACATTCAGCAATTACATTGTAGAGATTTAAGAAACAGTCGTTGAATTGGCTTTCTCGACCCATTACTTACACAGTGGCATCTTCATGGCATTTTTCTAAGCAATTTTTATATTGGGTGAGCAAACGGATTCAGTGACTTCCAAGGAACAGTCTCACTCTAAGGTTTGATTATTTATTAAGCCAACAGTTCACATGTGACGGTGCAAGCTTCTGTTCTTCTTTGGGGACGGTTTGCTATGATGCACCGGATCTAGAAGCGAGCATTTCAAGGTGAATCTGGTTTGGTGAAAATTGTTTCCCCACGTATTTTATTTTCACCTTAGGAAAGCAATTTAAAATTTGTAGTTAGTATCATTACATCAAACCCTACTATCTCTTGAGGCTTCTACTACTACAGGTTTCTATGATGAATATCAGTGCTTTTAATTTTATAAACACACAGACTTTTGAGAATCTGCTGGAAAGGTGGTGAGGCAATGCAAGGAGGGATGAGGTGAAAGCAGCGCTATAAAAACTAGACCAAGCAAGGGAATTCCCAGTCAAATAAAGACAGCTGTAAGTTTCTTCCCAATTCGATTCCCAAGATAATCTAGATCTTTTGTTACCAGATATTGTGCAAGGAGGTTACCAAAGAAGCTGTTGGTACTTAGTGACTCACTCTTAAATATGAGCTTCCTACTCTCCCTGTTTCAGGCCACTGTCCAGGATTCTGTCTTCACTCGCTGTGGTCCTGGAGAAGGTGTAAGATGTAAATGATCAAATACCTCGAGGGCCTTCTGTGGTGGTGACAGGCCTTGGTGACTATGGTTTCCACATCTGATCTAGAGTCAGAGTCGAAGGGAAAGAGCTGCCCAGGATTTTGGTATCACCGTAGTGATCGTCCTCTTGGAGGACAGGATTCTTGTTTTTCTGAACAGTCACTCTCTGGTTAGTGGAGATGGTGGCCCCGAGAGGAGTCTGGGAAGATTCGGCATGTAGGGTGCAGCTGAAGGTGTCCAGGAGTGACCCCCATGAGAAGCAGCAGTCAGTGATGAGACAACACTCACTCAGTCACTCAACCACCCACCTACCCATGTCGTCAACATTTACAAGCTCCTCCCAGGCCTGAGCCTATGGGACACATATGCGCTGGGGGAATACAATCTCTAAGACCAGGCACTTACCATTCGGGAGTTTATGAACTAGTTGGTAAAGTGGATTGTGATTAGGTAAGGTACCATATTCCAAAATGTATTTCAAAGAAAAGTATCCCCACCAGATACTCTTCTTAGATATTCTTAGACCACTTTGTATAGTGTTGGCACATAGTAGGTGCCCAATTAATGTGGACAGAATGAATGGATGAATATTAAAGCCCTGAGAAACCCTCTACTGAAGAAATTTATTTTTCAAACTTTGTACTTTAAAGGTATTTTAAATTTACAAGGAAGTTGCAAGAAGAATAAAAAGAAATATTAAATAGACTTGCCCACATTCAACACCTAATATTTTGCCACATTTGCTTTAACATCCTCTCTTTAAGTATACATACATGTGTGTAGATCTATGCATATAAATAGATATATAGATATATGAATACATAATTTAATATATATATTTATGCATGTAATTAATTGGAATAAATACATAAAGTATAAAATTTTCTTTCTGAAACATTGAGGATAAATTTCAGATATCAGGGACTTCCCTCATGGTCCAGTGGTTAAGAATCCTCCTTCCAATGCAGGGGATGCAGGTTCAATCCCTGGTCAGGGAACTAAGATCCCACATGCTGCAGGGCAATTAAGCCTGTGCACTCTAGAGCCCATGCACCACAACTAGAGAGCCCGCTTGCCACAACTACTGAGCCTGCATGCTCTGGAACCTGCGTGCCACAACTAAGACCCAATGCAACCAAGTGAATAAATGAATAAATAAATAAGTATAAAAAATAAATTTCAGATATCATACTTCTCTATCCCTTAAACTAAGAATAAGTGTATTCTTACATAACCACAATCTAATTATAAAAATCAGGAAATCTAGTGTTAATATAATACTAGTCTAATCTATAAACTTTATGCAGAGCGTTATTCCAAGCTTCCCAGTAAAGTCTTTATGGCTTTCACCCCCCAATCCCAGGATCCAGGATCATGCCTTGTACTTAGTTGTCATATCTCTTCAGTTTCCCTTAATCTGGAACAGCTCCTTAGCTTTCCTTTGTCTTTTGTGACATTGATGTTTATGAAGAAAACAAGACATTATTTTTTAAAATGTCCCTCATTTTGAGCTTGTGTCGTGCTTTCTTCTAATTAGACTCAGAGTCTGCATTTTGGGCAGGATACCAGAGAAACGACATGTCTTTCTTGGTGGATTATATCAGGAAGCACATGTTATCAGTTTTCCCCATTATTTGTGATGTGAACTTTGATCACTCAGTTAAGGTGGTGTCCACCAGTAGTCTTACAATCTCCACTGTAAGATTACTTTTTTCCCTTTATAATTAATGAATAATCTGTGAGAAGATACTTTGGGACTATGTAAATACCTTGATTATCAAACTTTCATCTGCTAGTTGCAGCACCCATCGATAATTCTTGACCAGATCAGTTATTGTGCTGAATTACAAAATGGCCACCCAAAATGGCCACTAGTTGGTATTCTTCTGTCAGGAAGAACTTTCCTTTCTCTCCTACTTGTTTGTTTATTTATTAATGATCGGTTTGGACTTAAGAGTTTCAATTCTATTTAATGGTTTGTAATCCATTATTGCTATTATTTGTTTTGGTGCTTGAGTTTTACCAGAGCAATCTGTTTAACCCAGCATTTCCTAAGCTCACTTCCCCACAGTGTTATTCTTTTAGAATACACATTTCCTTTGGGCATCCTGTTGAGAGAGGGTTCTGTGGAGTTTGCTAGGACAAACACTACAGCCATACCATGAGAGTGGTATGGTCATTCTCTGAGGAATTCAAGGAAGGTTGGACCACTTGTGGCTGGGGTGATAGGAAGGTGTTTGGGGTCTTCTAATAAGTCAAGATGCAGGTGAAAGAGGAATGGAATGGCCAAAGGCACAGGAGTTAGAAGGTTTAAGTTGTATTTTCACTGGAGTATGAAGACCAGCTTGGCAGGGAAGCAGGAGGGGGACAGGCTGAAAATGAAGACTGGGGACACATTGAAAAGGGTCTTGAAAGACAGCCTAAGGAACTTGGATGTTACCTTGAATATGTGGGAGGTCACTGAAGGCACTGAGCAGAGAACTGATGGGATATGATAAAAGGAGAGCAGCAGGGCAGGAGGAAAGGGAGGCAGGAGCCTCTTAGTAAGCTAAGAGGAACTTATTGCCATATATGAGAAAGGTAATAAAGATTTTTATTTTGTGCATTTATGATTTCATTTCCAAGAGAAAAGAAACAACTCCTTGTGTGAAATTTGTAACCAGGAAAATTTGAACAAGCTGGACCTGTGGGGTGTAATCATAAAAGAAAATTAATTTCATCTTCCACTTTCCTTTAGACTTTATTCAAGGGTAAATTTTGGTAGTTTCATGACCTTCTGGATTACTCTTAGTGAACAAAAAATCCTATGACCAATTATAAGTTGCCAAACACAGTTTCATTTCAGGACAGAGAGGAGAGGGTAGTGAGAAAGTTCTTATTTATTAGGTGCTGGTGTAGGATGGCTTCCCACTGCTGGGAACCTTCAATTGCAAGTCTCATGACATGGTGCGGGGGGCTGTTTTCTCAGTCTGGCTGTTCTCCCTCAGCCTCCAGTTTTGGGAGGTCCACTCCACACAGACTCTGATGGAGGTCCCATCACCTCCTGTAGTCAGTCTTTCAGGAATGATTTAAACACCTCCAAGCATGTTCTCTCTCTCACGTATGGCCTGTGCTAGGTCCATGGCACAACAATTTCACATCCTTTGCTCTTCCAAACTCTGGAAGTGCACATCAATCCTTACACTACAATTCTTCCTCAGCTTGTCTGGTAAGACTTTCTCTAGCTTTTAGCTAAGCCAGACCACCATATGCCCTGCAGCATGTGAGCTTTACATGTAGGGCTATAGAAGCCCCTCATGAAGCTGGACGGATGAGGCAGATACCTCCTCCTCCTACTTTAGGAAGATGTGAGACTCATAATGCAGGTCTCTCTAAAGAAACTCTTATCACACATTCTCTCCCCTTAATCATCCCAATCACCCAGACCCTTTTAGGCTTGATGATGCATGAGGAGAAGTGAAACAGGTTTCATAGATTTCCTTTGATGATTTGCATCTGGAACTGACACCACACCTCGTGGACAACTTCTGCCTTACTGAACATTCTGTTCGTGGGCCTTTGGTTTGAGATTTCTCCTCCATTTCTAACCTGTGTTAGTGCTGTTGACTGTGATGACCCAACGCATACCACACTCCGCTATGAGCACGGGACGGCAGACTGGCCGTCCACCGCCTGAGTCCACCCTCCAGGATGCAAAGCCAGAGGTCTGCATGCCCCCGCTCCCAGCTGTCCCTGGCGTTCACTAATGTGCTCCAACAGCTGGAAATGAAATGACTTGTTCAATTTGAAGGGAACTTTGCCTTGGTCAGCCCAGCACGGCCGGCGCCACACCTAAGTGCTCTGTGGTGGGTGCAGAATTTTAGAATTGCAGCGTGTCCGCAGGTACACGATTTGGCTTGCAGCTAATATGCTCATCTTATAGAATTAAGAAAAGCACCTCCGTTTTCATGATATATGTAGCACATCTCCATTAACTCTACAAATTCTTGGGTGAGACGATGGCTAAGTATACCTCTGATATAGTTTTCTTTGGTGTTTGCTTTTATAGGTGGTGGAGAAAAATGCAGATCCAGAAACAACCCTTTTGGCCTACCTGAGAAGAAAATGTATCCTGACTTTGGAGCTGGGGTGAGGGAGAGGGGGCACTTGGGGACTCATTCTCTGGGCCTTATGCCATTTGCTAGTGACTGGTCTGGAGGCCGTGAAGTGCAGAGGAAAGAGCACTGGGTCAGGGCTCTGGACCCCTGTGTCTTAGTTGGAACTCTGCCACTTGGCAGCTGTGTGACCCTGGGAAGTCATTTGAGCCTGGTGGGTCTGAAATTCTCAGCTGCTGAGTAAGAATATGATTCTTGATGTTCTTCAAGTCTCCTGCATTTAAGGTTCTAGTAATGCCAAGGTTTTATCCTGGGCCTGTAAAACAAGCAGCTCCAAAAGACCCTCCTTAGCTCTGGCAAGCTTCATGGTCATTCCCCTCCCCCCACCCCCAGGAGGAGCAGAGCCTGCCTCAGCAGACCTTTGTTAATACATAAATGGGCTTCCCAGGCAGGGTTTCTAGCTCTGTGAAGGTGGAGGGAAAGTCAGGGGAAAGGGTATTTTTTTGGGAAAAGGATGCCTGAGGTGGGAATCGTGTAGAGGTACCATCCACTGTGGGAAGGGCAGGCACTGGGAAGCATGGGGTGGGGGACTCCTGAGCGGGGTTGGGGTGCTGCTCTGCTCCCAGAGTGGGGAGGGCTTCTGTAAGATCCCCCATCCCTTTTGTTCTTTCCTAGTAGGAAAGTATTCTGAGGCTCTGGAACAAAACCAACAGTAAAGCTAGAATAGGAGCCAACATTAATGGGCACTGACTACATATGGGTGGAGTTCAAGGTGATTTATGTAGGCTCTCTCACTGATTCACAGCGATCCCTTTAACAGAGGAGGAAGTGAGGCTGGATGTGTTAAGGGACACACCTCTCCCTCGTGTGTTCTGGGCAAATGCTGGCAGACCTGGACTGAAGCCGGGAGCCATGCTCTGAACTTCCCACCCACACTGGAAACTCTCTAGGGGTCTGTTGTAGAATGACACCCATCCTGACCTCTGTCAATAAACCCTGTGGCTCCCAGAGGCAGGGATGTCTGGTGGCTCCTTGCAGTGACATACTTTGGAACAACAAAGGATCGTTTCAGCACCCACAGAAGCCAGCCTGGAATCCATGGCCTTGCCTCTGGTTCTTTCACCTCCTATCAGATAGCAGCTGGCTCTAGTGTACTTTGCCCTGGATTTTTGACCTGGCGGGGGCAGGTCTGGAGGTTCACAGCGCATGGACCTGATGGCGTTCTTTGTAGACCTGGAGTCACTCAGTGGGATCAGGGGACTGCATGGGACTCCATTTCCAGCCCATCTACCTGGGTGGTCTGGAAAGAGAGGCTCACTCTTAGAGATTGTTGACGTCAATTTTAGATTTCTAATACAGTTTTGAAGACCTGACAGCCTCAGAAATTCCTGATCATAGCAGTTGGCTGGTTTAAAGGCCAAATCTCAAATGAAATCCAAACCTGAAAGTTGGCACGTAAATATGAAGTCCTCATGGCTTGCTGTTGCCTGTGTTGAGAGTTGATTTGTGGGAGTTCCAGGCAAGAGAGAAGACCCTAGCCTTGACTTCTACCCTGGCTTCCAGAGGATGCCCAGGTTAGCAGAAGACCTCTAGACTACTTTGAGCTGCTTCCATTTGTCCTCATGTGCCCCTAGATTGGTCTAAGCTGCCGATCTCATACGTCCAGACTAGTGAAAAGAATAACTTGAGATCTAGAGATCCCTCCCCAGCTGTGCTTTAAAAGAGGCAGCAGCATGGTGGAGGAGGAGTCAGATGGCCGTGTTTGTGCCCTAACACTCAAGGTAACACAAGTGACTGTCACCTTGCAGGGCGCACATTACATCTTGGGTCTCAGTCTTCCTCCCTCCCTTCCTTCCTTCCTTCCCTCCTTCCTTCCTTCCTTCCTTCCTTCCTTTCCTTCTTTCTTTCTCTCTTTCCCTCTCTCTCTCTCTTTCTCTCTCTCTGTCTTCCTTCCTTCCTTCCTCCCTCCCTCCCTCTCTCTCTCTCTCTCTTTCTCTCTTTCTTTCTTTCATCAATTCCTGCCCTACCTGCTAACCACATTATTGTGAAGATCAAACGGGTCCGTGGGTATAGCTGCTTTCCAAGTAGAAGATGCTGTATCATTGTTAGTTATTAATTTTATCTTGAAATTAGGGAAGTGACCAGGGATAATAGCCTCAGCTCCTTCCATCTTCAGTAGGAAGATAGATGGCCTGGAGGCCTGTGGACCTGAGGGAAAAGCAGCAATGGAGCCTGTGTGTCCCAGGGAAAGAGGCCACCATAACTGCTGTTCTCCGGAATAGCCTATTAGTAAGGCACTTTTCAAGCACAAAGTATCAGAGATTTTGTTTCCCCCAATATATAAGCGGTGGCTCCAATATTGGTTTCTGACCTCAAAAATATCTTCATTTAAATTTCCATTCACATATCCTATGGGATGGATATTCAGAAGCCCCTGGTCCAGCCTTAATTTTGGTCCCTGGACTTCATCAATCCAAAAGGTTCGGCGGGGGGATGAGGGAAGCTGAACTCAGCAAGTCCCCTGCTGGCCTGAGTGGCTTCCTTGCACGACCAGCTGGGGTGATGTGAGGTCTGCCCCACGTGCCCAGTCTTTGAGGTGCCTGATTTACCTGCCCAGTGAGGCCACAGGGTTGGGGGACCGTTAAGACCACACCTAGAAGACCTTGATCCCAAGAAAATCTCCAGGATTAGAGAGCAGTGGAACTCCAGTCCCAGGGGATGACAAGTGGGTGCTGGTGCCTTTCCTTTTCTGTACAGTGGAACTGGCCTCATTCCCTGCTTCTCCGGGATGCAGGGCAGCCTGTCTGAATGGGAGGCCGTGTGGGTCTGCTGCCTCCCGGCTTGAGAGGCCTGAGCCTGTGTGTGGACGAATGGCTCTTCACTCGGAGCTCAGTCCAGGCATTTCCCAGCAGCCCAACAAAGACTTTTTTTTCCCTCTGAGTTCATATTCTTTAACCCTTGACCATCCAGTGGGGCTGAGAGGGACAAAGCTGGGCTGCGGAGAAGGCGGCTGTGGGGCTTGCACGGTGATGCTTTCCAAGTATGATCGTCTCCAGGACAAGATCATGTATCCTTTGCCTGCTGGCTGCTGGCCTTTGAGGACTATGACGCAGGGGTCAGCTTTTGTGTGAGTGTGCGTGTGTGCGCATGTGTGTAAGCTCCTGCGTTTCTAAGTAGGCTTTGGTCATGAAGAGGGACATTATAGAATGATGTCTTAGGAAGTATCTTCCTGGCTTATAGATATGGACAAGATTCTGAACTGCTGAAAAAAATCATCTTTTTAAAATTCAGACTTATATCACATCCCATGAAATCCTTCAGTAGGCCTCCATTGCCCCCAAATTGAAGTCCAATCTTTTTGTTCAACGTGTGAGGTCCTTCAATTTTCCCCACCTTTCCTCTCCAGTTTTCTTTCTCTTCGTGGGTCCAGCACTCTGTTCATGCAGAAACAATTGTGAACTACCAATGCTCCATGCCCATTCATTTCTTGGTCTTTGCAGAAGCTGTTTCCCGTCTTGAATATCCTTTTCTCAAGGACTTCTCTACCTGGTTAACTCTTACTAGCACTTTAGGACTGGGCAAAATATCACCTCCTCTAGGAAGGCTTCCTTGACCTCCCAAGATTGGGTTAGGTGCCCCTTGTCTCTGCTGGTCCCATCGTGCCCTGTGCATAGCCCTCCTGAAACACTTACTGTAAAATATTTAAATTTCATCTTCACACTGGCTTCTGTTTTCCTGAGTTGAAGGCTAGCTATTAGAGGACAGAGATTCCATCTTATTCACCTGTATTTCCTCAGCCCTCGGCAGGGTGCCTGGCACTTGGTTGGCCTTCAGTAACTGATGTTGTCTGTATGAGTGAATGAGTGATGCATAAAGGGATGGATGTGGGGAAGCTATGTCTAAGGGGTTGGTGTCCCATGTCACCTGGGGATTTCCCCTCCCTCTCCCCACAGAGGAATGGGAGAAATGGAGGTGAGTGAAAGCAGAGAAGCAAAAGTGACAGGACGTTCTGAAATTGAAGTGGCTAAGGACGGGCCCTGCAGAGAGAGGAGCACACTTTGGGCCTGGAAACTGCCAGAAGCTTCCTCTTGACTCAACCTCCAGTGTCGGGCTAAGAGGCAGCTGAAAGAGACCCTGGCTCCCATGCGCCGGCTCAGAGGCCTAGGGCGCACCGATGTCTGACTCCACAGGACGCTGGAGGGGCTCGGGTGCAGAGTCTTGGGTAGAGAGGTGAGGACACCTGTAGAAAAGACAAGAACATAATGTAGTGAAGAGAAGTGACACAGGCATCACAGATCTCCCAGACCCTGCACTCAGGTCTGCTCTGATGACCTGAGTTGTCAATGGAATGACCTTAATCTGGGTTCCAGTCACTTTTCTGCCAATGCCTGCCTGGCCCCCATTTGCTCCTTGCACCATGTTGCCGTGACAACTGTGGAAGGAATCGGAAGTACCAAGACGAGGCTGCATCCTGTGCAGGTAACCAGAGGCTCTTACCAAGGCTGCAGACTTGCTCTGGGTTATTGGGCTGAGTGTCACTGCCCAGGGCAAAGGTGGCATTCTGGCCCAGCCACCTCCCCAGATCCTCGTGGAGGTGAGGGGATGGCTGTGAGGCAGAAAGTGGAGGCCCCCGAGCCTGAAGCTCCCTCCTGTGTCTGGGTGAATGGTGACATTGCATGCCCCATGGGAACCAAGAGGTCAACTGGATCTGGTGGCTGGTAAGTCCAGCTGTGTCAGAGCTGGAGGGAGGAGGGGCAGGGGAACTTCCTCACCTTGTGCCCGAGTGTGCTTAGGAAGCCCCCTTGCCGTCTCAGATTGAAGATTCCAAATGCTCTGTGCCCCTTGATAAAAAACCCACCTACTCCCTGCTCCCTCCAATGGTAATTTCATTGCACCCCTCACCTTCCACCCACGGATCATATAGACATGGGCTCATTAAAATGGAGGTTAGCAAGGGCTGAATCAGAGAGCAGAGACACATGGGTGTCTGACCAGTGCTTTCTCCCTGATGGTATCAGGCACCTGAGGATGAAGCGAAATTGGGAACACTTTGGGGAAGAGTGGGCAGTAGTCTGAGGGGTTTGTGGAGAGAGAAAGGATGCTCGTAGACAAGGTGGGATGGAGCCCATGTGGGAGCAGAGCACAGTGGGAAGGAAAAGCCACTGTTTCCGGTGCTTACGTTTAGAGAAACTGAGGCAGGAGGTCCTTAGGAGACTGCATCACGGAAGGTGCCTGAGCCAGGCCCTTTTCTTAATCTTCCCTTGACCGTGTCATTCAGATCCTGCCACCCTTGTGCCCCTTATGCGAGTCTGGAGCCAGGGTCGCCGGTTGAGCAAACTAATTACACTCCCTGGAGGGAACATCCTGGGCCAGTCATGTGGGGTCAGAGCGGGGTGGGGTGGTATTGCTTCACTTCCGTGTCTTTGCTTCCTAGGCAGGAAAAGGGCAGATTACTAAACTTGTCCAACCTGCAGCAGATGTGAGAAGATTAATGAGGGCTTGTAATTTTCTTTGAAACATAGATGAAAGAAAGAATGAACCGTTTAAACACAGGGATCATATGCATACAATCAGGCGAAAACCCTCTCTTTCCAGTGGTACAGATCCTTATTCCTGATGTACTTCTTTTGGCTCCAAATAAGCTGTAGATTCCACCTCCCCTTGTCCATTTATGTTTCTCTCTTGGCTTCTACGACACCACACTTTCCTCGTTTTCCTCCTGCCTCCACGCTTGCACCATGTACAGCTCTTCCTCGGCTCAGTCCCTAATTGCTGCAGCACCCTGGGCTCTGGCCTGGGTCCCATCCCTTCTCCACCTTCACACTCTCCCGAGGTGAGTTTAATGCCATCTACATGTGAATGTATCATATTTGTATCTTCAGCTTCGACCTCTCCTCAGAGACCAGACTCCTATTTCCAGCTGCCTACTTGAATCACTAGATGGATTTGTCTAATCTCAGACTTAACAAAACGCTATTTCCCCCCCAACTTCTTTCTTCCCTGGTCTTCCTCCATCTGAGTCCGTGGCAAAAGCATCCACCCAATTGCTCAAGATAAAAATCTAGGAGTCACCTATGATTCTTTCTCTTATACACCACACCCAATCCATCCAGAAGTAGTAACTACTCTACCTCCAAACTTTACAATGAAATCTTCATCTTTTTTCTCTGTTTCCCCCATTAATGTTTGGTTCAAGTCACTATCCCCTCTTGCTTAGGCCATTTTGGAGTCCTGTTCCCCTGTTTCTTCTCTTGCCCCTACAACTATTCCCTGCCCAGCAGCTAGAGTGATTCTTGAAAAACACAAATTTGATCATATCAATCCCTGCTGAAATTCCCCTTAAAGGCCTCTCATTATCACACCCAGAATAACAATCCGGATCCCTAACCCTGGCTTATGAAGAGCTGCATCGACTGGCTGCTGCCTGTTCCCCCAGCTGACATCCCTTGTCCCAGGATTCCACCCACCCTGGCCTTTCAGCAGCTCTAGCACATCAGACTTTGGCACTGTCTGTGCTCAGAGCCTTTGCACTTGCTGTTCCCTCTGCCTGGGATACACTCTTCCCTGCTCCAAATTATGTCATTAAGTTCAACTCAAAGGTCACTTTTTCAGAGTGGCTTTTCTAACCACTCCAAATAGCCACTAGTCACGCTGGGTCATGTCCTCTTGTACTAATTCTCTGCATAGCACTGACCTCCACCTCAAATTTTCTTCTTTGTTTTTGTCAGTATTTCCCCTGCTAGGATATGAGCTTCATGAGACCAGGAACCTCATCTCTCTTCTTCACTCTCTGTCCCCAGTGCCTTTACCACTCTTGGTACATGATAGTTTCTCAGTAAATATTTGTCAAATGAATGACTATCCATGCTAGGCACTGGGGATACAACATTCTAGCAATTTTACTTAATGTAAGTTCCAAGAGAGATTCCCAGAGATTAAAAAATAGTGTAGATGAGGAGAATCTCCTTGTAATAAAAATCTTGCAGGTTTGAATGAAAATTCTGTGACATTCAATGCTTTTAGTGAATTCTATATCACACATTTCCCAATTCTTAAGTCCCCACCCATTGGACTTCAAGGATTGCCTTCACATAAGAATACAGCAGCATTCTAATTTGGAATAAAATGCATTCATTTGGTTGATTTTGGATTGTGGGGTAGTGTAGTTAAAAGAACCTGACACAGCTCTTGCATTCACCATGTATGATCTTGCATACATCTCTTAAATCTCTGAGCCTGCTTCCTCCTCTCTCTAGTGAAGGGAGTGAAGGTTGAGAAGCCCCTCTGGCTCTAACAGTCGTTCTTTGAGGGGGCTGCCCTATTAATAACTCCCATGGGTTGACTCCCTCCTCTATGCCAGGGATGATGTTAAGAGTTTTACGTGAATGATCTCACTGAATCCTCTAAGTGCTAGGATGGTCCTAAACATATAGACAAGGCTTAGTGAGGCTTGGTAACCTGGCCAAGGTCACAGCTGGGAAGTGGCGGCACTACGATTTGACTTCACGCCGTCTGCTACCCTACACTGCCTGTCGACATGGGCTGGCTCCAGTTGAGTCACAAGGGAGCCTGGGAGGGGTTCTGCAACACAGGTGTCTACGTCATCTGCCCCTTTTAGGAGAGGATCGCCAAAAGCCACGGCTCCCAGTGTGGCTTCTGCACCCCCGGCATCGTCATGAGCATGTACACGCTGCTTCGGAACCAGCCCGAGCCCACTGTTGAGGAGATCGAGGATGCCTTCCAAGGTATGGGCGTTGAGGCAGGGCCCGGGAGGTGGAGTGGCAAGTGGGGCTCTGAGGAGGGCAGGGCAGGGCCAGAGTGGGTGCCAGGAGTGGACCAGGAGTTCCAGGCACTGCCTTTTGAGGGAAAGGCTCAGGCCATCCCACCATGTTGGTTACGATTGACTGGAAGGTTGGTGCTTTCTTAATTTGAAGAACACTTGGGCGGTTTGGAGACCTTCTGGGGTCTCCTGCCTTAGCGACCATCTTCCTGAGGTGTCTTCCTGCTCCCACCCCGTGCTGGGATGGGGTAGCCATGAGTGGCCGGAGTGGGAGGAGATCGTTTGGGAAACCGCACAGAAGCTAATGACATGGCGTCTTCCCTTGCTGCTTCCTCAGAGCACGATTCTGCAGAGCAAAGGCCACATATGAGGAAGGAGGCCATGACTCTGAGCCTTGAGCAGGGACTGGCTTCCCACTTTGCCTTCTGTGAATGGGCCCAGATGGTTGGGTCTGGTATCTGTTCCTCTGAATTGAGTAGAGAAGGCTCCCCACTCATTCAATCCATTTCAATGCATCATTTATTCTGTCATTTATATGAAGTCCTATCATTTGTCAGGCACTATACAGGGTACAGGGGACACAGGGATGAAAGACACAGTCCCTCCTCTCAAGGAGTTCGTACTCTGAAGGGGAAGAGAGCTTATAATGTAGTTTGATAAGCTCACTGATAAAGCTATGACTAGGCACCATGGGAGGACTTAGGAGGAGCACCTGATTCAGTCTAGGCATTATAGCAAGGCTTCCTGGAAGAAGTGGTAGATGTTTTGAAGTCAGGGATACAAGCAGGAGGAGGGTCATTCCAAGCAAAGAAAATCGAATATGTAAAGAGAGCATTTAACTGAGCTGGGAGCAAAGCCACAAACCCTTAGCTGCTCCGGGGCCTGCGCTGACACTGCAGCTTTTTCCTTGGCCCACAGGAAACCTGTGCCGTTGTACAGGCTACAGACCCATCCTCCAGGGCTTCCGGACCTTCGCCAAGGTAAGTTGGGGCGCTGGGACAGCAACGGCCCTGCTCCTGAAGCAGCAACACTCAGGAATCACAGCTGGGAGGGATGCCAGGGGCCTCTGGGTTACAGAGAAAAATGATCAGATGGCCAGCTGGCGGGTCCTTCTGCCGCAGGTACCTGGCAAGGGCATTGGGCTCTGCCGTTCTTATTCTTGGGGGTGGAGGGAGGTGGTGGTTCTCATCAATAGCACGGAGACTTTCCTTCCAGGGAAGGCCTGGAGAACTGGTTACTGGAAGACATGCTGCCTAAGAGCTAATTTCCTCCAGGGCATTCGGGCTTGGCATCCTTCCTTGGTGACTGGCATGCTCGGCCCATGGCACAGGAGCTGAACGTGGCAGTTAAATAACAACCCAGCCTGACTCAGCACTCGAGTCCCTCCTGCTTTCCTGTCCCGGCTGCTCTCTGCAGCTGGCACTCTGCTGGGCTTATGAAACTGCTAATTAGATCTTCAGACAGTGTGTGAACCCCTGTAGTGTTCATATAACGCTGAGTGAGAAACCACAGCTGGGGTGCATGGGCATTGATTACATAAATGCAGACACACACCTGTCATCTGGCAAGGAGGACGGAAGGCTAGCTTCTCCTTTCTTGGCTTAATCTCCCCAGATTTTACCTGATTTCCCAGCTGGGTCAAGTTGATCCTGACTCCAATCAAACTGTCTCGTCTCAATTTGATTCTGGGTTGAGGGGAGAGTCACAGACTCCTGTGCCTTTCACTGACTTTTAGAGTTGGCACAGTACAAAAAGGAGTATTGTGTCCAAATAGCCCAAAAGGGTGGAGATGGAGATGGAGCCTCTAAGGATGGAAAATGCCACATCCTGGTGAATGCTGTTGATGATGAGGAACCAGGAGGTACGGATTTAAATGAAAATGATTGAAAGCTTAGATTCAGAATCTGCAGACCTGGGTTCAAATCCCATTCCATCACTTAACTGATGCATGATATTGGGCAAATTTCCTTGTTTCTAAAATGGGGATTGTAATAATATCTACCTTACAGTGCTTGTGGAAAGGACTTCTTGTAAAGCTCTTAGGACGATGCCTGGCACTTCTTACATTTTCAGTAAATGGCAACATAAATTATGATGCTGGTACATTTTTTCCGTTACCCATATTTGATCTTCATGTATTGCTTAGGCTCCCCTGAGAACCAGGGATTGTTAATCTTGTGCATGTACTTATTTCATAGGAGGCTTCTCAAAGAAATACAATCTGACCAGCTCTCCTAGTTTCTCCAGAGAGAAGGGCTTTTGAGTGTAGCTGACAATTATACTCCTTCTGTGGGTCAGAGTTTTATCATCATTTACACAGTTCCTGAGTCTATTGTGACACCATGGGAGGAGGTGAGCCGCACCCCCTTCACTCCAGCTGCCTGGCAGTGTACAGCAGAGCAGAGTAGAGCTGGATGTTCCAAGCAGGCAAAGTGACTGACGCACAGAATGTGCTCAGAAGCTCATGCATGTTACTCATTGGAGGCCCCCAAGGCCTTTATTCAGAGCCTTTTAATTGTTACCTTACACACAGTTCTAAAAAGCTCATCTATCTAGTTTTCATGGCCATAGCACACACCGGAAGAGGGTGAGGAGAGCATGCTATAGCGAGGCAGCTTGTTCACAGCAGGAAATGACAACGTTCATCTAGCAGCAAGGAAGGAAATGGGGGAACCCTAAAAATAAGCCCAGTAGTTTTAGCCTACTGAGAAAAGTGGAAATCTCACTGGGGAAAATCCCTAGCCTCATCCAACCGCAGTAGACCTTGAGGGCAGTGACACATTATTGTACATTACAGTAATTTATGTCATAAACACATCAATGAATTATCGAGGAAAAAGATCTAAGTAAGAAAGTGCTGGCACTTTCATTATCTGAATAATCCACTTTTGCGAAATACATCCTTCCCCACAAGGACCAGGTGAGGGAGGCTGTTGTCTTACTGTACGCAGGGCCTGGTAATTCTCCACATCACTCCTCCAAAAAGAGAGATGTGAAGAGACCCTCTCCTTTCTGTCCAAAGACAGAGGGGAAGGGCAAGGTGGAGGTTTGGCGGTATAAGATAGACCGAGCCGCTCTGAGATCCAGTGGCAAAGCAGTGAATGCAGGAGGGGTCTGCACGCAGGGCAGGGGGGTTGAGGCAAGTCTGACAGCGCTTGCACGTTCTCAGAGGCTACACCTTCGGCCTCCTTGGCCCTCTGAGAACTTCCTCGGGGACGCTGGTAGGTGGTGACTCACCCTTTGGGAAACGTCGGCGTGAATGGTGTCTTCCGCGATTCACGTTCCGAAGGGCTACTCCCAGCCTGCTTCCCCAGGAACAGCTGCCCTGGAAATGTGTCCCAGGTCTATGCCTGGGAGTTCCCCCACTTTTGCCTCTTAGCACAACTCCACGATTCTGTAGTGTCTTCTGGGGCCCTGAGCTGAGACTCCTGCCTCCTTGGGCTAGATCAGTCAGGTGAACACACCCTTTCCCACCTTCAGTGCATTGGTTTTGGGAGGTAGCAATCTGGGCTCTATTCTGTGCTCCGCCATTGGCACCCCAAGAGGTTCTGAGCAAGTCCTTTCCCCGTAGGTGATGAGTCATCAGACCTGTACACATCCTCCAGAACAGGCCTGCAGTGAGGGGTAAAGAGTGGGAGCTTTCTGGAGAGAAGTGCCTGATAAGGAGTGGGAAGGCCATCAGGCACACTGGCCGGGCACACCTCTGGTCCTGAACGTCTTTGGCAGGAGCCCCACAAAGACTCCAGTCTGGGAGGCGCCCAGCCAATTCCCATAGAACTTGATGGTTTAGAAGTAGAGGCATGAGGGGCTTCCCTGGTGGTCCAGTGGTTAAGACTCTGTGCTTCCCCTGCAGGGAAGGCAGGTTCGATCCCTGGTCAGGGAGCTAAGGCCTCCTCAGGAAGCAGCACTGAAGAGGAAAGTGGGCACAAAGAGATGATTTGATAAAATAGGACTAGCTTTTATGGAGACATTTTCTCATAATTAAATATCCCTGCTGCTTCCAGGAGAGGTCCTGTTTGTTTACTCTCAAGTTATTTAATCGACATTAACCAAGTGAATGTAGTTAAAGCAGAGGCCTTGCTTCTGTGCAGAGGCAAGTGGGATGGGGTCGGGCATCTGCTGCTCCTTTTGTTGCTGGAATAGGTATCACACCCAGATTTCATTTGATAGTAATACTCTAGGTTCTTTAGCTTCTGTGAAAACTCTTTGCAAATATCTTTGTGTGAATGTTGGTCATCTCTCTAGGATGGTGGATGCTGTGGGGGAAATGGGAACAACCCAAACTGCTGCATGAACCAGAAGAAAGACCACAAGGTAAGTGGGTCCTTTTCAGCCTGGAAGCCTGAGGGCCAACCTCAGATCAAAGGAGCCAGTGGGCTCTCTCCACACTCTGGGCAGTGGTGGCTGGAAGAGGAAACAGTTACGCCCCAACCATGAGGGTGGTGAATGTGTACATTAGCCCTGGATCCTCTGTCAAGACCTCCTTGTCCCTTCTTCCCAGGAGATACCAGCTCCTCCACCAGCCTGCTGGGGTCTGTGGATGAGCTCGCTTGGACAGAGGGCTAGGCCAGCCCTATGGGGCATTTCAAAGGAGGGGACAGTGTATCACTCATCTGTCCCCTTTTCCAGCAGGTCACTCTCTCGCCATCTTTATTCAACCCAGAGGAGTTCATGCCCCTGGATCCCACGCAGGAACCCATCTTCCCCCCAGAGTTGCTGGTAGGTGATGCTCCATGAGCCCCTGGAGACCTGTTGGGTCCCACTCGTACCCACTGGGGCCTTTGTGTCCTCCTTGTCCTGTAGGTTTCAGCCTGAATTTCCCTTCCTTTCTCTGACACCCAAACATCAAGTCCCTGAGCCACATACTCCCACAGGGACCCACACTTCTCTCCTTCTCACACGTGTCACTCTGAGGGAGTGGATCCCTTTGGCACACTGTGTACAGTAACAGGAGCTCCAGGAGTATTTGGTGACCTCCTGGCTAAATCTCACGGATAAGCCCTCAAGCAATCCATTCTTCTTTCTGTTAGCAGTCCATTTATATACGAAACAAACAAACAAAGAGAGCTGTGTTCAAAGGACACAATCCATGGCCTGCAGCCACGTCTTAAGGACACCTCTCATGCCTACTTTCTCACCTTGATGATTCTGCTCCTTCACTCCAACATTCATGACCAAAATAATAATAATAATAATAATCAAGCCACTCTCAACGTTTCTCAAGTGCAGATTTCTCAGGCGGTGGTGAGCTCATGAAGCTCACCATGAGCTCATGAATTCATGCTGTATGAATTCAACAGGCCAGAAAGAACGGCTTTGCAGCAGACTGCCAGCATGTCTTTCTCTGGATTGTGAAACCTTGAAAAACCATCAGTTTGATTTGGGGGTTTTCTCTCTCAGCCCCCCATCACCCCTCATGCTCTAGAGCCAACCTTCCATTGCATTCCCTTCTGATACCCCTCTTGTACCTCCTGGAGACAGTGTGGGACAGTTCAAGTCACCTTGTGGCAGTGACCTTCAGCAGGTCCCATAACCTGATCTTCAGGTTCCTCCTTCACCTGTAAAAGATGAGACTAACAGTGCCTCCTTCCCTGAGATCTTCAGAAGACTAAGTGACATAATGTCTATAAAAGAGCTGCAACGTAATTCCTGCCTCAATACATGGTGTTCTCCCTCTCTTCTCCCCTGACGTGCATTTTCCGTCTGAATTCAGTATTAAACAAATCCATAGAAGAGTTGATCCCCTTGCAAACTTAAAGCAATGGCCCTGGGAATGGCAGTGGGGAGGAAGAGGCAGCACAGTAAGAAAACTTCATTTTCCAGAGGCTGAAAGACATTCCGCAGAAGCAGCTGCGTTTTGAAGGGGAGCGTGTGACCTGGATCCAGGCCTCGGCCCTGAAGGAGCTGCTGGACCTCAAAGCGCAGCACCCCGAGGCCAAGCTGGTGGTGGGGAACACGGAGATTGGTAAGGGCGCGGGGTGGCCCTGGGCCAGTCTGCCCAGTTCAGTCCCTGTGGCTGTGTGTCCTCTGTGTGTCCTCTTCTGCCCTCACTTCCCCATTTCATATGTGGAGTAATGACACCTCCTGTAAGGGTTGTTCTGAGTATTAACCGAGCTCCTTGCTGACTGTTCTCCGTAAACACTGACAGAGAGCCGGCTCTGCGCGGTACTCTGGGAGAGCCAGGGGTACCCAGATCACCTGGACCAGACCCCTTCCCTTCAGTGTCTCCCAGTCTAAAGGCGGAGGGAGCAACGTAGCTCACATGTCTGGGCCGGTGCCTGACGGACACTAGGGGTTCCATAAAGGTCACTCTCTTGCCCTCCCTTTTCTGGGGGTGATGTGGTAAGGCTAGGGAGAGGAGATGTCCACGTGTGACTGTGCTGGGTTGCCCATGACTGTGGCCACCTGCCGTGTGGTGCCACCACCTGGGACATGAGGCCCACAGTACGTGAACAGGTCAGGGAGACACCAGATGTGCAGCTCTCGGGCTTGGTGCTTGAAGACACAGGAGCAGAAGTGCCCAGGTCCCTGCTCGTCTCCATCCATTTATAAACCTGGCTTGGCCCGTTTCCACTTGGCTGGGACCCAAGCCCAGTGAGGATCCAAGGAGAGGATGGTGGCACAGCCGAGGTCTGCCTCAGAGGAACCCTGGTTTGGGGGGACTTGACATGCTTTTAAGCAACCAAGTCCAGCTTGTGGGGGACTCCTGGCTCTGGCTCTGGAGGGACCCCCAGAGCCCTGGGTTCCGGTTGGTTCTTCAGCCACAGAGAGGAGGGCCTGGCTCAGGTCTGTGCTGGTGAAGTGCTGAACTGGGCCACCCTTGTGAGCACAGGTGCTGTACAGAGTCCCCTGCTGCCATAATGTGACACATTGGGATGGCAGGGTGGCCTGTGAGACGTGCCTCAGGTGATATGACCACAATGGCTGGCCTGTGTAGCCATGACCCAAGGGCCCAGGGTCCCATGAGTTAAGGTGGAGAATGAGGGGCTGGAAGAATATTTGGGGTCCTTGGGTATATGACATGTTCCTCGCCACGAGTCACACAATGTCCTGGGTTCAGTTAGATTCTGAGAGAAAGGCATTCACAAAGATATGATAAGCTCCAAGTTAGAAATAATTGCTTAAGACCATGCCCAGCTCCACCCCGGTCTCCCTCACACACAGTCCTCACAGCGTAACCACCTACAACCACGATGTCGGGGGAAGTGGGTCATAGAGAGCCCCTCGTCAAAACGAGCCACTTAGTGCCTCCCTCTGCATTCTTCGTCCTACGAGCTGATATTCAAACAGGCCAGACTCCTCAAAGCCTGCACCTGCCTTCAGAGACCCTCAACAGCACCGGAAAGTGGGGGGGTGGAGGGTTGATGCACAGACATTTCCTTCTTACCCTTTTCCATCTACAGCCCTGTGCGCGGGGCTGGGAGAGGTGCTGTGCTAACTGGGTCTGAGGAACAGAAGCAGGTCTGTTCGCAGAGGTTTCTTACTTGACTCACCGGAAGGACAGAATCCAGACACAGACATTCGGTCCCACCAAGCCGTGCACCTTAAGAACTCAGACAGCTATTGGGAACTGGGAGGCCAACTTGAAGTTTTCTCTCTCAGTCAATTTTCCTGTTTTGTCTGAATGTTAGACTTTCATATCATATTACTATTACATCCCAATTCTAATAATTGCTCCGGTACTTAGATATGCCCGTTCTTAGCTGTGTAATTTGGGCAAGAAATTTAACCTCCCTGTGCCTCAGTTTCTTCATCTATAAACAGAGAAAATCACAGTGTTTCATAGGGTTATTGTGAGGATTAAATGAGTTAAAATATGTAAAGTGCTTAGAAGCATTCCTGACTTATTTTCATGCCCTTTTTCTAATATTGTGATTAAACACACATGCACATATGCACACACGCACACACACACCACACACACGAATTCAAGTTCATCTTATTTGAATTCCGATGGGGTTTTTTGAGAGGGAGAGAAAGACATAGCTTTCAGGCTGATTGTGCGGAAACTGCACTTAATCCCACATCTTGTCCACTGCACCCCCTCATCCCAAGACACCCACGGAGCATGTTATGATCGTGAATATGTCCTCCGTCCTGTGTGCAGTGGTGGGAAAAAATGCCCTGGTGATAAACAACAGACCTATAACTTGAGGCTTCTCGTTTGTCTTGAGGCATTGAGATGAAGTTTAAGAATCAGTTGTTTCCTGTGATCATCTGCCCAGCCTGGATCCCTGAGCTGAATTCAGTGGAGCACGGACTGGAGGGTAAGGGGAAGTTTGCCTGAGCCCTCAGAGGGGCTGGGATGCTGGAGGTGGGTCATGCGGGGGGATGGCGAGTGCCAGGAAAGACTCCTCTTTGGCTCCCGCTGCCACCTGCTTTTTTGGGAGCCGCCCTGCATGGGGGAAGCGGGCACCCTCAGTGCCCTCCTCCACGGAGCATCCATGGTAGGGTGCCAGCGGGCAAGGGGCTTGGGATTCTCAGTAGTTGTTCTCTATCCTGGCTGCATGCTAGAATCGCTCATGGAAATAGGGGGTAGGTGGGGGGAATTTTTGGGGTGCTTTTTTTAAAAACATGCCAAGACTTCACCCTCAGAGATTTGATTTTATTGAGTTGAGGCCTGGGGTTGAGTCCTGGCTCTTTTATTAGCTGTGTGGCATTGGGCAGGTCACTTGACCTCTCTGGGCCTTAATTTCCTCATCCATATAAGGATGTGCGTCCTGGTTTAGCCTTACTGGGGTTGCTGTGTATGGAAGTGCTTTCCAAGCTGTGACGGGGGCTGCTGTGTATGGAAGTGCTTTCCGAGCTGTGACGGGGGTTGCTGTGTATGGAAGTGCTTTCCGAGCTGTGATGGGGATCGCTGTCATTCCGAGCGTGTGTTCCCAGGTATCTCCTTTGGAGCCGCTTGCTCCCTGAACTCTGTGGAAAAGACCCTGCTCGATGCGGTTGCTAAGTTTCCCACCCAGAAAACAGAGGTGTTCAGAGGCGTCCTGCAGCAGCTGCGCTGGTTTGCCGGGAAGCAGGTCAAGTCTGTGGCGGTGAGTCCCTATTTAGGGGCCCAGGATGCACGTTTTCATCGCAAGGCGAGGGGGGCTAGTCTGGACTCTGCTGCAGACCCAATGGGTGTCAAACTTAAGTGCTTAGAATTGCCTGGGGTGTTTGTTGAAAATGCAGATTCCTGGGCCCCACCCTCAGAGAGTCTGACGGCAGGTCTGGAGTGGAGCCCAGGGGTCAGGTTTTAACAGGCCCCACAGGTGTTTCTGATGAAGGTGGCCTGCGGGCCACCCTTGGAAGCACCCACGCTGTGACTCAGTCTTTACCCCTGAGGTTGGAGCCACCTGCCCCCCTCTTCCTGGACTTGGCCGAGGCTGCCAGCAGGTGGATGAGAGATAAGTTAGGGAGAAGCCGAAATAGGAAGAGGGACTGCCTTTCAGAGCTGGGGAGAGAACCAGAGGTAGACCCCCTGAGAGGAGGGAGAGGCCCACGTGTTGACTGTTTGTAATAAGTCTTCAGCCTAGCCCCCAAATTCTGGGTTTGCAGACGGCATTCTCATACCTGGCGCCATTTTAGTCTCACAGTGGTTGATGGAGTTGGGAGAAAAGCTGGCCCTTCCATTCCACTGCTGTTGTTG
This sequence comes from Balaenoptera borealis, assembly GCF_965194805.1. NCBI lineage: Eukaryota > Metazoa > Chordata > Mammalia > Artiodactyla > Balaenopteridae > Balaenoptera > Balaenoptera borealis. The sequence continues at coordinate 66,813,489 of NC_138871.1, forward strand.
TTTTAAATTAGAACAAAAAACAAAGCAAAACAGCCTACTCCCATTCTCATCACCCTACCCCAGGCACCTGCCTCCTTTGATTACAGTTAAGGAGACATAAACCCAGAAAACTCTACTGAGTTCCCAAGCTCAGATGCAATCTACTTCTGGGAAGGATTTTTTTTTTTTTTTTCCCCTGGAGCAACTGGTTTTCTTCCTCTTTTCTAATAATAGGAATCCTGTGTCTGATTCTCCTTACATTCTTTGCCAAGGAAGCTCAGTTAGAACACACTGTTCATCCTTAAGGCTTCCTCCTCATTTTCCTTGATCTTTATCTTTTATTTCTCTTTTGCTAAATCTCTATGGCCTCTGTGATAAACCACCTCAACCCTTTCAGAAAAAGTTTGAGTGAAATCGATCAAACAAACAAACAATTTAAAGGGGCTGATCCCGGTTTACCGACGGGTAAACTTCAGAGCTGAGCGCCAACCCCAGGCACTGGAATCTCTTGCATGTTGCCCGAATGCCCGAGCTCTTACTGTGCTGATCCTGTGTCTCCACAGGGGTGGAGAACCTCAGGGCTCTCCGTTCAGAAGGTGTCCCCCACCTTCTGCGTGTTCGGGAGCCAGCTGTGTGAGCAGGGCTTCCCTGGGGTGGGCTCTCTCACGCGCTCTCTCTGCTTGTCCTAGTGCATTGGAGGGAACATCATCACAGCCAGCCCCATCTCCGACCTCAACCCTGTGTTCATGGCCAGTGGGACCAAGCTGACCATCGTGTCCAGAGGTGAGCTGCCTCACGCAGTGGTCAGGAAAGAGGGCTGGGGATGGGGTGGAGTCTCACAAGATAGGTCACTTTCTGGAGAAGCAGAGCCCAAAGTTCAATGATGCAGCTTTCCTAAAGTTTGGATCCCTGGCAACTGCAAAGGGAGATGTACCCAGGTTGGGGGCCAGGGGAGCTGGACCATCACTTTATTAGGAATTCACAACAGGACCTGTCAACCAGATGCCTTACTTAGCGGTGTGTGCCGGGGCCAGAGTACACTGCTCACCACAGCTGATTGCTGGGTTTTCAGGGAGTCTGCGCATCTGTTAAACATGGCAGCGATTAAAACTTGAACTATATAACCTTACAATGAAATAAAGTATATGAACAAAGTATTAATAAAGCATAATAAACAAAGGTAATGGACTTATATACACTATCAAATGTAAAATAGGTAGCTAGTGGGAAGCAGCCGCATAGCACAGGGAGATCAGCTCGGTGCTTTTTGACCACCTAGTCACAAAGCTATACATATACATATATCCCTAGTGGGATAGGGATGGTGGGAGGGAGATGCAAGAGGGAGGAGATATGGAGATATATGTATATGTATAGCTGATTTCACTTTGTAATAAAGCAGAAACTAACATACCATTGTAAAGCAATTATACTCCAACAAAGATGTTAAAAAAAAACCAGAGGCAATAAGTACTCAAAATTCACCACTTCCTAATTATTTTATTTCATTTTACAGTTGTCTATGCCCTTGAGGTTATTTCCATTTATTATATTTGTAGAGTGGAAATGCTACATAATGGTGTACTCCTGTCCATCTTTCCTCGTTGGAGGGTCCCCAAGACCACCTCTAGGTTTGATGACTCTTAGGAGGTCAAGGAAGACTCACAGGACCCAGCATAGAGTCTTACTCATGGCTATGACTTATTACAGCAGGAGGATAGAAAGCAAAATCAGCAAAGGGGAAAGATGCATGGGGCAGAGGAAACCAGGCACAAGCTTCCAGGGCCTCCTCCCAGGGGAGTCACACAGGACATACTCAATCTCCCCAGTAATAAGTTGAGCTGTGACAACACATGTGAAGGGTAGTCTACCAGGGACGCTTGTTAGAGACTCAGCACCCAGGGCTTTTACTGGGGGCTGGTCATGTAACCCTACCTGGCACATACCAGAAGTCCAGACTCCCAGAAGGAAAGTCAGGTGTTCAACATAAAGCATATGATGTGTGCAAACATTTCAGGCCCAGTGAGCCGTTCTTATCAGGGAATGGTGGGAACTCTCCTGAAATCCAAAGTCCCACAGGATAGCTAGTGGCCAACCTTGTAAGCAGGACTTTCAGAGGAGGGCAGGTCTGCTGTGTCAACTCTCTGCTACCCGCCTTCCAACATCACACTGAGCGATGTTGCTCTTTTAGCTTTACATTGGCCGTGGTAGGAGTATTTATACCACAAAAACTAGGAAATACTTTGAATCAGGGCTTTTTCTCAAAGAACTGATTGTTAAACAGTCACCAGCACACCAGTGCTTAAGGATTTCAAATGGAGCACCTTGGCCCCCGTTGTGCCAGCCACTGCCTCTGACTGTGGGCATCAGAGACCAGGATGGAGAATTCCACTGGTGGTCTGTCCTATGCTTTCCTCACATTGGTCCCTCTCTATCTTGCCTCTGTACAGGCACCAGAAGAACAGTTCCGATGGATCACACCTTCTTCCCTGGCTACAGAAAGACCCTGCTAGGTCCAGAGGAGATACTGCTCTCCATTGAGATCCCCTACAGCAGGGAGGTGAGATGCTGTCAGAAACATCCTGAATCACCCCTACTCCTGCCAGGCTCCAGACAGGGAGACCAGAGCCTGCCTCGGGAACCAAACTTAGCATATCTTCACTTTAACATTGATGTTCTTGTCTCTGAACCTTGCCTTTAACCAACCGTATTACCCTCTGGACAATGAGGAGTTTCAGGGTAGGGGGCACAGGGCATAGTCAATGAAACCAGACAGGAGATGTGTGATCCTGAGTGAGTCATTCATCTTTCTGAGCCCCCAATTTCCTCATCTGTAAAATGGGCCCATATTACTGACTGTGTGGGTTATTGCGAAGACTGAAAAGAAGGAATTCATAAGGTTCCTGGCAGATATCCAGGAGCTGGTGGAGATCACCAGCTAGTGCTAGCGACATAATTCCAAGAACACATCTAGTTGTGGAGTATCCCTGCCCCAGTTTTTGTATGATGAAGTGTGGAGTTTGTGTGCTGGGTAGAGAAGCTACCTGTGAGTCAGGTCCTCACATGCTGACCTTGGGCTTGACAAGGTGCTTTTTCACTGACCTTGCCCTGTGTTGTCTTGGATGGATTTCTGCTTCACGAGACAGTTTTCTGGCTTGTTGGGGCAGGTCTGGGTTCCTCTGGCTGCCTTGCTCTTGTTCCTTGGGGCCTGTGGTGTCTTGAGCTGGTGTGGTTTTGTCCTATATATTCCTCAGTGGGCCTTTTAGAAAAGTGATCTGTGAGAGCCAGGAACCAGCTGTAAAGGAGAGTATTAAGGGTTTACCAGAGCTTGTGCTTTAGCGAGTGTTACAAGGCATGTTTTACCCTTGCTGATTTTGACCTCCTTAATGAGAATACTAATTAAATTAAAGCAGTTATATCCCTGTAGTGGTTTCTTAATGATTTTCCAGCTTGTCCTTATAGACCATTTTGAACAGGGATTCCCAGAGTTTTTGTATTTCACAGATCAGTAGATTTTTTTTTTTTTTTAATTATGAGGTGGGGAAAGGAAGAGGAAACAGGCGTAGCACTGCCCAGTTTTTATTTTGCCAGGTAGGGACATTAACAAAAAACATTTTATAAATGAAAAGAGGTTTTAATACCCAGAATTAGGTCTTTCTCAAGAAAGAACAGCTGATGGCCTGATGCTGACACTGCATGAACCCCGGGAAAAATGTTGCCGTGGGCGAGCACAGTCCTGGAAGTGAGTGGCTGGAACCTGTTCCAGAACCGAGCTCAAGCTCTGGGCTCATTGCCCCAGGGCCATGTTAGACATCAGAAATCTAGACAAGCTTTCTCATTAGGAGGGGTCTCCGTGGCTTCTTCAACAAAAGTCTGGGGCCATTTTGAACCTGAACAATGGGGCTCCTTGTTTCTCCAATAAACCTTTCCTTAAACCTCCCACCTTTGACATTCATCAGAACTTGTGGTGCCAGGGTGAGCTCAGACCTCGAGCAGAACCTGAAACAGATGGTTCTTACCTGGAAAGTAACTCACGCTCTCCTCCTATCGCCAATGACAGAGATTGGCTTGGATCTGGGGGAGATGTATGTTCAAAGCACAAAGGCAGCTACTGTTTCATAGTGAGTCTTTCTTTCAGGAAACAAGATTTCTAACCATAGCCAGTAGACTGGTAGGAGACACAAGTCAGGGAGAGCATCTGCAGAAGCCACAAACACCTCCATCTGATGCTGGGTTTCAAACACCCTTTGGCATCGCACTGTACCTGCTTGAGAGGTGGTCAGGCCAGTGAAGCCTTCAGAACAGCTCTGGGGAGGCCGGGTGGACATGATACTGGGCACCAGGATGGGGAAGCCGTGGTGGGGCTGAGCCAGTCTCTCAGGAGCCTTCGTGGAAGCACCTTGCCTCCTCCTGCTCTTTGGTTGAGAGCACCCAGTTCTCCTGTGTCCCTGATTTCCCATTTTCCAGACTGATAGGCAGAAATCCTGGCCCTGTCCCAGCTTCCAGGAACATTATCTGGAACTTCTCCTGAAAAGGTGGTAGTTATGTCCCGATCTTTGACCTCTACCACCAGCTCTTGGCTGCTCTGTGATGGTCTTACCACCTCACCCCATCTTGTATCCCTGCTTCAGGCTCACCATTTGCAGTCCTTGCAAAACAAGGTAGGAAACAGGTATTTTTCCGTTATTTTTAGGGTGAGTTTTTCTCAGCATTCAAGCAGGCCTCCCGGAGAGAAGATGACATAGCCAAGGTGACCTGTGGCATGAGAGTCCTGCTCCAGCCAGGAACCACACAGGTAAAGGAGCTGGCCCTTTGCTATGGTGGAATGGCGGACAGAACCATCTCAGCCCTCAAGACCACGCAGAAACAGCTATCGAAGTAAGAGCTAACAACAAAATAAAATTGCTCCTGCTGCTACTAATATTATCACTGCTGCTGCTACTACTATGACTACCAGCAGTATTACCATTGCTGCTACTACTGTTACTACTGTAGCTGCTTCTACTACTACTACTGTGATTACTGCTGCCACTAGTGGTATTACTGTTAATAGTGTTGCTGCTGCTGTACTACTATTAGCATTGCTACTACTGCTGCTTTACTAATACTATTACTACTTATTGCCGCAGCTACAACTACCGTTACTATTGCTACTACTGCTGCTGCTTCTACTACTCCAATTGCTACAGCTAGTGCTACTCATGTTATTTCTGCTACTATTATTACTACTGTTCTACTACTACCATTACTGTTATTCCTATTGCTATCACTACTATGACTAATATTACTATTGTGGCTACTGCCACTATTATAGCTGCTACTACTACTGCTGTCTCTTCTACTACTAATATACTATTATTGCTGTTACTCCTAGTATTACTACTACTGGTGTTACTGCTGCTGCTACTTTTAAAGATGCTACTATTAATGCTATTATTATTGCTATTACTACTACTGTTACTGCTACTACAACTATTACTATTGCAACTAGCATTGCTGCCGCCACTATTACTACTAATAGTATCACTACTGCTGCTGCTGCTACTTCTACTACCAGTAGTATTACTGGTGCTATTGCTATTACTACTGGTTCTTCTCCTATTTCTATTATTACTTCTGCTTCTACTATTACTATTGCTTACACTACTACTACTATTACTGCTTCTGTCATTGTTAGTATTACTGCTACTAGTATTGCTGCTGCTACTATTGCTATTGCTACTATTACTGTTACTGCTGCTACACTATTATTATAGCAACTACTATTACTATGGCTACTATATGGCAGCAGTTGTACCAAGCACTTTGCTGGCACTGTCCAATGTAATCCTTACAATAACCATATGGATAGATAAAGCTTAACTTTGGAGTTTGCTTCCTTGGTTCCAATTCCTGGCTCCAATACTTAACAGATGGGTAATATAAGTCAAGTTACTTAATTTTTCCATGTCTCAGTTTTCTCATTGGTAAAATGAGTATAAAAATTTTCCCGACTATACCTTTTAAGTTAAATTAAAAACGACGTTTCATATAAAGCACTTGGGACATTATCTAGTACATTATAGGAACTCAGTAGATTTACCTATTATTATTTTTGTGGTCTTTAAAAAATTGTATCTATTTTTAAAGAAGAGAAAACTGAGGCTCAAGGAGGTTAAGTGACTTGCCTAAAGTCACTTAACTATAAGTGTCTGAGCCACATTTTGAGCTGAGGTTCATGACTCTAAGGCCCTGTGCAAACCACTCACACAGTGGATTCTGAGAGCTGGGTGGGAGCACTCTCCCACAGCCTGCTCTCTGTCAGGTTCTGGAATGAGGAGCTGCTGCAGGACGTGTGTGCGGGCCTGGTGGAGGAGTTGCCCTTGTCCCCAGATGCTCCAGGTGGCATGATTGAGTTCCGGCGCACCCTCACCCTCAGCTTCTTCTTCAAGTTCTACCTGACAGTGTTGCAGAAGCTGGGCAAAGAGGACTCAGAAGATGTGAGTGTGGGGCCTGGGCAAGGCAAAGACTTCCTGCAGCACTTGTGTTTAGGGATCTGGGAAGTTGGCCGGGATAGGAGAGTGCCGTGGACCAGGTGGTAAACGTTCCTCTCCTCTGGATGTCTAAGGACAGAGGAGCAGGGACCAGGGACACAGCCTAAAGAGCCACATGGAGATGGGAGCCAACTGGGTGGCTGAGAGGCAGAGCACTGGGCTGGGAGTCGGGGGTGTGGGTTCTTGTCCTGGCTGTGTCATTACCTCAGGTGAGAACTTGAGTAGGTCACCACTGTTTCTATGTCTTAGCTATAAAATCTGGGGGGCGGGTAGACCAGATGATCCTTCCAGCAGTGTAGCTGATACAACTGTGGTTGAGTAGTTAGAATGGGAATGTGATGTGATGAGAATGTGAGGTGGGGCTGCTACAGCCAGGGGAGATGTGCATCCAGGAGAGGATGCTAGTTGAGGTAGAGTCCAGCTCCTGAGATGGGTTTGCCAGCAAGTATTTATTTTGCACCTATTACATCATAAGATTCTACTGTGTGCACTAGGGGTGGCAGGGGGGAGCCTAGTGTGGGAGAGAACGGGATAAATAAAGGTCAGCCTGGTGTGACAACTGACGAGATGGAATGGGGGGTGGGGCACAAAGGAGAGAAGGCTTCACAGCTGTGGGTGCAGCAGAGTGAGATCCCTTTTTATAAACATTTGTAATACTTAATTTTTTCTGATTATGTAAGTAAGAAATTTGTGGAAAACTTGAGAAATTCAGAAATGTATAAAGAAAAAATTAAAATTACTCTCAGATCTTAGATAAAGCCACTGCTAATATTTTTCCTTATTTCTCTCATCTTTTTCCTATGTTTATCTGTCCATCTGTCTGTCATCCTATTTGTCTGCTCCATCTCTCTCTCTCTTTCTATCTGTCCTTCCATCTGTCTATCTATATATCTATCATCTTCCTATCTTTTGATCTGGATATATCATTTTCTAAATAGATTTGGTGTCATGCTGCATACAGAACTTCACATTCCCCTTAATCTCGTTGAGATGATACTATGAGAATTTCCCCTACCACTAAATATTTCCCACAGAATTGAGGAGAAAAAGGATGACTTTTCCAGGAAGACTGAGGGAGAAGGATATTCCCAACAGAGAAAGCAACATGCATAAATGCAGGAAGGAGGGAAACTTTGGTTTGGTGTGTCAGAGGAAGTAGGGTGCAGGGGTGGGGGAAGAGAAGCTGTCAGAGCCCACGTTCGGATGTTGAGATAGATACAGCCAGTACCAGGAGTGTAAATGAGGAGATGAGAAAGTTGTTACTTTTACCACTTGGGAACAACCAAGGATGGGACCAATGATGGAAATAGTCATGATCACCTCTGTTATCTTGTCTCCACAGAAATGTGGTAAACTGGACCCCACGTATTCCAGCGCCACCTTACTCTTTCACAAAGACCCTCCAGCCAACATCCAGCTCTTCCAAGTGAGTACAGACGGTATGTAGCTAATATCAGTGGCCCTTGCAGGGCAACTTAGATGATGCTGACCATTGGTGAATGACCGACTCACATTGTATGTGGGTGCTTAAAGGTCCTTACCGTTGTGCATAAATGTCTAGTGAAGGAAATGGGAATTATATTAATGTGAATGAAGCCATTTACCCCCTTGCTCACCTAAATTTCTCTCTTGGGATTCCTCTCATCTTCACCTGCTCCTTAAAAAGCTTTTTTTCCCCATTTTGTTTTTTTCTAGTTCCTCTGTAGGGCTAATGTGCAAAGCTAGGAGTTCTCTTGAGCATGTAAACTAAACAAAATTTTAAAAACCCAATTTCTATCAACAGTAATTTTTTGAGAGGTATTAGTTAAAGGGTAAATGTTTTGGATTTTTGTGGGCCACATAGTCTCTGCTGCAATTCCTCAACTCCATCATTGCAGCACAAAAGGAGCAAGATGCAATACACAAATGAATGCGTGTGGCTATGCACCAATAAAACTTTATTTGTAAAAACAGGGAGTGGGCCAGATTTGGCCCATTGTCAATGATTTGTAGACCCCTTCTCTAGAGTGTAATGGTCCAAAGCATGAACTCTGGGCCTGACTGCCAGCACTTGAATCCAAACTCTGCCATCACATAACTGTGTAACCTTGGACAAGTTACTTTCTCTCTGTGCCTCTTGGGCAAGTTAATTATGCCCAGCTGCAAATGTGGCTAATGAGGGCCCCTGTTTCACAGCATGGTTTTGAGGATTCAATGGGTTAATAAAAGTGAATAGCTTAGGTAGTTCCTAGTATATAGTAAACTCTCAATAAATACTAGCCATCATTATTATTACTTTGAAAAAACACACAAAACAGAGTTTTATTATAAACTGAATACATTTTAGAACATTTTGAAAAATATAGAAAAACATAAGAAAATAAAAATCACCCCAAATCTCACCTCCAAGAGAAAATCATTATTATATGTTTGTATACTTCTTTCCATTTTTTCCTATGCATATATGGACATATTTGTACTATATTTATAACATTTTTCCACAGAATTTTGAGTCATTACACACACACACAATGTTGTATGCCCTGCTTTTACACTTAGCATGAGCATTCTTTCCTTCTAATTAAAATTCTTCAAAACTGTCTTTTAACAGTTGTATGTTATTCCATCCTGTGAGCATAGCATAGTTTATTTACCCAACCCTCAAAAACATTTGGTTTCCTTGTTCTGTTTGCTCCTGCATACAGTCAGCCCTCATCTGTGGATGTGGAACCCATGGATACAGAGGGCCAACTGTACTGCCCCATTTTATATAAGGGACTTGAGCATCTGCAGATTTGGGTATCCATGGGGGGTCCTGGGCGGATGCCCATGGATGACTGTATAGTGGTACTGTGACCACTCTTCTCAATGCCTTCTTACCTGCCTTCTGTCTCTTTCACCCTGTTCCCCGCCTGCCTCCTCCATTCTCACTCCTCACATTTGCTTTGGCCTGAAGCTCTCCATGGCTCCCTGGGGCCTCTAGGGGAACTGTGTCCTCTGCAGCTCAGCCTGATTGGTGGCCATGTTGTTCCAGGAGGTGCCCAAGGGTCAGTCTGAGGAGGACATGGTGGGCCGGCCCCTGCCCCACCTGGCCGCGGCCCTGCAGGCCTCTGGGGAGGCTGTGTACTGTGATGACATCCCTCGTTACGAGAATGAGCTGTTCCTCCGGCTGGTCATCAGCACCCGGGCCCACGCCAAGATCAAGTGCGTGCAGTAAAAACACTTGGGAAGGGGGGTGCAGGGAGCACCTGCCAGGCCCTGGAGATGCCACGATGACAAGCCTCCTCCAGGGCCTCCTGGTCCAGAGAGGAACATGGGAACTCTTGTTAAAACCAGTCTGGAGAGGAGCAGGAGACGTGAGGGGCTCAGGGGTGCTGGGAGGGTGGGGGGATGACATTGGAGAGATAGGCAGGGGCCAGATCAGGAAAGCCTTGGGGTGTTGAACAGGGACGTTACACTTGGCCGGAAAAGCAATGAGGAGCTGCTGAAAGGCCTTTCTTAGATCTGCACTGTGGATATTGGGCTAAACTTCAGTGTAAGTCTTCAGGAGAACTTGAGTCAGCACCAAAGGGAAGAAGGAGGCTTCAGCGTGCCTGGCATTGACTTCCTATTCCAGTGCTTAGCAATTTGACCTTGGCTTGTATGCTTAAGCTCTCATTTTCTCCATAGGGTACCTTTGTGAGGATCAGTGATAGTGTCCACAAAGGACCCAGCAGAGAATAGTCACTTGTGGCCGTTTGTTGAACTTTGAGAGCCCAAATGGCAAGAATTGCTACCTCGATGATGATGATGATGATGATAAAAACACTCACATCACACAGTATTTGCTGCAGCCTGGTTTAAAGCATTTTACACACGTGGCCTTATCTCTTCCCCACCACAACCCTATAGGCAGGTCATATTATTATCCCCATGTTCCAGATGAGGAAACTGAATGGTACAGCAAGGGCCCTAATGTGCTGAATCTGGATAGGTATTAGCTGTGATGTGGGTGTTGGAGCTCTCCAGAGTAAATGCTTTTCGGTTCTCTTATACTTGGAGACCAAAATAGGGCATTGTACAAGGTCCATGGGGACAAACATGTCCTATTCATCTTATACCTCTCACAGCACTCAGCACGGTGGCCTCCATGTGGTAAGCATTTAATCAGCATTTGCAAAATAGGATAGGATAGGATAGAAGGTAGAAAAGGGAAGCGTTAGGGTGGAGGAAAAACTGTCAAACAGAAGACAAGGTTAGGGCTTCCCTGGTGGCGCAGTGGTTGAGGATCTGCCTGCCAATGCAGGGGACACGGGTTCGAGCCCTGGTCTGGGAAGATCCCACATGCCGCGGAGCAACTAAGCCCGTGCGCCACGACTACTGAGCCTGCGCGTCTGGAGCCTGTGCTCCGCAACAAGAGAGGCTGCGATAGTGAGAGGCCCGCGCATTGCGATGAAGAATGACCCCCGCTTGCCGCAACTAGACAAAGCCCTTGCACAGAAGCAAAGACCCAACACAGCCAAAAACAAATTAATTAATTAATTTAAAAAATATATATATATATATTTAAAAAAAAAGAAGAAGACAAGGTTATCCAATTGGGTAATGGGTCTTTTTTTTTTTTCCCATTTAAGTTCATGGATCCCTGAATTCTATCAATAGACCCTTTGAGAGTATAGATCCCTGTTCTAGATGATAGTATCTGTTCTCCCTATGGAGGGATGGATGGGATTGGATGGGGAACTACAAGGAGCAAGATTTATAAGATATAAAAATATAGCTGAAGATATTTTAGAAATTTTCTCTATTATACAACCTTTTGGGAAAAAATTATTGATACACAGGTAGAAGAACAGCATAGTTCATCATTGTGTCAGGTGACAGGTCTTCCGCTTCAGTTTTCCTCCCTGGCTCCTCACATTCCTCCTCCTTCTTGCAGGTCCATTGATATTTCAGAAGCTCAGAAGGTGCCAGGGTTTGTTTGCTTTCTCTCCGCTGATGATATTCCTGGGAGTAACGAAACTGGACTTTTTAATGATGAGACAGTCTTTGCAAAGGATGAGGTACGTCTTGGATTTTTTTAAAAAAAATATGAAGTTAGTGGAATGAGTATTTAAGTTTTAATTTGTGTTTTTTCCTCCAAATCCCTGATCTTGAAAAGATTATACATTTGCACATATCACGGCCATCATCCAATTAGCCAGTATCCAGGACAATCAGTAAAGGGATAGAATATGCCTGGTAGCACTTTTACTTTTAACTTAATGTTTATTTATTTATTTAATTGATGGCTGCAGCTTGTACATAGTATAAGACATAGTAGGATGACTCCATGCCAAAGTGGCATTAAAAAAAGGCTGGTGACTGTATTTTAACTAACAATCAGGTTCTTAAGTGTACAATATTAAGCTCCTTTATTAAAAGAAAATAAAAATACATTAAACAAACCAACCAGAATAGAAATTACAATTACAATACCACCACTATGTGTATTGATAATTCACTTACATGAAATTTTATCTATTGATTTCAACCATATATGGAGTTCTGCCAAAAAAAAAAAAAAATTCCAAACATTCAAGGCAGCTGCTACAAAAACCTATATACTCATAGGACAGTTGTCAGTCATTTTATAATTTCAGTACAGATCAAATGTTGCAAATTGGAGGTTGATAGGTGTTGCTGAAGGACAAATTCAACTTATTATTAAGGTAAAAGTGAAGGAGAGAATGAAAAACTATAACCCTGAGACACAAGGACTCCAAAAGGAGAGCATTTGATAGAAGACAAATTGCTTTACAAACTTCAAGAGCCTCTAAGACCATAACTAGCATTATGGTTAGTGAGAATCAGCCAGGTTCAACAACCACTAGGCTAACCAATTAAGTCAAGAGCTTAATTGGGTTCTGAAGAGGTAATTATCAGAGACAGACATGTTAAGTATTTGTTCCTATTGTCAGAAATCTCATATTCCAAAGTGATGAGTTGGACAATTTTTTTGTTTATTTTTGGAGGGATGTTGGAAAAAAATTATCCCTGAAGGAGATCCATAAAGTTTCTATAGGAACTGAATTTATTAAATGAAAAGAAAACAATAACCATTAATTATTTTATAAATCTAACAACCAAAAAAACTGGTTTATAGGCCATAATGTTTAAGAACCAGTATTGGGGAATGACCACTTTGGGACATCTAGGTGAAATATAACACATGATTGCTGCCATTGAGAAACTTTTGGTATAAATCTGAGAAACAGAAGATAAACGAGAGTAGAGTGGTAGAAAGAAAATAAAACTGGAAGTCAGGGGTTAAGATTTAGTCATGGTCTAGTAATGAGGCAATTGTGATCTTGCTATCTGGGTATCCATCTCTTCGTATGAAGAACAAGGGTGTTGGGGTAGATCTGAGTTGACAGATATACTTTATGGTGCCGTGCTTTCCATTCTGCTGCTCATGGCAGACATCACTAATCAATCACCACATTTTATCCTGGGAAGCTTCTCAACAGGCTGCCATCAGATACTAGTTATCCCCAAGTCCTATTCCAGTTCTACTGATTCTAAACACTTATGAAGAAGCACGTAACCCCAAGTACTAGGATAAGAACATGAAGAGGCCCCAGGACATTCCTTAAATGTACCTTAAAAAATTATGGGGGCGGGACTTCCTTTGCTTTTTTGAACAATCAGAAAGAATTTGCTTCATGAGGAGCACGTTATGTTCTTTAACCATCTGGCTCTGCTCCTAGGTGACTTGTGTTGGGCACGTCATTGGTGCTGTGGTCGCCGACACCCCAGAACACGCACAGAGAGCCGCCCATGGAGTGAAAGTCACCTATGAGGATCTTCCAGCCATTATCACGATTGAGGTAACTGGGGAATGGGCTGCCTGGAGAGGGGAGAGCTACCTGTCCCTGGAGGCACCTTTATTAGGATCCTCTAGGGGAGGTTCGAACAGCAGGTGGAATCTGACCAGATAAGTTTTTAAATCTCCTCCAGCCTGCGATTGTGGGGTCTTATGAATCCTTCCCCATCATGATCCTAGACTCAGTCCATAAATGGCCAAGCTGAGTTCTTCCTTCCCAATTTCAGCTCCAGCTGGTTCCTTGAGGGATTCTTTGCTGTTCCTCAAGATCCAGGGTTGTATGTCTATATCTAATGAAATAGAGAAATAGGACACCCTGGGCTACAATTGAGCTTTAAGTCTATATAAGAAACTTACAGAGATGGCTGTGTGACTTATGTGGGAAGAGAGAGGTAATAATTCCAAGAGCTTCTCTTCTCCAATCCCTTAAATCCACCTTCCGTCCTTTAAAGCCAAGTCACTGAAGCTTCGTTTTAATCCTCAGGATGCTATAAAAAACAATTCCTTTTATGGATCTGAGCTGAAGATTGAGAAAGGAGACCTCAAGAAGGGGTTTTCGGAAGCAGATAATGTTGTTTCAGGTATGGCTGCACGATGCAGCAGTGGGGATGGGGTGGCCCTGGTTTATGAGTTAAATTCAAGAGCTGTACCTGAGCCCTGGAGCAAGGGAGTGATTTCCTGACATTTCCTAACAGAAGAGTCTCTCTGTTGTTTGTAACAAAATACTAGACAGGTGGCTGGGAAAGAACTTCAGCATCTTAGTCTCTACTCTCCTGTCTCTAGACTGGACATACCTAAGTGATTCTGGAGACATTATAATGTGTTGGATTTGGAAGACTGTCTAGGGAAGATAAGGGTCACAGATGTCTCTAACACAATATTGTAAAACAATTATACTCCAATAAAGATTATATATAAAAAAAAAAAGGGTCACAGATGTCTGACTAGTCTTGGGTCTGCCCAGCCTCTGGCTACACAGACTTCTGGTCCTCCCCATCTGCCTGAAGGCAGTCTTCACCCATCTCCAGCTAGTGCTCTCTCCCCTCCTCCCCCTTTCCCTCCTGCACTGTGAAATTAGGTCCAGAGCTCTCACCCCAGAGCAAGGCTGCCTATCAGCCCCCTTTGGGGATGGTTTTCTACATTGGTTTCTGTGCGTTGCTAAGTTACTAGTAAGCCAGCTATCCAGCTGGACTGACAGCTTTGGGTCTGGAAGATGCTGTTTATTTTCAGCTTCTGAATCACACCTGTTAATTCCTTTTTTACTTTTTCCAAAATTTTACAATGATAGTCTAAAAATCTTTCATTTCCACTGGCTGCAGCAAGAAGGGAGCTTCACACCTGATGCATTTCAGTGTCGTTCAGATTTCTTTGTTAGGGTGCGGGGGTTCAGCCCCCAGATGGCTAAGACTTTGAGACCCTTTTCCATCTCAGTTGGGGAACTGAAAGGTTACCTGTGAACAGCTGGTAACTGCACAGGGCCCTGGATGAATACATTCTCTCCTTAAGCAAACTCACCATCTCTGTAGCATCGGGCTCACTGTGAGGAGTCTTGTTGCTTCCCCAGGCGAGTTGTACATCGGTGGCCAAGAGCACTTCTATCTGGAGACTCACTGTGCCATTGCTGTCCCAAAAGGCGAGGCAGGGGAGATGGAGCTCTTTGCGTCCACACAGAATATCATGAGTACCCAGGTAGGTGTCCAGTGGGTCAACAAAGGGCCAGGGAAGAGGGAGACATGAGCTGATCCAGGAGGGGATGTGAGGGTAGTGGTTCGAAGCCAGGCCCTGTCACCAACAAGCTGGTGTCATTGAGCTTGTTATATAACTTTCTCACCTATAAAATGGGGCCTGTCCAGGACGTTGTAATGATTAGATGAGTTTTAAAACTTGGATGGAGCCTAGAAAATGTTAGCTTTTATCATTCCAATGCTATATTGCCTTGGTCAGATCATATCTGGCCTCAGTTTCCTCATCTGTTAAATTAAGGGGTTGTGCTAAGTGAGAGCCATGGGGACCACTATATTATCTGCAGTGGCTCAAATATTCCTAATTTCTCTATTGCGTGTAATAGGACAGTGGTTGCCAGTGTTTTGGGCAACTGGTCTTACCCTCATGACCCACCAGTTCCTGGCCAAATGGAATGAGTTTTGGCTCTGAAAGTAGGCTGTGAACAGCTGCTCACCCCTCTGGTTAAACACGAGTGTCTGAATTCAGTGTGCAGTGACTGATGCGCGCTAGACCCTGGCACCACTACCCAAAGGCTGCCCTGGGACAGGAGGGGGATTCTTGAATTAAGGGATTTCAGAGTTCATAGCAGTAATTAGGCTTCTGTGTGTCGGGTAGGCTCTGGGTCAGGCCTGAAGTAAGTCCAGGTGGCATATACATTCACTAGGAGTATTTTGTTCTTTTGCCCACAGTCCTTTGTTGCAAAAATGTTGGGGGTTCCAATAAACCGGATTCTGGTCCGAGTGAAGAGAATGGGAGGAGGCTTTGGAGGGAAGGAGACCCGGGGCATCATGATGACTGTGGCTGTGGCCCTGGCTGCATATAAGTGAGTTCCCCCCCGTGGGCTCTGGGAAGAGGAATAAGGCTGCCTCTGCCAGGAAGGCTTGCTGGATTTCCCCCTTTGGGAAGTAGATTCCCCTTGCTTCAAATTTTCACAGCCCTCGGTTTTTAGAACTCGTGGGCATAGGGGTGAGGGCAGCGTCACCTGGTTCATTGTATTCAGATGCATGTGTCCATGTCCTATCCCTCCTACCTGACTGTGAGGACCCCAATGGCAAGGACACACTCCACACCCCATACCCCACACCTGCACGTCCCCCACCTTGTCCAGCACAGTGTCTAGACAGCGAAGCAGCCCAGTGTACCAGGTGGAGAAAGAAGGCTTCCTTGCTGTTTTAATCCCTGAGACTCACAGGGCTGGGCTGTTGTAGAGGTTTCTCACTCTCTGGTGCCTCCCCCAGGACTGGTTACCCGGTGCGCTGCATGCTGGATCGTGATGAGGACATGCTGATAACTGGCGGCAGACACCCCTTCTTGGCCAGATACAAGGTTCTAGATGTCGGGAGCTGTGCCGGGTGGGCAGTGCCCTCTGCTTAGGAAACTGGGGATAAAGATTCAGGGATCCTGGGATATACTCTGACTTTTGTCATGACTACCTGTAGAAATTCAAAGAAGAGATAACAAGGAGAGAAATTCAAATCGACCAACAGCAACATAGGAGGGTGATCCTGGGGGAGGCTGGCAGGCCACTTCCCAAGAGATGCCACAGGACGCTGTGCATGACTTTTGTGAATTTGCTGTGGTCCACATCTGGTCTTTGTCCACTCAGGCTCGGAAACATGATTTGTCAGCAGATCTGGGGTAAATCCATCCCACAGGATGGCCTGATGTTAATGTGTTTACAGCCTGATGTCAAAGTCAGAATGACCACTTAGTAATTTCCAATGAGAAATACAACTTTCCAGGGGCCTGGTCAGGTATAAGCTGTTAGGGTGCCTGCTCGGCCAGACCATGTACGGCTGGGCACTACCCAAGTGCCCTGTGGGACTGTCCCTTTTCTGGGCTTCTGTGGATGACCAACTACTGTTCTGACCATGCATCCTCCCCTCTGCGCACCAGTAGAGCCTTACAGGTCCCAGTCTAGTGCTGTAAACCTGGGAGCCCTCTGTCCCACAGGTTGGCTTTGAACATCTCCTCTTTAGTCTCTTCTGACTTTATTCCATGATTTAACTCACCAAAAGGGATTGTGTTTCTCTTATTCCCAAACTCTTGTGGGCTCCAAGAAAGTAACTTGGTCTTTTGGGGTTTCAGGTTCCTCACTCATGAAATGACCTGTCAGGGTTTGTTTAGATAGTTTACACGAGGTTGGGGATGTGAAAGCACATTCATGCTTGTGCAAGGTGTAACTTTTGCTGTCTTCTGGCCAAAAGCTGTGAGGGAGTCTCCAGTTTCTCTCCTAGTTTCTCTTCCCAGCCCTCCCCTCCCTGACCTATCATGACCAATGTTCTTTCTTCTACCTCCTCACTTCCGCTGGTAGAACGAGAAGCCAGGAGTAGGGAGGAAGGAGTGTAGGGAGAAGGGGTGTCCAGGGTCCATCACTGGGGAGGTGTTAGTTCCTCTCTTCTTCACCTGTGAAGTCTGGTGATCTCTTAAGTTCTACTTTATTTCATGGTGGGATGTCTTATTCTTTCTGTTTTCTCCAGGTAGCATAAGTGGGAGGAGATGGTTAGAGACAGACAAAGGAAGGGGACAGTTGAGAACTCACTCTCCTTTTTTTCAGGTTGGCTTCATGAAGACGGGGAAGATTGTGGCTCTGGAGGTGGATCACTACAGCAATGTCGGGAACAGTCAGGACCTCTCTCTCGGTGTATGTAGGACGTGCCCCTGCATCCGGGGTGACTGGGAGGTCACGGGTGTGCCCCATAGCCTGTTTGCACACGCGGGGATAGGCTTCCTCAATTCTTGCCTGTTGTTGCAATAGCCTCCTACTTGGTCCTCACCTTCAGGTTCTCCATCCTTGGTTATTCTCTAAAGCATGGAAGTGATCATATTACTTATCTGACTAGAAACTCATCCTTCTGGTGCAAGATATTTTGCCAAGCAAGTAAAGTTAGTTACAAAACTTTATGTATAGTATGGTGACATTGAGTGCGTGAATGTAATACTAATTTGTGTGTGTGTGTGTGTATAATGATATGCATGACAAAAGTCTGATAGACCATACTCCAAACAGTGACTGGGTGGGATTAAGGGGGGTACTAACTGTCATTTTCTATATTATGCATTTCTGTGATGTTTGAATTTTAAATAATGACTTGATTTACCTTTTTAAAAATAGTTTAATTGAAATATAGTTTACATAACATAAAGTTCACCCATTTGAAGGACAGTTGACCTTTGAACAACGCAGGCATTAGGGGCACCACCCCCAACCCCACAGTCAAAAATCTGTGTATAACTTTTGACTCCCCCAAAACTTACCTACCAATAGCCTACTGTTGACTGGAAACCTAACCAATCACATAAACAGTCCAATAACACATATATTATATGTTATATGTATTATATATGTATTTTTACAATCAAATAAGTTAGAGGAAAGGAAATGTTCTTAAGAAAATCATAAGGAGAAGAAAATACAGGACTGTACTATATTTATCGATACTGTAAATTTACATAATCTGTTTATAAGCTGAACCGTCTGTCTGTAAGTACCTACATCAATATTATCTTATATGATACAAAACACTGTAGATGTTATATGAATTACTAACACTAGACCTCAACAATGAAAAGATAATGTGAAAGAGAAATTCATGTTTATTTACAGATACAGTGATTCATGCATTGATAACAAAGCAGCAGCAGTATGATTGCTTTATGGTAGCCCAGTGTAATCAATACGATTGCTTCAGGATAGCCTAGCCTATACACTAATGAATGAATCGTTATAAAATTTTTATGGCATACAGTAATTTTTATGGCATATAGTATATGATTACAGTCATAGACATAATATAGTACTGGAAACATTGTTACATTTTAAAAAACCCACTTCCCTGTGATGATAGGCTGATAGGCAGTTTCTCCAATTACAAGAGAGGGGCATACTGAACAGTAATGTAACTCTTTGAAAGCAAAGTTATAAAACAGTAAGAAAACTAACATTATTTTATATTTAAGATCACTTATGTTATACCTATGTAAGGATAGACTAATATCTACATATATCCTATGCATTCATGTCATACCTTTTTCTTAATTTTTTGATATTTCTAGCCTATTCAGTTCATCTGTGAGATTTTTCAAATTGTTGCAAATCTCCAAAAAAATTTCCAATATCTTTATTGAAAAAATATGCTTATAAGTGGACCCACACAGTTAAAACCATATTTTTCAAGGGTCAACTGTTTTACAATTTTACGGTTTAGTACATTTAAGGAGTCAGGCAACCATTATTGCAATCCAGTTTTTTTAACACTTCAATCACCTCAAAATTATCTCTTGTGCCCATTTGCAGTCACTCCTGTTCCTGCCCCTCAGGCCCAGACAACTGCTAATCTAATTTCTGTCTTTATAGATTTTCCCTTTGTGGCCAATTAATATAAACGGAATCATATACTATGTAGTCTTTCATGTCTGGCTTCTTTTCTCTCAGAATAATGTTTTTGAGGTTCACCCGTGTTTTAGCATGGATCATTCCTTCATTCCTTTTTATTGATGAAGAATATTCCATTGTATGAATAGACCATTTTTTATTTTCCATTCACCACTTTAAGGACATTTGGGTTGTTTCCAGTCTTTAGCTTTTATGGATAATGCTGCTTTGAACCTTCTCATATGGCATATACTTTTGTCATTTTGTAAATTAACCAAGTTACCTTGGTGGTACTACATTTTAAGATTTTTAAATCTTAATTTTATAACCATATTAGTTATATATGCATAGACTCTTGTTAAAAAAAAAAAGTCAAACATTTCAGGAGAAGCAGAAGTTCCCCATTATTCCCACTTTGAACGTGCTAAGGGCTTCTCTAATTGGCTCAATTAGGAAACATTATACTTCAGATCTAGTGTAGGAAACTGTTCAAAAAAGAAAGCATTTCTGGTAGTCTCACCAAATATAACACTTGCTTCTTGGTGTTGTAGGAAAATCAGGTTGAAAAAGATATAGGACTTATCCCCAAAGATTTTACAAGTGTTAAAATTCAATCCAGCAAATATTTATCGAGCCCCTAGGGTGATGACATATAGAAGAATATGGCATTGTTTCTGCCCTCAAGAAGGTCACACTATGGTGGGGGAGACAGATAATAAAAGATAAAATGAAGTACAATTGACAAAGTGCTAAGGGAAAGCAAAAATGGAATTGAGACATATAAAAATCATCTAGGATGACTAAGACTGAAAAAATCAAAGACCCCCAAAAGCAACCTGTGGGAAAGAGGCTATAAATGGGGAAGTAAACTAAAGCCAAAATGAAACAAACAAACAAAAGCTACCATTTAGCTCATCAGAGAGATGAGTTATTACACTTTAAAGAAAGAACAGGATGCTATAAAAATGAAGCAGTCTAAGAATAAAAATGAAGCCTTGTGAATTGAAACTGTGAAAACAGAAGGGTTGAAAGAAACTTGAGGTGCTCTCTTAAAAAAAGAGAAAACAATGGGGAAAAATAGCAAGAAAATACAAGAAAATTTGAGGACCAGTCCAGGAGATCCAAATAATAGAAGTTTCAGAAAGAAAGAATAGAAAAAAGAGAGAGAAGGAAAACTATTAAGAAATAATTCAAGAAATTTCCCAAAACTGATGGGCATATATTTTGAGATTAAGAGAGCCTATCCAGTAACCAGCACAATAAAGGAAGATAGACTTATGCTAATTTACATTATTGTGAAATTTTAGAAACCTGGGGACAAAGGAGATTTTACAATTTTCAGGGAGGAAAAAAGAACGGAACTCATTCCAAGAGTTGGAAAGGCATTGGTTGGATTTCTCAACACTGGGGAGCTAGAATGCACTAGTAAAATGCCTTCAAAATGCTGAGGGTAAATGGGAAACTTAGTGCCAACCTAGAATTCTGTATACAGCCAAATCATGAATTAAGGGTGAGAGTAGAATAAAGACATTTCAGACATGCAAGTTCTCAAAAATGTACCTTTAGATATACACTTTTTGGGAAGATATTGACGGTTGTACTCCAATAATATAAGGGTGTAAAACTAAGAAAAGGGAAAACATGGGATCTAGAAACAGGAGATTCAATGTGGAGAGAGGCAGAGGGAATTCTTGGGATGAATGTGAGGGGAAAACCCCTGGGTGACAGCTGAACAGAAGCCTAGGGGCTGCCAATTTAAATTGAAGTTGGCCAGAAGGCTCCAGAAACAATTTCTTCAAAAAGATGAGACTGATAGAAAATCAAATGTGTTTGAACATATTGAAAACAAATTTGTAGTAATATGTGCATAGAAAATGAAGCAAATGAAAAAAGTAAAGATAATTGTTAACTCCAAGGGGGAAAATATTATCAAGAAAGAGAAGTAAACCTAGTATAACTACATGGTTCAGCTGTAAGTGATGTTTACAGAATGATTAAATGGACGGTTGATGAGAAGAAAGTATAACTATACAAGGACGAGGGGAGACAGGAAGCTGGTGTATATGTAGAGAAAGGGGGTTGGGCGGGAGCTAAATTCTCCTTTTCCATGATGGGAAAACAGTATAAAAAGTCTAAAACCGAAAAAGTCAAGAAATGGCAATATAAACACATTATTTAGAGACGTGGAAGACAATGTAAATAGCTGACAAAGAATAAGTGGTTGCTTCTGGGGAGTGGAAGGAAGAAAGTGGAGGCGGCTGCTGTTTTGCATAACATGGCTTATGGAAGTATTTGATTCTTTAAACTATTTGCAGTACAAGTTTAATGGAAATAAAGTCACCAATTTTTTAAAAGAGGCAAGTGATCAATTCCAACTAGAAGATCTGGGAGGGGCTCCTCCATGTGGGAGCTGAATGGGGATTTTAGCAGGTGGATATGGTGGGGAGGGGCCTCACGGGTGAGAGTATCATGCAGTCAGAAAAGAGGATCAAAAGTATATTGGGGGGACTTCCCTGGTGGCGCAGTGGTTAAGAATCCGCATACCAATGCAGGGGATGTGGGTTCGAGCCCTGGTCCGGGAAGATCCCACATGTTGGGGAGCAACTAAACCCGTGCACCACAACTACTGAGCCTGCGCTCTAGAGCCCAAGAGCCACAACTACTGAGCCCGCGTGCCACAACTACTGAAGCCCACACACCTAGAGCCCATGCTCTGCAACAAGAGAAGCCACCGCAATGAGAAGCCCACGCACGGCAACAAAGAGTAGCCCCCTCTTGCCGCAACTAGAGAAAGCCCGTGGGCAGCGATGAAGACCCAACGTAGCCAAAATAAATAAATAAATAAATTTATTTATTTTTTTTAAAAAAAGTGTATTGGGGAAAGGTCAGTAAGTGTCTTGAATTCCATGCTTAAAGATATACAGACTTCACTCTGGAGATAGTAAGTGCCACTTTGAAGCAAGTGCTTGACCTGCTATGACCTTATATTTCAGAATGAGGCATGAATTAGAAGGAGGAGACACAGGAGGCCAGGAGTGCACTAAGGAGGTTTGCAATACCCCAGGAAAGCAATAGTTTGGGCCTGAGGAAGGACAGTTGACTGTGGGCCTGGCAGAGGTGGGGATGGGCACAGCCCTTGAAATTCCTTTTCTGAGGAGCCAGTGAAATCCATGCATTGTTCTCTCCCATTTTGGTTTCTTCTGCTTCAGATAATGGAACGAGCTCTATTCCACATGGACAACAGCTATAAAATCCCCAATGTCCGGGGCACTGGGCGGCTGTGCAAGACCAACCTGCCCTCCAACACGGCCTTCCGGGGCTTTGGCGGCCCCCAGGCTTTGTTCATTGCCGAGCACTGGATGAGTGACGTCGCGGTGACCTGTGGGCTGCCTGCAGAGGAAGTAAGCGGGGAATCTGGGGGCACAAGTCAGAGGGGGTTAGCCTGCTTTGTATCTTGGACATCTTCCGTGGGGGTAGAGGATGGGCAGGCGCTGGTGAGGGGCGGGAAGCTCAACTTCCAGTTATGCCCCCCTGGTCTCTTGCCACCGACCAGGCCTCAGTGTCTCTCTCCTTGGGAAGGTACGGAGGAAGAACCTGTACAGAGAAGGGGACCTGACACACTTCAACCAGAGGCTTGAGGGTTTCAACTTGCCCAGGTGCTGGGATGAATGCCTGAAGAGCTCTCAGTATCACGACCGGAAGACTGAGGTTGACAAGTTCAACAAGTAAGCGCCAGGAGGGGAGGCGCCTGACGTTGTGGGGCTCTCTGGGTTTCAGATTCTATAGCCTTCTTGCTGAACTCAAAATAAGAATAATAACTTAAGAGGTAACTTAGGAGGCTGCTGTGGTTGCTAACTCAGTCACAGCCATCTCTCTGAGATCCTGAAATGGTCTTCAGCCCTGGGGCTCGGGGCTCACAGCACTCAGCGTCATAGCACGTCAGCGTGGTCCATCTTTATACGTTTGTGTGCCTTCTGGGCAGACGATGTTCTAGAGAACACCGGCCTGGGACTAAGAACACCACGTTATGTGCCTACCTCTGACACTAATCTATAAATGTGACCTTGGCAGTCACTCCGTCTCCTTGGGTCTCAGTTTCATCATCTGTAGAGTGGGGATAATTGTGCTGGCTCTGTCTTTCTGACAGAGTTACTTGGATAAGCAAATATACAGCACAAAGAAAGTATTATCATTATCATCAGCGAGCCACAGTTCCTCCCTGGGGCGAGTACAGTCCATGATCACCAGAGCACTCTGACCCAATCCGAATCCCACTCAGGGAAGCAGAGCGATGACACTTTAAAGTCAAGACTTTCAAGGGTGGGCCCTGTTTCAGCTCCACTGGAGGATCTAGAACCCAAATTTCCACTGTTCTCATTTTGTCTACACAATTGAAGCACAACTCAGTTATGACAGAGACTAAGTGGGCAATTCCAAGGATGCTTTGTCCCAATTTTACAAAGATAGTGACATAAGATATGTCCAATCTGACATGAATATAGTGGAGAAGCTGCTATGAGAATTTTTTTTTTTTTTTCCTTCAGGGAGAATTGTTGGAAAAAGAGAGGATTGTGCATAATTCCTACCAAATTTGGAATAAGCTTCACAGTTCCTTTTCTGAATCAGGTAATTGCTTTATATAATTTTGTCCATCTCCACTGCACTGGGGCCCCATTTCCCCCTCTGCTTGCAGTGTTGCAAGGGAAAGCCCATTGTCACAGGAACAGAGCTGACCAGAGGAACTCTTTGCTGTTTAAATGAAAGTTGAACTTGCACATCCCTATTTGATCTGGGGTCAATGTCTAGTTCTTATCTTCCTGCCTATAGGACTATGGACATCTGTTCTGCCTTTCTAATCCCATTTCTTTGTCAGGAGAATCAGGACAAAGACCTACCTCCCTCTTAGGATGGGTGACAGAGAGATATGAAAAAAAAAAAAAAAGTAGTTTTGCAAACTACTGAAAGACTATATAATTAGATCATGAGATTTATACTGCTTTGATTTTTCTGTCTGAGGTTTCTATCCAAACTTCTACTGCTGGTTTTCTTTTTCCTGGGCTCCAGTACTTTTGGTCCCAGGCCTTAAACTGAGTTAGGATTTGCTGAATTTTCTGTTTGGTGTCGTTCTCTTCCCTTAGGCAGGAGCCCTGATCCACGTGTACACAGATGGCTCTGTGCTGGTGAGCCACGGGGGCACAGAGATGGGCCAAGGCCTTCACACCAAGATGGTCCAGGTGAGCAGTCTGGAGACCGTGGGCATCCGCCCCAGCACTGTGGTGTCTGCGTGAGGGAAGATGCTATGAAAAAGAGAGCAGTGCCACATACCAGAAGCAGAGGCGGGCCTAGGCTCTGGCCCTAGCCCTGCTGCTCATTTACATGTGACCCTGGGCAAGTCTGCTCCTCCTCTTGGCCTCAGTTTCCCCATCTGTGCAAAGGGGTTGGCCAGGTGATGATTCAGGCCACTTCCATCACCAGCCCTCTAGGGCTCTGTGACTGTGTGTAAGGTGTGTGTGTTATGCGTATTAAGGTAGCTGGCTACCCTCACTCACATGGCACTCCTCCCAGGGGCGCTGAATTAGAGTTGGCATACCTGCTTGGCCTGTGGGCATGGGCCGAACTGGATTTTTTTAAAAGCCAGGGTTAGTTTAAAAAGGCATTGTTCATCACCATTACATTTATGACTTTTTTTTAATCCAACCAAACCACTCCATAAAGTGCTGCTTCAGATTCAGACAGATGTGAGAGCATCCGAGTCTCAGTAGAATTATGGTTTACGAGATGATTTTCTTTCCTGTAACAGTGAATCTGAATCTCATCTTGGGGAGAAGGTAGGAGAAGGTAGCCAAGCCCTTTCCTAGGGAGTGACGTCCTCTCTGTTCGCAGGTGGCCAGCAGAGCTCTGAAGATCCCCACCTCTAAGATCTACATCAGCGAAACAAGTACTAACACTGTGCCTAACAGCTCTCCCACGGCTGCCTCTGTCAGCACCGACATCTACGGACAGGCCGTCTACGTAAGGAGCCTCGGGCCACCGCGCTGAGGGCCAGCCCAAGGCGGGGGGCCTGGAGAGTCCCCGGGCTGGGGGCTGGAGTGGTTCCTTGCAGGCTCGCGGCTGTGGCCATGCCTCTGGCTCTCTTCTCCAGGGGACACCAAGCTGAAAGAGGGGCTCAAGACCCACAGCCGCTTCCATCAAGGCCAGGAAGGATGAACGTGGGAGGGCAAGGGCAGCTGGAGGGAAAGCAGGGGATTCTGGGAGGACACAAGACAATGGAGCGAAATTGAAATTCGATTGTGGGGTCAGCCAGGTCAGACCACGTGCTTTGTTTGATGTCATCAAACAAAGGCGTTTGATGGGAGAAGGCACCTCCTTAGGGATCCCTCAACATCTCCCCCTCTGTCAGCCTCAGGACTGGGTCAGGAAGTGCTCTCCAAGCAAGGGCCAACGGCTTCTACCCGGGGACTCAGACATTCCCAAGAGGGTGGCAAGGCTGTCTGAGTGGCACTCTGGGCACAGCATCGCTTGGAGGACCTCGGGGTTTTGTTTGGGTCTGGGAACGCAGAGGACTGATGTGTCTGCCATGTGGGGCATGTGTTCTTCAGGAAGCCTGCCAGACCATCCTGAAAAGGCTGGAACCCTTCAAGAGAAAGGATCCCAGCGGCTCCTGGGAAGACTGGGTAAGTCTGAGCTGATTCAAGTCGCTTTTGCAAATTAAAGTGAAGTTAAGAGCAGGGCTTTGTCCCTGATCCTGGGCAGGAATAAGAGGTTGGGATCTAGTCACACACGCAAAGAGAAGTTGAGGTGCTCTGTGTGCTTTCACAGGACAAGTCAATGCTCAGCCATACTGGGCCCCTCTCTACAGTGTTCATAGTTGAGGGAAGTCACTTGAGGAGAATTTTTGATCCAGAATCTTGACAGCCCTGTGGGAACTAGGGGTTCGGCTACCCTGAGCCTCAGAAGACGGGGTGAGTGCTACCTCTGCCTCACTGGGAAGTCTTGGTCCCTCGGGGCTGGTCCCTCGCCCCACTTGTTTGCAGTCTTGCTGAGCCTCGTTTTCTCCAAACCTCCATCTCTCGGAGGGCTGCCCCAGGAGCCTCTCCCCTTGCCCAGCTCTGGGGTCCAGAGACTCTATCTGTGAGGGGGCAGGGAAAAAGATACTGCCCACGAGTTTATATCGTCTCTGTGATTTTAAGAGTGACACAGCAAGCACTCATGATAAGAATGAGCCCAGTTCTCTGATTTCTGGTTCAGAAGCCTGCATGTCAAAAACCCTCAGAGGGAGCTGCAAGGAAGTGTCTCTCAGGTGGGAGACCTCAGCTGCTCCCATGAGCAGAAATAGCAATGGTGGCCCTGCCTCACCTTCCCCTAATGTTGGAGTGAAAGGACTGGATATAATAGTAACACATAAAATGTGACCACACGTGAACCAGCACAGATAGTACAAGTCTCCCTCAATAGAGTCAAAGAAAATAAGCTATTTCTCTCTGACTCACTCACCTTACTATGCCTCATACAACCTGTACTTCCCTGCCCACACTCATAGATACCACATGAATGTGGGTTGATTTTGGTAGTTTGAATTTTAGTGTGGATTTGTAAGGCAACGTAATTGTTTTTAATAATGCCTTTCCGATCCGTTGACCTGGGCTTTGTCCTCAACTATCGGCCATGTAGTCCAGTGTTCCTTATAGGCAGATAACCCCCAAAAGGCCATTATCAGAAGGGTGTGATCAGGAGATGACAGGCATCAAAGCTCTTTAGTGTTTGTACTGTACTGAAAAACAAGCCATTACTGCCACCACTATGATCTATGTATATATTTGATATCATGCACATATAGTAAGGATCCTAGAGAAATTTTTTCTCTAAACCTTAGTTTTCTCATCTGTAAAATGAAGATAATAATCTTCATAAATGCTGATCTTATAGGATTGCACTGAATATTAAGTAAGACGGTATCTGTAAAGGACTCAATAGCATCTGGTATATAGTAAAGTGCTTGGTAATTGACAATGATTATGATGCAAACTATATCAGTAACAAATTAAATCTTAGAGCTGTGGATATTGAAAGAAAGAGAGAGGAAGGAAGGGAGGAAGGAAGGAAGGAAGGAAGGAAGGAAGGAAAATTTATTATGTAGCTAAAGAGATAGAATGGGTGGAGAGATGGATAGCTTTATTAATAGGAAAGTATAAATAAGAACACAAGGCTAACATGTTAAGTATCAAATGAGCAGTGTACAGAGCTGCTGTTGTAATGCCCAGATTAGGGAGTAATCACAGGAGAAGTGGATGAAGAGGCAAGCTTGAGCTGGTTGCTGAGGGAAGAAAAGGATTTGGGCAGATATAGCAGAGGACCCACATAAACAAAGGTGCAGATGTGTGGGGACATGAAGGATTGGGAGAGACTTAACACTTGATTTTGGCTGGAGTAGCAATGGTGTGTGTGTTACATAAAGCCAGAGAGAAGACTGGGGTCCTGAATGTCAGGCATTTGGTCTATTGCTCTGTAGGCAATGGGGAGGCGTGGAAAGCTCTAGAGTAGGGGAGTGACATGGGTAGTGTGGTGTGTTAAGATGATCCCTTTGACTTGGCTGGGCTACACGGCAGGGCGAGGAGGCGACTTGAGGCAGGAAGACCAGTTAAGAGGCTACTGCAGTGCTCCAGGCTTCAGATGACGAGGACCTAGTGCAGGGGGTACGGTGAGAAGGGGAGGTAAGGTATGGAAGTGAGAATCACTAGTAAAAAGAGTTGATCAGCTTCCAGATGAGGAGGACGAGCTCCTGAAAGTTTAGTGCTGGGCCAGGGTTTCTGGAAACCATGGTTCCCCCTTCCTGATGGCCATTTCCTCTCCTCAGGTTATGGCTGCCTACCGGGGTACGGTGAGCTTGTCTGCTACTGGATTTTACAGGTAAGTAAGGCACTGATCTCGCCCATCTTACAGTGTGTTGTCATCCTAACCTCTGCAGGGCCCTCCAGCACTGAACTCTGTCAGCCTATGGTCAGGAGAGAGCAGTTCCACCAAAATGCTTGTCTCTCCAATGGATTTCCACTAGCTTCAATTTAAAGATCCTCTAAAATACGTGGGCTTACCCAACTCTGTGCCAAAAGCGCGAGCTGTCATATCGGAAGACCTCTGTTCTAGTTCTGGTCTTAAAGTATACTATTCCACTTGGGGGAATCACTGGTTCTCCCTGAACCTGTCTCCTCATTTATTGACATAGTGCATCAATTACCAGCCACTCCCGCCTCAGCGTCCTCCTCAGCAAGAACCAAAGGCGTCTGGTGTTCCGAGTTACCCGTGTGTGTTACTTTGTGCTACGCGTCAGATTTCTTTAAGGAGGCTTTCCTTCAAAAGAATGAGAGGAGGATTTAGAGCACGTAGTCCTGTTACAAAATGCAGAATTCAGTGGACTTAAAGTGAGTTTTAGAAAAGAGCACGTATCTTCCGCAACTTTAAAATTCAGTAGCAGAGACCCTGTCCAACAGCTTTAGAAGCTGTAAAAAGATATGATCGTATTTACTGTCAGCCATAATGTTTTAGCTTTCTCTGGGAAATTTAACTAGGACCTTTTCTTTCACAGATCAGTGGATTTGGAAAATAGTTCAATGTTTGCTTTAAAAGGTTTTGTGTGAATTTATGAATATATATAATATACATGTAATATAAATGTATATATATACTTTTAGGGCAAAGTAATGTTTTGCCAGTGCTCGTTGGGTTATGTAATATTTGACCTACACAAACACAAACTAACGCAAATTTTCTCATAAGTTTCTATTTCATTTTTAGAGTTGATAAAACTGGGGTTATATCAGGGAACACCCAGATGAAGATGGTGAGGTCAGAGGTCAAAGAAGGTGATGATCTCCTGGGAGAAGCCTTTTCCCTCAGCCCTGTATTGGTTTTGTTTTCATGCAGATTCTGATCACATCAGCTCACATCATTATTTCTGTGTAGTGAATAGAATAACACAGATACAGTGTTATAAACAGAGAACACACACACATACATTCGTATATGTTGACTCATGCAAAATTGGAATCTTATAAGATATTCAGGATTGAAAAAGAAAAAAAAATTATAAAAGAGCATCTGTTTTTATTAACAACCCTCTGCTCAAATCATTTGTTGAAACTTAGAAGGGGTCTGTAGATGAGGAGTAATACCAGGCAAGGTGGCTGCTTTAAGAGACACCCAAGTTGGCACGAGGTACTGATCTTACTACCTTTCACCTTGAGAAAGGTGAGCAGCCCCATGAGCAGGTGAACTTGTATGAACAGCTCACAAGCTGGCCCAGAAAGAACCTTTGGTTCTGAGATCTTGAATTCCTATTCAGTAGATCATTTGGAGTGTAGCTTACATGTCCTTCATGAGCTCAGGCAGATCTGTCACCTCTGTTTCTACCATGTAGAGGCCAGCATGCTGGGACCCTCCACTGCTCTGCTCTACAGAATGATTCATATAAAGGCCATTGGCAAAATAGAGCAGAGGGCTTCCCTGGTGGCGCAGTGGTTGAGAATCTGCCTGCCAATGCAGGGTACACGGGTTCGAGCTCTGGTCTGGGAAGATCCCACATGCCGCGGAGCAACTAGGCCCGTGAGCCACAACTACTGAGCCTGCGCATCTGGAGCCTGTGCTCCGCAACAAGAGAGGCCGCGACAGTGAAAGGCCCGCGCACCGCGATGAAGAGTGGCCCCCACTTGCCACAACTAGAGAAAGCCCTCGCACAGAAACGAAGACCCAACACAGCCATAAATAAAATAAATAAATAAAAATAAATTTAAAAAAAAAAAAAAAAAAAATAGAGCAGAGACAAGGGACAAAAGGCTCCGGAGTGCCTGGGTTTCATGAACAGGTTCAAAATGTTCAAAACTCATGGACTTTTTTGAAGAACAGCTGAATAAAAAATAAAACCTTTAGCGTCTTAAGATTTTATGGGACAAGCTATTTGTGTTTGTATGAGTGGGAGGCATGTTCCTCTTAATACATGTGCAGTATTTTCTCTTTTCTCCCCCAGGACACCCAACCTTGGCTACAGCTTTGAGACAAACTCAGGGAATGCTTTCCACTACTTCACCTATGGGGTGGCTTGCTCTGAAGTGGAAATTGACTGCTTAACAGGGGATCATAAGGTAAGAAGTTTGCAAAACTTTAGTACTCAAGGGAAAAAGAGAAACATCTGAAATTGCAGTACAAAGAGTTGATAGGAATGAACTTTCTGGTTGGGAAAATAATGTGTTAAATCATGCCTTGGCAAACTTCCTATAGAGGACCAGAGAGTAAATATTTTAGGTTTTCTGGACCACAGAGACTCTGCCTCAATTATTTCACTCTGTCTTGTAGTGTGAAAACAGACATGAACGTGTGTCAACAGATGCTCATGGATGTGTTCCCATAAAATGTAATTTATGCACACTGAATGTGAACTTCGTATAGTTTTCATGTGTCACAACATATTCTTTTTATTTTTGTCACTCATTTAAAAATGTGAAAACCATTTGTAGCTCACAGGCCCTAGAAAAACAGGGGATAGGCTGGGTTCAGCCTGTGGAATGTAATTTGTGAACCCCTTCCTTACATGATCAACCCAGACACAGACAGGTTCAAAGCCTCAGGAACCTGGGGACCTGCCCTTCCTACTCACACTGCTGCCTGAGTGTCCCCGGAGTGGTCTGCTTGTGAAAGTACTACTCAGGTTGGCACTTAATAACCTAAGGGTCACCAAGACCCATCTATCATTCCACACATCCCTTTCTTTTCAAACTGCTTTTATTTTGCTGTCTGCACTAGAACCTCCGCACAGACATCGTCATGGATGTTGGCTCCAGTCTGAACCCTGCCATCGACATTGGACAGGTAAGACTCCTGGGGGGTCAGAGTGGTGACAGACTTGGCCACTGATGTGCCCCACCACCTCCTAGGGTCCCCAGACACAGCATGTTGTCCACTGTCATTTTTAAGCAGGTCTGAGCACGGTACCAAGTGAGTCTCCCTGAGTGGGATTTAGGTAGATGAGAGCCCACCCACCTCTCGGGGCGGAAGACAAATCCACGTGGTTAAACCTGGAAAGGGCACTCATACATCAGAAAACAAGATGATGGGTGGTGGGAACACTGGGTGTGCACACACTCAAACGCACGCACACATGCACACACACGCGCACACATGCGTAGTCTGAGCGGGAGCATGAGGGGGAGTGGAGATTGAGTTTGGGATCAATGTGCAGGCCGTGGGATCTCGGGTCAGAGGCACCTTCTCCCTCCTCATTCCTCTTCCACCGAGGACAGCTGTTGCACCCTAGGAAGTAAATGCTACCAAGCGCGGGGTGGTGGAGGGTCCTGGGAGCAAAAGACATGGGTTCCAGCAAGAGGAATAAAGGGATGGCTGGAAGAAAATCACTTTGGGAAAATAGAATATTAAGCAGAGCAGCAGAACAGAAAAAGACAGAGGGAGGAATCAAGAACTGAGGTATTGAACATCTGGCAGAAAATGTTCATTGTGTTTCTCGAAACTGGACAGTTACTGAGTATAGAGAGACTTAGTCATAAATCTGTTTATTAACTCACTGAACAGTTGTGGTGAGGAGCCCCTCCTACAGGCAGGCGCAGGGCTCAGCGTGGCAGACACAGATGCTCAGCCCCCGGTCTCCCCCAGACACACTTGTTTAGCTACGATGGTGCCACATAGCACGACTCTGAGCAGTGAGGCTGGGAGAGCAGACGTGTGGGCCAGCAGAGCATGGCAGTGCCCTTTAAGAGATCTGTAAGCTACAGCAGAGGCGCTCTTCTCCCGGAGGGCAGGCAGGGCTGGGAGTTCAAAAAGCCTCAATTCTACTATCCAGGAAAGTCCTCCTCTCTTGTGGGGCTGCCCCAAAGCGCATGGTCCCACTCAGCACACAGGAGGGGCGTGGGCCCCTGCGGGACGCTCAGCCGCCATCAGCTCACGAGCTTGCTTCTCAGCTCGGGGTCGCCATTTCTCCCCTGGCAACGTGGAAGGAACATCTCCATCTGCCGCGTGGCAGGTTCTAATGGGAAATTACGCCTACAGCTGCGTGTCCCTCCTGGAATGGCCGACAAGTTCTGAAACTGATTTCAACCTCAGTGCCTTTGCTCTGCCTACACTGATGCCTGGCAAAGGCCCAGATCAGTTATCCTGGGCTGGGGAGGGAGCCAGGGAAGCAGTGGGGGGCTGTTTTCAGCTTCTTTCCAGGCTCCACTGCAGGTGGGGCTTGGTGCCCGCTGTGGGAAGCAACACCTGTCTTTGGGTGAGGGGGGCGGGAAGGCAGGGTAGCCACGGTCTCTGCCTGCCCTGCAGGTGGAAGGGGCATTTGTCCAGGGCCTGGGCCTCTTCACCCTGGAGGAGCTGCACTACTCCCCTGAGGGCAGCCTGCACACCCGCGGCCCCAGCACCTACAAGATCCCTGCGTTCGGCAGCATCCCCACGGAGTTCAGAGTGTCCCTGCTCCGCGACTGTCCCAACAGGAAGGCCATCTATGCATCCAAGGTACTGTTGCCCTGGGTCTGTGCTACCTTCCCGTCTACACTGTGGGAAACCACGGGTGGTGATGAGGGCCTCCAGCCACCCGCCATGTGGGTCTGTGGGGGGCTCGTGTGGAAGAGAGAGGAGAGCCTGACACGAGCCTTGGTGAGGGCGATGGAGGGGTGGGCAGTCCTGCCTGGGAACATGGGGAACTGGGTCAAGGGTGACACCACCTCTGTGTGGTCCAAGCCAGCTCTTGCGGGTACGCTCAGAGGGATTCCTTAGTTCAGTCCTGTAGGTCGAAGCCTGACCTACACCCCCGTCTCAGGTGTGCATCCCCGATGCTTGATCTTAGAGATGATCTCACAGGTCCAGCACCCATGTTGTCTCATGAGAATCAGCCTATTCACTGCACATGGGGCAGCGCCTCTGTGCACACACTGTCACCTCCTTCAGGGTCCACCACTACACCTTAAGTCTTGATCAGCACTCCTGGATGGTTATAACCATCCTCTATTTCCTCCATGCCCTGAATAAGTATGAAAAAATGGTTGAAAATCAATGAAGCTGATTGATACAGTCGTTGGTCTAGGAAGGAAGACAGATAATTACTTGTAACCAATGAGACACAGCCCTTTGCTCATCTCACGGTTTACTTTCCTGTGGGAGAGCCTGGGATACTTTGTGATCCTTGCCATTGGCTCTTACACTTTACTGCACATCAGATCACTGGGCGGTGGAGCTCATGATAAAAATGCAGCTCCACTGGGCTCACCCTTAGAAATTTTAATTCGGTAGGTCTGGGGTACAGCCCTGGAAACTGCATTTTTAGCAAGTGTCCCTAGTGATTCTGATACAGGCAGTCTGTGATCTATGCTTTGGGGGGATAAAACAACCTCTGCTAGCGAATAGTTTAATTCCTATTTGTCATGATGCCTCTATTTCAGCAAAATTGTAAGAATAATTATGATGCCTGTAAATGTTGGTGACAGAGCTGCAGGTGGATTATTCCCCTAGGCTTATTGCTGTGAGGAAAGGGTCAGATTTTTTTTTTTTTTTGTCTGTAAAATATAGTTACTTAATATAACTTTCAACGGTCCATTGTATTTGCATGGTGTCATCAGAGAAAATCACATAGTAAGAGTTAGAAGAAATAGACCCACAAGGTTGAGTCATTTACTAGACTGATTGTTCTCAGCCTCCGATTAATTTTGACCGTCCCTCCTGTCTTGCTCGATGCAGCCACTAGTGCCGCTGGGCTACCCGACACCCCCAGCCCTGCAGATGTGGAAGCTGGGCCCTCCCCTGACTCCCCGCCTATACTCTGCTCTGCCCACTCAGGCTGTTGGTGAGCCGCCCCTCTTTCTGGGCGCCTCCATCTTCTTTGCCATCAAGGATGCCATCCGCGCAGCTCGGGCTCAGCACACAGATAATAATACGAAGGAGCTTTTCCGGCTAGACAGCCCCGCCACCCCGGAGAAGATCCGTAATGCCTGCGTGGACAAGTTCACCACCCTGGTATGATGCCCCCTCAGTCTGGGGAGGCGGGGCATAGGCTGGGGAAGGTTCTCTTGCAGAGAGAGGGGTGAGACGGTAGGCTCTCTCTCAACTGGGAAGCCTTGGGTCCACGCCCGCCCTCTGCTATGCAGTTGAGGTACCTCCTCCAACCTGCAGGAAAATAACAAGAAACCCCTTAAAGCTGCAGCTTGCAGCTAGGCCTCCTGAGAGGAAGGAGGGCTGTTTGATGCACATTTATCACCCACAGATTTCATTATTTTCCATAAAGTTGAGGGTGATGGATAAAACTCCAGAAGAACCTAATCTTTTGTGCCCATCCCTGGCATTTTTGAGACCCTTCTTTGTTAAACACACTGTGTGAAGTACTAAGGAGATGGAGAGAAAAAGAAGAATTAATTAATGAATGAGATGGACCACATTTGTTCTGTGATTACCCTGTGCCATGCTGATACTGGGGACACATAAGTGTCCTTGAAGAATTTGCAGCCTTTTAGGAAACCAGATGATTGCACTACGTGGTGATCGGTTACTACCTTGGAGGCGTGTGTAGCAGTGAACTCCACGGTCACTGGAATCATTTTGGGGAAGCCCCTATGTGATGCCTGTGGAGACAATGCCTGGCAAAAGGAGGCTGTGCCGGGACAGTTTCATCCACTGTTGGAGCCTCAGAAGCAGCGCATTCTCTGAGTTGGGCTGAAGTGGGCCCTGCCTACACAGGACTCTCCAACTGCCTTTGCAGCCTCTGTTGAGTTAGCAGAACTGGATTCTTCCTGATACCCAAGTTGGATTTCCTCTTGGGTATTTGATAGGAAATTCGATAGGCCTTTTGGGTTTCAAGATGAAGTGGGTACTCATGAACCCAGTGTGCCAGGGATGGGAAGGGTACAGGAGAAGCCCTGGGGGCAGGCAAATCTGCCATCAGTACTGAGGGTGAGGAAGGCAGATGGGTCCCCAGTCAGGCTGCCCTTTAGGTTTTCCAGTAGATTTAGCTTCAGCTTGAGGACCACACAGCTCATGTGCGGGGCTCCCAGGCAGTGAGATGCCCACACCTGGGCAGCAACCTTCCCATAGCCCAGAACCTTCCCACCGTGGCCCCAGTGCTGACCGTTACCCAAACCCCATTCTCACAGGGCAGAGGTGCTGCATGGCCCCCAATAAGCGCACACAGATTGCAAAGTTAGCTCCTTGTAAACAGTCTGATGCAGAACTCAATGATTTGATGAGCCCCTCCCTCTGAGGCCCTAGACCTAAAGCAAAGATTCTAACCTAAGCCCCTTCCTTTGCGATGCTACAACACACCGGTGATTTAAAATCCCTGCAATGGATTTGCATGAGCAGCTGATCCATGAGCCAACTGTGCTTTTGAAGGACTGTGTCACATGACAAAGGACCACTTCTGTATTTGGTCATCCCTGGATCTCCACAGCCTGCCACAGTGCTTACCACATGGATCGTGCTTAATAAAAATAAACGAATGACTAGGAAATTAAGGGGTCCTGCCCTGGGGGCACTCCCACCAGCTGGGACTGCAGAGTGGTGTCTGGTCTTGGAATGGTGGTTGGCACTGGTGTCCCGAGCTATGTGAAGACCCTGCAATAAGTTCTCTATTGTTCCTTCCTAGTGTGTCACTGATGTACCAGAAAATTGTAAACCCTGGTCTCTGAAGGTCTGAAGAAAAAAGCCCCATTGGAGTCTTCTTATCCTACACTGGGGATTCCATGGAAGATGGAACTTGCCCTGCAGAACATGAATTTATAAAAGTTGCAGGATGACAACGGTGTGATTCATCAGGATGGTGTTTGGAAGAACACTGAATGCATTGGAAGATTTTGATCAAAAATATGATTTATAAACACAATGATAAGCAAATTCAGAAATGTTAGGCCCAAGTGGCTAATAGGCAATTAGCATCATTTCATGTCTGTTGTAATCATGTATTTGAAATAGGTTTAGGAAGTGTTTGTGCTATGTCCCAACTCACTGGACAGCCTGTATAACCTCAAGTGTTGACAGTGTCTGTCTTTCAAAGAGGATTTCCACAAACCTCCAGAAGCATAAACCAAAGTAACTCTAAATCTGTGTGCCTTCCTCAGAAAGCTTTTCCTTCAAACCAATGAGCATCATATTATAACCTCATATCCACACTCAGATTTGCAATGGGACAGTGGGGTGAGATTCAAACCTCTAAGCACTTCATTGGAGAGAATAAAGAATGAAACAAATTCAAGGTTAATTGGATTTAATCTTCTTAAGCTGCATAAAGTAAGATTATTCTATAACACCAAAAGCCAACAAACCCAGTTATCGAGTACCTACAGTGCATTAGCTTCTTCCTCTTCTCCTTTGTGCATTAAAAAAAGATCAGTTTTAAAAATCTTCAACTGAAGCCAGTAGTTCCCATCTACAAACGAGGCTACTCGAATCAAGATAGGCCAGAGAAACAACAGTCAAGGAGCCTGGGTTCTCTTCCCAGCCATGTCTCTAACTATCTTTGTGACCTTAGACTGTCACTTCCCTTTTCTGTGCTTCATTTTACTGCAAAATGAAAGGATTGGACTGGAATAATCTCTTAAGGTCTTCTCTGGATCTAAAGGTCTATAAATATATGACCTAAAAACTCCAGTTATATAAGGGAACTGCAGCGCTCAGAGGCTTGTTTCCCTTACTGTGATGTGCTATCTGGGCTTCATGAACTTGACTTAAATCCCCCCAAGTGTCTGAGGTTGGAAAAGAGAATAGGAGAAAGGCAAGGATCCCCTCTGCTTGTTCTGACGGGTGATTGCATCACTACCTGGTGCTAGGTGGACAGTGTGACCTTGTCATGTGCCTTCACTGTATAAAATATCCAACATTCTGCTGGATGGGATCCACGGTTCTGGCCACAGAAGGAGGACAGTGTAAACCATGCAGCTGAGCCCGGTTCTTGATGTCACTAAGAAATGAAACTGTCAGCTGGTTGGCATGTGAGAAATGCTTATTAATCACCATAATCACACCAAATGCTGACATCTGCCATATATTAGCCAGCCTTCATTGCTAGAGAATGCACACACCAAACACTCACATGTACACACACACACACACACACACACTTTCTTACAAAATTCCTTTCTTCAGAATATTCTAGGCTGTTTTACAGCATGATGAAAACTGAAGAGCTTTAGAAATAAAACCGGTATTTACACTGAGATCCACACAGGTCCGTTTCATTGATTTTCTGGAATGTTCTAGAACGTGGCCTGAAACTGAGATGTGTCTGTCAGCTGTTATTAGTCTATCAGGGCTGAGCAATGACTGAATTCCCTTCTGAGCTTAGGAACAGAGGCAAGGCAGGGTGGTCGTGAAAATCAAACAGGCAAGTGCTTTGTGAGCTGTAAATCACCGTGCTATTCCGAGGTGTTGCCTTCCTCGGACACCTGGCCTTGCCTTGTTGTCTTATCTGTAAACTGCTTCAACTCTGTAAAGTGAGGGTCCTTGGGCTTGGTGTCGCACAGGCGATGCCAGCATTGACTGCAGTATCTCACTGCAACCTGCAGAGGGCAGTGGAAGACTGGACATGAGACCATAGTCTCCAGCTGGCCCGGCAGCTTGGCGTCTGCTGTAGGTTAGTTACCGGGGAGTTGCTTTAGTGCCTCAGGATAGACCGGGTATCTTCAAAGGTCTCTTCAAGAGCCGGATTTGAAGCTGATTTAGGGTTTCAGACTGACAAAAAGCTCCTCAAAGGAGCTCTCAGAAGACATGGGTCAGCTGTGGGAGTCCGAACTCCTGGTGAATGGCTGGCAGGGGAAGGCAGGTCTTACTTTCTCAGCATCTACAACTTGCCAGGTGCCAATTTTCGTGTTTTACATACGGGGTCTCATTTAATCATCCCAGTGGCCTTAAGAGGTAGTGCTTTAATCTCTGTAATGACATGAAGAAGAAACCCTGCCCACAGCCGTGCAGAAGGGTTACTCACGGGCATTTACTCCTGGAAAACAGGCTGCGATTGAGCCATGCAGGCAGGGAAACCTGGCATATACCGGGAGTCCCTCTGCCTGTCAGAGTGCACCCGTGCTACGCAGGCTCCCAGAGGTTGGAGGAGGCCCCGATCGCCTATCTGCTCGCCTGTGTGCAGGTTAGGATTCTCACAGGGGCGTGACCAAGCCGTGGACTGCGGTCCGAGGGCAGCTGATGAACTTCAACCTACTGCAGCTAGAAGGTGGCTGGGGAGCCCGGACGGGGAGGGCAGGATGGATGGAGGTCGTAGGAGGAACCGTGGGCAAGGGATAAGGACAGAAATAGTCCCAGCGGATTGATTTACGACTGGGAACATCCCCGGGCCCATGGTATTTTTATCTTTAGCGGAGGGGGAGCCTGGAAACCATTCCTTTTGCTGCCTATTTTAGATCCTGGGACAAGGCTGTTCGGAACATGCAGCTTCCTTGACCTGCTGAGGCTTGACGTCACCCTGGGGCCTCCCCAGACCCAGGGACCTGTCCTTTTGTTTCGTCTCTATCCTGGACTGGGGGAGTACATGTCCCCAAGGCAGGAGACAGATCCTGTGACAATCTCATCACCTGAAACAAAGCAGCCCACCGATGGGAATGGAAATGTCAGGAACTGCCCAAAGGGTTTTTGGCATCATCTCTGTCCTTGAACTGGCCTGGCCCTGACCTTGTCCAATCTTCTAGACCGACTCAGCATCCTAGAACTGGAAAGAACTTGGGAACCATCAAACTCAAGCTATTTGTTTAAGAGCCAAGAATCGTAAGCCCAGAGAGGGTAACTGACTTGTCTACTGTCCCACAGCCCTTTAGTGGGAGAGACAGGCTTATGACAAGGCTGCCTGACTCCTGGTCCAGATGCTTTAAACTAAATCATACATCCACTAGTCAAGCGAGCCTTCTCTTAGGCAACCTTTGGGTCAAATTGCGGGGAAAATGATAGAATTCTAGTCAGGTGGGGTGGGAAGAAGATATGGACAGCTTGGAGCCCAAGACAAACACTGTGCCCTACCGTCGCCTGTGATCTAGGACAAGATGCTGCAATTGGAATCCTTCTGAAGCTCCACAGGTGGGAACAAAATAGTAAGTGCAAAACATCCCCTTGTTCCAAGTGATGGGCTAGGTCATCTATGCGAGACTTGCATAGGGGCTTGGCTGGAAACGGACTTTGCTGCCTTTAGCTCATCACCTACCTCAGGGAATAAAGAAATGAAATATAGAGTTTGAGATATTGGAGAGAGAGTATATCTTTGAAGACAGCAAGATGTATATCCTCCC
This sequence comes from Balaenoptera borealis, assembly GCF_965194805.1. NCBI lineage: Eukaryota > Metazoa > Chordata > Mammalia > Artiodactyla > Balaenopteridae > Balaenoptera > Balaenoptera borealis. The sequence continues at coordinate 66,853,182 of NC_138871.1, forward strand.
TGTTAAAGAGAAAGGGGGGAGGGAGGAAGGGATGGAGGGAGAGAGAGAGAGACTGTGTATGGGGCAGCGTTTTCCCCCACCAGGTCAGGGGAGGGCGAGCTTCAGGGGTCCACTCAGAGACCCACATCCTGAGAGCTTCTTGAGTGGCTGTGGTTGGATCAGCCTGAGGCAGCAGAGCAGCAAGAGGAAGTGGGTGAGAGCGAGTTACCCATCCTCCAGTGTCAGGGCAAGGATACCAATGTGGCCACACTGGAGGAAGCCACCCAGGAGGACTGCCTGGAGGGGGCGATGTAATCCCAACAGAGGGAGAGACCATTTTGTGCCTAGGGATCAAACTAGCCTCTGGTCAGCTTGCTCCAGGGTGGCCCACTGGAGCACCTTTCCGAGTGCTCTACTGTGCCTTTGTGATGGCCCGAGCCTGAGACCTGAGATTTCTCACTCAGAAATCTTTCCTGAGATTGAGCCCTGAATGTTGGGGGAGGGGGCTTAAGAACAGCAGTGCCCAGGCTGCTCCCACTGTTCTGATGTACTCAGAACACCAGCCCTAGAAGCACAGAGCGCGTTTCTGAGAGTCTGGGCAGCGTGTGGCTTGCTGCCTTCTCCTCCTGCCTGCCCATCCCCATCACATCCTAGCTGGGCTGGAGACCAGGGCCCTTCCTCTGCGCAGCCAATTGTCCTCACCCATCAACAGTGTTGAACTGACCCATGCGTGTGCCCTGTGTTCTTCCTCCCATGAGATGTGTATTTCCTGGGGTCCTCCTGTCCATGTGATGTACTGGAGGGAGGCTGCCTTTCCTTGCTTCCCACCAAGGCTGGAGTGAACACCTGCCCTGGGCAGTGGCACCAGCATGCCTCAGGCAGTGCTTGGCTATTTAGGAACTGAGTGTGGGCGGACCAAGCTCCTCTGCTTCTCCTCTTCTTCCTCTCTCTTGGGCAAGTCACTTAGTTCCTCTGAACCTCAGTCTTTTCATCTGTAAAATCGGCTTGAATAATCATACCAACCCTGCAAGAAATTTTTATTTCTAAATGGACACGCATGAGGTATCCACCGCAGCATGGGGAATTGCCCTTCCTGCAAAAAGATTATAAATGGAGATACTCGACTTTGGTACTTGCTTCTAGTCCTTTATCAGACCCACATAATTGTTTTGTACTATAGTTTCTTAAAGCATTTCTATGTACTGAAACAATTATACACAGAAGTGGAACATCTTGTCTATTACTCATGTTTTGAGTATTGTGTTTATAACCAGATACACTGTGAATGTTTGTTTCCCTGTGGAGGGTCTGTTTTTCCTTTAAGAACTTTTTTCTTGAATAAATTCAATTACAATGTATATCAAAAATAAGTAATATGGAGAAAAATAAAAGACACGTATATACTTCCCACCCAGGTCTAAAAATGTTTGTTTGCCCATATTTGTTTCTCATGCTTAAAAATGAATAAGTACAGTTGAAGCCTTCCATTTCATTCCACCCCCGCCCTCAGACTTGCCTCTCTGCCTTAAGGTAGTCAATATTCTAAGGTTGGTGTATATCCTCCCCCTTCATGTTTTTATATTACATGTATATTCATTCACAGGCAACGTACAGTAGTTGTGCATGAATGTGTTTCAAAAGTCATACCCATCAACCACCAGAATGACTAAAATTAAAGAGACTAAAAACTCAAGTGTGAATAAGATGCAGAGTAAGTGGAACTCTCACACACAGCTAGGAAAGTAAATTGGTAAAACCCTTGGGGAGAACTACTGAGAATCTCTACTTAAAGCTGAAAGTCTGCATACCTCCGACCCAGGAATTGCTGAGCTTATACCTAAGAGAAATGCATGCACATATGCACCAAAAAAAAAGTCCAAGACTGATCATAAGAGCACTGCTTGTAATACCTCCAAACTAAAAACATCCCAAATGTAGATCACCAATGAAAGACATAAATTATCGTGGCACATTCCTACAATGGAATCCTAGCATAGCAAAGAGAATGAATAAACTATAGCTACATGCTTCAACAAGGATGCGTCTCCCAAACATAATATGGAATTAAAGAAGCCAGACAAGAAACAAGTACACACTTTGTATGTGTATGATCCCATGTATATAAATTTCAAAAATAGGCAAAACCAATCTATAGGATTAGAGGTTACGAGAGTAGTTACCTTTGGGCAGGGGTAGCAACTAGAGTAGAGCAAGGTGGAGGAGACATCTTCTGGGATGCTTGGTAACGTTCTATTTCTTAACCTGAGTGTTGGTTACAAGGGTGTGCCACTTGGTGAAAATTCATTGAATGGTTCATTATGATGTGTACATTTTTATGTATGTATATTGCTCTTCAATAAAGTTTCTTTTGAAAAAAAACCCACATCCATGATATCATATGGTGAAATCCTTCTGCAACTTGCTTTTCCACTCAACCTTACGCTTTTAATATGTATTCATTTGATCTAGTTCAGCCATTTATCTGTTATGTAGTGTTTCATTGTATGTATATGCCAAATTTTATTTTTTCATCCTCATACTAGCGGATGTTCATGCTGTTTCCAATCTTTCATTGTTACAAACAACACTGTGGGAAACATCCTCGAACATACCTCCTTCTGCAATGGGTGAGAATTTTCCTCCACGGCCCATACTCCAACTTGGCATTGCTGGGTATGTCTACTTTGTTCCTTTATTTCTGACTGTTCACGTTATGTTTTAGTTGAGTCTCTTATAAATAGTATATAAGATGAGGGGGTGTGTGTGTGTGTTTAGGTGCAATTTGAGAATCTTTCTAACTGGCAAAATAAGGTATTTACAGGAATTGTGATTAATAATGTATTTTGATTTATTTCTGTCATTTCGTTTGGTGTTTCTCTACTGACCATGTTTACTCTCTTTTTTTCATTGTCTTCCACTGGCTTAATCAAGCTATTTCTTTCCTTCCCACCCTGCTCTCTCTACTAGTTTTTTTGTTCTACAATCTATTTCTACTCTTTTAGAGTTAATCTTTAAATTTTTAACATGCACACTGTATTTAGAAAAGCCTATGTTTAATTAAATATATATGTTGCCACGAAACAGGTTAAGAACCTTAAAATGCATGAACTCTCTCTTAAAATGCATGAACTCTGATCATCCCCTCTCTTCCTCCATCTCTGTAACTGAGTAGTTTCACCTTGTTCTAACACTTTCTTTAGTCACTGTTGTGTTATCCTTGAAAAGTTTAGTTGTATTCATATGTTTGCCTTTGTTTTCTCATCATTGCTTTTATATCCCACTCTTCCTTCTGGGTTCAATTTCCTTCCTTAAGAAACACATCTTTTAGTAGTTTTTCAGTCAGAGTTTGTGAATGGTAAACTCAGTCTTTTTTGTAAAAATGTCTTTATTTTGCCCTCATCCTCAAATCATGATTTAGTTGGGTATTGAATTCTAGGAAGCAGCTATTTTCTCTCAGTCCTTGCCATATATTTTTCTGATGTCAGTCAAATTGTCATTCTTTTGCAGGTAATACATCTCTCACTGGCTGCTTTCCTTCTGTTAAGGTATTTTAAGATATTCCATTATCTAGGTATGTGTTAACTCTTTATTTATTATGCTTGGGATTCTCTCTGCTTCTTCATTCCTATGTCAGCGTCAAAGGATATTGGTGGGGATCTACTCTGCTCAGTCCCTCAGGGACCAAGTGTAACAGAGGCTCCATCATCTGGTAGTTGCACCAACGGGCTGTGAGGTCTCTTTGGAGCTCTTACTCTTGACCTTCTGACTTCAAGCTCCCTCTTCTTTTTGGAACGTGGGGGTCTCCCTTTCTTTTTTTTTTTTGAGCTCAGCTGGGTGTTATGTTACATTTTCTTCTACATTTCTATCCATTTGAAGCAGAAGAAGAACATTCATTTAATTAAAACTTCATGTTGCCAAGAAGTTGAATCTTTTAAGAGGTTATATTCTAAAACACTTTAGATAACTTTCAATCCTATTTATTTTGCATATGAATTTACATCTCAGAGCCAACAGCCGGAGCATGATTCCAAGCATCTCCATATTCATATATCCTTCTGTTGCCCATTCTAGTTTTCCTTAGGCTGTCAGAATCCATCATCAATCAGCTATTCCTTTCTATATTTGCAAATATTTCTAGGGTCCATCTTTCAATTCCTAATTGCCACAGCAATTCATCTTATTAAAATAACCATCCGTACAGGCTGTGAAACATACTTCCAAGAAAAATTTAGCACTGACTACACATGAGGTGCTGTGCCCTGGAAGGAAAATAAAGATGAATAAGCCTCAGATGCTGCCCCGAGTAGCACATCATCTAGTAGGATAAATATGACATGTACATAAATAACCCTAATTATATAACCCAGGGGGACCATGGCAATGGCTGAAGAGGCTCAGGGGCAGAATGCTTTGAGACTTCAGAGGGGACACACCGATAGATGGATAAACTGGAGAAGGCTTCATGGAAGTGGCATTTGTACTGAATGATGGTGCTGAAGGATGGTGTGTTAATTTTCTATTGCTGCCATAACAAATTACCACAAATTTAGTGCATTAAAACTACACCTTGTAATGTACAGCATGGTGACTATAGTTAATAATACTGTACTACATATTTGAAAGTTGCCAGGAGAGTTATTATCCCACAGTTCTGTAGGTCAGATATGTGGGTACCATGTGGCTCTGCTGGGTCCTTTGCTTAGAGTTTCACAAGGTCAAAATCAAGGTGTTGGCAGGGCTGCATTTCTTTCTGGAGGCTCTGCAGATGAATCTGCTTCCAAGCTCATTCAAGTTGTTGGCCGGATTCACTTCCTTGTGGTGGTAGGACTGAGGTCCTGATTCCTTACTGGCTGTCAGCTGGGGCCTGTCTTTGCTCCTAGGGGGACATTCACGTTCCTCCTCATGCTTTCCATGTGTCCCACCCCTGCCCCCAGCAGTGAGGGCGAATCCTCTCATGCTTTGAATATCTGTGATTTCTTCTTCTTGTCTCTTCTGACCCCAGCTGGGGAAATTGATTAGATTGGGCCCCACCTGGATAATCAACCTATTTTCAGGTCTGTAACCTAATTTACATCTGCAAGGTTCCTTTTGCCTTGCAAGGTAAGGTATTTACAGGATCCAGGGATTAAGGCATGGACTTCTTTGGCGAGCCATTATCCTGCCTACCTTTGATGGGTAGAATTTACATAGGCTGAGCCTGGCCAGAGGGCTCTTCAGGCAGAGGAAATGGAAAGAATGAACTTTGGAGACAGGAGACCTGCTGCAAGGAGCAGTGAGAACAGCCGGGTGTCCCCCTAAGGAGCAAAGACAGGCTCCCAGCTGACATGTCTATTAATATTCTTCCTCCATGTTATTTTTAATGGATACATGGCTTCCTATTGTATGGATGGCACCGTGGTTTATTTAATGAATCCCCCAATGTTGACATTTGGCTCGTTCCCAAGTGGTTTCACCGTCATAAACAATGCTGAGATGAGCATAACAAAGGTTGTTTTTATGGACACAGCGGACAGGATGTGCTCAGACTCCCAGCAGGAATGCAGAGGGGAGCCTGGGTGCAGTGGCAGCTGCTGGGGTGAATGCCTTCTTGCCCGTGTCCTCAGCGGGGTCTCTTGGCTGTTCCCATGTGTGTCTTGTTTTGCAATTAACTTGATCCAGTTGCACCCAGGGCTCCAGTTGGGACCCTGGAGCTGCGGCATGAGGAGGGGGTGTCGGAGCAGCGGTTGAGCGCTGCCGCAGACAGTGGGTGCTCAGGGTGCGAAGGCAGTAAAAAGGAGTGACGGTAGCTGTGTGCAGTGCAGGGCTGGTTAAATGACTGCCCGCAGCCGGCTGACCCTGCCCTTTATACTGCCACATGGAAAACCAACCTGATTACAAAAAGCTATCGTTCTAAAGCAAATTTTGGAGGGATTATTTATACATATACACACACGTCTGCTTTAGCTTTAAGATTACTCATATTTTAACAGCAAGCTACATGTCTTAAAGTCTAGTTATTGGGAATGTTCAGGCTGGTTTATACAGCCAGAGACAGGGAGGGCAGTGAGGAAGGGCCCAAGCAAGGTGGGCTCTCTATGTTGGAGAAATCTTCTGGTTTGATCCTTGAGTTGTGGCAGCTGAGAGAAAACTAAAGTCCTCTTAGAGGGAATGGGACCAAGGAATGAGAGACTCAGAAGCCAAGGCTGGAGATGCAATGTGAGAGGGAGAAGACCACAGAGAGGGCTGGAAGGACATAGGGGAAGTGATAAAGGAAAAGGAATGTACATCCACACAGCACTGACTGTGGACCAAGGGCTTTACCTATCCATCTCACTCACTGCTCACCACAATGCTCCGAGCTGGCAATAGCATTCCCTCCTACATGTGCAGAGAGGGTGGCTCGGAAAGGTTAACCAACGGGCTAAAAAAAGGATGGCAGTCAGGATTTCATTCCAGGGCCATATGGTTCCTGAGCTCTGGCTCTTTACCTAGCGCTTTGAAAGATGAGTAAATTACGTGCCACCACTCTATCCATCTATGCATTTATTCATTATTTCATTTATCCACCCAACATGAATGAGCTGCTACTAAGTCTCAGGCACTGAGATAGCATCCAGGGATTGACTGGTAAACAAAACAGACATTATCCTAGATTTTAATAGACGCATACATTAGACAAGCACACAGGTTAACTATAACTTTGCAAACAGTTGTAAGAACTAAAAAAGAAAATTGCAGGCTCTATACGAAAGAAAGCAGGGCCTCTTATTTTAGGCTGGAGGATCAGAAAAGGCCTCTGTGGGAATGTGACATTTAGGCTGAGACTTGAAGGATAGGTTGGAGTTAGCCAAGCTTGAGTGTAGGGAAGACTGTCCCAGAACTTCTGTGCTGATGGGAATATCCCATATCTGTGCTGTCCAGTATGGTACCAATGAGCCACATGTGACTCTTGAGCCCTTGAAATGTGTTTCATGTGACTGAGGAACTGAATTTTAAATTTTATTTAATTTCAATTAATTTAAGTGGATATATAAAAAAGCCACGTGTGGCTAGTGGCCATTGTATTGGACAGCCCAGCTCTAGAACAAAGGGAAAGTTTGTGCAAAGGACCTGAGGTGGAAAAGGATTTGGTGGCTTCCAGGAGCCTAGTGTTGGTCTGCAAGGGGGGAGATGGAGCAAGGTGTCCAGGCCTCAGGGGGGTTTTCGATTTTACTGCGATGGGGAAGTTGTTGAAGGGTTTTCAGAAGAGGAGTATCTTGGGCAATTTTACTTTTTAAGAAGCTCACTCTGTGCTATGCCAAAAGAATCACAGAGGGTGAAAGTAGGAGAAAAGAAACCAGGGAGGAGGGGATGGTGATGGTTCAGCCTAGGGCGGAAACTGGAAATGAGGAGAAGAGGACAGTTTTGTGCTACCATTTTCAGGTAGAATCGACAGAACATGCAGTTTAAAAGAGACAGAATCCATCTCCCTAGACCTGTGTTGACTAATATGGTAGTCACCAGCCCCTTGTGGCTACTTAAATTTAAAGTAATTAAAATTAGGGACTTCCCTGGTGGTCCAGCGGTTAAGAGTCCATGCTCCTAATGCAGGGGACTCAGGTTCCATCCCTGGTCAGGGAACTAGATCCCGCATGCTGCAACTAAAAGCCCACATGCTGCAACTAAAAGATCCCACACACGGCAGCGAAGATCCCACATGCTGCAACAAAGACCCGGTGCAGCCAAATAAATAAATTAATTTAAATAAATAAATAAATAAAGTAATTAAAATTAAATGAAATAAAAAATGTTGCTTGCCCACACAAGGCACATTTCAAGTGTTCAATGGCCACACCTGGCTACCGGCTGCCATTATTGGACAGTGTAGCTTTAGTGAACATGTCCATCATGGCAGTAACGTCTACTGGCTAGTGCTAAGATCATTTGGAAAAGTATTTACAAATGGGTCTATAAGAGATCAAAGAGGTCATTAAGTCCAACACCCTCATTTTAGAGGTGACCTGTTGGAGGACGCCCAGGTGATGTCACTAGAGGGGTACCCACACAGGCTCTCCTATGGCAGCCCCCTACGCTCGCTTGCTTTGTAAGCATCATTGGCAGAAACTCCAGCTTTCCGGCTCCTGGAAGGCTCAGGCCTGATCCTGACTCAGACCACTTAATCATTCCATAGCAGCCTGGAAGGAGAAGGAAGGGTGAGATATAAACAAAACATAAGCACCATTATTGTTTCCAGCTAACATGGCCCAGGGCTGGAGGCCCGGAGGACATGTCCTTAGTCCTTTCAGCAGGAAAGGATGCATTGCCTCTGAAAACCACACACCACATGGGGAGCCTCATTTTGTCATTCAGTCCCATCTCCTCACTCAGCCTCTCCAAAGATACCAAAGAAGTGGGTTCCAAAGAAATACTACCCGCTCACACTTTACACTCAAGTCTAGATCCCAAGTAGATCTTGTCATCAGAGAAGCAACAAGAAAAGAAAAAAGAAAGGAAAAAACTCAACTAGCGAAGCTTCCTGGTGACCTGGTAATTCTGGGAACAATTAAGTGAGTTCACAGGAAGGAGGTGAAACGAAAAGAGAGCCTGTTTTCGTCACCTCTGAGCTTCTGGTTATGGGCAGGGCTTAGCTTCGGATGAGTCAAGTGGAGGAAGGGGTGGGGGAAACTGTGTGAGGAGCAGACTTGGGAAGGAGCCGGTGGAGGACAGCAGACGTCTAAGGGTTCATGATACCCCCCAACACCCTGATTTGCTCAACCTGGGACAAACTTTACTATGGGACAGAGGGTTCATCTCCACCTCCCCTCCCACAGCGCAGGCTGCTCAGGAGACCACCACATCCCTCCTCAGTGGAGGCAGCGGTGCCCTGACAGCCTTCCAGCATTCCTTGTTGCCCTGTGCCTTCTTGGACTGCAGAGACATGATTCATGACTATGACGTACCCATATGTCACCCCCCTCAGACAATGCTTGGCTTCACATCCCTTACATTAGTGTTTTCACTAACATTTGAGTAGGCTAACGAGCAGGGCTCCCATTAGTTGAGCCCCATCTATGTGCTGGATGCTGTACAAAGTGCTTCACGTGCAGTAGCTCAATCAAACATCATGAAGAAAGTGAGGCTCAGAGAAGTTACAGTAACCATATGATCCAGCACTTGTACTCTTTGGTATTTACTCAGATGAAAACTTTACTCCATGCACAAACCTGCATGTGGATGTCTATAGCAGCTTATTCATAATTGCCCAAACTTGGAAGCAACCAAGATGTCCTTCAGTAGGTGGGCTGAGAAATAAATTGTGGTACCTTGGGACAATGGATGATCATTCAGTGCTAAAAACTAATGAGCTATCGAGCCATGAAAAGACATGGAGGAACCTTAAATGCACATTACTAAGTGAAGAAGCCTATCTGAGAAGGCTCCGTAGGATATGAATCCAACTATATGACATTCTGAAAAAGGCAAAACTATGGAGACAGTAAAAAGACCAATGGGTGTCAGGGCTGGAAGGAGGGAGGGATGAATAGTCAGAGCACAGAGGATTTTGAGGACAGTGAAAATATTCTGTGTGATACTAGAATGGTGGATACACGTCACTATGCATTTGTCAAAACCCACAGAATGTACACCACCAAGGGTGAACCTTAATGTAAACTAAAGACTTTGAGTGATAATGCCTTTGGGTGACAATGTAGGTTCATCAGTTGTAACATCAGGGCAGGATGTTGATGGTGGGGAAGCTCTGGATTGGGGAGATGGGGAGATGGAAGTCTCTGTAATTTCTGCTCAGCCTTGCTGTGAACCTAAGACTGCTCTAAAAAATAATCTACATTAAAAAGTTTTAGTGCCTGTCCAAGGTCCAGACTGAGTGGAGAGAGGAACTGGGACCCAGTGCAGAGCTTTTTAACCCCAAATACCCTGATCTTCACCTTCACCCTATCCCACCTCAGTGTAACCTTTCATATTATACTTCACAAATACTTTTGTTTTTAATTCACAGTGACTCTATGATGCGGGCGTGAATCCTATTTTCTAGGTAAGGAAATAGGCTTCAAGAGGTTAGCTAACTTAAGTTACGAGTTGGGTGGGTGAGCAGCTGAGTCAGAACTTGAATTTAGGTCAGCTGACTTGCAACTCTGTACTCTCAGATAACACCTTGAGCCCCCTGATCCAGAAACTCATCTGACCTAGAAACACACAGAGTGGTGTCCGCGCTGATTGCCTCCACCTCCCAGCTACAACGTGACGTTCGCAAGATGTTGAGTTATTCCATGAGCTGCTAGCGGTGGATGGATCCCTGTGTGTCACGGGACTTGGGTCATTCTCCACCAAGGCAGGGTGCCATTGGTCCACACCTAGAATAAAGGGGTGTGTGCTACATGGAGAGAGAAGGGACAAGAGAGGTGACTGGGCTTGTGTGCCGGGAAATTGAGATGCAGGCCCAACACCTCCCGCCTCACCCCAGAGGGCTCGGGTCCTCTTCCCACTGACGTAATGGGCTTCTGGGCCGCCTCGTGGGTGGCCAGACCTCCTGGCTGCAGGAGAAAGCTCGCAGTAGGAATGGAGAGGCCCTTTGGAAACACTGGGAACATTCAGAGCTCCCTTCTCCCTAGGTCCCCTCCCTAACGGGAAGTTTGACAATGCCCTCTTCTCCTCTGTACGCTGAGAACTTCCCTGATTGAAATCCTGACCACATGCTGGGCTCCCCTCTCCTCTTTCTTTCCTCTGATTCCAGGCTACACTCCTTTCCCTGTTCTCTCCTAGGAAAGGAGGAGATGAAAGGTGCCACACCCTGTCTGTCTGTCAGGTTGGTGCCTTCTTTCTTGACCAGTCTACACTCTGGCCCACCGATTTCACTGCTCTACGAGGGGACAGCCTTCGAAATAGTGAAATGTTGAGCACACAGCCGCCCTGCTGCAGAAAAACAACTCAAAACTTAAGGTGATAACCACAGGGGTTGCCAACGTGGAGTCGGGCAGGTTGGACACTGCCCAAGGGTGCCTGGCACCGGGGGGTGAGTGCTGAGTGGGGTCTGAAATAGAAACCTTGGTATCTTCACCAGGCTGTACTCCCTCAGCCCAGAGGGGCATCTAATGAACACAGACGTGCCAAGCTGCCTGAGGTATTTTAAAGGCGGTGGTGATCACTGTTGTAATCGGCATTGCTGTCGTTATTTTTAGTCCTAATACTTGACCCAGCGTGGAAAGAGGCTGAGAGATTGGGAGTCAAGGCCCCGGGTTCCATGTAACTTCTCCACTTATAGGAGGTAAGGACTTTGTAAGTCTCTTGGCCTCAATTTACCAAAAATGCTTCCAAATACATATTTTCATTGACTTTCAGAAAAGAAAAAGAAAAAAAATTTTAAAACTCTGTAAAGAAAGCAAAGCTTGAACTACCAGTCCCATTTCACAGAGGCAAAGTTAGGTGATTTGCCCAAGGCCACCAAGTTAGTAAGTGGTGGAGAAAGCATGGGACCTGGGTCTTCTCTTTTGGTTCCAGCCTACTTCTCTCCAGCACACACCCACCCCCGCTCCAAACCCGCCACGGTTTAGCAAACCTATACACACTAGTATGACATTTGAAGCACTCTCACATTTGTTATCTTATTTGAGTCTTAAAATGAACCAGACAAAGAAGACAGTGGATGTGTTTAGGGCAGGTTCTGCTGATATCTTGTTTAATCCAACACTAGGGGGATGAGTGTCCAGAATTAGCCACGAACACAGTGAATGAACACAATTCACTGGCCGTTCGCTAAATGATATTCTCTTATTTTTGCATAGCCCTTTGCAGTTTAAAATGTCCTTCCAAACATAATATTTGAAGCTCTCATTTGCTCTCCCACACAAGCCAGGGAGGAGCCGGGGCAGATCAGACCGATGAGGGTGTGGCAGTGAGAGGAGTGGGCTGACAGGGGCAGAAGCTCGGGGCAGAATCAGACATTCTGGTGCTGAGCCAGTGCCCCGCCCAGGACTCCCTTCTGCCTGGAGCCATGCCCTAACCTATTGGTTTTCAGAACTCTTGAGGGCTTCCTGGAGGTGACTCCAGGGCTTCCCCCTGAGGTTTGTGTGTATGGGGGTGGGGGAGGGGATCATTTGCATCTGCTCTAATAACATTATTTAAGTTTTTAGTAGATAATGCATACACAGTGAACAGACTTCAGAAGATGTATTTATTTGGCCAAACACACGTGTGGGTGCTTGGCCCTGCGCCAGCATGCCAGACAGAGGCAGGATCGGCGTGCGGTGTGGAAGCTTGATTAGAGAGTGCTCTCGGGATGGACATCTGTGGAAGGAAGGGAAGGAGGAAGCAGCACTGAAGTGAGGGGAAAGCTGCGGGCTGGTGCAGCGGCAACAGACAAAGGCCTCCGCCAACACCGTGGGGAGCCCGGAAGCTGGGGTGGACCTTCAGAGTCGGATCGAGTGGTGGGGATGGTACAGGGCTTTTACACTTCCGCATCCACCAGTCACTGGATGCAGGTTGCCCTGGGAAGAGGGTGTCATTTGGGGCGAGGCAACTCTCTACCACCAAGGCAATTCTGAAGGGGGTTCTCAGCTGGCAGCACTTCCAGCCCCTGAGGGAGTAAGTTCTTTAGTCCTGAAGCGGCCTCTGGGCTGCTCAGCACAGCATCTTCCATGGTCTATCTTTTGTGCCACTCAGACCCACTTCTTCTTAGAAGTTCTGGAAGCAGCTCCTCCAGGATTCTGGTGGTCTCTTTTCCTGGGAGACACTTACAAGAGGAAATGAGACAAACCCCAGCTGGTCTCAGGGCCACATCTATGCTCATATCTCCATCCTTGTTGCCCACACCCTCAGCCAGCCCTTCTACTGGTCTCAACAGCTTCCCTGGTGGTGTGACCCAGATAGACCCTCATCCCTGAGGTGTTTGAGTCTCTTCAATGCTTTTCTAAGCCCATGACTGCTTCATTTTCCATATGCTGTCAAGATTGGGGCAAAGAGTAGCAAGGGCACCCAAAGGAATGGCCTGGTGCCCTTACTTCTCCCTGCTCCCACCGGGTAACAGCAGCCTGACCTCCTCCTGCGACCATGTCAATCACCCCTGCCAGGACGGTGAGTCTGCTTCTTACTTTCCAGCCTCATGACACACACACACACACACACCCACACACACACACACACACACACTCAAACTCAACATATGCAGGTGGCAGCTGTAGCTTATCATTCAATGGACCTCCTTGATCCCAGGTAGAAGCTCCCCTTTAGAAAACCCATTGGATGATAACAACAGGTTTTTCTACTTTTTATTTTATTACAGTTTTGAACTACAAGGAAACACATGACAGACCTTAGTTGGGTTTCTTTCTAAGTAAGAATCAGCAGGCCTCCTCTATCATTTTCTTCTAGGCCCTTCCAGGCTCCAGAGACACTTCTGCTCCCAACTCTCTTAGCCAGAGCCCCTCAGAGCAGAGGCCCCCAGGCCCCCAGGCCCCCACTGGAGGCGACTGCTTTCACAGCCAGGGGCTGCTCTTGCCTGTATCAGAGCCTGTGGCCTCACCCTTGGGTCCTGGTGCGGAAGGCATTCTTTCCAGGGCTCCAAGTATTTTTAATCATCCGTGTTTATGGGACCTGGAATGGGGCAGGGCTCAGTGGGCGCTCTGTGGTTTTTTTCTTTTTCCTGGACAATCAGCTGGGATTGTCAGGAATTCCAGGCTGTGTGTATTTACGGAAGGCCATGGGGTCCTGAGAGAGGAAAGTGACATGCTGACCTCCCTTCCCATGAGCCCCTGGGAGCCTAGAGCCTTCTCCTTTCTGCTCCCCAGAGCCTGTGGCCCCAAACCCAGGACACCATCCGGGGCTGGGGGGGTCACTGAGATGTGCAAGGAAGGCAGGGGAACTTGGCCGCAGAGCCTCTAACCTGGGGTGTCACCCACCTCTGCCCCTGCCCAGTCGGCAAGTATTTCCAGAATGTCTCTCGTGGGCACGCAGTGCTTTCCTCAGCCTGGGGAAACTGCTCAACTCAGGGCCACTTAAGGAGGGAACCAAGAGACAGAGAAGCCGGTACAGCCCTGACGGCCAGAAGCTCCCAGTAAATGCTCACGACGGGAGCGATTATTCCCGGCCCGTATCCATAGCCTATTGCTGACTCTCTATGTGAGCTTCTTTCATTCCAGCCCCACCTGCAGCTCCCCCGGGCCACAGGGCAGCCCCCCCAGAAATGTCAGTGAGTTGCAGCGTGGGTCTGAGAAGCACGTGGCTGACCACCACCTCCCTCCCCGCCAGCCCCAGGATATTTTTGCAGGGTGCTTACCAGTCTGGGCCCAGCCGAGATCTTCTTTTACCCAGTAATCCTGCTGGCAGACAGGTGTGAAAGGAACCGAAAGCAGACAGCACGGTCTGTTGATTGAATTATTGCTCTTTGGAGCAGCTGAGTTTTGGTCTGGAAAGCTCCTAATGGCAGGTCTGTCTGTGGAACAAGAGCAGACATTGTGAGCTTCAAATAGGGGCTTGACAAGCCACAGCTGACGACACTGGGCAGCCGGTCCGGGCAGCCGGTCCGGGCAGACTCCTGTGGCTTTGGCACCCTTTCCCTGCGCCTCAGGTGTGGGCCGTGGCGCTCAGATGAGCTCCCGTGCTGGCCAGTAGGAGCCTGCAGCCAGGACGGGGAGGACGAGGCGGGGACACCCCTCGGGGGACGCTGAGCCGTACGTTGCACGGTCCAAGAGGTGCGTGTCCTTTTCTTTATTCACTCAACAAGCATTTGTTAAACACCTATATCATTTGCCAAACGTTGTTCTTCCCTGGGGATACAATGTTGAGCAGGGAGTCACAGTGGTGAGTGGTCAAATGCCCCGTCTTCCTGGAACTTTTGTTCTCTGTTGCCCTTCGTCTGGTGCCCCTGTCTGGCCGTGAGTTTGCAGATAAGAGGAAAGCTTTTCAGGTGCAGAGTCTCCGAGAACAAGCATCTTGCAGAACGTGGCCCCAGGCCTGAGGTTATGCCAGTGTGGGCCCTGGAAGACCCCAGTGAAGTGTGGTCCTGTCAGCATGCTTCAGGCAAATCCTGGCTCCTCAGACAGCCTCAGGCGCCAGGTGAACGGCCGGCTTTTCGTGCTGCCCCAGGTGGCCATTTCTGATGGCCTGTGTTTGGTGGGGGAAGGGCAAACCACGTATCAGTAAGGACTAGCCATTATTTCAGATATTCTCGGGGGTACGGGCGGAAAACCGTGGGCGAGCGAGGCCATGTCCCAGGGTGTTTGTGCAGAATGAACGGACAGGAGTAACGACCTATCCATCTGTCTTTGAGCTGTTCAGAGACCGCGGGTCAAGGTCTTTGTCGGGGTCTCTGCTGGCACCGTAGTGCTCCAGTCCGGGCCACCGTAACCCTCACCTTCCACCCGAGCCCACGTGAAACAGCCACACCACCTCCGCGTGACCTGTCCTGGGCATGCTTGACTGCCCGCGGCCCTGATGGCGTTGCTCTCGCCTCCTCAAACCCGCAGCCTAGTGTGGCTGGGTGGTGAAGGGCTGTGAAACAAGGGCGTTTTCAGCAGCGAAAGGATTCAGACGGGGCACTCCAACACTGAAGGATCAGTCAGCCTATGCCTTTCCTCTCTGGTTATCTCAATTTACAATCCTATTTTCTTCCGTCACAGGCATTTATTTAAAGCCAATATCAAGGGTCCCACTCTGTCAGGCATTGTGTTTACATGAATTGTTTCATTTAATCTTCCAGACAGTCTTGCGAAGAAGCATGATGAAACCTTATCTTACAGAAGAGGGAACTGAAACTTAACAAGGAAGGAAGTTTGCCCAGCATCCCTCAGATAGTTACGGGGTTTGACCCTCATGGGCTGGCCTTGGAGCTCCTGCCCTTAACCTGCACTCTGCGGACCCTCCAGGCCAAATGATGCCCATGTCATGCTTGTCTCATTCATGGTCAAGGCTGAGGTTCAGCCTTGAACTTGTCATTCAGTTAGTTCTGGAAGGTGGCTGATTTTCTTGTCTCTTCCTTTCAAGACCTAGGGCTCTGCCTCTCCATGCCTGAGGGTGAAATCTGCCCAGGCCCATAACCCAGCAGTCCCATGGGAGTCACCTGCCGCTCCTATGTCCACCATCCTAGGTGCCCTCCAAGGGGACCACAGAGATGGGGGAGGGGTGGTGGTATCTATAACCACCCATGGAGCTCTGCTCCCATGCTCACTCTCTGTGTGATCTTGAGCAAGTTGCTAACCTCTTTAAGCTTCAGTTTCCTCATCTGTGAAATGGAAGTAAAATGAGAATTTACCTCTTAGTCTGTTGGCGGATTATAAGTTAACTCACAGTAGACATTTAGCAGAGTCTGGCGTATAACAAGCACTCAATAATTATTATCTACTAGAGGTCCACATTCTGTTATCTATGATTCTGAAGTCAAAACTCTGAAAATTGTGTGGTTGGTGTTGAAACTCATTTGGAAGTAAAACCTCTCCTGATGTGGAATGCAGCTATATTTAGAAATACTAATGAAGTGCTGCTTTGGACACTGGTGGGGTTGTTACAGAATATATTGTATATGCACCACATCACTATTCTGAAATCTGAAGAATTCTGAATTCTGAAACACAGCTGGTTCTGAGAGTTTAGGATAAGGGGTTGTGAACCTGTATTGCTTTTAAAAGCAGAGTCAGTATGGCCCCTAAATAAGTCTCAGTAGTGGTGACTGTCAACCCTGGAACTCTGAGAGCCAAAACCCTGGAAGGAATGGAATTAACTCTCTTTTCTCCTAGAAGATTTTTTTTTAACATCTTTATTGGAGTATAATTGCTTTACAATGTTGTGTTGGTTGCTGCTGTATAACAAGGTGAATCAGCTATATATATACATATATCCCCATATCCCCTCCCTCTTGTGTCTCCCTCTCACCCTCCCTATCCCACCCCTCTAGGTGGTCACAAAGCATCGAGCTCATCTCCCTGTGCTAATGCGGCTGCTTCCCACTAGCTATCTATTTATTTTTGTCTTCTTTCTCCCAGAAGAAATTTTGGATTCCTATTAAGGGCAAAAAGAACTAGAGGTAGTGA